>NW_027202270.1:138656215-139256215 GCF_024711535.1 Dipodomys merriami | reverse complement strand
GTATGTAATATCAACTTTTTGCTCATTTAGACGGTTCTCCTCAGATCTCTCATATTTTACTTCATTTTTATTATTGTGAATTAATTGTACAAATTTATATATTCTTATTGTACATATAAGTGTCATCAACCCAACTTCATATGCCGTGTGTGAACAGTAACTGAATAATAAATATTCCTTGAACAAATGAATGCATAATTTAGTATGATTTTATTTAACTGCAAAATGGCTGCTCTCATAAAAACAGGGATCTATATGCAAATATCTGATGTCACTGAACTCTAAGCATTAGAAAGTTATTTTCTTTAATGCATATAAAAGCCCTCTTTCAAATGGGGAATGCATAAATGAAGGGAGGAAAGGTGAAAATGCAATCATGGTATTCAGTATACTGAATGTGGAAAATGAACTATGGGACTTGTGGATAAGGACAGGAGTGGGAAACTGGGAGAAAGCAAAAGAAAAGGTGTCATTGTCCAATTATACTTATTACCTGGTTTATCAAACAGTAACCCTCTATACAACACCATCATAATAACAATAAAATCATACTTTAAAAAAAAATCCCAGGGACTGGGAAGGTGGCTCAGTGGTAGAGCACTTGCCTTGCATGCTCAAGGCCCTGGGTTCGATTCCTCAGCACCACATAAGCAAAAAGAAAAAAAACGGAAGTGGCACTGTGGCTCAAGTGGTAGAGCGCTAGCCTTGAGCTGAAGAGCTGAGGGACAGCGCCCAGGCCCAGAGTTCAGGCCCCACGACCGGACCCCCGCCCCCCCCCCAAAAAAAATCCCAGAACTGGCATGCAAAATAGTGAAGTGTATTTTCCTGGGTAGGAATTTCTGGGATTCCAAGCATATGCCAACACGTCCAGGTTTGTTATGTTTTTATTTCTTCAGTGAGACTATTTCTTTACTGTGGTTTTCTATTTTGTTATTCATTTTAAGTGTACTTTCAATTGCTTCTTGAAATATTTTTGTAATGGCTGCTTTAAAATCGTAGGTAATTCTGATACCTGTGCTATTTTGATGTTAACTGTCTTCTGTCACTCTAGTTCAATCCTCCTATTTATTTACTATAACAATTTATTTTTTTTTGGAGCCTGGACATTTGGGTGTTCAAGGAAATGGATCTTATCTACATGCCACTCTATTTGCCTTGTTAGTGGTGGGTAAAGATGAAAGTCGGGCTCTCTATTTAGTCTATTACCACTGAGCAGCAATGAAACTCCTGAGTCTTCACTCAGCTGCTTCTGATACTGCCAGGTGACCTGCAAGCTAGATTTGCTGCTGCTCTGATAGCCTTGGAAGATCAGAAGTCTCAGCATTGCAGTAGTAATGGGGCCTTAGTATATTTCATGGTATTTGGCTGGTGTGATGATCAATCTTGGTTGTTCGCTATAATGGATTGATAAATGCCTAGGATATTAGTAAATCAGACCTCTAAGTATATCTGTGAGGGGATTTTCAGAAGCAATTAGTCATGAAGGCTCTGACCTAAAGAATGCATTCAAACTTTGAAAAGATTATTGGGAAGTAGTAGAAATGTGGAAAGTGGGCATGACTAGAAGAAGGCCTGTACTTAGAAGCTCTATCCTCCCCAGACCCTCTTCTATTACAGTTTCATTCTGCTTCCTGTCTACCATGACGTGAAGAAGCTCCTCCACCACAGAGTCTCATCACAAAGGATATTCTGTCCAAGAATATATAGAGGTATCCCTCTGAAACCATGGGCTAAAATAAGTCCTTCTTCCTTCTAATTTGTTCTCTTGAATATTTTGGTCATAGTGATGAGAGCACTGACTAATAGACCTAGAGTTTTCTGTTTTTCTAGGCTGCCCCTTTTTTGGTCTTTTTTAAATTTTTATTTTATTGTAAAGATGCTGTATGGAGGGGTTACAGTCCCTTTTGGTCTTGTTTGATGAAAAGCAAGGGGGTTTTGGAGGGGAGGGAAGGGGTTGTGTCCTCCAGCGTTTGCTGGCTTCTCCAATATCTACTGTGAGACACATTTTAAAGAAAGAAAGAAAATCTAGATTACTTGCTCCTGTGCACTTCCTCAGGCCCCAAGATTCCTAGAAAGCCTGCCTTCTTCTCTTTATATTTCAGTCTTTTTTCACATGTGTTTTAAATATAAACCCAGGTTTTGGTGGTGTTTTTTAGCAAGAAGGGTAATGGAAAGCATAAGAGTATTAGCTGGGCGCTGGTGGCTCACACCTGTAATCCTAGCTACACAGGAGGCTGAGATCTGAGGATCGAGGTTCAAAGCCAGCCCAGGCAGGAAAGTCTGTGAGACTCTTATCTCCAATTAACCACCAGAAAAATGGAAGCAGGACTGTGGCTCAAGTGGTAGAAGAACTCTCACCTTGAGCTGAAGAGCTCAGGGACAGCGCCCAGGCCCAGAGTTCAAGACCCACAACCAAAAAAAAAAAAAAAGAATATGAGTACTCCATCTTTCTAGAGCCTTCGTGAATTTTAGTGAACTGTAAAGCTGCCTACAGACTGTCACAAACACACAGAGACAGTTAATTGAAGCCTGCCTTGCAGGTAGCCTTGTGCTGGTTTTTTAATGTGAACTCTGATAAGTGTGGCTTCCTCATCTAGACCACACATACCTGAGACAGCTTTCTTCACTTATTACCCTTGCACTGAGCAGGAGAATCAGAACAGATGCCATCTGCCACCCTCCTTCACTCCAGCTGGCCTTATGGGCACACCTCAACCCTGCTCCAGTCACTAAGCATTCATGAGAATGTGGCAAATACAGCAGCTCTGCACTTCTACTGCACCTCTCCTAGGCAAAACATCGTTGCTATTGCTTGCCAGTACTGACTTCTCCCACCCTCATTCTTCTCTGTTCTCCTATCATTCCTTGTTGCTGTTTGATTGAGGTCCAGCCAAGCAAGACAAGCATTTTAAATACCTAAGACTAGGAGAGTATGACATTTCTGTCTTTGTTCTGAATTTCTTCTGCTGACCAGGCTTCCTATTCACAGCACCTTAAAGATGTAACATCGTCTTCCTCATATTATCTCATTTTATCTTTACAAGAGCCTTTTTTTTAAGTCAGAGAAATAGTATTATACCCAGGATAGTTATGAAGAAACCAAGACTTAAAAGCAGTAATGTGAGTTATTTACACTGACACAATATTTCATCCCAAGGCCCAAACTGCATAGTTCTGTTTGCTCAGTCAGAACTTATTCTATACCGTGACATCTTGGCTTCTATAATTCTACAATAATGAGATTTTGCCAGGCATGCTAACACCATATATACATACATATTATCTAAAGCTCTTGTTTTAAATCACTCAGTAGTAGCCTCCAAAGAGCTCTCACTTTGTCCTTGGCCTTCTGTTTTCATTTTATTTATCTTTAAGTAGTTGTACAAAGGGAGTTGCCATTTAACAAAGCAGTTTACGATATATATATATATATATATATATATATATATATATATATATACACATATATATGTATATATATACATATATATATGATCTGTTGCAAGGCTTGAACTCAAGGCCTGGGCACTGTCCCTGAGCCTCTGTGAACAAGGTTAGGTTGAGCCACAGCACCACTTTTGAATTTTGGATAATTGGATACAAGAGTCTCACAGGGACTTTTCTGCCCCAGCTGGCTTCAAACCATGATCCTCAGATCCTGAATAGCTAGGATTACAGGGGTGAGGTACTGGTGCCCGGCTTGATATCTTGATCAATGTCACCCCTTCATCATTCTCACCCATTCCCTCCCATTTTCTTATTCTTCATAATCTTGCTTTCAAATCTAATCTATTTTATACTTCTTTTAATTTTTTTATCTGCAGATTTCCACTCAATTGGCTTGTCATCATTTCAAGCCCTATAAGACTACCTAGTTCCTACCCCTACTCTCTAGAGCACCAATATTTTCCCAACCATAAAGCATAGAACTTTAATGTCCTTTGATTCATTCTCCTCCCATCATCCCCTGCCCCATGTCCAATGTATCAGTTACAAAGTCCTACTAAGTGTTCCTGTGAAGATGTGCATCTTTCTTCTCCTGTATCTGCCTCTTTAACAGGTCCATGGTTACCTATTCAGGGCCCTAAATTTGATGGTACTGGATTATTCTTCTTTCAGTAAAATTCACATATTTCAGGATCATCCCCTGTTCAAATTCATCTTCTCTGTTACTATCATGTTAATCCTCCTTATCACAATATTTATGCTAATACTGTATGACAAACTGCAGAGATCTCAGAATTCACATAAAAGGAACCTAGTCAATCCCTGCCCCCAAAGAATCAGACATTTCTTCCACCTAACTGGGCAGGTAAAATACATCATTATTGCTCATCTCCATACCTCCTCACTTCTGTCTCCTATCTTCTCACTTCTGTTCTTCTATCTGTCCATTAGATATAAGCTGCATCCCATCCCTTTCAAGTGACCAGGTACTTTGGGACTCATATAGTCATAAAATTATTGCTAGACATAGAAGTTCTACTACCTATCTGAACACCTGGCTATGCTCTGACCTGGGTTTTTATCTTTGTTTGGAAGGAGTCAGCCATCCCTCAACTAGACAGTAATAAGCTCAGGAGGAAATGGGGATCAAGGACATCACTCATCCTCTGTTCTCCACAGCTGCTAGCAAGCTAATAGCAAGCGTAAGGAGGCAGTTTAATGAGTCTAGTACATCTTAGAGCTTTCACTTACATTTGGTAGGCTTGCTTTCCTGAGCAGAGGTCTGTGGGTTACCCCATGAAATTTTGGAACAGGTAATCTACAGACCACATTTTGAGCTCTGTTTTGTTTTGTTTTGTTTTTTTCCCTGTTGAAAAACTCGTGCCAAAATAGGTATGACCTTGGTTTTTCTTTTTATTAAGGTCAACAAGATAAGCAATCACTCAAATATACACAATATTCAGTTTTCTATGAGTTGCTTTTGTTGTTGTTGCTTTGGGTTTTTTTGTTGTTGTTGTTGGTCGTGGGGCTGAAATCTGGGCCTGGGTGCTATCCCTCAGCTCTTCAGCTCAAGGTGAGTACTCTACCACTTGAGCCACAGCACTACTTCCAAGTTTCTGGTGGTTAATTGGAGATAAGAGTTTCACAGACTTTCCTGTCTGGGCTGGCTTTGAACCTTGCTCCTCAAATCTCAGCCTCTGGAGTAGCTAGGATTACAGGCGTGAGCCACCAGCACTCAGCTCCAAGAGTTGCTTTTTAAGGTATAAAACAAAATTACAGGCATTTTCCAAGATATAAAATATTCAACAAATTCTCTACACTGAAGAAAGGATCTGGTTTATGACTAGTCTTAGAATAATCTGATGTAAATTGGAAAATTCATGAGTGGGTAAAAGATGAAAATTAGCAGAATTGCCTCAGCTGAAAATGTAATTCATAAAAGAATCAGCAAATATGGTCTTGCCATGAGTAATATGCCCTAAATATACAGAGAGTAAGACAGAGAAGTAAGAACAGAGCAAATTGGAAGGTGCTTTTAGCATTGTACAACTACTTAGTGAACTCTCAAAATATTTTAAAATGCTTTATGCTGAGTAGTTATAGCATTCAACCCAATGGTAGGTAATGAAGATGGCTCCAGAAAAGGAATATCATAGATAATGTGCTTCACATTTAGGTCAATAATTCAAAATTAAATAAAATAGTTAAGTTCTTAGAAGACAAAATATTATATTATGAGGTTTAAAAAAAGACAATGGAGAAGTAGAGGTGAGTTTAAAGATAGCCACAGTTTCATGGAGAATGACCATTAAGTCCCTTTGAAGTATTTGTGATGGACACTGCTCCTGACTTCATTAGTGTGACATTAACTTTTGAGAAACACATGAAATGTGTGAAACCATCATAAACAAAATGTAAAGTAATAAGAATTATGTAAAGGTATGGGCACTGTTCCCATCTAGGAAGTATGAAACTCTTGGCACAAATAATACTATGTTTTTGAAATTTCATCCATCAAAACCAGCAACCTCACTGTTGCAAGAATGTGGCTGCAAAGAAGCCAACCTATACTATATAGGATGACTAATCTCCTTCTAAGTACATGACCATCAACACCAAGTGAGTCCCAAGTGCTGCTTAGAATTCCTGTACGTTCCCCTTACCCTTTCACTGTTTTGCTAATGTTTTCCCTTCACTCCTCTTCTCACACTTTCAAGAACCCTCCTCCTGCTTTCACTCTGGGGTGACCTTGTTTTCCATTTATTAATAAAATAGAAGCTCCCACCCACACGTCCACCCACTCCCTGCACATGCGCTCTCTCCTCCCTCTTTCCTGTAGTCATATTCATGAACTGTCCTCATGTCTGACATCGACCCTCCACTATTCTGTGGATCCATTTCCCCTCATCTCCTCAGAGACATGGTTGTAGGAAATGCCCCTGCTTTTCCGTATCACCGGTGTTTCCCTATCTACTCAGTCACTGGATGGCTTTGTGTTATTATAACAAATGCTTGGTATAATCAGACTGCAATGAGAAAAGGTTTACTTTAGCTCACAGATTTGAACCTGACCAATTAGCCTCATGGTTTGGGGCTCATAAAAGCACATTATAGCGACAAGCACAGACATGCTTTAATACCTCCCACAATAAAAATAAATAAATTTAAGTGAAAGAAAATTTTCTTTTCTTTCCAATCCCTCAGTTACTTCGTTAATGTTTTTGTTTCCACTATAGTACATTTCTCAAATTATCTTTAAGTAGTTGTACAAAGGAGTTACCATTTATCTTCTTCCCTTCCATTTTTTTCCAAGACACAGTCTAGCCCAGTTTTATCTCAAACATTTCACCAAATAAAACAATCTCAGCAAATTTATAATAATTTCCTGTCTAACCCAATGGTTGATTCTCAGTCCTCACTTTACCCAACCTACAAATAACATTTGGCTGAGTTAAGTCATTTAATTTACTTTGACATACAGCACTCTTGACTTGTGGGGCCTCATACTTTCAGTTCTCCTACTCTTCTAATCATGTTTCCTTTTCCAGCCTTCTGAATATATGACTATTCCTGGATTCTATATCCCCCCTTCCCTGTCAACATTATCTCCCTTTGTAATCTCATTATTATCTCCCTTTGTAAGCTCATTTCTCTATCAACAACTCCCAAACATACATGTCTACTTCAGATCATGCTTCAGCCCTCCTCCACACCACCAGCTTCAATCTCTATCTGGATATCTAATAAGCATTTCAAAATTAGCATTTGCATAAACAAACTCCTCCCTAAAATCTGGCCTTCCTAAAAATCTTCATATTCTCAACTAATAGTCACAACATTATTGTATTTGCATTCTTACATTTTCTTAGACTCCAAATCAATGCATGATCTTTGAGTCCTTTCTCTCATATACCATCCACAATCCATTAGGATATACTGTTAGGTTCAGAATACTTAATCAGAATGTATTAAGAATCCAACCACATTCATCTCCTTGAATGTTATCATTCTAGGGTAAGCCATTCTGATTTGTTCCTCATATTATTACAATAGCCTACTATTTATTCATTCTTGCTCCAAAGCGACCACGATCATTCCCAAGTTACTTCTTGATATATTGACCAGAGTATTCCATGAAATTTAGCTTAAACTTTACCTTAATTATGCTCTATGCTCATAAGCAAGCAAGCAAACAAACAAACATTCTCTCCAGGGCCCCATTTCATGCCTAGAGGATCTGACATGCCCATTGCCCTTCACCCTTTGATCGTGTCCTACCACTTTTCCTTCTTTCGCTTACCACACTTCACTGTCCTTCCTGATGCTTCTGCAAGGCACCAGCTACTCTCATACCAGAACCATACTCTCTGCCTAAAATGATCATCTTCTCCCAGGCATCCGAATGACTTTTTCTCATTTTCTTTAAGTCTTTGATTCAATGCCACCTTATGAGAAGGGCTTTCTTTGGCTACCCCTTCTGCTCCCACTACTCTATTTTGACAAGTCGTTTCTGTCCTCTGTATCCCTGTCTTCTTGTTTGCCAGACTTCTGAATATGTGAGTGGCCCTAGGCGTCTTGACCTCTTCCCTGGCAACACTGACTCTCTACCAAAAATACACATTTTGTTGAAGCCAGGTTTTTTAGCTGTTTTTTCTTTACATTATAATCTCAGTGCTTCGAACAATGCCTAGCAAATAACAACCATTCCTCAAATAACAGTATAATCATGAATGAATGAGTTGAATGATTCCAGCTTGCTAAAAGGTAAGGTGTGAATAAGATTTACTTTTCTATATATACTCATTTGTACTTTTAAACATTTAAAACCATGCATATTTATTTCTTAGTCCCTATACTTTTTTAAGTTAGGCTAAAAATTAATGAGAAGAGTTTATATTGTTGCTTTTAAGTAAGCACTAAAATCTAGGATTTTTTCATATCATTGCTATCCTGTTGTATATCAACTATCCTTTGGAACTTTATATGTTATTTGTTAAATTAGAGAGCCTACTGCCCATATCTTTTATAAATTGAATGCATTCTAAAGTTCTTTAGGCATAGTAAGTACTATATTACAATAGTAATTCAGAATCATTGAAAATGGGTAGATGAGTTTTTTGACATTTTTAGTGAAACCATTGGGATTTTCTGGTGATTCATATATTCCTTTTTAAGTAAAGATTTTTACATGTGTTATAATAGTGAATTTTTTAGATACTACTGACAACACCAAATACATTGGCTTGTAAGTTGTTTTGTTTTGATGGTGTCATTTTATGGCTATTATTAAGGTGTTGCACAGAGGGGCTATCATGCATAAGTCAGATAATGAGTATAATTCTCTTTGGACAATGTCACCCTTTCCTTCATTTTCCCCGTTTCCCCCTCCCATCCCTGGCTACAAGTTACATAATTCATATTCCACATAGTATATATTGAATACTATGACTGCATTTGTTCACCCTTTGTCCCCGCCATTTCTGTGACTCCTCTGTTGCCTCCTAAAATGACCCAAAAAAGCAAAATCAAACAAACAACAAAAAGCCCATGTTTCTGTTTCCTGCAATTTGTTTCAATAAATAATATTTTAAATGTTCAGAGGAGTTACCCCTTTGGGTTCTTCCTAAGAGTACCCTCATTTAGTCTGTCTGTGTGGAATGCTTAGAATCCTATGTAAATTATCATGACCAGTTGTATTTTATATCTAGCTTCTGTATATGAGAGAAAACTTGTACTACTTATCTCTCTGAACTTGCTCTCCCTTATTATTTATTCCAGGTCCATCCAGTTCCCTGCAAATGACATCACTTTATTCTTTCTAATGGATGAGTAAAATTACATTGTGTATAGGTACCACAATTTTTTTGATCCACTCATCTATTATAGGGCATCCAGGCTGTTTCCATAACTTGGCTATTGTAAATAACGCAGCAATGAACCTGAATATACAAGTGTCTTTACCATATCCTGACTTGTGATGTTCTGGATAGATGCCCAAGAGTAGTCTGGTTGGGTTATAGGGAAGTTCTATGTTTAGTGTTTTGAAGAACCTTCAAACCACCATGGTGTCTAAGTTTTAAGAATCAACCCTGTTCATCTGTTTCATTTACCCATTTTAACTTTCCTAGCATTTGTCTTATTCTCAAAACATGCTTGGAATGACTTGGAAACTTCCCAGCACACTCATTCAATACCATGAGAAGTAAAGAGCTAAAGAACCGATCTCTACAAAGTAGTCATCTAGAACATGATCTGTTTACTTCTCCTGGCCTTCCAGTCACTCCTGAATGTTTTAGTTTTTCCAACCTGTCCATTTGAGATTATAATGGTCAAATATAAATGGAGCAGCTTTTCCCTCTCTTTTCTCATTTGCTATCAGCCCAGCATCTTCTACACAATGGGCTCTGGCTCATGCTCTCCCCATTCTCCTGCCCTCCAACACATAAAACCAGTTGGTTGTCTTTCTTTTTTTCCCCTTGATCATGCTCTTTACAATGACTTTAATGGAATGCATTCATGTGTAGATATCTTAGTCTCTTGAAATACATCTTTTCATTGTCCTCTAAAGTTTCCATTCCCTTTTTTAAATCTCCCTTAGTCATTGATGGCATAACTTACTTGAATTGTAAAATTATATCACAATTTACAAAGATCTTAGAGTAATGGCCAGCTAGTTATTTCACTGAAGAAGCAAAGGATCACATAGATGATAGAAAAACACAATAAGAAACAGGAAGGTTCATTTTCCGCAGGTATATGTTTGAACAAGCTAATAATTTTTTTCTCCTGTGCTGACCTCAGAAAACTAATTCATGCCCTTGTACCCATAGGCTTGGATAATTATAAATTTCCCCTTAGTCAAGTTTCCAGCAATGACTTGTGAATGAGGAAAATAAAAAGTTGACACAAAAGAAAATGTTTGGCTATACGTATTTAGTATTTATAATGTGAACAAGATGGTACACATATTGCAGGAGCCCATGATCTGTGCTTAGCAAAGATCATTACACAATGAAGATATTCAATAAGTGTTTACTAATTTGAACCACCATGCTTTCTCAATGTATAGATAATAAAAACTTTCTGTAACCCATACTTCCAGGGATAGGTAGCATTATGAGCAAAATAGTAACAACTTGCCCTAAATCTCTCAGAAACGTAAGTCCATGGAGAAGAGATGAGGTGGGGGGCAGTAAAACCTATGGGTGGTATTGGAGCACAATGAGTTTCCTGGAACAGACAGTTGAGAATAGAAAGTTAGGCTGGGAACCTTAATAATATCTATATTTCAACGTCTTTTAAAAGCATGTAACTGTTTCTAAATTTTAATCTAAATTGAATATTCTATGTTAAGGGTCAGAGGCTATACTTACTGCCAGAAATGTTACTGCGTATATAGGTTATATCCAGAGAAAGAAATTGTATTAGGCTTCCAAACTCTTTTATTCCCATATGTTCTTTAGTAGATTATAAAAGCAAAATAGAGTAGCCCTTCTCATTTCAATAACACTGTAGCTCTTTTAAAAGATGAATGAAAACAGATGATTGAGATTTATACTTTCTAAGGATTACTGGAAATAATCCCAAATTAAAAAGTTTCTATCAAACACATCTCAAAGTGAAGAAAGCCAAGCCAGTATCTGGATGAAAATAATGACTAGTAATCAATCTCTAGATTGATTATATGAAACAGAATAAATATAAGACAAATACAACATTTTAAGGTTATTCAAATCCTGATAGATCAAGAATAAGTTTTCTGTTCGAGTGTGACATTTAGCATTTGAAAAATACAAATTTATTAGTTCATTGGTTCAACTAATATAAATTAGAAAAATCTCTTCTTTTTTTGCAACTCTTCATATATAAGTTAAAGTCAAATGATCTAAAATTCAAGATTATTATGATTTCTCCTGACCCTTCTCCATTCTGTTCTTTTGCCTTTCATGCATAAAGTAGTCAATGAGTTAACTTCTCACCATTTCATTTTGTTCAAATGCTCTGTTTTAAATTCTCTCTTTAAACAAAGGGCCATTCTTCTATCCTTCTGTTATTGTATGCTTGTGTTGAGTAGTTTCCAGCAATAAAATAATGATCATAAAAAAACACCAAAGCTGTTACTCTTAACCTCTTTTGTCTAATATTATTAGATGATGGCACAGTTTCATGATTAACAGCTCTAACCTACACATAGCAATTCAATGATTCTTGGCCATAGAAATAGCTTCAGTCATGAAAACTCTGTAGCTCAAGAAGACAGTGTGACTTCTGTTCAAAATATGTTTCTGTGCCACAAAAGGGACAAGAGCAATGACCATACCTGAAAAGACAGTACAGAGGGGCTATGACAGTGTAGTTTTAATGACATCGAAACATATATTCATTCCAGGATATGGCTGAGAAATATTTTTGGAAATATTTCTTCGGCAACTTTAATTATCATCCATGTATAAAAATAACAGAATTTCTGTCCAGATGGCATAATTGGTGGTATTTCTTTCAGGAAAAAAAAAAGGTTTGGAGACATCAATATCTGTCTTCCATTTTAATATTCATCTGAGAAAGAAACAAAATCTGTTTACAGCACTTCATACTCAGTGTACTTCTTAGTCATCACAGAGTCTCACAGTGGCTTTCTGCCATGTGAGGACACAGCAAAAAGGCAGAAAACTGTGAATCAGAAAGCAGACCACACCAGATATTGAACCTGCTGCCACCTTGATCTTAGCCTTCTCAGTCTCTAGAACTGAGAATTAATTTCTAGTTATAAATCAGTAATAAAGTGACTTTTTGAAAAGCCAAGAGAGGCAATGTGCTTCGTTGGCTTTCTTTGATTTTGTCTCTGATACAGTTGTGGATTCACCGGCTGACTTTGTTTTCTGTCATAATACTACCAAGATAGCAGTTAAGGAAACTGGCCCAGATTTGATTTGGAGTTTTCAATTTGTGGTAATTTATTTATTCATGTAACAGGCCAACCGGTCTATCAGTAGAGAATTTACCGAGTGAAAGCCTTAACCTATGGACAGCTATTACTGTTTGAAGCAGCAATAATAAATGAAAACATTTCCATATAAATATGCAAAATATATGTTCTTTCTACTTTCCTTGTTTCTTCCCACCAAAGCTTAGAATCACGTTTGATTTTATTAGTGTATGTGTGGCCTAAGCAAACCCTAATGTATTCAACAAAACAAAATATTTTTATAGTAAAGATGTCAAAAGTGGAAAATGCACTCTTAGATTTTCTAGTCACTATTTCATAAATTGTCAAGTAGATTTTAGATATTTTCACCAAAAATATAATTAGCAATGTTTATTAGCTTGATTTAATGATTCCCACAATGAAAACTATATTAAAACATCACATTGTATCATATATATGTCCTTAGCATTTTCTATGGAATGAGTATGTTACTGACCACAGGACACTTAGTTCCCGTTCTTTTCTTTTCCTTTCCTTAGTTTACCTACCTTTGGTGACACTGCTGGCGGGGCAGATAAGGTTGATGAGGAAATCATTTGAATATGGTGAATAAAGATTCTGAATTCGGAACTACTCTTTGCAAAGAAGGCTAAAGACATAAACTACTCTCAGTTGTTAATTATCACTTTCCATTTGCTTTGACAGTTATTAAGTTTTATTTTGCCTTTATCCCGACCCTCACATACTCTCCCCTCCTAATAATGTATGTCACGTGAGGTTTTCAGCTATAGGGTCTTTGCCTTCTTTTTCCCTTTGTTTTGTGTGTGTGTGTGTGTGTGTGTGTGTGTGTGTGTGTGTGTGTGTGTGTGTGTTACTTTTCTCCTCCTCCTTCGTCATCCTACTTTTTCCCTTCAGGATATAAAACAAGTTTTAATTCACCGAAATCTCTAACCCTCCTTCCCTCGTGTCAAATCTTTTGTGCTGGAGCAGGGTTAGGACAACCTAAGGCACTCCACAGAATCCTTCACAGAGGGGGTGGCTTTAGAAAGGGGTTTCCCTATGTGCGCTGCCAAGCGCACATATGCCAGTCCCGCCCCCCTCCCCCTGGAGCACCCACCTCCCAGGCCTTCTAGCGCTGCATTGCCAAAACTACACAACTCCCACTCCACCAAAGCAAAGCTTTCTCGGAGAACAGCGCAACACACCACCCTCTACATCTCTGGAGGGGAAAGGGCGCTAATCAGGCTGGCAGCCCCGCGGCCCAGAAGCGCCGGGTCCCCAGGGTCAAGCTAGGTACCACTTTGCTCTGGCTGCAAAGAAGGGTATCAGGCAAATGGGGGTGTGGGCCCGAATCCAGGACCATTTCTGGGTTTATTTTACTGCCATCAGATGTGCCTCCTCCACTGGCCACCATCCAAGCCCTCCAATTCGCGGCCAGGACTGCCGCATTTCGGGGTTCCAAGTTTCAATGCTCCCAGCACCATGGAGGCCACGGGCTAGCTAGGGGAAAATAAAAGGTTCGGAACCCAGGCAGCCACAACAACCCAACCTCCTGGCAAGAATCAGTCTCCCACTCGGATGGACTTGCGCTCTGGGCGGGAGAGGGGGAAGGGAGCTGGAGGGGGGGAGTCGCAGGGGGACTGGCAGGGAGCCCTACGGGGCGCTGTCTGGAGGGAAGGGAGCTAAAGTCACAGGGCTGCCCGGGACCTAGATCCCCGGGTGCCTGGGCCGCTGGCCGCCCGCCGCTGGGTCACCGTGTCCCGTCGCCCGCGCGCGCGCGCGCGCGCACGTTCCAGAAAACCATCACAACCTGTCACTCCGGCCCTCCAGCTCCGAGTCTCCCCGACAGCCAGGAGAAACTTGTACGCGGGCGCCCCAGTGGCCAGGAGGCTGCGCTTTGCCCACGGGGGACAATTCTTAGGGCCGAAATAAGAGTGGTAAAGAAATCAGAAGGATCAAGAGCCTGCGGTGCCTCTTCTGAGTTTTCGGGGATGAAAAAGAGAACGGAAAATTGCTGTTTTCGACCGGTCCGCTCACATTCCCAGGCTGGGGCCTGGGGAAGGTGCCGGGGCGAGCTGCCGCCACGGGGGCCCGCGAGGGGGTGGGCGGGGGGCAGCGGCGCCCGCAGACCCGCCTTACCTGTGGATGCAGTTTCCATGGCAACGGGCGGCGGCCGGGCGGGGCCCGCGCCCTGCTCCCGCGGCGCCCCGGTGCCCGAGCCCCAGCCGGGGTCCCCCTCCGGCGGCTCGGGCCTGGCCCCTCGCGGCGTCTCCGCCTGGTCCTCCCCTTCCTCCCGATCCCCGAACCACTGGGACCCGGGGCTGGCCCGAGGCAACAGCTCGTCTGGCAGCTCCCGCGGCGCGGCCATGGCTGCTCGGCGGGGCCGGCAGGCGGTGGCGGGCGTGCGGGCGGGCGGGCGTGGGGACGAACGGGCGGGCGCTCCGGGCTAGGTCGGCTCCGGGAACTCCGGGCTCCGGGGAGGCTGCGGAGCGTCGGAGCCGCGGCCGCCGCTGCTGCAAGTCAGGCCGAGCCGCTGCTCGCCTCTCCCAGCCGATCCCCGGCGCCCGAGCTCCGCCTCCTCTCCCTCCTCCTCCTCCCCGCCCCGCCGAGGCCGCGGCCCGCGCTCCTCCCCTATCCCGGTCCCCCGCGGCTGCCTCGCTTCTCCCAAGCCCGCGACTACGCAGGTGAAAATGGCCTGCTGCGTCCTGCTCAGCGCAGGTCTGTCCCCGACCTGTTAATAACGGCAGGCTCCGACTAAGGAAGGTGCCAGATCCCGGGCATCATCCCTTCCCTTGGGGGAGGAGGACACAAGTGGGGATCCGCAGGTAGAAGCTCTCCCCCGCCCCCAGCTGCGGGGTGACCGGGGAAGCCGGCTGCCCTCCCGACTCAAGACCTGACACCCCGGCTGGGCTCCCGGGGGAGGAAGCCGGAGACCCCGGGGCGACAGTCCGGTGTGCGAGGGACCGGGAAGCGGTGGAGATGGGTGTTGATAGCCAATGGAGACAGGAAATCTGCAATCTCCAGTTTAAATGCTGTATTCTCACGCTGTTTCTAGAACGGGAGCTGAAAGATAGTAGAAGGAGCTGTCCGGAAAAAGAAAAAAATAAAAATAAAATGTTTCCAGACATCCCATCAGCCCTGAAGGCAAGTAGGATTATCAACAGGCAGGCCCAAAGCACCTAAGATTTCCTTCCAGAAACAGAAAAAGGGGAAAGAAACAAACAAAAGCCAGCTATTACAAGTAGACTGGGCAATGAATTTTTATTGGAGAAGTTAGATGTTCCAAGATGCCTGCGGCTGCTTTTTCCTTTGCTGCAGAAAACATATACAGAAGAGCGAAGTGATTTGCCTTAGGCCCATCTTTTCAAACAAGTGTGAGCTTGATTGGCTCCTAAATTGAAATCTAAGGTTACTGTTCCCACCTGTGGTAGAGGAAATCGGTTTACCTGCTCTGCTCTGTCTTGTGTAGCAAAGGTGAGCGTGGGAGGTACTGAGGATTTCCTACCTGCCCAGGTATAGATTAGAAGACCAACTTCAGCACCATTCAGGTGCTCCTGATAAATGCTAAAATGAAATATCTCAGATTCAGCCTAATCTTTTGTTCTACTAGTACATTGATATTCCAAAGATGACAGTAAGTTAGATAAAATGGGTCTACTAAATGGACAATAAAAATTTCTTAATCCATACTTAAGAAACCACTAAAATGGAATGCTTATTACACTATCTCTCGTGGAGTTTAATCCAGTCACTAATCATGAGTATTGCTGAATTTTCCCCAGATCTATTGTTTAGAGCATGCTAAAGCATCAAAAACACCAGATGGAAATTTCTTAGTGTTATTATCAATGAATCAAGATCCTATGATCTTGACGTTAATCATATAAGTTTAACTGGCTATTAAGATACTGAATATTTGAGAAATACGGTAAGAGTTGCATACAGGATAATTTGCAGTGTGTTAATTTGTTTCTCTGAGAAAAACTAATGAAAGTTTTCCTTAAAAACCTGGAATACCTAAGCAAGCTTCTTACAATTAAATAAATACTAGGTGTGAAGGCTTGATAGTAATTATTTTCCATATTTCATCAGGTATTGATTGATACTGTCATTTGAGACTATGTACAGGAAATGGCCAGTAAAATATATTTAGAAAATCTATTTTTCTCATTAGAGGAAATTGACAGTTTTATTTTAATAAAAGTGTATTATTTTGGTCAGCTGGAAAGAAGCATAATGGCATGAAAATGTAGTGGTAGAGCACTTGCCTAATATATGTAAAGCCTAAACACAGTAAGAAGAGGAAGGGAAGAACAGAAAGAAGAAGAAGAAAGAAAGGACATATACAAATTATTTGGGAGAAGAAATATTCTATGATTTTAAATAAATGATTTAATACTTGTATTATTTTACACTTGAATGTCTTTGAGCTGCCAAAGCTCCACTAACTGGGAGGTTTATGGCATAACACATAATCAGAAATAGACTTCTATGGTTTGAATACTTTTGAGATAAAATAGAGTTGGCATTTCTAAGAAATTCTCATAGAAAAGATTTGAGACAAAAGAACTGCCAGGTTTTGTCTTCAGCTTTATTTTTCTTTATTTTGGTGAAGTAATGTTCACCAAAAAAAAAGTTTTAAAAAATCTGCTGAGAAGCATTTATTTAGGATTAGCTTCTTCAATCAACCTGTATCACTGGGAAAATGTGGGTGGAGGCATGTGGGGAAAGTACCATGAGTAACAAACTTTAAACTAGGTGAATCCTTTCTAGACTCAGTATTACAGTTTCTTTCCATCTCTAGTTCCTCGCCTATAATCTGAAGGTTTTAGTTGTGCCTTTGTGTAGACCTTAAGGGAACACTAAATGGCTCAAACATGTAAACTATATTATGAGGATAATAATTACTTCCAGGTAATGACATAATAATGACATAATGTTCAAAGCTCTATGTTGGTGTTTATATTTGTATAGACCGAGGAGTCATTGGTATTTCAGTTACTTAAAGAGAAATATTCTGTGATTATCAGATACATCATGATACATATATTGAATAACTATTGGATGTTTCCACTTCTAACTCCTGTATTCTATATTCTGAAAGGGAGACTTTATATAAATAACTAAAGGTTCTTTTAAGTACTTAAGGCACATGCACACATATATGCACACTGTTTCAACTTAGAATTTTAGAAATGGTCAATAGTGCGTACTGTGTGATAACCAATAAATGCTTAGAGCGTTGAGCAATTGTTATTGGCCACATTCCACAGAAAAGAGGACTTAGCCATTTTTCCTACATTTAAGTTTACCAACACCCACATCAAGGTCCTACTTTTGAGCCTTCTTAGAAGAAAGGTGAGTGTTTGGCTAAGATGGGAGTCTATGCTTCAAGTTTCTCAAAAATCACTGCCTGTGGAATTGGTTCACCCAATTTCTAGGTAACACTGAGATCATGTTGCCACATGATTTTCACTTTTCCACAATGTGTGGAATCTCTTGAATTCAATATGAAAGAACATTCCATTTCCTTCTGAAGCACAAGAATTTAGATTAAAATGAATTTATAGAGGCTGTAGGCTGGTGTCTAAGACAGCAACCACAGCACTCAAAAGCATCATACAACTTGATCAGACCACACTACACTCCTTCCATCCATGGAGAGTGATTGTTGTATAAAAAACACTTGATTGTATAAAAAAACATTTGATTCGACTGCACAAATTTAGGCAAAGCTAAGTTCATTGGAAAGCAGTAAGCTCTCTTCTTCCCATTCCTTCTGGAGGACATTAAAAGCATCTATTTTTTTTTGTCCCTAGACAATAGAGTTATGGAACTAGCACCACAAGCAATCTAAACTATTTTCAAATTTTCAAAAAGGAACTCCATGTCCAGGAGCAATCACTTCCTACCTTACTCCCACCCCAAAGACCAGATCTCAGCAATCACTCATATCTGTATGCATAAACTCACCTATTCTGAATTTCATATAAATGGAATCCAACAACATGTGGTCTTTTGTGACTATTTTTTTTTTACTTATCATAACAAATAACTCTGCTATTTTTCTCAGCATCTTTTCATTTCTCTTAGATGTAAAACAAAGGACTAGTTTCTGGGTCATGTGAGAACTCTGGGCTTAACTGACAAAATGTCAGACTGTATTCCACACCAACTGAACTATCTTTTTAAAAAAAAAGGTCTCACTGCTAGACTCCTGCTACTTCATCCGTCCAGCAGCTTGGGCAGCCTAGGTCTCAGCTGCAGTGTACTCTGGGGATGTCTGAATGGCCTATGGGTGGCAGCAAGGACCTGATGACAAATTACAGTGAAGAGTAGTACAAATGAGCTGGAAGCTCCGGAGTCGTCAACCCTGACTCAGCCATGCTTGACTGCCCATTATCCATTATCCAATCTTTCTGAGAATGAGTGTTCCTAAACATAAAGGGACTCTCCTGATTTCTCATTCTTCTTCAGTAATGCTTCACTTAATCAAGCTCTGATAATATGATGGGATGTCCAGACTTCTCTCAACATTATGTGCAGTGGAGAAATAGCCATAAAAAGCCTCCCTTTATAAAAATAAAATTTTGGGCTGGGAAGGTGGCTCAGTGGTAGAGCACTTGCCTTGCATGCCTGAGGCCCTGGGTTCGATTCCTCAGCACCACATAAGCAAAAAGAAAAAAGCTGGAAGTGGCGCTGTGGCTCAAGTGGTAGAGCGCTAGCCTTGAGCTGAAGAGCTGAGGGACAGCGCCCAGGCCCAGAGTTCAGGCCCCATGACCGGACCCCCCCAAAAAAAAATCTCAAAAAGAACCCTACAAGATAGAATAAATTTAAAAAAGAATAAGAAGATACAAAAAAAATCAATTGTTTCGTAGCACAGATGTTGTGATAGAGTTTCTTAAACTGGAATGCCAAGTTTCTTACAGAACTCTTAGAAATTAAAAAGGTGGATGAAAGAAAAACAAGCAAAAAAAATCACTAAAGTAAGTTGGAAATAGTCCAGTAGTGGAAAATATGACACATATCATAATCTTGACAAATCTAGTTCTTAGAGGATGAAGAAAATGAGCAGGTAGATAAATCTTTGCTCCAGAAAATAGATAACTGGAAGCTAAAGGGGACTGAGGAAAATCCAAAGTTCATTCTTGCTGATCTAAGGTGTGATTCAACAGATTATTGGTCTATCACTTCTGCTGAGAGATTTGACTGTTACAACATTGTTGCTGTGCTGAGAGGACTTTGATTTTTCTTTCCTTTTTTTCCCCTAAAGGGGGAAAATATTTCAGGAGAGTATTCTTCTAAAATCTTTCATTGTTAAACTTAATACATTGACCTTGTTAAAGGAAAATATGCTAACCATGTACAAGGGACCCAATTTCCCCACATTCTTGCCAACATGCTATTATCTGTCTTTTAAAAGTTACAACCATCTTAATGGACATGAAATGTAGCATATTGACTTATATTTTCCTGACAGTTAATGATATTGAACATCTTTTTGTATGCTTTTTATCCATTTGTATATTATCTTTAGTAAAATGTCTATTTACATTTTGTCCCCATTTTTAAATTGGGTTGTATGCTCACTATTACATTATAAGCATTTTTGTACATTCTGGAAGATACATTATTTTTTCTCATTATGTGAATTTGCCTTTTGATGATGCTCTTTGTAGCATAAAAGTGTTTTTTTATGAAATTCAGTGTTCTATTTTCTCTTTTGTTGCTTATACATTTGGGGTCATATCTAAGCAACCATTACATAACCCCAGACCACAAGAATATATGTTTTTACAAGAGTGTTCTTACAAGAATGTCATGATTTTAGATCTTACATTTAGGTCTTTGATCTATTTTGAGTTCATTTGTACATAACATATGAGTAATTTTTCTTATTTTGTCAATTACCTCTGTGTCTGGTGCTTACTTTTCTAATCAGGTTTTTCCCTTATATATTTTAATAGGTTTTGTATTGTATTTTTGTCATCTATGCTGCAAGTATTTTTCACATTTTATTTGCCTAAGCATACTCAGAAAATTAAGGTTCTTAAAAATTCAGAGATTTCTTCAGAGTTGCATGCCTAAGTCATCTGACTTTGCCTCGGGATCCCCAATTTAAAAGTTTTTTTGTCAGTCGTGGGGCTTGAACTCTGGGCCTGGGCGCTGTCCCTCAGCTCTTCAGCTCAAGGCAAGCGCTCTACCACTTGAGCTACAGCGCCACTTCCGGTTTTTCTGGTGGTTTATTGGAGATAGGAGTCTCAGGGTCTCTCCTGCCCGAGCTGGCTTTGAACCTCAATCCTCAGATCTCAGCCTCCTGAGTAGCTAGGATTACAGGCGTGAGCCACCAGCACCCGGCTAGAGAACATGGAATATCTTTTTTTTTTTTTTTTTTGGTCGGCCGTGGGGCTTGAACTCTGGGCCTTGGCGCTGTCCCTCAGCTCTTCAGCTCAAGGTGAGCGCTCTACCACTTGATCTACAGCGCCACTTCCAATTTAAAAGTTTTGAAAAAGAATAATGACTTTTTCAGTTTGCATACAGTAGGTCACTCGTAGGAGCCTGGCTCAACAAAGCTGAGAGTAAATTACAAGGGTACTCAAGATTAAGTGACCACAGACTATAGTTCGAATATCAGGAATTCAATGCAAAACATTAATGTGAACACCAGGACAGGAAGGATACTGGTATGCAGACGTCAGAACCTTGGACAGCTCAGCGAGAGTATTTCATTTTCTTTTTTTGCCAGTCATGGGGCCTGAACTCTGGGTCTGGGCGCTGTCCCTCAGCTCTTCAACTCAAGGCTAGCGCTCTACAACTGGAGCCACAGCGCCACTTCCGGCTTTTTTCTGTTTATGTGGTGCTGAGGAATTGAACCCAGGGCCTCATGCTTGCAAGGCAAACTTCCCAGCCCCAGCATTTCATTTTCTTCCAACTTCAAACTGCAATCACAGAAGAAGAAGAAAATGCAATAAAACAAAACAAACAACCCAGATCATGGGTTAAGGGTTTGTGCTACCCAGGGCTCCATGCATGCTAGGCAAGAACTCTACCACTAAGCCACAGGCCCGGAGTTAATTACAATAGAAAGGCCTCTGCCTTTTCATATAGCTCAAACTCTACTAAGAAAAAGTAGCAAACTGTCTTCTAAGAGTCTGTAGCCTGCATCAAATGCATGGCTTCCTCTTCAGGATGGACAATTAGGAAAGCCTCTTTAGATTTAGACTGGACCAAAAGAAATTTTGTTTTCTTCCTCTTCTTTTTGTAGCTCCACTGGCCTAGAAACCACTGACAGTCAATCTTTAGACCCAGGTACAGTGATAGCTATTTGATTTCACCAAATATCTGTCATCCTGATGTAGCACTTCATTTTTTCCCCCTATAAGTGTTAGAATTTGTAGTCTCTCTTATAGCTGGCATTCAGGTCATATGGAAAGGCCTACAAGTTTCTTGGACTTTGTCTGGAAACTGCAGTCAAGCAAATATGAATATGTTGGAAATACTGAGATTTCTGATACACCTTTAGTACTGGCGGTAGGAATCCCACTTCTGCTGCAGTGTGCCCATCATTCAGGTCCTCTGAGACTCCTCTCCACTCAATCTGTGACAATGCCCCAATTGAGGAATGCACCTTTTGGCACATCTTGGATTGGGGTGCAATTATATTCTGGATATTTGTTTTGTAATTTTAGGGACTTGGCCCACTCTAAGTTGTTGATAGCAATAATGGCTTTTATGAGCTGAATCACTCCAAATATGAGATAAATGTCAATTCTCCAGAATAATCTCCCTTCCACACATTCCATTATATGCACGATTGAGGCAGTTGAAAGATCTGTCTCTTGAATTTGGGGTGAAGCGTTATGTAATATTATCAGACAGACAGACAGACAGATAGATAGTTTCTCTATACGGACTGCCAAGATTATCAAATTACTTAAAGAAAATAGCCAAGCCAAGCATCATTACAAGCCCCAGAGGAATATTCAACATAAAAATGATCTACTTTACATTTATTTTAGTACAACCAGCATTCAGAGTCTTCCCTCTTCTAGTGTATGTTCTGAACACACCATGGAAAAATGTTTTCCCTATATGGAGTCCATCTATACCAGAATATCTTGAAGCACTTGCTTAACATGGAGATTCCTGCACCCCACTCTACTGAATAAGATTCACTGGAAGTAGGCTCTGAAATTATGCAATTTAAATGGGCACCCAAAGTTATTCTCATACACAGTGACATTTGAAAACTATCGCATTGGTAGCATCCTTCCTAACTCAGTCCTGATTCAGAATTTCTATAAACTTGTTTCACAAATTCACCCCCCACTCCTCCCCTAAATACCCTGTCAAAGTTATACAACATGGAGAGGACTTTTTTTGATCACTAAAACAGCACAAAACCTGAAATAGTACTCAAAAGAGCTGTGTGTCCTATAATGACAAAATCAAAATGTTATAATCAACTACAACATCTAGTCACCCAAAGATTAAGCCGAGGTTACCATTAATGGGTTCTAATTGCCTACTGAGCCAAAGTTGAGACAAGCTAGGCCAAGTAGGAATAGCAGCAAGCAGATGACCTTGAACAAGTTGAAGTCAGGCAGGGCAAAGGCAACTGTTAGTAGCCTAGAAACACAGAAATGTTAAGCATGACATCTGCTAATATCTTATATTAGCAGATGGTTGGTGTCAATATGGTTGGATATTTAGAGAAAGGCATTGAGCTAGAGGAGCTGAGACAGGGTGCTGAGAATCCAATGGGGACAGCTTGTACATCAAGAAGGACAACACCTATCAGAAGAGTTCAAGGAAAAGCCAAGTAAGCTACCAAAAGCTCATTTAAGCTGAGCAATGGAAGTACTTAGACTTGGATTAGGTCCAAGTACTTAGCCTTTAAGTACTCCGATGTGCTTTGAATGTCTCTAACATCAGCTCTAACATTTCATGAAGTGAGAGGGGCTTCTGGTAGCTAAAGTGCCTGCATATAGATAGATAGATAGATAGATAGATAGATAGATAGATAGATAGATAGATAGATAGATAGATAGATAGATATCTCTATATATATATTGATTTATATATCTTTTATCTGAAGTATCTGCTATATAAAGCTAGACCAGAAATCAAATCCAAGCTTACACAGGGGAATTTAAAAGCTCATGTCACTAAAAGTTTCCTGGGTAATTCTTGTCCCTGGCTTAGCTGGATCAGGATACTTATCAGGGATTGGGATTTCTCTTTGTCTTTCAGATAGTTTTCCTGTAATGGGGCAATGATCATTGGTAGAATACAATATCCATATTATAGGCTTACTCTAGCCTAAAGTAATACATTAATCTTTATTAACAGCTCTGAGAAGAATGTCCTGGGAAAGACATCTGCCAGATTTTTATGTCAACTTGATGTGAGTTTAATATGTGCTCTTCTGGGTTGATGGCAAGGGGTTATCATGTCCATTTGTCTAAGATCCTTCCAGGTTTTTTGTTTGTTTGTTTGTTTGTTTTTGGATCAGGTTGTAGGGCCTGAACTCTGGGCCTGGGCGCTGTCCCTCATCTCTTCAGCTCAAGGCTAACGCTCTACCATTTGAGCCACATTGCCACTTCTGGCTTTTTTTTTCTTTATGTGGTGCTGAGGAATCGAACCCAGGGCTTCAGGCATGCAAGGCAAGCACTCTACCACTGAGTCACCTTCCCAGCCCCAATTCTTCCAGGTTTAAAACTAAAGATCAGAGAACCCCTTAATTCTGTCAGGCCAGGATGACTGGTCACCCCAGGTGAGGACAGATTTTACTTTTTCTGCATAGGAGTGAAATTGTCTATGGGAAAGAGAACTTCTGTGAGAAGATGAAGAGATAAGAGAAGCTAAAGGAGGGAAAACATTTGCTTTACCAAGGCCATATCTATCTGGTGTGGAAGAATACCAGATAGGAGGGGAAAAATATACATTCTTCCCCTGTCTACAGTCACACTAGGGCAAAGTGTCTTCCAGATCAGACTTGGCCTACATTGCCAGCCCAGGCTACCACCTTGTAGTGTTTTCATCCCCATCAACAGGTCCTGAGGCTTTTCCTGGGAGACCATTCCTTGGCACCATCTCCAGACCTAAACTGATTGTACTTCCTGGCCATGAATCTGTATCCTGGCAGCTTGCTCTTGGGCTTTCATCACTGAGTTCACATCTATTTCTGGCTTCTGTCTTTTTTACCCTGCAGTTGTTCTGATCCTCTGATACACTGCTGCACCTAGCTAGATTGGATGTTTCCTAGGGTCTTCAATGCAGCCATCCAATGCTGAGATTTGGCCAAGCTTTGCTGCTCATACAGCTCACTACTGCCCCCGCCTGTTTCATGGTAGTATTAATAAAAATCGCAGGCCATCACTAGGCTCAACTTTGAGGGCTTATCAAAACAAGACCACCATATCCTAACTTGTGTGAGAAATAAAGATCTATCTTTATAAAACCACTATTATGGCTGGGAATAGGGCTTAGTGATAGAGTGCTTGTCTAGTATGCCTGAAGCCCTGGGTTCGATTCCTCAGTACCACATAAACAGAAAAAGTGGTGCTGTGGCTCAAGTGGTAGAACACTAGCCTTGAGCAGGGACAGTATCCAGGCCCTGAGTTCAAGCCCCAGGACTGACAAAAAATAAATAAAATAAGTAAATAAACATTATTATTTTTTATTTTCCGCTCTTGAAGCCAAATCTAAGTCTAATGCCCATCTACACGCTAAATGGGAAAAAAAAAACATTCAAAATTGCAAAATTAAAGATGGTGCAAGTATTTATAGGTGCCTGTTTGAGACCTGACTAGTCTTGAGTTTAGATGTGCTATATGTATGAACTATGTACCGAGATTTTGAAGATAGTAAAAGAGAAAGAATGTAAATTAAGCTGGATATGGTGACGCATGCCTGTAATTCCAGCACTTGGGAGCTTGAGGCAGGAGAATAAACAGTTGAGGGACATTTTGGTCTGCATAGCAAGTTTGAGACAAGCCTGGACTACATAGAAAGACCCTGTCTCCAAAAAACAATTAAACTAGCTCATCAATAACTTTTCACTTTCAAGTTACAGTGATGGTATGTTTGTGTTGGGTTAAACACTTTATCTTTCCCTTGTTTCTTTTTATTTTGACCAATAGAACACTTAAACTTACATATAACATATATTTTATTTTTACTTAATAGTACTGATCTAGCCTATGGATATCAGAAATGCTATTTTCACTGAAGGTTTGAAAAGGTAAAGAAAACAAAGACTGCACCATTTCAGCTTAGGTCAGGCATAGGGTGAACGTGCTGCCAGATGGGATTTTTTAAAATAATGGGAGATTGTTAATGCATCTTTCAAAGAAAATGTATCTTACATAAATTTAGAGGTGGTTCAGGTTCAATGCAAAAAGTCACATACATGAATCTTCAAGGTCTCTGAGGCACATAGCTTTAAAACACTTGTTACTCTGTGATAGAACTCACTCTCTTAAGTAAAATGCTTCTATGCACACATGAATACATACATTCAAATAAGATACCTATGAGACATTCACCTTTGCAGGTATTAGATTTGTTTTATTTTTGTTTTGTTTTGTGGCTTTTGTTTTTTTTTTTTTTTTTTTTTTTGAGACAGAATCCAGACTAGCTTCAAGACTGGTGCTGGGATTACAAGCATGAACCCCCCGCCCCCCGCCATGCATGACTCATATATGTTAGGCTTTTTTTGTGTGTTGCTAAAGTTTTCAAGAGTTTGAATGGCTTCATGTTTCTGGTATCATGGGCCTAAAGTTAATTATAAGCATAGTGGAGCTCATCTTGTACCTGTACAATTAAATTCTGCTTCTTCTCAGGTGCTAGATTATCAGTTGGTTCATGTGATGACTGCTCTGGTATAAATAGCACAATGGGACTGACCACAACCAGCACTTGTCTCAGAGTTCTCTGTTTAATAACAGTGCTGCATCATTTTCCCAAGACCTCTTGTCAAGGGTGTATATGTACATAATTAGCCACTGCATGCAAAGTAAGTGAATCTATGTGAACTGGCTCTAATTTCTATAGTTACTATCATCTTTGTGTACATGCTAGTAAGATGTAAGTATGTAATAACAACCCAGTAAGCTTACTTTCCCAAAAATTCAGAGACTTCTTCATTCTAACTAATGGAATATTCTGGTTTTTTCCAGTACTATTTGTTATTCAAATTTCACCATCTAGATTAATACACATATATTAGATATATCCAAAATTTATAAAGTCAGGATTTAGAAAGTGAATACTATGCCTTTCCTCCACCATCCAAGCCTGGAGCCAACTGAGAAGAGGACACAAAGTATTTTTCTAGAGATGAAGACAGCAGATACAGGCCTTCCCTACTACAGGCTGATACCAGATCAAAGGGGAATCTCGAATGTTAGATTCTTTCTCTCCAAATTTATAGTCCTATTTTCCCAATGGCCCCCAAGAGGGAAGGCCTGCGTCTACTGTACAGGGGCTTCACTCAAACAACAGTGCTACCTTCTACGAATGAGGCACAAACATGAAAATAGAAATAAATCCACAATGATTTGGGTCATGTCATAAATTAGCTTCACCTTATCAAGAAAAAAATGGATCAATAAGATATCATATTTACTTTAACATTCAAGTTATTTTATTGTAGATAAGAAATAAATTAGATGAATCTCTATAGATCACTGGTTTGAGTGCCTGAAAGCACTCTACACATTGTGAGGAAAGGTCATGAGTGGATAGCTGCTGTTTTTGCCTTCCTGGCATTCAGCAGGAATGAGTTTTCCTCATGGAATCTACCCTCTTCTTCTTCTGGCATTCATGGAATTCTGGTAGATCCATGCCTACCTCTCAGTGCTAGCCAATCAGAGCACTCTGCTAAGCATTTAACCCACCTTAGAACAACCAGCTGGAATCTTAGAACTTGCATTGAAACTGCTAGGAGAAGAAAATCCTCTTCCTTTAGAGTCTACAAGCTGGGAGGTTGCAGGCCTGCACTCCCTGGAGATTCATCTCTTCAAAAATGAATCACATGGACCAAACTAAGGAAGGAACACAAAGATGCAATGCCCATGTGCCTCTAACCATATAAAATAATATATATCGAAATGAACTCTAGGTATTGCAAACAATAGGTTTTTTTCTTTGTAAAAAAAATGAGACCAATGACAATAGGTCAGAAAAATGAGAGAGATTTCTGAGTCTTCATATTTGTTTGAATGAACATTGGCTGTTCAGTTTTGCCTAAAGAAAGTCCTATCTCTCCTGGAAATTGAGCTGTTCTTAGGAAAGCCAACTGATTAAGAATTTGTTTCTTAAGAAACTGTTTAAAATTTTCATCATTTGATACCACAATGATTCCTGATTAATAAACTGGCTGACCAATATACAAAAATACCTTTCCCAAAGCCAGGTCCTGGTGGCTCACACTTGTTTCCCTAGCTACTCTGGAGTCTGAGATCTGAGGATCAAGGTTCAAAGCCAGCCCAGGCAGGAAAGTCTATGAGACTCTTATCTCCAATTAGTCACCAGAAAACTGGAAGTGGTGCTGTAGCTCAAGTGGTAGAAGGCTTGTGTTGAGCTAAAATGCTGAGGGACAGTATCCAGGCAGAGTTCAAGCCCCACAATCGGGGGCGGGGGAGGGGGACACTTATCCAGAAATTTGTTACATACTCTAAAATTATCTGAGGATTGTGGTTTAAAGCCACACCAGGCAGGAAAGTGCATGACATTTATCTCCAATTAACTATACCAGAAAACCAGAAGTAGGGCTATGACTCAGAGTGGTAAAATGATAACCGTGAGCACAAAGAGGCTCAGGAACAGTGCCCAGGCCCTGACCTCAAGCCCCAAAACCAACAAAACAAACAAAAATAAAAAAACAAAACAAAACAAAAGCCTTATAAACTAACCACTGGTATATATTTTGTGTTACTCAAGATCTCATCTAGTGTCACAAACATTCTGTAAAGGCTCAAACAGTAAATATTAGACTTTGCAGGTGGTATTATAATTACTCAACTTTGCCATTGTAATAGACAAACAAATGGATGTGGCTATATTCCAATAAAAACATACATTACAAAAATGGGTGGCAGGCTGGATTTGGCTCAAAGGGCCATAGTTTACCAATGCTTGTTCTAGATAAATAATATTCTTTACATTTCCTTCCCTATTATTTCCTATCCTTATTCCCCTATCCACCCCTAGCTACTAGAACCTCAGTAAAAACACCACTTTAACAGAGGTGCACAAAATCACTATCTATACTCAGAATAAAATTTGGCACTTTCTGACTAGATATGTTTTATCTTAATATCTATAGACTATGAGTCTCCAAAAATACACAGAGCCCCACCAGTGCAACAGCCAGAGGAGATACAAGGGCAGGGCCATCCCAAGGTCACACAACTTGAAGAACCACCAACATGTAACACTGGGCTAAGAGAGACAAGCATTCAATTCCAACCCATGTGAGCCATGGCACAGACTGTGTTCAGCCAAATCATGAAAGTTGAGTCACCCAGAATCCTGAGATTCTGACTCAGTGACCCAGGAGGCAGAGTACTAAAACAAAGATTATTCTTGAATCAGAAAACATTTTTCTCCGTGGATCTGAAACTTAACTGGTACATATTACCTTTCCTTCTTTCCCATTTCTCCCTTTTCAAAGTGGAATATCTACACTGTGTTCATCCTATGAGTTTATTTTGGAAGAATATGACTTGCCTGGTTTCACAGAGAAGAATTTCCCTCAAGAATTGAGTTTCCACCCAGAGTTCAAGCCCCACCACTGACCAAAAAAAAAAAAAAAATTTACAGCAAACTTTTGGGGCTGAGAAGGTGGCTCAGTGGTAGAGTGCTTGCCTTGCATGCATGAAGCCCTGGGTTCGATTCTTCAACACTACATAAATGGAAAAAGCCAGAAGTGGTGCTGTGGTTCAAGTGGTAGAGCGCTAGCCTTGAGCTGAAGAGCTGAGGGACAGTACCCAGGCCCAGAGTTCAGGCCCCATGACTCGAAAAAAAAAATTGAGTTTCCCTAATGTCTAAAAAAATAGATGACTCTATAGATTTGAATTGGTAGTGTTGAAAGATAAGAAAACAGAGAAGCCACATTTTGAGAGGTTGATTCTTGGATTCTTTATTAAAAGGCAGGCGACTGGAGGGTAGACTCTTGTCTCAAAGACCAGCAGCCAGCAAATACTCTTAACACTGTTAGAAAACTGAGCCATAAAAGCCAGAAAGGAAAGAAAGAACAAAAATAATACCAACAAACCAATTCCGTTCCAATGGAGAGTTGAATTGGGATACCATGGTGACCCGAGAAGAGACAGGAGACAAGTCACAAACACGGAGACACACTAGGCATGGAATAAAGGCAACTAATGTTCTTCCGGGCCTAAATAGGGTCAGGTCAGGGGGCAGGGTCACAGAAAACTCCTAGTCTCAGGCACCAGACTGATAGGTTTAGTAACCTATCAGCCAAGTGCCCACCCCTGCCTCCAGGGATACAGGCACACCTATCACCTGGGAGGCAGAGACTTCCCTTTCCCCCACTATGAAGGCAATGATCCACCTTGTGGCCAAGATAGCACAGGCCAGACCCTATTTCAATAGTACTCTGGTTTGAGAATATGGGAGCTCCTGGGATGAAATGAATACATTTTATATATGAGAATGACATGGATTGGGGAGGACCATTCAGACTGCAATAATCTGAATGTGTGTGTCTCCTTGCTGTCTGCTGTTACAAGTATGAGTTTATGTCTCCTTTGAGCAAAACCATTGAGCTATAATGAATGCTCAGCAGGTAAATTCAAGTTGAACCTGAACTTAAGGTTCACCCTAAAAGAGTGACAAATAGTGCTGCTGAGTCCTCTTATTTTTTCACATGTTTGAGAACATGTATGCCACCCACCGGTTGTATCTGCTCAGCTACATGAAAGTATATAATTCATTTCTACAACTGCAGTTCCTTTAAGGGCTTATATGTGGTATGCATTAAATTCTGGTTTGATGCTTATTCAATAATAGAATTATGGTTTTTTACTTTTACTTTTATGGAAAGGTGTTTGGGGTTGGCAGACTATCTTATTGTAAATAATACTTCTCTAACAAGGGGAAAGAGAATTCTCAAGTACCCTTGGTAGGAGAGAAATCCAGGACAACCATTCTGGAAAGTTATCAGAAAGTATTTCTTGAAATTTATGGTTGCTTTGTCCAATAATTCTACTCTTGCTATATATCCCAGAGAAACTTTCCTTTTAAGAGCAATTATAAGGCTGTTCATCTCCCTGTTGTTCACTGAAGTCAACCTAAGTGCTCATCCCTAAAGAAACATCAACATAAGCATAATGTTGACAGATATTATGAAACTAGTGTGTGGGATGTGAAGAAGCATTGATATATCTTAAAAGTGCATGAAATTAAAAAGAGAATAAAATTTATATCATGATACCAACTTATGTAAACTGAACATACTGACAAGTTATGTAAACTAAAAGTAGACAAGATAAATGTACATAGCCAGGTGCTGGTTGCTCAAGAGGCTGAAACATGAAGAAAATTCTTTGAAACTCCAGGTCCAAAATTACAGCAAAAAGCCAGGCTAGAGGTGTGGTTCAAGCAGTAGAGCACCACATGAGCAAGCAAGTAGGGAGTGTGAAGCCTTCAGTTCAAGCCCTAGACCAGCAAAAATAAAAAATAAACAAGTAAACAAAAACATAAATAGTAACTACAGGTTTTATAAGAAACTGGGGGCATGGCTCAAGTGGTAAAGCCTCTACCTAGTAAGCTTGAGAAAATGCCCAAACTATAAAACATGAAGGAAGGAAGGAAGGAAGGAAGGAAGGAAGGAAGGAAGGAAGGAAGGAAGGAAGGAAGGAAGGAAGGAAGGGAGGGAGGGAGGGAGGGAGGGAGGGAGGGAGGGAGGGAGGGAGGGAGGGAAGAGGAGAGGGAGGGAGAGAGGGAGGGAGGAAGAAAGTGAGGGAAGAAGGGAGGAAAGAAGGGAAAAAAGGAAGGCTGGAGGGAAAGATCTGATAGAACTGTATCAAATTTAAAAGCTTCTGCACAGAAAACAGAAAATTACAGAGTATTAAGAAAATCTTTGCCAGTTTTAATTTCTACAGAAGATTAATATCCAGAATGTTTTTAAAACTTAAAAAAGAATAAGCAATACAATCAATAACTGAGCAAATGAATCAAACACACACTTCACAAAAGAAGTACAAATGGCCAATAAGTATTTTTAAAAAATTCAACATCTTTATCATGGAAATAAAAATAACACCTTTTAGATTATATCTCACCCCAGTCAGAATGGTTATCATCAAGAATTTTAAAAATAATAAATGCTGGCAAGAATCTGCAGGTAGTGTTAATTAGTACAGATACAGAAATCACTATGGAAGTTTCTCAAAAGGTTCAAATAGAACTACCATATGATTGGGCTATACCACTTTTAGGTAGCTACCCAACTGACTCATACAATAGAGTTACTTTTATAATCATATTTATCAAGACACTATTCACAATAGCCAAGTAATAGAATCAACCTGTCAACCAATTAGTGTCTAAAGAAAATTATATACATATATATAATATATATATAATATATATTGTATTGTAGAGTTACAAAGAATGAAATCATGCCATCTTCAGGAAAACAGATGGAACTGGCTATGATTATATTAAGAAAAATAAGGCAGACCCAGAAAGACAAGTATGTTTTCTTTTACATGTAGAATTAGGAGAATGGAAAAAAAGAGAGAGAGGCAACATGAAAAGTAGAAGGTACACTATTTAAGAAGAAGACCAGAAAGGCAGGTGCTGGTGGCTCATGCCTATAATCCTAGCTACTCAGGAGGCTGAAATCGGAGGATCACGGTTCAAAGTCAACTCTGGGCAGGAAAGTCCTTGAGACTCTTATCTCTAATTAACCACTAGAAAACCAGAAGTGGCACTGTGGCTCAAGTAATAGAGTACTCAGCTGAAGAGCTGAGAGACAGCACCCAGGGTTCAAGCCCCATGACCAACAATAACAAAGAAGAAGGAGGAGGAGAGGAAAAATAAGAGGAAGAGGAAGAAAAAGAAGAGGAAGAGGAAGAAGGAGAAGAAGACAATGACGACGATGACGACAACAACAACAGAGAAGGGGAGACCAAGGGAGAGTAATAGGGATTGTAAAATATCAAAGTATGCCATGTTCACATATGAAAGTGTCACAATGAAATCCACTATTCTGTATAATTAACATGCACTTCTAAAAATAAGATTTATGTGTATGGTTGGGAGACAGGTAAAAAATAGAAAAGGTTGGAGATAGAACTAAACAAGAAAGGGGTATTAAATGATCCATGCACTGTGGTTGGACAATCAACTTTCTAAGATTTAAATAAAAAGACATAAAAAAGGAAGAATGAGTTTTCTTACACAAAGAATAGTCATTTTTAATCTATTACTGGCAGATGGCAACAAATTTCTGTGAAATAAAAAGAGGGAAAATTAGTTTACCTTTCCTATGAGTTTGTGCTTAGTCCCCATAACAAAGTTAATTGAATCTACCAAAGATGTGCAATTCTTAGAAGAGTGAAAATAGTTCTAAAATTTGAAACTTTTTCATGAAAAAGTAGTTTAGGATAATCAATTAAGGTAACTATTTAGCGATGGAAATGAGGGATACAGACTCAGCGGGAACTGAACATCATAAATATTCTACACAAACACTGAATTGCCGAGAAACAGCAGTTCTGTCTAAAAGAAACCTAATGCAAGTAACAGGAGCCGCTTAATTTTTTACCGACAGCATATTCCAAATTGTAAACAACAATCTTAATATATTCTCCCTTAATCTCATTTGTCAGAAAAGTTATCATTTCCACATGTATTGATACAAAATTGATACAAAAATATTGGCGAGAGTTTACTATTTTCCCTTCACTCTTTGCCTTCAAAGCACACCGAACTGCTGCTGCGCTCCAACATCGCACATGGTTGTTTGTGGTCTGATTGTAGTGGACTGTAGATGCAGAAGACAGGAGAGCTGGCTGCATGACTTTGGTTGGTCTTAAATTCATTCCTTTCTCAGTTTGAAAAGTTCTCCCTTTTCCCCTTTACATTCTACTTTATCCTTTGTTCCTAAACATTTTGGTAAACTGAAAATGTACTCAATGAAGGTCTGTCAGACAACCTGAGATGGGTGGGTGGAGTTGGGAAGGATGTGGGGGAGAAAGATGGAAAGGATGACATTATGAAGCATGTTGCTAGCCGGGACCCGGTGGCTCACGTCTGTAATCCTAGCTCCTCATGGGGCTGAGATCTGAGAATCGTGGTTCAAAGCCAGCATGGGCAGGAAAGTCCATGAGACTCTTATCTCCAATTAACCACCAGAAAACCAGAGGTGGCGCTGTGGCTCAAGCGGTAGAACGTTAGCCTTGAGCTGAAGAGCTGAGCGACAGTGCTCAGGCCGAGTTCAAGCCCCACAACCGACCCCCACCCTCACCCCAAACACACACAAAAAAGCTTGTTGCTGTCAAAATGAAACCCATGAGACACTGAGGTTCTCAACTGACTGCTTCCCTTTTAAGCAACGTCAGCCTGAAGACAGCTTAGATCATAATTTACAATTAGGCCGCCCAAGCCCACTTTCTTTGTAGGGGCTCGCAAGGTCTTTTCTCCCAGGCTTCAAGGCCCCCACGAGGTGCTTGGTGCTCTGAACCCCCGGGTGCTGCCCAGCACTTGGCCGGGGAGGAAGACCCACCCTTCAATGGGGCCAGGCCCGCTCCACCCTGGGTTCCAAGCAAACTTCTGAGCTGTGTGGATGGAGGATGCGCTTTCACCTCCTAATTTATCGCCTGCCCTGGCCATCAATCTTCTAAACCAGGAAACAGTTTTACTTGTAAAGGGCAAGCATTGCTGGCCGCTCTTGGCTGTTCGGAACTCCAAGCGCTTCTATATCTGTTTGCTTTCTGAAAAAATCTGACATCCCATCTTGCCAGGGGATGGAATGTTCCGACAAGTAAATGCCAGCTAACCTGTCGGGAGCCATAGGTTCCTGAACACTGGAATCTTTCTGTGGTCTTTTAGATCAGACTAAAACGAGTCATTTCACACACACACACACACACACACACACACACACACACACACACACACACACACACACACACGAAGCATGTTGCACCATAATCTGACATATCGAACTGAAACCCCTCTGTACAACGACTTTAATAACCACCACTACCAAAACAATAACAGTAACAGTAAAGGCCTGCCAGGGGACCAGGAAGATGCGGGCGGGCGGGCGCTCTGGGGATGGAGGGCGCCGGCGCTCCCGGGCCCCGGCCTCGCACTCTCCGGGCTGCACGCGGGCCAGGCGCTGCTTTCCAGTCCCGGGGGCGGCGGGAGGCAGACGGCGCTCAAACCTCTGGGCTGGGCCCGGCTCGCAGGCCGCCTATGACATCACCGCTCCGTGCCTCGGCGGCTCAACTCCAGAAAGAGCCCGGCCTGCCAGACCCCATGGGTTAAATATGCTCAGTGTCAAAACCGCCCAGGGCGTGGAGCCGGCGGAAAGATGCAGGGACTGAAGGAGACCGGCGAGCGCTGGGCTCTCATCCTTTCCCAGAAGCGTTAGCGGGGTCTTCCGGTTGGACCCTCGTCTCTGCTGATTGGTTGGAGGCCTCTACCACGTGATGCGGACTCGGGACGGCCTGGGCTTTTCCCGCCCTTACATTCCCCTCCCTGATCCTAGGTGGGCGGGGGAGGGGGAAACGCGCGCGCCTGCGTTTCCTAGGCAACCGGGGAGGGCTGTCCGTACACATCAGGCCAGGGACGGGAGAGGGCGCCGAGTCTGCTGCTGCTGCAAGAAAGAGACTGCTAGCCGGGAGTGCACTCTGACCTGTCTCGGATTGCCCCAGAATCCATCTTCTCTCAGGGATAAGGTGAGCAGCCATCACCTGGCGGACTTGAGGACCATTAGGACCTTCAGTACCTTTAGGCAGGTCTCCCGGGAGTCTTTGCTACACCTGAAGGAAGGCGCAAACCAACAATGTTGAGATCTTGGGACCCCCCCCCCAACAGTGCAGTGGCCATGATACTAATGGTAATAATGGCTTTAGATAAGGCCATCGGGTGAACCAGCCACATTTAAGAAGAGGAAGAACGGAGGCGTGGCCCACCACAGGAGCTTAGGTAATGGACTGGGAGAACCAAATGTTAGTGGGCCCACCTGTTACTGCTCATCTAGATCTGGAAGGGCCTTTATTGGAACTGGTAATGATAACTGGATTCTGATCTCTTCATAACCAAAAGAGGAAAGAATTCAGCCAAATAGGGCTTCTACTTTGCAGAAAGGAAATGTGGTTTTCCCAGAATGAATCCTTTATCTAATTTTATGAACAGAAACATGGTTCTTTATAGTCTGATTATAATGCTCTGAATGGTTATGTAGAACAATTTTATTTTAAAGTCATTTAAAACCCTCATTGAACACCTATTATGTGCCAGGCATTGTGAAAGAGTCATAGTTTCTGTCCTTAATGAACATGTAACCTGATAGAGAGGGAAGGTCCAAAAACATCATAATACAGTATGACAGGGCATGTATGTGCTAACCTAAATCAGGGTCTTAAATGGACAATGCATATAGTATGACCAAAGAGTCTTAAAGTCTTCAGACAAGACTCTATTTAAATCATGTGTGTATGTGTGCTTCCTGGGGTTTGAACTCAGAGCCTCATACTCTTGCTTGGCTTTTTGGCCCTTCACAGACACTCTACCACTTGAGCCATGCCTCCATTTCTAGCTTTTGGCTGCTTAATAGGATATCAGTCTCTTGAATTTGTCTGCTAAAGATGGCTTTAAACCACCGTTGAGTAGCTAGGATTATACTCAGCATAACACTCTGCAGCCCAGAACTCCTAGACTCCAGTGATCTTCCAGGCTCAGCCTCCCAAGTAGCTAGGATTACAAAAGTGCATGCCTCGTGCCTGGCCTATTACTTATTTTAGGAAAAACTCAATACTGTAAAAGTGGACATCCTATTATATTCATTTTTATAATGCAATTGTAATCAATCCCACCTGAATTTTTAAAAACTAAATACAAAATGAAATGAATACGGAAAGAATATCTGTGAGATGGGAATTTACATGGCAAATATCAGTACTAAAACGGAATGATACAGGTATAGGATTAAAGAGAATTAAAAGTACAATTTAGAAAGTCCAAAATTAGGTCCGTGTGTGTGTGGGGGGAGCATTCAGTAAGTAACAAGACTTGAGCAAGAATGGAATAAAGATTCAATTGCCGATGGGAAGTAGAGGTGTAATGGCAACATTTTACCCAGTTAGACCCATCATCTAACCAGTGCCATCTTACTGCAACCACCATTCTCTCTGTGTCTGTCTCTTTGTCTCTGTCTGTCTGTCTCTGTGTGTCTCTCTCTTGATTACAACTGCTCTTTAACTGATGTCCTTGCTTCTGCTTCTTACCCATAGCCATTGTTAATAGAGTAGCTAGAGGGATTCTCTGTAATACTTAATATAGCTCTTTCACTCAGAATCCTCACACAGCTTTCTTTCTTAGAAGAAAATCCAAAATTATCACAAGGGCTTACAAGATAGCATGCAATCTGATCCCACCATTCTTCTCTGACTTCATACCCAAATGGTTTCTACTTCCTTACTGTGTCCCATTTACATCCTTTCCCTTGTTATAATACAAATATGCCAAGTATACTCTTGTATCTCCCCTTGCCTTTGTTTTAGTTTTACATTTACTGTTCTCTCTACCTGGAAGAATTTTCCCAGTATTTCCATATGGCTCACATTCCCATATTTCCTTCAGAGTTCTGTTAAGATTCCAACTGATCAGGGAAATTTTCTCTTTTCTCCCATTCCTATCATTCTCTTAACTCGTATTTATTGTGCCCTTGATACATGCATTGATGAATGAGGGAGGGATGCACAGAGAGTATAGTATATTTGGATAATTTTTTTGTTTGTATTTTTTCTTGGTGGCACTAGTTTAGGGCCTCTCTTCAACTTCCTGATCCAGTGTCTTAGTCCATTCTGTTCTACATAATGAAATACTTAAGATTAGATAGTTTTAAAGCAGTAGAAATTTATTTCCTACAGTTCTGAAAGTTTGGAAGTTGAAAATAAAGATCTTTCATCTGTGTCCAGTGACATCCTCCTATAGCAGAAAGTAGAAGGGGAAAAAAATGACAATTCTCCCCTCATCAGGCTTGTTACAAAAATGCATAATTCCATTCATGAAGGAAGGGGGCCTTATAAACCTCTTAAAGGGCCTACCTCTTAATACTATCACATTGGTGCACCTGAACTTTCAAATTGTCCCTAGTTTACAAATACAGGCTGTGCAGCGCAGTAGTCCTTTGTGCATCTTTGAAAGTCTGTTGTTTTGCTCCCTAATGATTTTTCACAGGTGTCCCTTCCCCAACCATTGCTTCTTTAAATTTAAGGAGATTATTAAACATTTAGCAAAACTTCTTTCCCTGGTACCTTTGATTTCACTCTCTGTAATACTAAGCATACTTTCTAAAAAGGATTATTATTTTCTTTCTATTTTTGCATAGATCTATCCTACTCTTACTATTTTTTTCTATTCTAGACTCATCAGCTTTAACCTGCATCAAAGGCAACTCATGCCAGCAACTTGCAACTCATGCCAGCAACTTAGCATGCTTATTTCCTTATTTATATAATCATATACACATAAGTACATACATCAATGGGGGAGTTATTGTAATAAAAGGAATTATATAGTGTTTAGCACATCTTGTCATGTCATTATATTAAAAACAAGATTTCTATATTTTAGATAGTATGATTGAAATTATATAATGAAAATATTTAAAATTATTAAAATTGGGTTAAATTTTATTGAAGCTATTTAGGTATTAATTGGTTCATAGCCTCAGTATTGAAAAAGGAGTTGGTAAGTTTATTTAAATAGTTATCACCTTGCCAGGTAAGGTGATAATGGTATTTTTTTTCCTCTGCTGTCCAATGACAGTTAAGAGTACTATATTCAGGACTGGGAATATGGCTTAGTGGTAGATGCTTGCCTAGCATGCATGAAGCCCTGGGTTCGATTCCTCTGTACCAAATGAACAGAAAAAGCTGGAAGTGGTGCTGTGGATCAAGTGGTAGAGTACTAGCCTTGAGCAAAAAAAGCTCAGAGTCAGTTCCCAAGCCCTGAATTCAAGCCCTAGGAGTGGCAAAAGAAAAAGAAAAAGAAAAAAAAAAACCAGAGTACTATGTTCAGGTTGTTCACATCAGGAAAACAGGAATATTTAGTAAGGGTAAGGAAAACATTGAACTAGGAGCAAGCTAAGGAAATAGGTGATTTAACATCCTGTGTGAAGTTCTTTCTTTTTTTCTTTCTTTTTTTTTTTTTGTTCCCCCCTTTGGTTTATCACCTATTGTCACTGTTTTTGATTCTGGTACTTGTCTTGTATATGCCTTTATCTGCTTAGGGGAAAGGAAGGGGAATAACAAAATGGTGAAAAAAAGGACAAAGGGTGAGCCAATGCAACAGCAATACTCACAAGACACAAGACTCTTATGTTGGAAATGAACTTTACAGTTTACCAGGTCCAGGCAGGGGGAGTTAAGAGAAGGGAAAGTGAGAGAAAAATGAGGGACGGGGTAATACTGTTGGACAATAAATGTACTCATTACCTTATATAACTGTAACCCCTCTGTACATCACCTTTACAACAAAATAAAATTTAAAAAATAGGTGAGAGATGACTATTTTCTTGAAATATTAAAGATTTCTCATACAAGGGAAAATGGACTTGTTTCATTAGAACCAAGGAGGTAGAATGAGAACCAAAAGGAGGAGATTTAATAACATAATTAAATTTAGAATGTAAGGAAACATTAAATTCAGAATGCAGAAAACTGTAAAGCTAGAATGGACTGTCAACAGATGCCAACAGATACCCACCATTGTGCTATGTGAAGATTTCAATCCACAGTTGGTGTTCAAAACTTGTAGCTTCAAGTTTCACTTCAACTTGGAATGATATGATGCTAATACTTATTTCATTTTTTAAATTTTCTTTAATAGACATATTATGACCATTATTTTAATGGAAGATGATTGAAAGTGAAAATCTAAACCAAGACGAATTCATTAAAGAACTGGTGAGTCAAAGCCTAATTTCTTTTCAATAATATTTGCAAGAGTATTAAATGGAATATTTCTGTATTCCTTGCTGGAGCTGGAAGGCTTAGCTGGAAGGACATTCTTTCTACTCCATGATTTTTTTTGGGGGGGAGGGGTGGTCCTGTCGTGGGGCCTGAACTCTGGGCCTGGGAGCTGTCCCTCAGCTCTTCAGCTCAAGGCTAGCACTCTACCACTTGAGCCACAGAGCCACTTCCGGCTTTTTTCTTTTTTTGTTTATGTGGTGCTGAGGAACCAAACCTAGGGCCTCATGCACGCAAGGCAAGCGCTCTACCACTGAGCCACCTTCCCAGTCCTACTCCCTAACTTTTGGAAACAGCGAAAAATCATGCATGTGGCATAGCTTTCTCTTTTGTGGGAATATCAAAATGGCATAGTACAAAGGACAATTCATAATGTCTAATTACAAATATCATCTTCTCATTTAAAATAAATAACTTGATCTCTTTTTTTCTTTGTTTTATGTTTAATGAGGAAATATAAGTTAAAATTGGATAAAAATACTGCAGGCACTGAAAAAACACTAGTTTGGATTCAAATGGAGTCCGTACATAAATATGAATATAACAATACAATAATATATTTTCAAAGCAGTAACAGATTTTAGAACTCAGATGTTTTTTGTTTGTTTTTTTTTTTGCCAGTCCTGGGGCTTGAAGTCAGGGCCTGGGTACAGTCCCTGAGGTTCTTTTGCTCAAGATTAGCACTCTACCACTTGAGCCACAGAGCCACTTCCGCCTTTTTCTGTTTATGTGGTACTGAGGAAGGAATCAAACCCAGGGCTTCATGCATGTTAGGCCATCCCTCTACCACTAAGCCACCTTCTCAGCCCCATAACAGATTTTAGAGACTCTTACTTAGACTGCATAAGGCCTGAGTTTAATTCCTTATTTTCCTGTCACCTTTCCTCACCAAAAAATAAAAATAAAAAGAAGAAGGAAAGAGAAGGAGGATGGGAGGGAGGGCAGAAGGGAGAGAAGGAGGAAGGGAGGCAAGAAATATACTTGTGTTTCAAACTAATGGAGAAATCTTTAATAGTCAATTAAAACTTGATATAAATGACTTGATCTCTTTCTTTTAAAACAGTGTTTTTGCAATGGTCTGTCTTATGAGATGATTAGACAAGAAGGATCAGACACTTCAAAACTGGAGATGTTTTTCTCAGGGTATCCCTGTATAGTTGGATTAAAATTGTTTCCTAACTTAACAAGTCTTACGATTGTCGCGCAAGATATAAAAGAAATTTCAGGGTTAGAGACTTGTTCACAGCTTAAAGAACTTTGGATTGCTGAGTGCTGCATAGAGGTAAGCTTGAACATAGATTTTTTTTACATGGAGTTTCTTACCCTGAATTCTTGGCTTTGGAAAAAAAATACATTGAAATATATGCATGAGGCTGGGATCAAAACAGACACATAAGCAAAAGACAAATTTATTTGTAAAAAAAAAAAAAAGAGTGAGGAAGTGGTACTGTAGCTCAAGTGGTAGAGCGCTCGCCTTGAGCTGAAGAGCTGAGGGACAGCGCCCAGGCCCAGAGTTCAAGTCCCATGACCGACAAAAAAAAAAAAAAAAAAAAAAAGAGTGAGACACAAATTATACAAGAAAAAAGTAAGAAAGAAGAATCAAATCATAAACATACTCAATTTTTCAGTACTCAAATTATAACCATTCCTTATTAGTGGAAATGGTTCAGTTAGACACTGTTGGTTATATGTCTATTTTGAAAAGCAATATTGTAAAATGTGTCAAGAGCCACAAAAAAGTATATGCCTTTTGATTCAAAAATCCATATTCTCGATTTGTCCTAAGGAAGAAATTCAAAAGCAAGAGCAAATATATGCATGAATTGTTGCAGTATTATTAACAAGAGCTAAAAATTTGACATTTAAATAATGCACAATTAGTTTTTCGAACTTTTCATAATTAGGGTAATTTTTATAAGCCTCATAAAATATTTTGTAGTTATTACATATTTTACCTGAGCAACTAGGAAACATTTCAGCTGATTTAAATTTTTAAAAAAACATATAAAGGCCAGGTGCCAGTGGCTCACGCCTGTATTCCTAGCTACTCAGGAGGCCGAGATCTGAGGATCGAGGTTCAAAGCCAGCCCAGGCAAGAAAGTCCGTGAGACTCTTATCTCCAATAAGCCAGAAGTGTCACTGTGGCTCAAGTGGTAGAGCATTCTCCTTGAGCTGAAGAGTGTAGGGACAGTGCCCGGCAAAAAACAAACAAACAAAAAACTATATATATATATATATATATATATATATATATATATATATATATATATATATATATATATTATAGCCCTACAAAATAAGAGTAGAGGGGCTGGAAAGTTGGCTCAGTGGTAGAGTGCTTGCCTTGCATGCATGAGGCCCTGGGTTCAATTCCTCAGCACCACATAAGCAGAAAAAAGCCGGAAGTGGTGCTGTGGTTCAAGTGGTAGGGCACTAGCCTTGAGCTGAAGAGCTCAGGGACAGCGCCCAGGCCCAGAGCTCAGGCCCCACAACCATAAAAAATAATAAGAGTAGATTAAAAAAAATTAAAGCCAGTCATCAGTGGCTTATGCTTATAATCCTAGCTACTCAAGCCAAGAAAGTCTGTGAGACTCATCTCCAATTAACTACCCAAAATCTGAAGATGAAGCTGTGGTTGAAGTGATAGAGAATTAGCCTTAAGCACAAAATCTCAGAGACGGTGTCCAAGCCCTGAGTTCAAGCCCCAGACTGGCAATAGTAACAACAACAACAACAACAACAACAATAATAATAATGAAAACACACTAAATTAAACATATTCTATTCAGGTGGATAATTTATACTTTTTTCTTTTTACAAACATTTTTCTGCATATTGATTGTACAATAAAATGATATTGTTTAAATGTACTTAGCAACCAACTTTATTATAAAGACTAGTGACAAACACTATTCAATCTTCTTTGTAACAGAAAATTGAAGGTCTTCAAGAATGTAAAAATTTGGAAAAACTATATTTATATTATAATAAAATCTCCAAAATAGAAAACTTAGAGAGATTAATCAAATTGGAAATTCTTTGGCTGAACCATAATACAATAAAAAATATTGAGGTAAGATCATTTCAATAATTTGTATATAAAGCCAATTATTCCTGTGGAGTTTAACCCACAATTCTAAGATCATCTAATGTTAAGGGCCAAAATAATTACAAATAATGTAATTATAAAGGGAACTAATATGTGTGCAGCATTTTATAACATACAGATAACTTTGTATACATCATCATCTACTCTTCACAACACCATGAAAGGTAAGCTGTTATTTCTTCCTTGAAGAATTTTATTTTTTGTTTGAACTTTGGTCCTGGACGCTGTCCCTCAGCTCTTCAGCTCAAGGCGAGCACTCTGCCACTTGAGCCACAGAGCCACTTCTGGTTTTCTGGTGGTTTATTGGAGATGAGAGTCTCAAAGTCTCCCCTGGCTGGCTTTGAACTGGCATCCTCAGCTCTTAACCTCCTGAGTAGCTAGGATTATAGGCGTGAGCCACTGGTGCCAGGGTCCTTAAAGGATTTTTTTCAAAGATGTTTAGAGAAGTTGTGTAACTTGCCTAAGATTATAAGCACACTGTGAGATGTGTTCTTTTTCCACCCCACTCCTATCTTTCTGTCCTCCCTTGTCCTCTCTCTTCCAATGAATTCTTTTCTACTAGAGGCCAAGATGGCTTCGTTTTACCCATTTTCATCTCTGCTCATGAGCCAGCTCCCAGAGCACCAAGAAAAATAATCAGATTGATCAGAGACAGCTTATAAATTTAGATTTTAATGGTTTTTATTCCTAAATCTCATGTTGTCTAAATTTTAGGGCCTGTACTCTTTGAAGAATTTAAGTGATCTCAACCTTGCTGGAAATCTAATAAGCATCATTGGTATGTACTGTTCATTTAAATCTGAAGTAATGTGTCAATGATTTTTTGTCAGCATGAAAAAAGAACACACCTGTTTCTTTCTTTTAGACCTTCTTTGATTGATATCTTTGCAACTCCTTTCTAAACCTATGATTAAGATGTGAAAATGTTGATTAATCACTAATTATGCAGTGTTCCATTAATCTTCTTAATATGAAAGAAATAGTGGTCATTATTAATATGATAGGAGATTAAAAGAAGATGAATACAAATTTCAATTTTTCTTTTATTTTGTTTTTAAATTAAAGGTCGATGTCTTGATCCCAATGAGAAACTAGAAAAACTAAACCTTTCTGGTAACCAGATAAGTTCTTTTAAGGTATGTTTATGTAGAATAATTTGCTTTTAATAACCTGGATTATGAGCCTTCTTATTGCAGAAAATAGACTAAACAATCCCTTTTAAGGAATAATGTCATTATTTTTGGTTCAGGGAACTTGAGAGTAATCTTACTAAATTTGCCTTAATGATCTGACACTGTTGTAAACAAATAACTTTTTACTTGGTTCTCGAGATCATGTTTTCCCTTAGTTTTCTTCCAAACTTTTTGCCTTGTTGCTTCACTTTCTGGGATTCCATTGTCTCTTAGCGTCTAACAGCTCCTGGTCAGTCCCAAAACTATTTCTCATTTCTCATTTCTGACTATGTTCATTCTCTAAAAAAAAAAAATCTCAACATGTCTTATAGCTTTAAATACCTTTTATTTATTCATTACTCCTCCAACTGCTTTCCCTGACAACTCCCCAGAACAACGCTGTGGAGCTCTGATCTCTCCTTTCCTACTCAATCACTTTTCCCTCCATCAGGACTTCTGTTCCCCATCTCTCTATATGACATTTCTATTTTCCCAGTTAATTGTGCCAAAGTCCTTGTCATGTCTGACTCCTCTTATACTTTCATACCTCATACTCAACCCATCAGCAAATTCTGTTGCCTCCTGCTGAGGACGTACTACATCTGCATCACTATCAACCTGGTTCCAGATACCATCACCTCTCATCTATGTTATTGAAGGGAAGGGTTAGGAGATCTTTGGAACAATTTTTTCCTGTTTTTTTTTTCCCTTTTCTCTACTACAATCTGTTTACCCAGCAGCCTGAGTAAGCTTTTAAAAATATGCCACATCAAATCATTCTTCTGTTAAGAACCCTCTCTTGGCTTCTCATCATGTTCACAGTAAAGGACAATTCTTACAATGTCTCATGAAACTACATAAGCTAGTCCTCCCACCTTCCCTCCTAAAGCCTATCTGATCATGCACAACCATGTCTAGCATGTTCTAATGAAAAAAATGTCTTCAGGTGATGGCTCCACCATCAGAGATACATGGTCCAATACATTTATAAAATGCATAGTTGTATAGAGTCAGCATTAAGTTGTTCTCATTTCTGACTTAAGTTTTTCAAGACTTAAGTTTTTCACAAAGAGAAATATTTTAGCCAACTGAATTATTTCACGCATTTAAGTATGTGATTGAATGCATTTATTATAGTAGATTGTGAGTGATTTTAAGTGTTGAAATATCTCTTCTAGAAATAGACATTCACAGTTAAGTAACTGAATATTATCATTGCTGTTGTTTCAGGACCTTACTAACTTGAGCAGGCTTCCTTACTTGAAGGATTTATGTCTGAATGATCCTCAGTATAAAACCAATCCAGTGTGCCAGCTGTGTAATTATTCCACACATGTATTGTATCACTTGCCGAGTCTTCAAAGACTTGACACCTTTGATGTGTCAGCAAAGCAAATCAAGGAATTGGCTGATGTAAGTAAATTTCTGATCAGATATCTGTGACTTAACTTTGTATTAGTTAACTGCATCATTCTGGCTATATCCACATATAGCGGGCAGAATTATCTAGTCAGTTCTTGTCTGCAGTTCTACTTTTGCTCAGTGAGCAGGAAGTTTCATATAGAAGCATAACTAATGATAACTTCATACTAGAATTTGGTAGTAATCTCAGAGGCAAATACCTTAAAATATTTTTTATAATCTCTACATATCTAAAAGAAAGAGATGTTAGCTAGGCACTGGTGGCTCATGCCTATAATCCTACCTACTCAGGAGTCTGAGTTCTGAGGATCATGTTTGGAAGCCAGCCCAGGCAAGAAAGTCCATTAGACCCTCATCTCTAGTAAACTACAGAGATAAAGCCAGAAGTGGTGCTATGGCTCAAGTGGTAGAATGCTAGCCTTAAGAAAAAGAATCTCAGGGATAGCATCCAGGCCTTAAGTTTAAGCCCCAGGACAAGAAAGAAAGAAAGAGAGAGAGGAGAAAGAAAGAAAGAAAGAAAGAAAGAAAGAAAGAAAGAAAGAAAGAAGGAAAGAAAGAAAAAAGAAAGAAAGAAGGAAAGAAAGAAAGGAAGAAAGAAAGGAAGGAAGGATGGAAGGAAAGATGGAAGGAAGGAAGGAAGGAGAGGAAGAAAGAGAGGAAGAAAGAGAGGAAGGAAGGAAAGGAAGGAAGGAAGGAAGGAAGGAAAAGAAAGGAAAAGAAAGAAAGAAATGAAAGAAAGAAGAAAAAGAGAGAGGAAGGAAGAAGAAAGGGAGGAAGGAAAGAAGAAAGAAAGAAAGAAAGAAAGAAAGAAAGAAAGAGAAAAAAGAAAGAAAAGAAAGGAAAGGAGGGAAGGAAGGAAGGAAAGAAAGAAGGAAGGAAAGGAAGAAGGAAGGAAAGAGGAAGAAGGAAGGAGGAACAAAGAAAGGAAGAAAGGTTTTTAAAAATGATCAGTGTTGACTAGTTGGTCTAGTGCTATCCAACATCCAAAGCTTTTAATTCAAGCTACTCAGGAGACAGTGATAAGAAGGATTGTAGCTCAATGCCAGCCTAGGCAAGACTTCATCCCATCTAATAACTTGATTATGGTGGTGCATGCCTGAATTCCAGCTACTCAGTAGGTTTAGTTTGGAGGATCTGGTCCAAGACCAGCCCCAGGCAAAAATGTGAAACTTTATCTGAAAAATATCTAAAGAAAAAGGGCTGGACTCAAACTGGGCCTTGAGTTCAATCCCCAATAATAGCCAAAAATAAATAAGCTTAAATAAATTAGTAATGTAGCAGGTAATCAATCACCTCTTACCTGGGACATGGTATATCAATTATAAAATGTCTGTGGTTGGTGGTAGTATACCAAAGAATATACTGACCTTAAAGATGTTCTGAGATTCTTTGAGGTGTGAGTATATCTTCATACACTGCCTTCTGGAATCCTGAAGGGACTAGTTCCCAAGTTGCTGCTAACAGTGTATTTCCCCATAAGGAGACTACTTAGTGATGCTACCAAAAAGTCAGTAATTTCTTAATGGAACTCTTAATGTTTTTTAATAATCATCCCCTAGTCTATGTCTAACTTTCTTGCAGTCCAGTGCCATTCCCCATACTCCATTTGTTTATGCAGTTAGTCATCCAATTCAGTTTTTAGTGACTAGAATATGCCAAGAATAGGGACACTTCACCCTTTTCTTGTGGCTCATCTTCATATCAGTATTGCTAAGGAATGTCTTTTCTCCATTTAGTTTGTTTCTTTTCTCTTGCTACCCAGGGATTTATTCTCAAACTCCATTCTCTTCACTGTTGTTATGAGATTGACAGTGTTTTCTTCATCCTCAAATCTAAAATATTTACTGTCTTGGAATACTGAGCAAAGTGTTAGTGTTTGTGTCCATTAGAAAATGTTTGGTCACAGCAATCCCACTTTTGGGCATTTACCCAAATGGTTACAAACAAGACCACACTAAAGCTACCAGCACAACTATGTTTGTTGCAGCATTATTTACCATAGCTAAGATATGGAACCAACCCAGATGCCCCTCAGTAGATGAATGGATCAAGAAAATGTGGTATATATACACAATGGAATTCTATGCCTCCATCAGAAAGAATGACATTGCCCCATTTGTTAGGAAATGGAAAAACTTGGAAAAAATTATATTAAGTGAAGTAAGCCAGGCCCAAAGAAACATAGGCCCCATGGTTTCCCTTATTTGCAATATCTAGTATATGTATGAGTCAAACAGAAAAGGTCAGATAATGTGATGTCAGGAAAATGAACCTTTAGATATGTATTTTAATGTTTTTTTTCTTTCATGCATGTGTTTCTAATGCATCTATAAGATTATCTCTTTGTTGCTTTGTATGTCCCTTCCCCATAGTATAACCCCTGCTTTCACTATATTTGATGTCAGTATAACTTGTGGAGGAGATGGGGAAAAACCAGTTGTTTAAGGATACAGGTGGACCTGTTGCAACAATGAGGTACAAGTTGTCATGTCCAAAATGAGCTTTAAAACGTTGGTGCGGTGGGGGGGGGGGGGAAGGGGGGAAGGAAAAGGATGGGGATTGGGGGGGAGGGGGGAGGCTGGGAAGTGATGTGAAGGGTAAACAAAGGAGGAGACTGCAGTGCTTGGTAAGAAATGTACGCATTATCCTGCCCATGCAATTGTAACCCCTCTGTACAGTATGTTCACAAATAAAATTAAATTAAATTAAAAAAAAAAGAAAATGTTTGGTCATTTGCTGGGAAGGTGGCTCAGTGGTAGAGCACTTACCTTGCATGCCTGAGGCCCTGGGTTCTATTCCTCAGCACCACATAAGCAAAAAGAAAAAAAAAGCTGGAAGTGGCGCTGTGGCTCAAGTGGTAGAGTGCTAGCCTTGAGCTGAAGAGCTGAGGGACAGCACCCAGGCCCAGAGTTCAGGCCCCACGACCAGACCCCCCACCCCTGCAAAAAAAAAAAAGAAAGAAAGAAAGAAAGAAAAAAGATAATGTTTGGTCATTGGGATGAATGTTTTCTCCAAAGTGTTAAAATAGCAGGAACAAAACTTCACAGAATCAACCATATTTTTGGAACTTGCACTGTTTTCTCTGTAGTTTAACATCAGGCAAAGACTCTACAAAAGGGAAGAGAAACCTGCTAGCAAAATAGATATAGTGTTCATTTATCTAACAAGTATTTAATGCTTATTATATTCCAGGCACAGTTCAGAACAGACTGACCAAACCAAACTAGTGAGAGAAGACAGACAATCAACAGCTAGCATGTCAGGTGATGACAGATGCTAGGAGCAAAATAAAATGAGTAAATACAAAGGGATTCTTGGCAAGAAGCAGAAGAAAGGCTGCTGGATGTTTTTTGTAGAATGATCAGGAAAAGATTTTCTGATAAGGCAATATTTGAGCAGAAGCCTGAAGAGAGTGAGGGAGCAAGCCTTGTGCATACCTAAAAAAGATCTTTTCAGCATCAGCAAGGGAAGCATGCCTCTCTCATTTGAACAACAGAGGGCACTATGGCTCTCTCAGTGCTTGAGGAAGAGAGACAAGGCCGTATTAGTGAGAGTAGCAGGTTGTAAATACTTTAGCTTTTACTTTGAGGAGACAGAAACCACGGAAAGATTTTGGGCCTAGGATGAACAAGCTTGCTTACGTTTAAAAGGGATCCTTTTGGATAATCTATTAAGAATTTCAGGTTAGAAAATTGTTATGGCAAATTTAGCTGAGAGAGATGGGTATTTTGATATACAATATTAATAGAGAAAACAGTACAAAGTAGTCAGATTCTGGATTCTGGTTGTAGTTAAAAGGTGGAACCCAGATGGATTTGCTGATCAGAGGAAAGAAGTAGAGAATAATCTAAGTTATTCATCTGAACAATAAAAAGAATGAACTGTTACTTGACAAGAAGAGGAAGAATATGGTAGAAGTGAGCTTAAAAGGAAAACTCAATTTAATTTTAGGCATGCAAAGTTTAAACAGTCTTTGAACATCCAAGGAGATATGTGCACTATGTGGTTGAATAGATATCTGCTGTTTTCAGAGGGTTTCTCGGGTTGAGGATATAAATAGGAGAAGTACAAGCAGGAAGATGGCTCTTAGAACCATGGGCTCATGAATCACAGGAAATGGTGTGGGTGGGCTGCATGTACTTGAGTGCTAAAGGTTGTGGGGATGAGGAGGAAGAAACTGCGGAGGAAGCTGTGAGGAAAACTAAGAGATGGTTCTGCTGATAGTCTCACATGTTTGATTCTACCTTGTAAATGTCAGAAGTGCTATAGTTTGAAGAACAATGTAAGATTTTTTTTATAGTTTCTTATAATGGTATTCTACCGCTTGAGCTATCTCCCATCTCATTTTGTTTTTCTTATTTTTTCAAATAGAATCTCATTTTTTTTTCTTTTGCCCCAACTGGCTTGGAAAACCATCCTCCTCTTTAGATTTCCTGCACAGCAGGAATGTCAGGCATATACCGCTGGGCATAGCCTTTTTTAATTTTAATTTTTTGACTTTTTGCCCAGGATGGCATTGAATCACTATCTTTCTGATGTCTACCTCTTGAGTAGCTGGGATTACACCTGTAAACCACTGTGCCCAGCTAAATGCTTAGTTTCCTCACTACCACTCAGAAACAAGTTGTAGCTGTTCTGTGTGATGAGCTTCAATACTATGATTGGTTCTACATATTTTTACCCGTGACTTTGAAATAGTTTGTATAACTTATAAGTGGCAAACAAAGTCAAAACCAAAAGTCAAGCCCACTAGAGAGCCATCATGAAGAGAAGACTGAACATGAGGACTCAAAGAAAAGAGATCTGGATTTAAGCCCTAGCTGAATTTATTATTTGGGCAAACAAGCCCTTTCACCTCATCAAATTTAAGTTTTCTGAACTATTTAAATGATGGTGATGACAGTAATATCTTTTGTTTGCCACAGATTATTGTAGGACCTAAGGAATTAATACATATGTAAGCCCATGTAAATTGTTAAATGCTATTTTAAAAACACTATGAAACTGTCATTGAGCATACTTCTATATGACTTTTATTTCTTTTTTTGGTCTTCAAGGAAACCAAGGGATCAAATTTTGTCTTAGTAAAAACATACAACAAATTGAGGATTTAGGTTGTACATCATAAACTAAATAAATCAAGTAAAAAGAGCCCGCAACATAGAAAAATACATGTCTTAAACAATACACATCTTCTAATGTATTTGGGATATATATTTCTTGATAAAGAGAAATGCCTTTATCATTTCTAGATAAAGTTGGGTTACATTTCATAGCATACTTAGTTAACATTTTATTCATATAGCTCCTTAAAAAAAAAAAACCAGAGTGAGTTTATCTGAAAGTTAAAAAAGGGCATGAAAGTAGAAAGACTTTATACGAGAGGTACCCAAAGAGGAGATCCTTAATATAGCTTTAAAAAACAAATACCATTTAGCTATTGTATATGGTGTATTCAGTTGACATCTCATGGTTAACATTAGTTATTCTTATTAAGAAATTAGAAATAATTACATTAGATTGACAATTTTATATATGCCCCGTCTAAACCAATTCTTCTAGAACTTCCTTTTATAGATTTGGAAGGGAAAAATTAAATCCTATTCTTAGCTGGGCTCTAAAAAAATGAGTTAATGTTTGCTTTTAATTCTCTTTAATTTCTTTATTTCTTCCTGAGTAAATAAAATACGAATAATGTAGTTTTATATATATCTTATGTCATTAGTTGAATGATAGTATTTTATTAAATTCGTGTCTGCAATACCTCTTTGTGTCATCATCCTTGGAAATGATGTGAATAGTACCACATTAAATATTATCCATAAATAGACTCTTTGGAATTTTGTATTTTGCATATTAAATTGAAATGTACAGCAGTGAACTATTGTCACTCCAGCTTTCATTATTGTTGATCTAATAAAACTTGCAAATTCTTATGTCATACTTTTATTAATGATTACTTGTAATTTGTATTTATGTAATCTTGTATTGTTTTCTTTCCTTCTTTTAGACTACAGCAATGAAAAAAATAATGTATTACAATATGAGAATAAAAACTGTTCAGAGGCACCTTACTGAAGACCTTGAAAAACTGAATGATAGAAAATGCAAATTGCAGAAGTTGCCAGAAGAAAGAATAAAGTTATTCAGCTTTGCAAAAAAAACGGTAAGATTTAATCAAGTAAAATTTCAATAGCTATCTCTTAAGAAAACTACCAAACAATAGCAAATCTTTTATAGTTGTATTTATTAGCACATATATTTATATTGTGCATGTTATAATACATTATGTTTTACATATAGATAATTTCAAGTCAAATTTGCCCCCAGAAGCTTTTGATTTTTAGGTAGTTAACTTACTTCCTTTCTGTGCCTGAGAACCTGCAATTTAAAAGAGATACACAATAATGTAATTGTGAAACTTTTTAAAGCTGTGTGAGACAACTTTAAATTCAAAAGATGCAGCTTTAATTCAAAAGAATTAGAGACCCATTATACATTTCAGCTGCATTTTTCTTATACACCAGCAGATCATGCTCAAAATTTACTTTCTTATGTTAGGTGCTAAAATACCACTTTTCCAGTAATATTGTTAAGGTATAAACAAAGTAGGAACTTTAAATCAAGTTGTACTTTATAGTATATGTGTTTTTTATTTAAAGTAAGTTGGGCTAATTTAAATTTTTTATTTTAGATTTCCTGTTTTAAAAGTAAGAGTCTGACCAGGTACCAATGGCTTACACCTGTAATCCTAGCTATGCAGGAAGCTGAGATCTAAGGATCAAAGCCCAAAGAGCCTGGGCAGGAAAGTCCATGAGACTCTTATCTACAGCTAATCACCAAAAAGCCAGAAATGGAGCTATGGCTCAAGTGGTAGCACACTACTGTCTGGCATTGAGCAACAAACTCAGGGACAATGTCCAGACACTGAGTTCAAATCCCAGGACTGGGACCAAAAGAAAGAGAGAGAAGGAGAAGAAACAGATTGAAAAATTAAGGCATATTTACTATTCCATTTAAAATAGAACCATATATATTCATATATACATAACGTTTACTGTATTTTTAAGTATGAAGAAATAATGAGTTATTAAGGTAAAGGCAGAGAGAAACAATCAAACTAGAGGAGTTGGATCCTCAGTTTATATTTTGTCAAAAATAAATGCCAACTGGAGAAAAAGGAACTAAATGAAAAATCAAAAACACAAAAGCTTTTGTTTATTTTACTATGATTAACTTCTTCCTCAAAAGACCATAGTTGAAAAATCATTGAAAAACTGGAAAACAAGTGAGTTAAAAATGGCAAAATTATTCAGGTTTTTGGTCTCTTTTTGTCCCCCTGAAATACTAGGAACCTTGCTAGGTAAGCATGCTGCCACTTTAGCTACACCCCTAGCCCTAAATATTTATTTACACCAAAGCTAGCATTTTAATTTTATTTTGGCTTGAATATAAGCAAATGGAACAACATTTCATTTACTGTATTTCTTTGCTTCATTTATATTCAATTGAGAGACATGTTTCAAGAACCCTTGTACTGGTCCTGGGGCTTGAACTCAAGACCTGGGCAATGTCCCTCAGCTTTTTTGCTCAATGTTAGCACTCTATCACTTGAACCATGGCTCCACTTCTGCCTTGTTGGTGATTAATTGAAAATAAGAGTTTCCTGGAATTTTATGCCCCAGCTGGCTAGAAACTGTGATCCTCAGATCTTAACCTCCTGAATAGCTGGGATTACAGGTATGAGCCACCAGCACTTGACTCTTTGTATTCTGTAATATTTATTTCTTTTAAATTATCTTTAGGTACTTATATAAAAAGGTTTCAATTCATCATATCTGTTAAGTATTGTAGGTCATCATTTTAATAATTAAAACGAATAAAAAGACAGGATAAAGAAAACAATGGGGAAAACAGAGGTTAAAAAAAAAACCTGAAAAATGCTTGAGAAATTTTCCTTCATTTTATTCTTATGTCATTTATAAATTCAATTGTGCTCGCATAACTAAAATAAGATAAAAGGTCTTTATTTGATCAAGATCAAATTAGCTGCAGGAACTTGCACCAAAGTCGAAGTCAGACATTTGATGTGATATGAAGCTTAGCTATTTATTACCTAGATTTCTGTAAGGTATATTAAATAGGTACGTTTAATTAGATGGCTGATGGAGAATACCATGTGGTATGCAGGCAGCACAAGAAGTTTATTTACTGAACTGCTGCCTGCAAAGGGGCGACCTACTCCCGGGCCAGGAGTTATCTAGGCCAGGGACCTGGAAGAGGTGTGGCCACACTGGATCTGGAAGTGACCTCAGGGCCTGGGACCTCTCTGTGGTCGGAGGGAGGTGTGCCCAGAGGCAGCCCAGGAAGTGACCTAGCAGAAGGGGGAGGTGACTGCTTCTAGGTGTGCCAGTTACCTTGGGGCAGAAACTTAGCCAAGAGGTAGGGAGGTATCTGCACTAGGCCTGCGTGGCCTGAGGCAGACCTTACAATTTCTACTTTACTCATTTAAATTAACTTGTAGATCTCACTCCAAATTTACTACTCGAACTTAGACTTTGCCTTTACCATATTTCATTTTTACTTTGTGGTCTGGTACATTCTTTTCAACAGCTGGAACGGGAACTGGCTGAGCTCCGGGGGTTTGGCAAAGGCTCTAGTGATAAATCCTTTAACAGTAAAGCAGCTGAACCTGAAGCACTGAAGGAAAATGAGCCTGCCACAGAAAACACAAGCCTACGTCAGAAGTTATTGACCAAATTAAATGCCTTGAATGAAAGGGTAACATTCTGGAACAAAAAACTAGATGAGTATGTTTAATGAATTGTCTAGTTATTCAGATTTGAAACATGAGAGAATAAGAATATTTGAGACCATCGGTTGAGTTGAGTTGCCTTTTTGGGGACTGGAAAGGATTACTGTTTGAAGTAAAACAGGAAATGCATTCCCAGCCCCAGTTCTAGTTCCAGTTCCTAGGACATAAAAGTATCACTTGTTCAGAGCTGGCATAGAAATCTGCAGTTCTTACTAGTGGCTTTGGGTCACATTGTTGCTCTTCTGACCTCAAACTAAAAGCACCACTGGAGTCCAAACTCACCAGCTAGGTGACATCATAATGTGGTCAGTTTATAGTATCTTTTAAAAATATACTAAGGTATTAAAACTTGCCTATAACAATATTAACAATAACTGCCAGCTAAGGTCAACTGTTAAGACATGTGGATATTTCTGTTTTACTGAGAAAACTGGAAAAATGGTGGCCATGTTAAACTTGAATAGTCTTCTCACCTTCACATATTCTGAATGAGGCTAACAAAGTTCAAGGTGATTTAGATCACCAGTAATAGGGCATCTTTTATTTGGCTCAACTCAATACCAGTCCTGCTTTACTTATGGAAAAAAAAAAACTAATATATTTAACATAAGTTAAAAAAAGATAATAAATTTCAGTGGCATGAGTTTTAGATTATACTGATACTTGTATTTTTTTTCTTTCATAGAATTGAAACAATTTATCGTAATGAAGTAAAACAAAAGAAGAGAAGTCATGGGTTACTGATCCCATTTTTGTTAATTGAATTGGAGACTGTGGGAAACATACATTTTGAAGAAGGCACTCGAGCTAATGATTGGTAAATCTATTTGATTTATAAGTATAGCTTTAAAAAATAATTTTTTTCATCAGGCACCAATGGCTCACACCAAAGATTGCCCTAGAACCATATGGTTACCTAGGTATGTGGAGATGATCCAGAAAGCTTATCAAGCTGGAATGTACTCGTGTACATTGCCTTGGAACTTAAGTAAATTATGTGATAAAAACACATTCCTATTTTTATGGAGTAGAATGTCAAGTTTATATGAACAATTTAGGGGGGAAAAAAGGATATCATTGTTAAGAATTATTTTATGTGCCTGCTTTTAATTAGGGGTGGATTTTTACTCCTTTGTGAGTAAAATCTTCCCCAGGGTCTGAGGGCACCTAAGTAGAAAGATGTACCATGCTCTCCCAGAGAGAAAGGGACCTTTTAAATACTTTCTTTCATATCACTGTGTCTATATCTCCAGTATTTACCATGTTTTCTTAACCACAAACACTTATATAATAGGTACCCATGCCAGGTCCCACATAAAGGTGGCCTTGATTTTTTATTAGTATATATTTTTTATTACAAAGATACTGTACAGAGTGGTTACAGTTACATGAGTAAGGTAATGAGTACATTTCCTATGGAGCATTGTTACCTCCTCCTTTGTTTTTCTCCTAACATCCCCCTTCCTCGCCCCCAAGTTGTAAAGCTCATTTTCAACATAGTGTCTTGTATATCTCATTGTTACAATGGGTCAACCTGTATCCTTATTTCAGCATTTTGTTATTTCCCTTCTCCTCCCCAAATTAGAAAAATGTATAAACAAGATGCAGGGCATTGGAATCAAATACAGTGAAAACAGGGGTTATACCATGGGGGAAGAACATACAAAAGAAACAAGAAAAAAAATCACATACTACATTATAAATACATTAAAAACAACAGCAAGAAAGATAAAACCACTTGTGTCCCTATCTTGGGGTTCATTTCACTTATGTTCATATGGTCATTTGTACATACCTTTTGACCTTTTCTGCTTGTCCTAGACATAACTAGTTATTGCAAATAAGGGAAACCATGGGGCCTATGTTTCTTTGGGCAAAGCCTTGATTTTTAAAGTCAAAAACTGAATCATGTATGGCACACAAATAAGTTTTCAATTTTTTGTTTGTTTATTTAAATGTGGCCGGGTGCCGGTGGCTCACACCTGGCTACTCAGGAGGCTGAGATCTGAGGATCGTGGTTCAAAGCCAGCCCGGACAGCAAAGTCTATGAGACTCTTAGTCCAGTAAACCACCAGAAAACCGAAGTGGCACTGTAGCTCAAGTGGTAGAGTGCTAGCCTTGAGCTGAAATGCTGAGGGAAAGCACCCACAATCTACCAAAAAAAAAAAAGTGTTTACCTAACTTAAGCAGAATTAATTAAATAGTAGATGTGATTTTTAGAAATAATAATAAGCTGGGCATTGGTGGTTGACACCTGTAATCCTAACTACTCAGGAGGCTAAGATCTAAGGACTGCAGTTCAAAGCCAGTCCAGGCAGGAAAATCCATAAAATCTTAACTCCAATTAACCATGCAAAAACCATAAGTGGAGCTGTGCCCTGAGTTGAAGTCCCCTGACTGAAAAAAAGAGAGGAAAAAAAGGAATAATAATAATAATATAGTCTGTTTCTTTTTAGCATCATGCAAGGCAAGCCCTTGATGAAACATTATTTTTAAAAAATGTAAAAGCAAAATGACTAAAAAAGCTAATTCTAAAATTTTGTTAGGCAAACAGTTAGTTAGGTAGGATTGACAATTGCTTACTTGGTTTTAATATGAATAACCTTGATTAATTTTAGGGAGATAATAAAATAGATGTTGGCAGAATTTCAAGGACTATTTTTTTTTTACTTTAGGTATTGTACAGCTTGGTCACCTTGAATCTTATCTTTTATGTATGTTGAGAAATAACAACTGAAGTACTTTAATTGCTATGTACTTTATCTCCAGTTGTTTTATTTAAATACTGATTTCTCTTTTAGTAAATTTAAGGCCAAGGATTTTCAAAAAGTTTTTGAGTAGAGCTCTGACTTTAATAAAAAGGATTTCTATTAAAATTACTTTAGGGGAAAAAAGGCATCAATGATTTCTAACTACCTATCATTATTCCTTAGCATCATTTTTAAATAAAATACAATTACATATTTTTAAATTAAAAATACTTATTTTACTGTGACTTGCTGACTGAGTGGGTTGTTGTTGCTCCTGTAGTTTAATCTTAACAATTTTGTTACGTGTTGATACCAGACAACATCCATCAAGTGGGGACCCTAAAACACAGAGGATCCTGTACTTGGGTTTCAGAAGCTTTCAGTCTAGTTATAGATCCTGTGTCATTACAGTAAAATAACTGTAATGCACCACCAATCTATCTATGTGACTCTATAAGTTGCTTGTGGGAAAATATGATTTTTTTTGTGTCAAAAAAAGTCAAAACATCTAGCACAGGGCTGAATTTACAGTGCAATATATAATCCTAGTTCATATTTTTATATCACTTTATAGTCATTTAACAATTTCTTTAATTCAGCTATGTGAAAGATTTTGTGTTGTGCTATTTTAAGAGTATAGCAGTGACACTTTTTTGGTTTACACTGAGAACATACTGGTTTAAGTGAGTCAGTTAATTTTTATGGAACTATTGTCTAGGATTATAAAATGCATTTAAAAGATGAGATTGAGCTCCAACCATCTAAAAACATGTGTATTCTACATTTATTAAAAAGAGTGGATGGCTTCGATATGATTATCTTAGTCAGTGATGTACATCAGTGTGTATACTTACACATGCACGTCTCATTGAATGAGTGAAGACACGCAAATTTGAGGTGCCCTTGCTTTCCTGACAATTATTTGCTATTGTTAACCATTCCTTCCTCATAATTCTATTTCTCTGGGTTTTGGAACTTAGGCATTTTCTGCTTTCATTGCCTTCCCTTGCCAATCACATGGAGCTAAAACCTAAAGCCTTGGATTCCTGTCAGTTGGACACTTCTATATGAATGTCCAAGTGGCAAGGCAAGCTAAGCGCATTTACAATATATAAAGGAGTTAAACACAGAAGGATGAGGTTCAGACTCTGCATGATCTTGGAACACCATTTAATCCATCTGAACCTCATCTTTCAAGTGAGGGAAAGAATCTCCTGCAAAAGGTCACTGATAGCAATGGACAAGATAATGTGAAATCATTTTTGACTAGTTTGTGTTGTTTCTGATTTTGATATCCACAGACAGTGAAGCCAGTCTCAATTGCATTCTCTCCCTCAGTTTCCCTAGTGATAAGGTGCCAAGAGCTGCAGGCTCTCTTCCATGTCACTGCTATCCACCCATAACCAAAATGGTCTTGCTAAGTTCTTGTCTAGACTAGTTTACTACTCATAGCATAATACCCTCATGTTGTAGATATTAACCAATCAGTAGAGACCCCTACATGGTCTTTCTGATAATCCTTGATGCCACAGCTTACACAAGAAAGAATTCTGTTAAAAAACAAAAACAAATGAAAGCTTTTGTAGGGAAACCATAAAAGGATCTCACTTCATAAAGCTCTCTATGCCCCTGGTTCTTCCATTCCCGGGAGAATAGGCTAGAAGCTAGTGTCAGCTGATCACTTCTACCGATTCTTTTGGGAACCTTCAAGCCTTAATGAGACATTCACAGAATTCCACACTGGTTTATATCAGAGTATAGGGAAATATAATACAGAGATCTTTGTTGATTCCAGGACTTGCTGATTAAGAAAGATCTGAATGATTTAGGCCCAGCAATCTACCGGAGGGGCAGTGCGTTTCTTCAGTTAATGATGTGGCTGTTTAGCATTACCTTTGAACTGGTTAGCAGGCATTGGGACACTACTTATATTTGTCTCTCTCACCAGCCTGTGTCCTCCTGGATTAGTTTGGTTTAGGCAGTTTATTTTTTAGCTGTAGGATGAGTGATCTGTCAGCTCTTATCTGCACTAATTAAGCCTTTGATGGAAATAAAGTGAGATGCTTTAATCAGGAACTCAGATAATAGGCTCAGGGATAGACACTGGGAAATTTAACTTTGTGATTTTAACTCACAAGTTCAGATCCTAATTGTCTATATGATTAAGTCATGGAAGGCAAAAATAACCCATCTAAGATCACTTACTCCCTTGTCAAAATGATCTAATTATCAATTTTATCTTAATCTTGATTCTGTGTAGTTTTAATACACATACTAATTTTATGAGAATGGCCAGGTGAGAGCAGCAGAGAGTCAACTAGCACTTCTGTATCTATTTCATTATTAAGCTCTTTACATAGCTGGCCCCTCTGTCTTATCCAGTTCTCAGATCATGTTCTGAAGGATCTTACCAAAGGCTTTATCTTAAGTAGGCCCCTGCTCTTTACTTACCCAAAGCTTCCCTTTCTTTAAGGCCTATATCCGTTAAGAAATTATTTTATTTATGGCTTTACTTGTTTATCTTCTATCTATTTTGAAATGTAGGCTTCAGTGGAACAGGTACACTGGCTTTTTTACTTCTGTATCCTAACTTAGGAAGTCTTTACAAGTAGTCCAATAAGAGGTAGTGGTGATTTAGACTATAGTAGCAGTGATTATGCTGAAACAATATTTAGCATGCATTTCAGATTACAGCCAGTCATGCAGATGACCTAGATTCTGATAAGGAAAAGAGGAAGGTCCATTGCAGTAGTTTTAATCTGAGCTTCCAGGTAGATGTTTATGCCACTGAGTTGAAAAACATTCAGGAGGAACAAGTGTGTGCTGAATAAGTTAGACTGTACAGAAATATCAAGGAGGTAGGTCAAGTCTGGGTATATTTTGCTACATTGGGTAGAGAGAAAGGCTATAAATGAAATAAAATGATTTATTAATGTGTGTGTGTGTGTGTGAGATAGAGAAAGACAGACAGAGACAGGGACAAAGAAGACAGGAAGGGAAAAAAATGAAAGCAACCCAGGAAAAGTTTGTGGATACAAGAAAATGAAATAATGATCACTGGGGAAAAACAAATTTTGTAGGGTTGTTTTTGTTTTTGTTTTTTGTGGCCAGTCCTGGGGCTTGAACTCAGGGCCTGGACACTGTCCCTCAGCTTTTCTTGTTCAAGGCTAACACTACCACTTGAGCCACTTCCCACTTTTTCTGTGTATGTGGTACTGAGGAATGTTCGGAACCCAGGGCTTCATGAATGCTAGGCAAGCACTCTACCACTAAGCCACACTTCCAGCCAAAATCCAGCATTTTGAAGTCTGTCACAGGGCTATGAGAATAGCACAGTGGTAAATCACTTGCCTGCATGGACAAGGCCCTTGGTTCAATCCCCAGCAACACAAAAAGAAAAAAAAAAGAGAAGAATCAGCAAAGAAAACTATGAAGGTACTGTCAATTAATAGGGAAGTCAAGGCTAGGAATGTGACTTAGTGGCAGAGTTCTTACCTAGCATGCATGAAGCCCTGGGTTCAATTTCTCAGTACTATATAAACAGAAAAATCCAGAAGTGGCACTGTGGCTCAAGAGGTAGAGTGTTAGCCTTGAGCAAAAGAAGCTCAGAGACAGTGCCCAGGCCCCAAGTTGAAGCCCTAGGACTGGCAAAAAAAAATATATATATATGTATATATATGTGTGTGTGTATATATATATATATATATATATATATATATATATATATATGCATGCCAAGAATACATAGTTTCACTGACTCCCCCAAAAATATGTTTCAGGAAGGGGCATCTTCTCAGCCAACATAGCTTTTACACATAACAAATATAATAATTAGAGAGGAAAAAAGGAAGAGGTGAGACTACAAAAAGAAATGTACTCATTACCTGACTTATGCAACTGTAACCCCTCTAGATTACCTTCACAATAAAAATAAATAAATATATATAATAAAGAAGAGAGCTATCTGTACCATATCTTAAAATTCAGCATCTCTTTTGAGTTATGTATAGTTTCAAATATGATGTATCTTTAGCAAAAAAAAAACCCCACATAGTATGAGCCATAACATTTATCATATGTACCTTTGTGTTTTTAAATATTAAGGAAAATCTGTTCTTTTGGTTTTTTACATTCCTACTTAGGTTTAATTCCTGCTATGAATTGATTTTGTCTCGTTTCTGTACATGGGACTTCAAAGCATATGGTATTACAGGAGTGAAAGTAAAACGGGTGATTAAAGTTAATAACCGTATTCTGAGACTGAAATTTGAAGAGAAGTTTCAAAGTTTTATCGACCGTGCAGATTTACATAACTCAAAGTAAGAAGTTAAATTCTGCTGTGAACAATTTTTTATTTTATTTTACTTTATTTATTTTATTATTAAACATTATTTACTTTTTTTTTTTTTTTTTTACAAAAAGTCTTCCTGTTTAAAGTTAGCTAAATTGAAAATATACCCTGTTCCTACACCTCGCACAGCTGAGACAACCTCCTAATTTATCCACATTGGATTTCTTTTGGAAAAGTAGGGTTGGGAATAGAAGTATTAATAAGGACACTGGATTGTTCAATTAGCAGAAAATATTCATGACAATTTATGTAGTTATCTGAAGTTTTTATGAAATTTTCAACCTTTTTCTGTTTCAATTGCTCTCAAGAAACCATCAAAAGATGCTGGAATGCCTTTTTTATGTTTTTGATCCAGAAGTTACAGTGAAGAAAAAGCAACTGCTCCAAATACTCGAAAAAGGATTCAAAGACAGTGATGCAAGCAAGGTAGCATAACATGTCACTTAGAGTAATGCTTTCTTCCTAATGCATGAACTTCTGCCACCATTCAAGCTTCTGTCCAGGTTCATGGCAAATTCTACTGGGACATCACAGAAAGGCTGGCATCCTCCCTCTTTGGCTTATCATCCTTTCATTGCTTTATCTGCATGGCTCTCTACTTGATCCCATTTTTATGTTGTAATCTCTTTATTGATAACTTTGGAATCTGTTTTAACTGGACATAAGTCTATTAATAATCTTTTTTTGTGAAAATGATGTACAGAGGGGTTACAGTTACAGGAGCAAGGTAATGAGTACATTTCCTATTGAGCATTGTTGCCTCCTCCTTTGTTTTCCCCCTACCATCCCTTCCTTCCCACCTCCACAGCTACTCCCCCAGCCCTGCCAAAGTTGTAACGTTCATTTTCACCATAGTGTTTTGTACATCTCATTGTTACAATGGGTCAGCCTGTATCCTTATTTAAGCATTTTGTTTTTTCCCTTCCCCTCCCCGAATTAGAGAAGTATATATATACAAGACGCAGGGCACCAACCTCAAATACAGTGAAAACAGGGGTTATACTGTGGGGGAGGAACATACAAAGAAACAAAAAAAAAAATCACATAGTACATTATAAATACGTTAGAAACAATAGCAAGAATGAAAAAAGATATTTGTGTCCCTGTCTTGGGGTTCATTTCACTTAACATCATCTTTTATGGTCATAAGTAGCTTTTGGCCTTTTCTGCTTGTCCTACACATGTACTAGTTATTGCAAATAAGGGAAACCATGGGACCTATGTTTCTTTGGGGCTGGCTTACTTCACTTCATATAATTTTTTCCAAGCCTTTCCATTTCCTAACAAATGGGGCAATGTCATTCTTTCTGATGCAGGCATAGAATTCTATACCACATTTTCTTGATCCATTCATCTACTGAGGGGCATCTGGGTTGGTTCCATATCTTAGCTATGGTAAATAATGCTGCGATAAGCATAGTTGTGCTGGTAGCTTTAGTGTGGTCTTGTTTGTAATCATTTGGGTAAATGCCAAAAAGTGGGATTGCTGGGTCATGGGGGAGCCTATGTGGAGTCTTTTGAGGAACCTCCATACTGCTTTCCAAAGGGGTTGAACAAGTTTACACTCCCACCAACAATGCAGTAGGGTTCCCTTTTGGCCACATCCCCTCCAGCATCTGTTGTTACTAGATTTCTTGATTATAGCCATTCTAACTGGGGTAAGGTGGAATCTCAATGTTGTTTTGATTTGCATTTCTTTTATGGCTAGAGAGGTTGAGCATTTCTTCATGTGTCTATTGGCCATTCTTATTTCCTCTTCAAGTTTTTATTTCCTCTTTAAGTTTTTAGCCCACTTATTTATCAGGCAGTTGTTTCTTTGAGGATTTGTTGTTGGGGTATTTACTCTTTTGAGTTCCAAGTATATTTTAGATATGAGACCCTTGTCCGTTGTATGGCTAGTGAAGATCTTCTCCCAATCGGTGGACTTTCTCTAATGATCTTGCTAGCTATGTCCTTTGCCATGCAGAAGCTCTGCAGCTTCATTCAGTCCCATTTGTCCAACCTTTCTTTGATTTGTTGTGTTTCTGAGTCTCTGTTAAGAAAATTTCGACCTGTGTTATTAGTAATCTTCAATCTTTTGTTCACTCTCCAAAATCATCTTCATTTTGAAAAAATATTACTCTTTAATTCTTAACTTTTTTTTCCCCTGTCATCATTTCTTTTCTACTTCACTGTCTATACCTTTGCCACTGGTGGCTGCTGAGTTCCCAGATGTCCATCAGCTTTTCTCAAATCTCCAGGCACACAGCTAAGGAGCGCCTCCCAGTGCTTTTCATATAGATAAAATGGTAACATTGCTGAATTTGGAGCCTAGTGATTCTCCTCCCTGGCTGTTTCACCTCACCTCTTTGTGCTCATTTCTTCCTATTTGTAAAATGAAGAAAACAGGCATATCTATTTGGAGAAACATTGGTAGGATTTCATGAGATAATGAATTTAAAAGGTTTTGGGTATCAACACATCAATATTCATATATCGCTATTTAAATAGCCAAAAGTAAGAAACAACCTAGATGTGTGCCACAAAATAAATGGTAAAGCAAAAGGCATTAATATGCACAGCTACAAAGCAAAATGAAATCTTGATACATCTGACAACACAGAATAACTGAAAGCATGCTAAATGGGGAAAAAAAGGGTTAGAGATAGCAGCCATTAGCGGAGAAAATTACAGGGCTGACATGCTACCCAACATTCTACTCTAGCTAAACAAAGAGAAAAGAAGATATTGAAGGATCCTGTGTATATGAACTACTTAAGACAGACAAACCTAGAAACAAGAGGAGAACAAAAGTCACCAGAGGTAGGGATGAGGACTTACTGCTTAACAGGTACAGATTTTCAGTTGAGGATAATGAAATAGGGAAGATAGATAGTGGTGATAATTAAGGTTTCAATACAGTGTGAAAATACCTGATATCACCGAATTGTGTGCTTAAAAAATAGTTAAAATAGTAAATTTGATCTTGTGTGTATTTTACCACAATTTTTTAAAAAATCACCAAAACTAGCGTCTGGGTTCTCTGGAAAATGAATTGGAATAAGTAGGAGCAAATGGCAGGTACTATGTGAGGGAGTTACAGCAGTAGCCCAGGCCTGAGTTGGGGGCATGGGGTCCGGTCTAACAGAAAGTTGGTGGTAAAATTTCCCTTACTGTCTTTTCTGGAAGGGTACTAAGGAGGTGAGGCGCTCAATGTTTTAGAAGGTAGAATGAATCTCACATTTAATCCAGATAACCACAAACCATCATAGGCATAGAGGGTGGAATAAATATGGAGTAACACTTCATATATGTTTTCTACCACCAGCTACTGTTGTAGATAACTGTACTTTCTTCTTTTATTCTCCTAATAGCTCTCTGTGTGGTTCTATCCACGAGGGTGTCCGCCTCTTACACATAACTATTAAACATAAGAAGTGATGCCAGTGTGCTAAACGTTTAAATAGCAGTATTTCAAAACTTAGGATGAAAAGACTATACTTATGTTGATCATACATTGAAATAATCGTACTTTGTATGTCTAACTAAATAAAATATTATCAAGATATACCAGAAATAACCACTGGTTAGTATATTAAAATTTTTTGATGTTGTACTACTATTGACTAAAATATTAGGGACTACTAATTGCTCATTCTCCTCTGAAACTCTCTTTGACGTCCATAATATTATACTGTTTCTCTCCTATTTTCTGATTGTCATGTCATTTCTGTTCCTCCTCTTACCTCTAGCCATGAAAATAACATGAAGTTAAAGGTTATTTATCTCTTTTTTCTCCAAATGCCATCAATTACAGTCCTAGAAATAGGGTGTATAGCATGTAAGAAGATCACATGAATTAGATTTCTATGCTATTGTGAACACTAACAAGCTAGATAAATGTATCATCTTCATGGCCTCTAATGTAATAGATAGCTGTGTAAGTAGTTGAAATGAGAGAATTGGCTTAGGTTGTCTGTCTTTTAAGGCAGAAGGGTGGCTGGAGTAGAGCTGAAGAAACGACCTTCAACCTAACGCCTTATTACCAGATATAGCAAATATCCAGATTAAGTATGTACTGCCCTTGTGATTCTCCGAAATGCAACTTAGAGCTATGTTTCCCTTTGATAACATGTATTTCCTGCTTGTTTTTTCTTGTGATAAATTTACTTAACCTTCAAAGGTCAGCTTAAGGGCATTCTCTGTGAAGCCTTTTCTGATTTCTGCAATAGTGGGAGCCTTTGTCCCAGTATATTAATAAATCAATTAATTAATTTAGTCAGATTAATCAGAGAAGGTCGCTAAAATGGAAAGCTGCTAAAAAATTATTTACTTAACAAATCTTTTAATTAACTTAAAACACAATTTACATTGTCATCTTCTAGGGAAGGCCAAAACCTTTGACCATGAAATTGAAACTCTGAGTAGTCTTTCTTGTGACAGATACAACCATATTTCCAATTAATTTTAGTTTCCTTCTATTTGAACACACACTTAAGATTCTTGCAAAACAACTGGAGTACAAGAATTCATAGAGTTTGTATGTTTCACCTGCCTTGGCCAAACTTTATTATTACCTTCACCCACATGTTTTGGCAGATATTTTAAATAGTTATGCTCTTGAAATTTACCCAGTTTTCCACTTAATTTTCAACACAACAGCTTTTCTTCTTTCTGTTTCATTGCTTTGTGTAATCTCCATCTTCAAAAACAAGTACGTGGCATAGCAACTTTGAGAACAAAATTAACATCATAACATGACAGGAATAAGAGTGAAGCACATCAGTATATAATAAAATGCCATGTAGCGAAGCACTGGTGGCTTATGCCTGTAATCCTAGCTACTCAAGAGTGTGAGATATGAGGATCGTGGTTCAAAGCCAGCTCAAGTAGAAAAGTCCCTGAGAGACTCTTTATCTCCAATTAACCACTCAAAATCAGAAGTGGCACTGTGCCTCAAGTTGGTAAAGCACTAGCCTTGAGCACAAAGAGGCTCAGGGACAGCACCTAGGCCCTGAGTTCAAGCCTCACACTGACCAAAAAAAAAAAAGCATCATTTTATCTTTGAATTGTATCTACACTTTGGGTTAAAAGAGCAGAAAATGCCCATTAATCCTAAATTGTTAAGCATGTGCTGATTAAGTGACAAGTAGTTGAGAATTGTAACTCTAGAATATTTTTGTATTGAAATGTAATCACTTATGTCCATTTATCTACTAGTCTTTAATTAAGGACCAGGGCTTTATTTAGTAAATGCTTAATAGAAAAATAGAAATCAAGGTGTGCAAATGATTTATGTCCATAGCACCTATTTCTATACCTTCTTATGTTTTTCTCATTTTTAAAAAATAATTTTCTTTTAAAGCTCTAGTTATTTAGAGTATATCCCATTTTGAGGCTTAGCCATAATCCCATTTCCTCATCAAATTAATTCTTAACCATTTCATTTAAAAGGGTTATGTTACCAAACACATATTGTGATGTCTTTTGTTTTTAATTATTAGGTATATATCCTATCTTCCCCTCCAATAAGTGAGGGCCATAGTCACGTTCTGTTCCAACAATGCCATTCACATGGTTACTGATTTTCACTGCAGTCTTAAAAGATTACTTATCTTACCACAAGTATGTAATTTGTGATCATATGAATCACAGTTAAGCATTTATTTTTTGACAACTTTTTTGGATAGTATGTTCCATAGGAAAAAAAATACATAGGTCATAATGATTTGGCTATAAATATAAAACTAGTGGTAAATTCTAAACTCTGAGATTGTACCAAGAACCAAATTGGCCTGAGTTCAAATTATGCCTTTGCCAGTTTCTACTTCTATCCTTAGACTTCATAAATTTCTCTTCTGAAGAGGTGGGGGAGAGTAAGAGAGAGGGGAAAGGGAGAGGAAGAGAAAGATTTTTGTTTCCTTTTTAGAGTTAGATGTAAGGCAAATACTATTGATATAACACTCTGAAGAAAGTATGTTGCAATGAAAAGTTAGATTTCCAGGGCTGGGAAAGTGGCTTAGTGGTAGAGTGTTTGCCTAGCATGCATGAAACTCTGGGTTTGATTCTTCAGCTCCACATAAATAGAAAAATCTGGAAGGGTTGCTGTGGCTCAAGTGGTAGAGTGCTAACCTTGAGCAAAACAACACAGGTACAGTGCCCAGATCCTGAGTTCCCCCCAGGACTGGCACAAAAACAAATTCGATTTCCATGCATTAGAACAATAAAAACATTTGCTTCTAGAAAACAATGTAGATGAGTAGACAAGAATTATGATATCAATAAGAACCTTCACTGATGTAAGCCTTTTGTTGTGTGTGCTGGTGCTAGGATTTGAACTCAGGGTCTCGCCCTCTCACTTGCTTGGCTTAGTGGACCTTTTCACTCACTCTACCCGTGAGCCACACCTCCAGTTTCAGAACTTTCTTTTCGGAGTTAACAAGAATGTTAGTGGAATGTTCATCGAACACTTCTGTTACTGTACCACACAGTGTTGTAATTCTTGATTTGGGCTGCTTTTCCAGGGACCAATTTTGTTCTTTGTCATTGAAAAATATTTTTGTTATCTCTAAGTAGTTGTACAATGGAATGACCATTCAACAAAGCAGTTTATGAATACAGTGTGTCTTGATCACTGTCTATCTCCATATGAATTTAAGATGTTTCCATGGCTTTACATGATGAAGTTATGCACCTGGAGTTATCTCTTTCTTTTCAAAGTCTGGCCCACAGACTTCTTTGCCCAGACACAGAAGCATAAAATAATAAACCATCTGTATTGAAAGTCAAAGTATTGTCATTTTCATGAAACACAAATACAAAGATTGTTTTTCTTTGCAGCTGCTTCCCACAAAAGAAGCTGTTATTCTTGCTAACAGCCTAAGTGTATGTGAATGTCCCCGATTCGAGTTGCTACAGCAAAAGCACAAGGATGACAAGAAAAACTCAGTTGAACACGAGCTCTTCAGACACGGTAATACAAATGGATGGTGTTTCTGAAGCTTTAAGTCATCCAATTTGCTAATTGTTTTCTTGTTTTTCAGTTTCTCACTTTATTTGGTGGTACTGGAGTTTAAACTCAGGGTCTGTCATTAGGCACACTCTCACCTTTCCCCATTTTCAACCCTTGTTAACCATTTTCATATCATTTTTAATAATTTTTATCAACACAGGAGATTTGCTTCAAGCCATTACGTTTCATACTTACCAGTGTTATCTATTGATTTACCCACACTGTCAACTAATACATAGTATTATGCGTTAGCATTAATAGGAGGAGACTTACTTGTTACTAAGATGTTTACTTAGAATGTTTAGTCCAGCTTACATACACTTCACAGCCTGCTTTTGTTAATTATGGCGTGTCAAAAATAAACTCAACATGTATATGTATGTGTTTAGATACATATGAGTACATATATTAGTTAGAGACAACTATAAGAAAAAGACAAGAGAATTTGGCCCATATATGCAATAGGCAGATAAAACATTCTGAAGATAGGATTTTTATTGAGTCTTCTTAATGTAAAGTGATAAAGAAACCAAGGTATACTTTAAAATCAGCTAGATAAATTGTGAAGTGTATGGATTTTTTCAATAAGTTTTCTTCTAGAAAATAAATTTGGGGCATTTTAATTTATGCATTCATCAGTGGTTTGAATCCATGCAATGGCTTGAATACACATAAATATAAATGTAAGAAACAATTTGTAGAACAACTCTAGGAGAGTTTACCCACAGCCTAGGGAAAAAGACTAGTTCACCATGTCTGTCGTCTCTTACCTCCAACATTTCTGCTGTTCATTCTTCGGTTCTTCAAGCTTTTATTGAATGTTTACCATATGTTTAGGTATCGGTAGGTGACAGGAATCTAGTTTATGTAAATTCAACAGTTTTTCTTTATGGTGTTTACAAATATTAATGATCACATATAAGTGTGAAATTATGATTTTCATAAGGGCTGTAACATGAAGTCAATGCACAGTATCAAAAAAGATATAATGGGGAAAATGGATCAGGTCAGACATTAAGGATCACCTATTTTTTTATCTCAACCATCAAACCTATTGAGAATTGGAGGGATAGACATGTGGGTTATACCTATCTAGAGGGTTCTCACTGTCGTGGGAGATATGGCACTCAATGGTAGAATACTCACCTAGCATATGTGAAGTCCTGGGTTTGAGACCTACCATCACCAAAAAAAAAAAAATAGTGACTTAATTTTAGAAGATGACATTTTAGGATCCAGATTATAGTTCTGATAGGATGATTTACAGTGAACTATAAATTATGTGTGTAATGCAGTCCTTCAGTTAATAACGATCAGAAAATTAAGCTAATTAAGGACTCCTTACTTGGAAAAACTATTTGCTGCTTTTAAAGTCATTCTTCCTCAGTCTCATTTTTACTTGATCTTACTCAAAGGCAAGAAGTGATTCCATTCCCATCTTTAAAAGTTATATTCTCCTATAACATGCTTTCTAAGACAATTAGGCTCCCCTAATTTATATTTCATCTTACATGTAGTAAAAAATAATCACTTGTATTATTAAATACAAGAAGCATTTTTATTAACTGAGTGAAAATTAATCTGTCTCATTAGTGCCTATCATGTAATTTAAATGATAGGTGGCACTAAAATGCTTATCTACTAAATAGGTGAGCATTTCTTTTTTCCTTTAGAGTCTTTAAATCCTCAGAATTCACTAAATCTTGGTCTCTCCAAGCAATGGATCTGAAAGCATCATTTCTAATCATTTTCTCTTCCTTCATATTTAGGGATCCTCCTCATTACGAAAGTTTTTCTTGGCCAGACTGTTCAGGCTCATGAACAAGACTCCATCACTCAAGCCAACTATCCTCTGGTTAATTCAGTTTACATCCCTCAGAAGTATAAACTAAGTATGTCTGTCAGAAAATGAATGAACTCTCATCTCTCTGAATACAGAACATGTATATTTAAGCTAATACTAGCTTATAACTTAAACATCTGCCTCAAAAAAGGTTTTTAAACTTTTCTATAAAAATCTGTTTGTGGCTGTTAATTTTTTTTTGTTCTCTACTGCAATGATCCTTATTTGTATGTGTATGTAGTTCACAATTATAAGGTTGAAATTAAGTGTACTCCCACACATAATCATCTGTAGGTATTTGTGGGAAATCTGTCTTAGGGCCACGCCTCAGCCATGAAAATCTAAATCTGTGGATACTCCTGTCCTTCGTATAAAATGGCAAAGCATTTGCACATGGCATATATACTTTTCCTGTGTACCATAAATACTTTCTATATTACTGATCACACATGAACACATTATAAATCCTATGCTAATATATTGTTTAGAAAATAATGACAAAAATTCTGTGTATCGTATACTTTTTAAAATATTTTTACCTTCATTTCGATCTTGATTACACATGCATATGCATATGCTAATTTTCAAAAGTTAAAAAAACTACAAAGATTTTAGAGTACTACATTTGTTTAAAAACCATATGACCTTCTAGCAAGTATTTCACCAGTAGCTGGCCACGTCTGTAATCCTAGCAACTTTGTAGTCTGAGAGTAGAAGGATCACAGTTAAGTCCAGCCCAGGAAGAAAATTTTCAGAGACTCTTATCATGAAAATAACCAGCAAAACACAGGGCTAGAGGTGTGCGGTTCAAGTAGTAGAGTACCACCATAGCAAGCTTAAGTCAGGTCCTAAGTTGAAACCCAAGTGTAACTATGACCACCACCCCATAAAAATAAAGCACATCCTTTATTCAGAAACAAAGTGAAAAACTATAAAAAGAACATGAGTAAAATTAAACCCAATAGTCTATGTAGTAAAATTAAAGAATTCTTTTTAAAGGAGTGAAAAGTTTTTCTCATTTATAAACTCAGTAATCGGGAGTTATTGAGAACCAACTTACTATATTTAATCTCTGCAAGAGTGAAAAGCTGTATTTTATTTTGAGTGTTTTGCTCATTTTTGTGTTTACTCCAGATTCTGTCTCAGGACAAAGAAATTGTGATTGTGGCTTTCGACAGTGCAAGTGGTTTGTCTTTGATCATGAACTCGTTTTGCCAGAATACATCGTTGAATATGAGTATATTACAATGGTATGAATTGTTGTAAAGTTTTAAAAACAGGCATTTCTTAAGTGGGAACAGAATAGCAATTTGAAGTCTAATCATGATATCTAGTCTATATTTTATCTGTGAATGAGCGAGAGCCTGCTCTGTGTCTGCGTGTGCATGTATAATGGCTGGTCAATGTATAATGGCTGGTCAGTGATGGTCTTAGTTTTCAAAACAAGTCATTATAACACTTAAGTATTTTTATTCTGCAGCTATATATGGGAGTAATATACAGCTGTAGTCTCACTGGAAAAGGTCCAACCATATTGAAGATTATAGAGTAAACATGAAAATTTGTCTTTTACTTTAGGCCCCCACCACACCTTCTCACCAAGGTATCAACTGTTAACAGGTTGCTTTCAATCATTTTTCTATTCATTTACATATGTAACAACACCATTTTACACATTCATTTCTCGGCTCTTCTAGAATATTTTCACTCACCATTGCCTTCTAGACAGTTAATTTGATCTGCTCCTACATATTTGGTTTATCAGCATTTATTAAATATTCTTATTTAATGAAGTGTCTACCCTATTTTTTTCTTTTATCATAAATGCCTATTCTACTAGATTAAAAAAAATTCTCTGATAAACTATTTGGGTTCCTTTATCTTTTACAGCTATTTCTCCCTGTGTATCTCTTGCTCATCCATTCACAATTCTTACTGCAGTTACTTATTTTCCTGATAATTAGCTAGAATATCTTTCTGCTCTTTCATTTATCCACTCTAAGCATCAAGTTTCTTGGCATCTGTCATCAGAGTGGCTATCTCCTGAATATGTTTTGGCTAGAGGTTACCTTTTTTGCTCCCAGTTCAATTCCTCTGGTTTATGTGTCACCATTTCCAGCCTTTGTTGGGGCACTCTCCTCTGTGGAAATATTGCTAACTTATCTCAAGAAATTTTCACTAAATGGGAGTAGATACCTCCATGCCTAGTCTACAGTCATAATCTGCTCTCACAGACTTTCTATTGTTATTTTGTTCATCATAGATATTACTGTATAATTGAAAAATGTACCCATCTTTTCCATATAGCCTATTTGTTTTTCAAAATGATAAATCAACTGGATTTTCAATATTTTTAATAATCTTTTTTAGGCCAAGGCTCACTCTTTATTTTCTTCACTCAACAATGCCATTCTAGAAGAAAGCAAGAAATTTTCAGAAGGATCAGTATTATCCCAAGATTTGAAGTTTGATGATGAAGTTATGAAAATGGAGCCCAGGATTAAGCCCCGAACAAAACTTATGGCTTTAGATGATAAAACAATAGTTTCTCTTGCAAAGACCAACATTTACAGTCATATTGTGGTAAGTAATAGGAGGAAAGAAATTTGGAGAAAGGAAATTTATATTTTAAATTTGAATGTAGCACTAGATATGAAGTCTAAAGATAGATACAAGGCCAGCTACCTAATAATACCAGCTGCACTGGACATTGATCAAACAAACTAAGCAAATCAATGGAGGGAATGAGTGGGAAAGAAGGAACACCTGATGCTATGCAAAATGAAAGAAATATGCATATCCACCCGATGTGGAAGAAATAACTGTATTGTCAAAGCTCGTAGAACTCATAAATGTTATAGACCACGATAGACAATTTGCCCCATGAAAGTTAGAATGTGTTTGTGACTTTAACTAAGCATCACTATCCCACAATACTGTGAAATTTAGGAAATTATGTAACCACTTAATCACAATAAATTATTTGAAAAAAAATTAAAGATAAATAACATTAAGAGAATACCAATAAGAAAATCAAATCCAATGTGTGATGTTAAAAGATAAATATAGTTTATAATGGCATCCCTGACTCTGCTTCTTGATTGCTATGAATTCTCCGATAAATACCTTCACCCAGTTTTAATTGCAACATGAGATTATTTACTTTGTCTGTCTCTATTTTCTTGATGTGGGTGATAAATTTGCCCCTCAGGAATGCTTTTGCTGTGTCCTACAAGTTTCTTTGTGATGTGTCTTCATTTTCACTGAATAATTTCTTCTTTATATTATTTTATTTATTTATTTATATTATATTATATCACTTTATAATTTCTTCTTTAATTTTTTCTATTACCCAGGTGTTGCTTAGAAGTATGCTGTTCAATTTCCATGTATTTGAGTAATTTCTGCAATATGCTTTGTTATTGAGAACTAGCTTGATTCTACTGTGGTCGGATAGGATACAGGGGATTATGTCAATCCCCTAGTATTTGTTGCACAAACTCTGATATGGTCTATTTTGGAGAAAGTTCCATGAGCTGCTGAGAAGAACACGTACTGTGTCATTTTAGGGTGAAGGGGTCTCTGTGCAGGTTATGAGCGCTGAGGTTTGTCTCTGTTTGCACTCTCCGGATCAGCACCAGTACCTTGCAGGTCTTCTGCACTGGCGTTCTGTGTAGTTCTGGGGTTCCCAGTTCTGTGTAGTTTGTGGGGCCAAGTAGCTTTGGTGGGATGGAGCCCATCTGCTCACGGAGGATGGGTCTTTGTGTAGGCTCTGGGCTTCGAGGTTTCTCTGTTCACCTGGATCAGCAGGTCCAACACTGGTTACCTCAGGCCTCTTCTGTGCAGGTGAGCTGCAGACAACCCCCTGTGTCTCTGGGACTCCAGCAGCCCCTGCCTGGCTGGGCTGGCCAGGGCTTGGTGCATTTGCCCACAGCCAGTAAAGGTTGGGGGAGGGGTCTTTGTGCTTCTCTGTTCTGAAATTCTTTCTTTTCTTTTCTTTCTTTTTTGTTTTTTTGCACCTCCTGTTTCTCTCTGGTTGTTTTTTTGTTGTTATTAGTCTCTTGGGGAAATTAAGCGTTAGAACTCGAACTCTCTTTTTGGTTGGAGAGAGCTGTGTCCCATCGCCATCTTGGCCTCCCTTCCACCTTAATGTTATTTAAAATGACTACTTTCTTATTCTGTGTCAAATTAGCTTGTGTAATTATTTGAAACATTTCAGATATTCATACTTGAGTATGATGTAGAATGTAATCTTAATTTGCATTTATTTCAGAGCCTAAATCTTCATGGAAACAGTCTGAGTAAACTGAGAGATCTCGCCAAATTAACATGGCTCCGAAAACTGAACATTAGCTTTAATGAATTTACTTGTTTAGATGATGTATACCACTTGGTAAGCACTAGCTTTTGAAACCTAAAAAAAGGTGAACTTATAGAAGCAGAGTAAAAATGCTGGTTGTCAGGGCCTAAGAGGAGGGAACTATGGGAAGATGTTAGTCAAAAAAGCAAAACTTTCAAGCTGGGTGTCAGTAGCTCAGGCTTATAATCCTAGCTACTCAGAAGACTGAATGAGGATTGAGGTTCAAAGCCAGCCCAGGCAGGAAGGTCCAAGACTCTTTATCTCCAGTTAACCACCCAGAAGTGGAGCTGTGGCTGAAGTGGCAGAGCACTAGTCTTAAGTGTAAAAAGCTCAAAGAAAGCACCCAAACCCTGAATCCAAACCCCTGGACTGGCACCAAAAGGAAAAAAAATGGAAAAATAAAAAAAGGACAAACTTTAAAGTTCTGCGTATCTGATGCACAACGTGGGTGATAGTGATTGTGTTCATTAACTTGATTGTAGTTATACAATTCCATAGCATAATCTTACCAAATCATCCCATTATATAACTTAAATATACTCAAACTTAATCTATCAATTTAATATAAAAAAGACTTGCAAAAAGGACAGAAAAACTAAATCATAAAACCAAAGGACAAATGATAAATTGGGTTACATATTTTAAAATAACTTCCTTTTAAACATTTCTATTAGCATATATTTGTTTTACATGGAAATGACATCATGATATTCCTATACATGTCTATAAGTATCAAATTTACCCCCTCGGGCTGGGAATGTGGCTCAGTGTAGAGTGCTTGCCTAGCATGCATGAAGCCCCGGGTTCTATTCCTCAGTACCACCACTGTACCAAAGAAAGCCAGAAGTGGCCCTGTGGGTCAAGTGGTAAAAGCACTAGCCTTGACCCCATAGAGGCCCAGGGACAGGCCTCAGCCGTGAATTCAAGCCTCAGGACTGGCAAAAACAAAACAAAACACAGAAACACTACCTACATCATGCTGTTTTCTTTAAAACAAGTCTTAAGTTTAGATCTTTATGCCATCTTCATACACAGATGTAATGTATTTTGGTGTTATTCATCTCCATCGTCCTCTTCCCCTTTGCCCCTCCTGATTGACTCCCAGTCACACAGTTACAGTCATGTTCTCTCTCTCTCCCTCACTTTCTCTCTCTATATATATATATTACATATATGATACATATATAATAGGTAATACATATCTGTGTGTATCTCTTAGGTCTAGATTCTACATTTAAGAGGAAATGTGGCATTTGTCCTTCAGAACCTGACTTACTTTTCTTAATCCTTTTTTTTTTTTTTTGTCCATCCTGGGGCTTGAACTCTGGCCCTGAGTGCTGTCCCTCAGCTCTTCAGCTCAAGGCAAGCGCTCTACCACTTGAGCTAGAGCACCACTTCCAGTTTTCTGGTGGTTTATTGGAGATAAGAGTTTCACGGACTTTCTTGCCTGGGCTGGCTTTGAACCATGTTCCTCAAATCTCAGCCTCATGAGTAGCTAGGATTACAGGCATAAGCTACTGGCGCCCGGCAGTCTTAATCCATTTTGAACTGTTTTTCTGAAAGGATAACTTTTGTCTTTTTGAGAATACTTAGCTATGTACCAGTGGCTCATGCCTATAATCCTAGCTACTCATGAGGCTGAGATCTGAGGATCATGGTTCAAAGCCAGCCCAGGTAGAAAAGTCCCCGTGAGACTTTTATCTCCAAGTCAACTTTTATCTCCACTCAAAACCCAGAAGTGGTACTGTAGCTCAAGAGGTAGAGCTGCTAGCCTTGAGCACAAAAAGGGTCAGTGATAGTGCCCAGGACCTGTGTTCAAGCCCCATGACTGACAAAAAAAAAAAATACAGCACATAGAAACACTACCTACATCATGCTGTTTTCTTTAAAACAAGCCTTAAATTTAGATTTCATTTGCTTAACAAACATATTCCTGGAATATGACTCCTTTGAAATAATACTGTAAAATAATTTCTCAGACTTGGTTTTGAAATGTTCTTTGTTTAATGTCATTTCCATCTCCTTCTGCTTTTGTTTTCCCGGGTGCTTGTTCTCCACGAGGTGAGGGGTCCCTGTTTACCCTTTATTTTCTAGTTTTCCTTCTTCACATGCAATGTTCATCTTTCCCATGTGTTTATTACCCAAGTTGTTTCTCTTTCTGCTTTGGCCTTTCTACCTGAATGTGACATTCATAAATGTTATTTGCCTTATATTTGCTTTCTTACACATCTGACACCAAATGTAGTAATGATATGCATAGGCCATGAATTTTGTCCAACTTTTAGTGTCTCTTGTTATATATCATATAAAAAAATAACTACATATGTGGTTCCAGGAGTACAATCTAGCATTCTCTGTTTACATAGGCCCTGGGTCATTCACACTGGTAATCTATGTTACAAGAATACAGTATGAGTTAAGAACTACAAAGATGAAATACCTGAAACTCCTTAGGAGGTTTTTTGTGATGTTGACCATTTTTGTGATGTAACTGCTGTATAGGCTTTCTGTGGTTATAAGCAAGCTTGTGACATATTTTAAAAACTCTATAAATTCAAGGCATGATCATCAGCTTCAGTTCTGATTGTGTATGTTACAGTCTAACCTTGAATATTTGGATGCAAGCCACAATCATGTGATAACCCTTGAGGGATTTAGAGGTCTGATGAAACTGAAGCACTTAGACTTGAGCTGGAACCAACTGAAAAAATCTGGTGATGAAATTAATGTGTTGTGCAAACACACCACAAGCCTTCTCACTCTTAATATTCAACACAATCCATGGCAAAAGGTATGCAACAGACATGTTTTTTAAAAAGCAAACACTCAAAGCCATTTTCTCACTACTTTCTATTTAATAATAGCCAGGAATAGGCAAACTGTATTTTTCTACACTTCCTTTAATCCCTTCCTACATTGAATTCAGTGTACTGATGGAGTGAATTGAAATACTGCTGCAAGAAAATGCTATACTTGCATGTCATTAGAGATTTTATAATCTCTAATAGTTTGAAAGCATTATTGCTTTCAGAGTAATGTCACTATCATTATCATTATCAAGACCTCTAGAGAGTTGATAGATCTGTGTGCCAGAACTTTTTACTGTAATGGGTAATGGCATACAAGAACCAAGAATAACGTGGTTACAGTAATACTACTCAGGAGAAAACATTTTTATTTATTATCTGTCCTCATCTCTAGTTAATAGATACATTGAACTTGTTATAGTTTGCATTTTGCATTGTTTGTTCTCTATTTTAAGTCCAGAAATCACTTGTCCTCATAAACCTTCATTTTAACACATCATCTTACAAAAGAAGTTTGGTTAAATATTTTTATCCTCATAAAATATGTAACAAACCTTTAATGATATGTTTAGGACTAGCTTCAAAGTTTTTTTCTTTGTGCCAGTCCAGGGGCTTGAAATCAGGGCCTGGGAAAACTGTTTCTGAGCTGTTTTGCTCAAGGCTAGTGCTGTACTATTTGAGCCACAGCACCACCTTCCACTTTTATTTTTTTGATGGCTAACTGAACATGAGTCTCATGGACTTTCCTGCCCAGGTGGGCTTTGAACTATGATCCTCAGATCTCAGCCTCTTGAGTAGCTAGGATTACAGGTATCAGTCACCAGAGCCCAGCTTCCAAGTTTTTAAATAAGCTTCATTTGTAATTTAAGAGTCTTTTCTGCTTCTAAATTATAAAGCTGTGGTCAACATTTCAAAGGCACTGAAGAATGCTTGATTCTATTAAATTGATCATATTGCTAAATTTATGTTTCTTCTTTTATGTTCAGAAAAACTGAATGATGTTTTCTTTTGCCAAAGCAGAATTCTTGGGTGACCACAGAACAACTGTCTCCCTGCTGCCAAATTATATGTGCAGGGCTGGAGATCCGTGTTGAGTTATATATGAAGCTTGTTGGCTTACTGCCAATCTAGACAAACAGGAGTTGCTACAGTTGTTCTTTTAATTCTTTTCTCCCATGGTCACTTTCCAACAGCGCATGTGATCTCCCCTCTTCATACCATAAAATATGAATTCTGTTATAATTTCAACAATTGTTTATTAGCTAACCGGGAGGCTCAGATAGGAAGATGAGTTCAAAGCTAGCCCAGTCTGAAAAATCTGAGTTATCTCCCACCTAGCAAGTAGTAATGACAGAAGGGGAGAAGTGGCTCAAGTGGTAGAACACTAGCTTTGAGCAAAAAAGGGCAAAGCCATGAATTCAAGCCCCAGTACTAGCATACTAGTGCATGCACGCGCACACACACACACACACACACACACACACACACACACACACACACACACACACACACACACACACACACACACACAATAAACAACCAGCCAGTGGCTCATGCCTGTAATCCTAGCTACTCAGGAGGTTAAGATCTGAGGATCAAGGTTTGAAGTTAGCCCAGGCAGGAAAGTCTATGATAGTCTTATCTATAATTAACCACCAAAATTCCAGGTGTAGAGCTATGGTTCAGGTGGTAGAGCATGAGCTTTCAGCAAAAGAAGCTCAGGGACCCATGCCTAGTTCCTGAGTTTAAGCTCCAGTGCTGGCACAGAAAAAGAAAGAAGGAAGGAAAGAAAGAAAGAAAAAAGAAGGAAGGAAGGAAGGAAGGAAGGAAGGAAGGAAGGGAGGTAGGAAGGAAGGAAGGAAGGAGGGAGGGAATTAAGCCAAATCTTTATTTTTAATCATTCATAGTAAACAAGAAGCTCAGTCTTAATCTACATAGAAAGGAATGAAGAAACACTCCTTTCCATGTCACATGTAATATTTTGTGAAAATTAATTTGTTGCTCTTTTTCCCAAGCCAGCCACATTGAGGCTGAGTGTTATTGGCAGATTAAAAACTCTTAAACATTTAGATGGCCTCCCCATTTCTGAAGAAGAAACAACAGCAGCTATGAAATTTATCGCTGGATCAAAGATTAGTCAGGTTAGAGTTTACTCTTTAATGTTTCTTATGTTATTTGGAACATATAACTAGTATTTCCCATATTGGTTGTTTTGAAAATTTTGTGTTTCCTCCTACCATGTAGTGATCATGCCAGGGACTGTTTTTCTGTTTAAATATACTGTACCCCCATTTAATACCAACTGGTGGTATAGATTCTTTTACTTTCTACAGTCTGAATACCACCCCGAAAATGCCTCTAAGGTAACTTTTTTCCTAGTCACTTGAACTCACCAGAGTCCTTTATAGAACCCAAGAGAAAATAAGCAACTTTCTGAGGACAAGATAAGTTTAGAGGCATTGACAATGCATTTAGTAAATTACTTAATATTGACATTAAATGTGTCTGGCAGAAAAGAATAAAATCTATTAGCCTTGAGGGGAGGAAATGATTTTATTATCCAGATTTAGAATGTTGTTAGGGCTGAGACACCAGTGGCTCATGTTCGTAATTCTAACTATTACTCAGAGGGCTGAATGAAAGGATTCCAGTTTAAAGTCAGCCCAAGGAGACCTTATCTCCAGTTAACCAAAAAGATAGAAATGAAGCTGTGGCTCAAATAGTAGACTGCCAGCCTTGAGTGAAAAAACTTAGGGATAATGCCCAGTCCTTGTGTTCAAGCCCTATTACCAGCATTAAAACATTTTTTTTAAGAATCTAGTTTGGGTTTGGAGCTGCCATACTTTATTTAGCTCTGAGGTAAAATGTTTGCCCAGGTATATGAGGCCTTCGAGTTTGATCCCTAAAGCTATGAGGAAAAGGAAAGCTATACTTTAATTAAAGACTCCTATCTCTACTTATCAAACTATTTATTTTTTATGGAATACTTGTATATTAATTCCTGAAAAAGCATAACATATCATTTGGGATATATTTTAAAAAAGAGGAAATTTTTTGTTGATAAAAATATAATAAACGGGGCTGGGAAGGTGGCTCAGTGGTAGAGCACTTGCCTTGCATGCCTGAGGCTCTGGGTTCGATTCCTCAGCACCACATAAGCAAAAAGAAAAAAGCCAGAAGTTGTGCTGTGGCTCAAGAGGTAGAGCACTAGCCTTGAGCTGAAGAGCTGAGGGACAGCGCCCAGGCCCAGAGTTCAGGCCCCACAACCTGACCCAAAAAAAGAAAAAGAAAAAAAATATAATAAACCTGAAGAAGACTTGAAGATTTACTCTACCAGAAATCAAAACCTATTAAAATATTTTAAGACAGTGTGATAGGAATACTGAGTCAAGAAAGTAGACCAACAGAGCTGAATAAAGATATAATATAGACCTGAACATTTGTGGAATCTTGATAAATAACAGAACTGCCTTTTCTGACCAGAGAGGCTACTTAATAAAAGACATGGGGACATGTATGTTAAGACCTTCACTGCAAAACCCCAAACCAAAACTCCTTTAGAAAATTATCACAGATTATCATTATGCCCTTGAATTAAGGAATAATTTATTAGGCCAGATGCAAAGAGCATAAACCATAAAAGATTGATTTTGTATACATTAAAGCTGATATATCTTCTTCTAAAAAGACATTATAAGGAAAGTAACAAAAACAAAACAAGATATGTACTAGAAAAAGAAATTTGAAAACAAGTGTCAAAATACAACTTTTGTATATTTAGAATTTATAAGGAAAAAGACAACCAGCTGAAAAACATTGAGGCAAATTATTTGAATAGATAGCTTAATGAAGGGGAAATTGTAACAGCCAGTTAACTTAGGAAAATATTTTTTACCAGTTATCTCCGGTTTTACTTATTGCCAAAATACTTGTCTTAATATTTAAACAGTATCATATTTCAGCAGGAATATAAAGTAACAATTATAGTTATGATTAGTTTGTAAAAATAATTTGGCATTATTATACACATATATACATACCTCAAGACCTCATACATTGTAAAGAAATTCTCACATATATGATCCATAATACTATAAATAAAGAAGCAAACCAAACAAAATCAACACCAGTGTTCATGGTCAGGAACTTAAGAATTAATAGTATACATCAGTGACATATGAATAAGCTACAACTACCGACAGAAGCCTAAATGAAGTTTATAAATAAGCTGTTAAGCTATAAAAGCCTATTACATAAAAGTACATTTATTTGGTTATGTACAGCTCAAATATGTGCAAGAGTAAATGATAAATGGCTTATCGATATAAACATGGGACTTCAGAGAAACTAAATGAAAAATTGATATGGGGATTATATCTAAGGGAAAGGCTTAGGATGGGGGCCTGCAGAGAGATTAAGGATATTATTACTATTTCAGGTGGTAAATAGTTTATGAGTGGATTTATAGGGTGTCTATACTGCAGTAATTCCTTTGATGTTGTATAAATGTTATAATAGTTCAATATTTTCAAAAGCAGTTAGAAAGATTGATTAAAATATATGTGGATATTAAATATATTTTAAGGCAAATATTCTATTTATTGGGCTATTTATCTCTGGGAAGCAAAACTTTTTTAACTGTGAACATCTGTATGATCTTTTATTCATCATATGTTTATTATTTTATTAGTTATCTCTCTTGCAGCATTCTAGTTCTAAAGAAGAGAGACCACGAGTACTTAGTATACTGCCTACTGCCAAAATCCTGACACAGATTTCAAGGTTAGGACCATATTTACATCTAAGTGGAAACTGGCACCTAAAGGTAAAGTCTAATGCTATTAAAATTAATGAAAAGGCTAAATTTAAATTGATTTTCTTACTTAGCTTTGGTTTGTGTTCATAGTTAAGAGTCAGAAAATTGAAAAAGATGAAATTAAAATACAGTAAGAAAGGAACACTTAAGGTCAATTTTCTTTTTTTGGGGGGGGGGTAGGTGAGTCCAGTCTTGGGGCCTGAACTCTGGGCCTGGGCACTGTCCCTCAAATCTTCAGCTCAAGGCTAGTACTCTACCCCTTAAGCCACAGCAAGACTTCTGGCTTTTTTTTCTCGCTTATGTGGTGCTGAGGAATCGAACCCAGGGCATCATGCATGCAAGGCGAGTGCTCTACTACTGAGCTACCTTCCCAGCCCTTAAGGCCAATTTTCTTAGAAAATTTCCAGTGTGAAATATAGTATTTTTAATTTTAGTTATAATAATTCAGAATTTATTACCATTTGTTTTGTCAGTCCTGGGGCTTGAACTCAGGTCCTGGGCACTGTCCCTGACCTGCTTTTGCTCAAGGCTAGCACTCTACCACTTGAGCCACAGCACCGCCTCTGGCATTTTCTGTTTATGTGGTACTGAGGAATTGAACCCAGGACTCTATGAGTGCTAGGCAAGCACTCTACCACTAAGCTACTTTCCCAATTTATTAACTTTGTACTTGAAACTTTGTACTCCTTTACCAACAACATCTCTACATATAATGGAGATCATGTAGTGTTTAATTTACAATATAGCCATACCAAGTTGTAAAATTTTATGTAAAATTTTAATGTGTCTATCTTGTTTTGATAATGTTGGAAAGAATTTACAAGATAATGTATTAGAAGAAATTACATAAGAAATGTACCATATTTCAAAAACTAAAATTGGAAGGTTAAGTGATGGATTGATGTCATAGGAGCTAGTCCTCAACGATAATTGCCATATTATCAGAAATTTGGGATAAAGGTACTCAGTAAACCAAAGGGTCGATTCCAACAACATGGCAAAATAGGCCAGTCAATTTTAAAGGCTCAAAGCCAGAGAAATAGTTGAAATTCATTTGGCAGGGACAAAGCACTGTAGTCCACACATTTGCCTGAATATACCAAAGTCTTTTCTAGAACCAGTGTGGAAAAATAGAACCGGGAAAAGAGAATGTAGAAACTTGATAGGAGCTAGCCTAAAAGAAGCTCTTGAAAAATGGGTATTTTATTATGGGATATATTTTGGTAGTAAACTCCAGTGCGTCATTGGCTGACCCCATGGAGAGTTCTGGAATTAGGATAGCCTTTAAATTTGTCCCAAGATGGGATGAGAAGCTGAGCCCTTGGTATCTCTCCAGTGTTGGCTATGAGCCAGCCTGAAAAGGAAGGTGACCCTGGGCAAGGTGGCTCTCTGCAGCTGAGTCCATTCCTGAAGGGGCTGACAGTAGCAAGTTCTGCCAGTGCAGAACCAACTGCAACAAGCCCTTGGCACAAACAGGAAGCTGAATAACACTGTGTCCAGACTACAATAATAGTCCTGTGCAGTTACAGTCTTGCCAAATAGTCAAATTTTTTGTAAACTAAGCCATACCTTTAGTTCTTGAAAGAATTATTTTAGGATTTGTTTATCATGTTGGAATTATTTTGTTAGCTTTTTAAATCTAATAACATTGAATTTGCTTACAAGATACAGAAGTAACATACAATGTGAATTATTGTATAGATAACTGCCTTAAATTTAGATGGACAACATCTCTTTGAAATCACCAATTTAGAAAAATTGGAAAATTTGAAATGGGCATCCTTCAGCAATAATAATCTCACTAAAATAGAGGGCTTGGAATCCTGTGTTAATTTGGAAGAGCTCACATTAGACGGGAACTGCATCTCAAAGATAGAAGGTAAGGTACATGGGCACACTTAAGTCTTTCAATATGGATGTCTGAATAAGAGCAAAAGATAGAACTTCCAGGAAGGTTTGCAGCAGAGAATTCTAAGTAGACACTGATGGGATTTGGGAAGAGCTCTCAAATTTAGTGAGCCCAGCAAACTGACTTTTACCTCCTCTGTCTCTCCTCTCCTCTGTAACAAAATGCGTAGAGAATATAACTGGCATGTTCACACTGGAAGGCAAAGCTAAATGAGTGGATCAGTGAGGTATATTTGGAAAAAGACCTAACAATTCTGTTTATTTCACAAAATATGGACTGGAAGTTCTATTTGGAAATTTTAAGACTTTTGCTGAAAATGAAAAGTATATGTCACTAGAGACTGAACATCACATACATTAACACAACCTTTTCTATGTATCCACATAAATTAAGCACACTAACAATTCCCCAATAATGAGAGTACTATATTTTGACTACTTAAAGTTCAGTAGTAACACCTACCTTTCTGAGGCAGAGTGTATAAGAGACCTTTTTCTCCCTTATCTCACCAAGTTTTCAAGATTCTTCATTTCATTTTGGCTTATGCTTATCTGCAGACTAAAAATGTAGCATTTAAAGGAAATGTGCTAAATACTTTCTGACTCCTCTTAGCTTTCATTCTTATCATTGTTTAATGTTGTGAATCTGAAAAGAAGTTGAATGTGATTTTTAAATTCCATTTAATTATATAACCTCTTAGAAGTAGATTTCAGCATGTCCTTTGTATGGATAAAGAAATCAAGGCTCAGGAGTTACATAATTTATCTGTGGTTCCAAATCTAGTAGTGTTACATTTGAAATCCACTATGACTTCAAAGTTCTTATCTTCAGCAAGGTAGTGGTACACTCTTATTATCCCATCATTCGGGAGGCTGAGGTAGGAAGATCATAAGTTCAAGAAAGATAGAGGGAGGGGGAAATGGAGAGGAAAAGGGAAAAAAAGAAAGTTCTGCATTATCCTGCAATTATGAAGTGCATATATTATATAAAGATAATTCAGATTCTGATAATATGGATATTCTAAACTTCTGTCTTAAAAGTACTTTTAGGTGTACAGCAGGATAACCGGGCTAAATTCTCTTTTTCTATTTTCTAAATTCTGTAATGCAGTTGATTCTGTGAGTAATACATTTCAGAGTGTCATAATCTAGTTTCTTATTATTAATGCTTTCAAATGAAGACTGGCAATTATTTTGAACTTTGTAGAGTATGGTACTGTAAGTGTAAAAAGAATGTTAATTATATCATATGAATGTTCTTTGAAAGAAAAACTTTCACCCATTTTTTTTAGCATCTAGGGACTTTTTGTTAACACCTAAAAAGAATGAATCTACTTGGAAATCCAAAATTCCAAAATTAGAATTTGATGCATGGAATGAGACTTCATACATATGATTTAAGTCTATCATTTTGAAAAAAGAAAAGGAAAGCAATAATAGTTGGTATTAAATAAGACTTGAAGCCATGTGAACTTAGAAAAAAAAGAAACAAGTAAAAATGGCCAGCTGGTTAATTTTTAAATTAACCTCTCAGTTCTGTCTGAATCTTTTCTTGATTCTGCTTTTTTTCTAGGCATTTCCAAACTAACTAAATTAACCCGTCTCAGCCTAAATAATAATCTTCTCACTGGCCTGGAAAAGCATACATTTGAAAACATGCTTCATCTCCACTTCCTTTCTCTTGAGAACAACAGGATCACTTCACTGAGTGGTTTACAAAAAACGTATACGCTGCTTGAATTATACATAAGCAATAACTATATTGCTGTCAATCAAGAGATCTACAATTTAAAGGTAACTTTTTGGGGTAGTAACTTTTTACTTTTAAAAACATTTATTGTTTATTATCATTATGAAATAATGTAATGTATGTTCACCAAACAGAATTTTGAAAGCCTAAAAAAAGGAATTATTAATCATATTTTGTATGTCATATTCTAATATATATTGTATTATGTGCTTAATATTTTATATTATGTTACATATTTATACATTGTTGTATTAACATATATTATATAATATATAGTTTAATAAGTTAGTGAAATATATTTTAGTAAATATATTCCATATATTTACTAATATGTATGTTATATATTACTAATATATTTACTAAAATATATACCTATATGTGTATGTGTGTTTGTGTATAATTATAATGACACCAACCTTCACTCTGATAACTTCTGGCTTAATATTATTAGTGCTTATTAATTGCACAAAGGAGTTTCATGGTGATATTTCCTTATAGTCATATGATATAATTTGATTATATTCATCTCCATTATCATCTTTTATCTCCCATTCAGACCTTTACTTTCATATTCTTTTTTCCTCTCTAAACTCTATATGAGAGAAAACACGTGATAGTTGTCTAGCATTACACTTATTTCACTTATTTCACATTTTCCTAAAATGACATAATTACATTTTGCTCCAACATTCATATATACCACATTTTAATTATTTATGAGCATCTAGGCTAATTCCCTATTGTCAATAGTTCTACAATAAACATATAGTTAACTGGTTTAAATTCTTTTAGGTATATACCCAGAAGTGGTATAGCTGGATCAAACAGTATGGTTAGCCAATGTTATTCACAGATTTATTGCATGCAATTTTGACCAAGGTTGGTCAAACCTTCCTATGCGTATTTCACAACTCAGTTGATACAGAGCTGTCAGTCCTCCATTACCTTAACTGTGCTTAAACTATATTCATCCTGAGCATTCCAGGTTTTCCTCAGCCAGGGTTCTTCTTGGAGCCTCATGCCTGTGACTACCCTGGGTCTATTTTTATTCTTTTGAAGATTCTTTATGTTGATTTCCACAGTGCCTGCACTAATTGGATTTACATTCCTACCTACAGTATATATGTAAAGGTTCCTTTCCCCCTGAAACCCTGCCAACATTTGCTGTTGCTTTCTCGATGATGGCCTTTCTAACTGGAGTGAGACAGGATCTCAGTGAAGTTTTTATGTGCACTGCCCTGATGGCTGAGAATATTGAACATTTTTTCATGTGTTTCTTGACCATTCAGACCTTACATTTGAACAGTGCCTGTTCAATTCATCTGTCCATTCATTTTATACATGTTCTTTTTGGTATTTAACTTGTCAACTGTTTATAAAATGTTCTGGGTATTCATTCCCAGCAAAGATCTTCCTTTTTGTAAGATGCCATGCAATCCCATCTGTCAATTTCTGCTATTTTCTGAGCTATTGAAGTCATTTTTGGAAAGCCATTCATTGCTTATGTCTAGATCCCTTACATCTTCCTCCAGTCACTTCAGAATTTCAGGTCTCATTTGACATTAAGGTCTTTGATCCATTTTGAGTTGATTTTTGTGCAAGATGAGAGAAAGAAATCATTTTGGTTTACATATAGATTTCCAGTTTTACCAATACCAGTTGTTTGAGAGCTGTCTTCTGCAACTTATGTGTTTGGCTTCTTTGTCAAAAATCATATAAGCTGTTGCTGTGTGGGTTTATTTTGGAGTCTTCTACTTAATTGACTTACATGTCTGATTTGTATCAGTACCATGCTATTTTTATTTCTGTGGCTCTATGGTGAACTCCCATTTTTATCTGTGATTCCAACTCTTTCTGGTCACTTTCACGCAGATTTTCTCTCTTTAAAGAAACCACTAAGCTGGGCTGAGAATTTCTATTCAAAGCCAGCCTACACAGGAAAATCCACGATACACTATTATCTTCACTAAATCACCAAAAAACCAGAAATGGTGCTGTGGACCAAAGTGGTAAAGCAATAGCCTTGCATGTAAAAGCTCAGGGACAGTTCCCAGGCCGTGAGATTAAGGCCAGAAAGAAAGAAAGAAAAGAAACCACTAACTCAAATTTGTTACAAGCTTTATCAAATGTTGGAACAAAATGGACTGTTTATACAATGCAGAATAGGAATTTGCTTCATATGCAATGTGTGAGTCATTGTTTCTTAAAGTCAGTGGTCACTTTCTCACACTGAGAGTCTCATATTGACCTCTGTTGCCCCCACCCCACCCCCAACCAGGACTTTAGCTCCTTACCAAAAGCTTGCCTTCATTTCTTGTCTTTACATAGCCTTCAGCCTCCTCTCCATCCTGTTCCCTCAATATCATTTCTAAAGCCAAAGAGGCAACCTCATCATCCATATCAGCAATAGAATGAACCTTTTTACTTGTACATTACGCCCTTTGATTTAATCTTTCTTATCCACATGTACTCAGGGATTTCTTTTTTAAAAAGTATATCAAATTGTCTGGCCTAACAAGAAAACACATTTCCCCTAAAGAATAATTCTTCTATTCTCTCAGAAGCCAAAAGCATGTCTGCTTTATCTCTTTTCAAACGACAGCATCTTCCATTCCAATTTAATCTGTTTACATACAGCATACAAACATACCATTTAAATAAGTCAATATTCCATAAACAAAGTATATTGTCTTAAACATATCCAAGTTCCCACTAAGTCTTTACTACTGATAGATAAAGCATTTAATACCAGTATTCTAAAGGGGATTCTGATCATATAACACAGTCCAGAGAAATACTACCCAGAATCACACCTTAGTGATTGAAAAGGATAACCTTCCCACTTAATATATAATCTATGTATCTTATTACCTAGACATTATGCAACTTGGTCATCCTAGATCTGTATGGAAACATTATTATATGGAATCAAGAAAATTACCGGTTGTTTGTAATATTTCATCTTCCAGAACTGAAAGCTTTAGATGGCATCGCAATTGTAAGTAGTTTTATGACTCATCTCATTTGTTGGTTCACTTTACTTATTATGCTTATTAAAACCTCAGTATCCCAAGCTCATTTTAGACCTGGACTTTATATATTTTTTTAATCTGGCAAATTTGTTGAGATGGAAAGGGAGAAAAGATACTGTTTTGCATTTGCACCCACCAAATGCAATGCTTTAAAAATAAAGAACAAGGCCTGGGACATAGCTCTGTGGCAGAGTGCTTGCCTAATATATGTGAAGCCCTGGGTTTGATCCCAGCACTGCAAACAAAACATAAATGGCACAATTTTATGGAATGGGATAGAAAAACTGTGCTCAGCAATCCTTTCATCGTTATGAGCCTAAAAACATTTTCTATTTCCTGGGAAAATATAGTTGTTAATATTTAAGGATAATAGATTGAAACCAACAAATTTACTGTATTATGATAATATTGCTAAAAGTGGTAATGAAAGGCACAGAACTTAGGACTCAACACAAAAACAACATTTGGAGACACGGATTCTGTAACAAGTGCATACAGAGATTCTTGTAACATGTAACAAGGTGAATGCAGATGTATAAAGAATAAAAGTTTCCCTGTACAATATTCCCTACCTCCAATTAAGCAACAAAACTCATCAGATTGTATAGAAAACTGAAATCATGCTGGATTATTTAGTACTCTGAGATACTCTAAAAAGATTACTAATCTTAGCTTCCTTCTTTTCAGGACCTTCTTTTTTTAAGGGCCTTCCTCTAAATGGAGAGTCTAAAACATTGTGCAATAAAAACAAATTCTCTAGAATATTGTCTGGTAGGTTTTGTTTAGGTAGCTTTCATTGAGAGATGTTCCAAAAATCATCTTTTGAGCATCATTTGGAAGGCCTCATAACACGAAGTAAGTGTAGGGGAAACAAATTTCAGAGATAAGTGTAGGAAACGAATATTGGTTCTGCTCCCTTAGCATGGATTTAACATCTAGAAACTCAGGATCAAATTTATGATTTTTTAAAATGTTTTTATTGTAAAGGTGATGTACAGCAGAGTTACAGTATAGAAGCTGGGTAATGAGTACATTTCTTTTTGAACAATGTCACCTCTTTCCTCATTTAAATTTAGATTTAATAATAGAAACTCAATGGATCTTAGTCTCTCCATTACTATAACCCTATTTTTTACCTCATATCTTATATTGTTCTAGATCTTAATCTGCCTTATTTTATTTAAATGACTTATACTTTTGTTATATGTGCTTCTGGTAAGCTGCTAGAAGTTCTTTGTGCCATGAGGTATAACATAAATACATGAATTAGTAAAAGTGCTTGAAGAGTAGACCAACCATATGAGAGGCAATGGAAATGAATTGAAGACTTTTCAATTAGTGCAATGATATATTCAAAGCTACATAGTAAGAAAGTGAATCTCATGCAGTATTTACTTTGTCCAAGAGAAGCACAGTAAAGACTACTAGAATAGTGTAGGGGTAAAGTGTTAAGAACCTGAAACAGGAGGAGGAGGTGACTTTTAAAACAGCTGAAAAATAGGAAAAATACTAGGGAAAACTGACAGAATTTGCCAGCCCAAGAGCCAAGGATAAGGAAGAATTAAGAGACGTCTACAAGGTTTGAGTCTATGCCAACAAAATAATAACTGGTCATAAGTAGAGAAAGAAAAGCTGTTTTCAGGAATACAGTGAATAATATTAGATACACCAGGTTTTATATGGAGATATCAGGCGGTTGAAATCACAAGACTAAATATGAATATGGAAATTTACATTATGTTAAACTTAGAAGGAATTTGAAAAAAGTTAGCCATTTAAAATACAGGAGTAGAGAAAGCAAGGAAATCCGAGACTCAAAATTTTACTTAGGATACATAAATAGGAAAGAAGCCATGGAAGGGATGCAGAGTAGGTAAAGGAACAACATAATTCTAGAATTTTTGAGATACAAATGGGCTTTGAAAATGACATAGGGTCACACCATTTATAAATAAGCACAAGGAACTATAGAGAAGTTAATTGAAGTTATGTGACTCAATCCAAATTACATGACTCCTTAATAGTAAATCATGGACAACTGTGCCTCATTGTCAATCTGTCTAAAACTTTGTAGAAAGGTAATCACAGTGCTTTCTTTGGAGACTAAGGGAAGACATGGACATCAAAGCGCTGAAGAGTGATTTGGGTAGCATGCTTTCATTATATCCCTTCTTCCTCAGTGCTTCTATTTTAAAGAGACTAACTTTGCATTAACAATGTGTATTCAAATACGAAGTCTTGTGAGATGTGGCATGAGGAAGGGAATTTGAGTAAATGTAGATCAAATGACTACTCAGTTTTATGGAGGTCAAGCTCAACCACTTGTCTAAAATAAGGCTGGCAAACTATGGCCCCTGGGCCAAATGTGTCCAGCCACCTGTTTTGTAATAAAATTTTATTGGAATACATTTATGCCTAGTTGTTTATATATAGCCCATGACTCTTTTCACGCTACAAAGACAAAAGTAAATACTCATCACAGGGAGTCTACAATATTGACCTACTCTCCACAAGAAAAATGCAGAAGTTTTCCACCTCCTGATTTAAAAGAACATCAATCAAATATTGTTTGCATGATTGTCAAAAATGCAAAACATTTCTAAATATTCCTAAGGCTGAATAAATATGGTTTTTATAACTTATTGTTTAGTAGGTTGCTGATGGCCCATGCCTGTAATCCTAGCTAATCAGGAGATCTGAAGACTGAGGTTTGAAGCCAGTCCGGGCTGAAAAGTCCATGAGACTAACTCCATTTAACTAGCAAAAATCCAGAAGTAGAGGTATGGCTCAAATGGTAGAGTATCAGCCTTGAACAGAAAAGCCAAGTGCAAAGACTTCAGTTCAAGCCCCAGTACCAGCACAAACAACAACAAAAACTTACTTTAAGACTGTTATTTAGGATTCAACCAGAAAATAAAAACTAGTAAAATAGGGATGATAGATAGATAGATAGATAGATAGATAGATAGATAGATAGATAGATAGATAGATAGATAGATAGATAGAGATAGACAGACAGACAGACAGACAGACAGACAGACAGACAACTATGTACTGCCTAAGCAATCCTTAGGTAGGCCATCAGGAACAGAAGGTTATGGGAAGGTTAAAATTCCCATCATGGACCAAACCTGCTCTCCATAGGTAGATTTTCTTATCTGCTTCAGGAAGCCTCAGCTTTAAGGCCTTGCAGTTCTTTGAATCAGATCCATGTAGATTATCCAAGATTATCACCTTATTGAAGAAAACTGTTTAAGAATTTAATATCTTCCAAGTACCTCAAAGGAAAAGCATGTTAGTTTACTATATAAATGTTAGTTTACCATATAAAATGAGTACTATAGCTTCACATTTTTGTAGCACTGTTGGTTAGGATTATTATGTCTTGGTAGATTGACCCATTTATCATTAGATAATATGCTTTTCTCTTCTCTGGTAATGTTCTTTGCTTCGAAATATAATTTATAATGTTAATATAGTCAATTCTCATATTTTTGATTGATGTTAATGGTATATCTTGTGCTTTTTTAAAAAAGCTTTCATCTGCATCATTTATTTGTGGTTTCTTGACAAGAGCTTATAGTTGGGTTATTTTATATATATATATATATATATATATATATATATATATATGTATATGTGTGTGTGTGTTTATATATAATTGGTGAATATAGGTCATTTATATATAATGTAGCTACTAATATATTAAAGCCCAAGTCTGTCATTTTATTGTCAGGGAAGGGGAGTATTTCCTCTGTTTATCTGTTTTGCTTTTCTATAAGCTTCTTAGAATTTTGTTGGTGGTGGTGGTGGTGGTTGTGGAGCTTGAACCCAGGACCTGGGTGCTGTCCCTAAGCCTCTTTGTGCTCAAGGCTTGTGCTCTACCACTTGAGCTACAGTTTTTCAATGGTTAATTGGAGGTAAGAGTCTCATGGGACTTTTCTGCCTGGCTGGCTTCAAACTATGATCCTCAGATCTCAGCCTCCTGGGTAGCTAGGATTACAGGCATGAGGCACTGGCACCCTACTTCTTGGAAAGTTTTAACATTCTCTTATTATTCTAAAATGTATTTTAGTGTATCTTGTTTAATGATTATTTTAAGAATTACACAAAGACCTTACCTGAAAAATAAATTTAAAAACAAAAGAAAGAGCCACGTGCTGGAGGCTCATGCCTGTAACCCTAGCTACTCAGGAGGCTGAGATCTGAGAAACATGATTCTAAGCCAACCAGGCAGAAAAGTCCCATGAGACTCCTATCTCCAATAAACTACTCGAAAAAACTGGAAGTGGCTCTGTGGCTCAAGTGGTAGACCACTATCCTTGAACACAAAGAGGCTCAAGGATAACACGCACTCCCTGAGTTCAAGCCCCAGGACTGGGAGAAAAAAAATTTAACTAACTAAAAAAATAAAAAAAAACTTAAAAGGAAATAAAGAAACTGGGTTCATGACTGAAGTTGCCAAGTGCCTGCCTAGCAAGCACAAGACCCCAAGTTAAAGCTTCAGTGCTGCCAAAAGAAATTTAAGAGCCACATAAGACTGTTGTGAAACTCAGTCACAAGAAGCAGAGAAGCCACCACTTAAGAGGCCAGATTATGAGGGGACTGCTGGTGGACCCATGTTGCAAAGACCAGCAGCCCCTAATGCTCTTAGCACAAAGCTTATATAGGCCAATACCACATAAGGTGTGTGGAATTAAACCTAACAAAAATGTTATACATAAGCAAAGAAAACCAGATGAGGATGTTTAAACCTGATAGAAAAGCAAACCATCTAGGGAAATAATCAGGGGAAATCAAGGGCCAATTATCTAGGGGAAGCATAGACCCAATCTCCTTACTTCAAGACAATACTATATGTTTTTACTTCAACCTTACCAAAGATGAACTAGAAGGGAAGTTGTTTTGATGCATAGTAAAACTATTTTATTTTCTCCTTTCCTAAATTCCAAATTTTACTTTATTTATTTGCTTTAAGAATTTTCTTGAGGCTTGTTGTAGTGGCAAATGCCTGTTATCCCAGAATTCCAAGGGCTGAGGTAGGAAGTTTGCGGGAAGTTTGAAGATAGCCTGGGCTACATCGTGAGACCCTGTCTCCAGAAAAAGAAAATCCGAAACCAAAACAAAACTTTCCTTGAGCCATCTTTTAGGATGGGTTTCTGATGACATTTGGCTTGGTTTTTCTTTCAACAGATAATGTCTTGATTTCCCTTTTCATTTTGGAAAGCTATTTTCTCTTGATATAGGATTCGAGGTTGACACTTATTTTACTTCATCACTTGAAAAATGTGCCACATCTTCTAGTTTCATTGATGAGGAAAATTGTTCTGTCATTCAAATAATTTTTTTTCCTTTTATGTGTATGATGTGAATGGGCTTAGCTGTGTTTAATAGAGGAACAGGGAGAAATGAGCCTACCCCATTTTTACCTAGAACCATAGAATTCATGTGATATGATCATCTGTAAGAGAGGGCATCACTTTGTGTGTGTGTGTGTGTGTGTGTGTGTGTGTGTGTGTGTGTGTATGTGTGTGCATAACCATTCTGAGACTTAAGCCGAGGGCCTAGGCACTGTCCTTGAGCTTTATTTTTGCTCAAGGCTAGTGCTCTACCCACTTGAACCACAGCTCCCACTTCTGGCTTTTTCCAGTTTAATTGGAGAAGAATCCCGTCCACTTTCTTGCCTGAGCTGACCTCAAACTGCAATCCTCAGATATCAGCCTTTTCTGAATAGTTAGAATTACAGGTGTGAACTACCCGTTCCAAGAGAGGATATCATTTTTAAATGTTCTCATGTAGGAACCACCAGAGACTGAAAGTGCCAAGGATTTGTTTGGCGGCAGACTTACGTCAGACATGATTGCAGAACGACAAGGACATTCAAACTTCACCCAGATGCAAGAACTAAACTGGACTTCATCATCTATCAGGTACATTTCACTATATGCTATTTGATATTATGATTATATATGTAATTATTATTACTTTTATTATTTTAAATATTTATAGATTTTCTCCAAAGATCCCCATTAATTCGTCCTTCCTACTTCTAATTTCATGCTACAACCCTTTGAAATGTGATAATAAATTTTTATTATTGGAGGCTATGATTTTTTTCTTGTTTTTTAACTGTATTTTTAAAATCTTTTCTTTTTCAGTGCTAGAGATTGAACCCAGGACTTTGCACTTGCTAGGCAAGCACTTTGCCACTAAGCTACATCCTAGCACAAGGCTATGATTTTAAATGTTACCAATTTCTTGCTCAGATTTTGTTCCTCTTTCTCTTTTGCAACCAAACATACTAGATTTACTTCTTGTGTTTTGTTCAGTTATTTAGCAAAAATTTGATTACATTTTTACTAAGAAAATTATGAAGATCAAAGTTAATATAAATTAGGCTGGGAATGTGCCTTCGTGGTAGAATGCTTGCCTAGCATGCATGAAACCCTGGGTTCGATTCCTCAGTACCACATAAACAGAAGAAGCTGGAAGTGCCACTGTGACTCAAGTGGTAGAACAGTAGCCTTGAGCAAAAGAAGCTCGGGGACAGTGCCCAGGCCCTGAACTCAAGCCTTAGGACTGGCAAAAAATAAAATAAAATAAAATAAAAATTACCTAACACTTTAAATCACACCTTATTCATTACAATAACATCCTCAAACACAGATACCGTTAATGTGAATATGGTGTTATATTCAGGATCCAAACTAGTAACTAAAGCAAAAAGGACTGAGGGTGTGGCTCAATGTGCCTACCAAGTGCAAGGCCCTGAGTTCAAACCTCAGTACTGCAAAAAAATACATTTAGTTGAACATTTATCTCTTAACATTTTAAGTGTTTCCTTTTTATTGAATTTGTTAGGTGAGGGCTTTTTAAAATGCCTTTGGGAGTTTTATAAATGGTAGAAGTCATCTTTTCCAATATTTTTTTCTGTCCTGTTAAAATAATAACTATTGCCAGGTGCCGGTGGCTCACACCTGTAATTCTAGCTACTCAGGAGGCCGAGATCTGAGGATTGAGGTTCGAAGCCAGCCCAGGCAGAAAAGTCCCCGTGAGAATCTTCAATAAACTACTCAGAAAAGCTGGAAGTGGTGCCGTGGTTCAAGTGGTAGAATGCTAGTCTTGAGCACAAAGAGGCTCAAGGACAGTGCCCAAGCCCTAAGTTCAAGCCGCAGGACCAGTAAAAAATAAAAAAATAAAAAATAAAATAAATAATAACTATTTACTTTGTCTAAATTCAGAACTGTAGATTTGATTCCAGTTGACCAGTTTATAAATGTGTTTAATGTGAATCTACAGAACAATCATCTGACCTCATTTAGTGGGCTCATCTATCTTCCTAATATACAGGTGAGTCACACACAAATCCATCTTTCCTTTCAAAGTTTTCAGTACAAATTCTAATCTGTGCTTTGGATTAAAATGGGTTCCAATATTACTAAGTTAAAGAAAGCCTTGGGAAAACAATACCTAATCCCGGAGTTCAAGTGCCAAGACCAGCACACACACACACACACACACACACACACACACACACACACACACACACACACACACACACACACACACACACACACACACACACACACACACACACACACAATTCAAGTCTAAATCATTTGGGATATAAATTTTTACTTTATTTTCAGAACTAATATGTAATTAAAGTATGTTGCATTCCAAGTTTTATCCATACCATTTTACTTTAATAAGCTTCCAGAAAGTATTGCCTTCCAAGGTTATTTTTATTTGGCCTCAGTTTTATATGATTGTCCTTCATGCATCTTAACTCAGGGCAGGCTACATGTTCAGTGAACAGGCATGAAATGAATTTGAGAACAGTAAGGTTCTAAAAGCAGCCTCATTGCTTCTTCCCTGTTGACTCAACTCAGCCATCTACCAAATTCTTTTAAATGTAGGGAAACAAGTTTCTCACCAAGGAGCTATTTTATCTATCTCTAGTTTAGAGAAAGCAGGAGTTGCGGTATCATAATTTCCCATCATTTAGGATCATTAAAAACACATTTAAGCCTGTAATCCCAGAAGGCCAATATTTGAAGATCAAGATTTTAAGCCATCCCAGGCAGGCAAGTCCATGAGACTTATCTCCAATTGACCACCAAAAAGTCAGAAGTGGAACTGTGGCTCAAGTGGTAGAGTGCTAGCCTTAGGCAAAGCAGTGCCTAAGCCCAAGTTCAAGTACCAGCACACACACACACACACACACACACACACACACACACACACAAATTCAAATCTAAGTCATTTGAGATATAAATTTTTTATCTGCAAAACGAATATTTAACTAATGTGTGTTGTGTATTCTAAGTATTATCCATACTTTTTACTTCATAGATTATAGTTGGTTAATAAGTGATTATTTCTGTAGGTCTTATGCCTCAACTATAACCATATTGAATCAATCATACCTAGAGCAAAGCCACAGGCTCACTTAACCAACAGACAACTGCTCTACCAGAAAGTACCTTCAAGTGGCTATGGGCAGCAAGGAGCTTCAAAAATAAATAGGTACTATTCTTTTACTTTTATACAATTACAAATAACATTGGTTGAGAATTTAAAAAGAAGTAGCATATTCTAGTGTGTACATTGTACTTATCTTAATAATTACTTCATAGCTAATATGCCAAAAAGACTTTACAAAGAAAAAAAATACTCAGACTCATCTTTTATTTTCCCCTGCTTCCTCTATTTCATACTTATACTGTATAGAAAGGGAAAATTAGTCTTGTAGATTTAGTGATCCTTAGGTTTCTTTATTTTTCAACTCACAACTATATAACTCACCCTTTGTGTACAACATAGTGATTTTTAGTATGCTCACAAATTGCATAACCCATTGCCACAACTTTTATTCTAGAATATTTTCATGCCACAAAGGAACCCCTTACTCAGTATGGACTCATTTTTTCTAACATTACTTTTTTAATTTCTAAATTAGATTTTAGGACACTGAATATCCTCAGCACCAACACAAAATCACAAAGATCCTTTATGAAATGAGGGTACACACTTTACTATACACATAAATATGTATATATAGCTATACTCATAAATACATATATATATCTACACAGATAAATATATACACAAACATACAGACACTAGAATCATTAAGTCAGAATACTTTTCAAGCTTTTCCAGCAAATAACAGTCCTTTTCTTCTCACTTTTATTGAGGTACAGTTTGCATATAATGAAATCCACCAGTTTAAGTGTACAACCTAATGCACTTTGCAAATGTATTATCATACAACCCTTACCATGATCAAGATATAAAATATTCCTTTCACAAAAAGTTCCCTCATGGAAGTGGAGCCATGGCTCAAGTGGCAGAGTGCTAGCCTTGAGCTGAAGAGCCGAAGGAACAGCACCCAAGCCCAGAGTTCAAGCCCCATGACCAACCAAAAAAAAAAGTTCCCTCATTTCTATGCTCAGTCCCCCTCTCCCACATTTTTGCTCTATCTCTATAATTCTAGAATTTCTTAAGATTGAAATTGCATAGTAAGTGCTGTTTTATGTCTGGTCCTTTCACTAGCATAATCTTCTGGGATTATCTATGTTGTTGCAAGTGTCAGCAATTAATTTCATTTGACTGCTGAATGGTATTACACTGATCACATGACAAACTTTATTATTGATGGACATTTGAGTTGTTTCTTCTTTGAGGCTATCATTAAAGCTACATGAACATTTCACTCATACTTATCCTTACTCCCTGACTTCAAATTTTATTATTAAAACATAGTGATGAATGCCTGTAAGCCTAGCTACTCAGGAGACTGAGATCTGAGGATCATGGTTCAAAGCCAGCCCAGGCAGGAGACTCTTATCTCCAAGTAACTACCAGAAAACTGGAACTGGTGCTGCGGCACAAGTGGTAGAGTGCTCACCTAGAGCTGAAGACTTCAGGGACAGTGTCCAGGCATAGAGTTCAAGCCTCATGACCTACAGAAAAATAAATAAATAAATTTATATACATATAAGTGTGTGTGTATACATATATATATATGTATATATATATAGTGATGAAATAAGTCTGGTGCTGGAAAAGATGGTTGGTTGAAATAGTGCAAATTCAGAAACTCACATTTATGGCTAATTAATTTTAGCAAGTGTCAAGGTAATTCAGTGGGGGAAAGAATAAGATTCCAAACAAATGGATTTCCACATGTGAGTACATGGATTTAGACCTCACGCCTTACCCCACAATATATGCAAACATTAACTTAAAATGGTTCATAAGTCTTTAATGTCTTTATTAATAAGATATTATTTCTAAACTAAATTTTGTTTCTTTCTGTGTGCAAAATTTATACTTCAGTTGAATTTATTCTGAACTATTTGATCCTGTTTTGTACTATTGTAAATTTGTTTTCTTCATTTTACTTTTAGATTGTTTGCTGTTGGTTTAGAAATTCAATAGACTTTTTAAACTATTTTGTGTTGTAACTTTGCTTTGTTATTTTCAAGTAGGTTTTGGTGGATTTGTTAGGATTCACTAAGCATGAGATCATGTCATCTAAGAGTAATGACAATTCTTATCTTTTCAAATGTAAGAATTTTTTTCTTTTTCTTAATTGATTGCATTAGTTACCATTTTTCATTTTTACTTTTTCCATTTTATTTACTTTTTATTCACTTTTCTTTACCATATACCATATAAAGCAATCAGTGTGTGTGTGTGTGTGTGTGTGTGTGTGTGTGTGTGTTTGGGCATGAACTCGAGCCTGGATGCTGTCCTTTAGCTATTTTTGCTCAACACTAGCTACAGCTTTTGGGTGGTTAATGGGAGATGAGAGCCTCATGAACTTCCTCCTTCACCAAACTATAATTCTCAGATCTCAGCTTCTTGAATAGCTAGGCTTACAGGCAGAACCTACTGGTACCTAACTCATGAAAGTATTTTTAAAGATAAAGAATATTACATAAAATATAAAAGCATTATACCTTATAGCTCAATTCTGATATATTAACAAGTTCATTTTTTCTTTTTCTTAACTTCAATATATAAAACTGTCTTTATACAATTATAGCTGATTTGAAATTAAGTTCATGGTCCCAACCTTTGTGTTTCAGAGATACAGTGAGCAGTGAAAATCTGCCTCCCATAATGCAAACTTTAGAGGTTCTTCATTTGGGATACAATGGAATTTGTAATTTAATCCAGCTACAACTTAACAGATTAGTAAACTTAAGATTCCTCTTTTTACAGGGTAAGTAGAAACACTGCTATTAAGTAAATATTGTATGTTTTTTATTGTAAAAATACTGTACAGAGGGGTTACAGTTACATTAGTAAGATAATGAGTACATTTCCTGTCAAGCATTGTTACCTCCTCCTTTGTTTTTCTCCTGCCATCCCTTTGAGTAAATATTTTAAACTGACAATTGATATCTTGTTTTGGTAAGTAAATACAAGCATTACCATTTACTCATTTGTTTACAAAATGGCTCATAATCAAAATGCATATTTCCTTGGTTATCTGCATGTTTTCAAAAGCTATTTTTGAAGGAAAATAAAATACAGTGGAGCTACATGGAACATTACATCATAATCTAATTTTATATCATATTTAACTGAAAAAGCAATGAATGTTACAACTGAGTAATTCTCAAGTATTTATGAAACCCAGAATTGTGCTAAGTGCTATGAAAGATATGAAGTCCTATATTATTGTGGTTATACATGACTGAGATCCTGGTCCTAAAGTAGTTGTAACTCCACCTATGGATATACACTTAGACAAAGTTAATTTGTATGACTGTGTGTTACTAATTTAAGTGTAATGAAAACTGAAAGAAAGAAATCAAAGCATTAATCCTTGACATCTCTAGGACTCTGAAGGATTGATAGAATGTAGTGAAAGTGAGAATAACAGATCTTTGTAAGCAGGGGAAGGAAGGAAGGAGTTCCCATCTGTGACTGTTGTCTATAGGCCAACAAGTTCAATCAAAGACTATAAAGTGCTTTGGGAAACTCTCTAAAAAATAATCAGATTCAAAGAGTCAATATAGAAAGGGCTTTATTTAGTTTGGTAGGAAGTATAATTTTTGGAAATTTGTGGAATAGTGAACAATTGAAGGTAAATGCCCAGCAGGACCAAATTATGGAGAGTCAGACAAAGAAATTTAGACAGAATATAGTCCACAAGAGGATAGGATCTTATATTCTTAAAAAATACCTAAAAAGTAGCATGAGGAAACATGAGTATTGAAAGCATTAATTATTAAATGAAGTAAGATCAAGGTTGGGAAATCTGTTGGTAAGATTGTTGAGAAATTTGGATATCTGATCTTAGTAATTTTTTTCTAAGAGACATTCATTTTTTTGCTTGTCAAAATTTTGGAATTTTGGTTGATAACCAAAAAGAAAAAGAAGGGGGGGAGGAGAAAGAGGAGGAGTAGGAGGAGAAAGAGGAGGAGAAAGAGGAGGAGGAGGAGGAAGAGGAGGAAGAGGAGCAAGAAGAAAAGAAGAAGGAGGGAAGAAGAAGAAGAAGAAGAAGAAGAAGAAGAAGAAGAAGAAGAAATCAGGCATACTAATGGCAGATCTTTTTTAAAGCACATTTATGAATCCCCCCCACAAATAACCTAACTCTGGAATGTCTGTGTTAATCTAACAAGGCAGTATGTGCAGTTGCCATGGTGACATTGGCAAATCTGAGCCAAGCATTGTTCCACAGGGAGTGAGGCCGCCATCTATACTGACTATTATCACTGCCATTTATGGAGTCATTGCACAAGCCTTATAACCTCCTCATAGCATGGCTCAACACACTGAGAAAGGGAGACAAAGGGGAGGAGAGGGAAGGAGGGAGGAAGAAAAGGAAAAGGAAGGGAAGACGAAGGAGAAAGGAAAAGGAAAGGAAAGGAAAGGAAAGAGGGAAGGAGACAGGAAAGGGAAAAGTTAAGGATAAGGGAAAGCAAATGGCAGCCAAGTGTGGTAGCACACACTTATAATTCCAGTAAGGATAGAAGCAAACTCTCAAGTTCAAGGCCAGCCTGGCTATATAAAAAAAAAAAAGACAGAGAGAGCAAGACAGAGACACAGAGAAAGACAAACAGGGAGAAAAGAAGGGAGGAAGGAAGGAGGGAGGGAGGAAGGAAGAGAGGGAAGGAAAGAGAAAGAGAGAGAAGGAAGGGAAAAAAGAAAGAAAAGAAAGGAAGGAAGGAGGGAAGAAAAGTAGAAGTTCAGTGGGGCTAAATAATTTGCACTAGTACATGTTGTGGTAGAGTCAACTCCATCCATCCAACTCCAAAGAACATACATTTTCTCTACCATATGAATGACATAATACTAAGAGTCTGAATTGCAAAGGTGCTGACAGGACTAGTAAACCTAAAGAGCAGTTAAAAAAGAAGAACTATTAGGATTGTGACTAGATAGCAGATGGAGAGAAAAAGAATCCAATTTTTTTTTCAATTTCATTAAGAGATTGGCAATAGGAAATACTAAAGCTAGATAAACTCATTTTGGGAAAGGTGGTTTATTTGGGGTAGGAAAAGATTCATTTTTATAGTAACATTTTGAGACATAATGTACTTAAAAATCACTTGACAAAAAGTATTTACATAAATATAGATGATCTTTAATTCCAGAAACCGGGGCTCACTCACTGTATGATGACTTATCTTGTTTTAGGGAATGAAATCTGTCAGCTTGAAGGGCTCGACAGCCTAGTGCTCCTTCAGGAGTTGGTAGTAGACCACAACCGCATCAGAACATTTAATGAAACTGCTTTCGCCAAGCCAAGTGCTCTGCTAGCACTTCACCTAGAGGAAAACCGGATCCGAGAGCTGAGCAAACTGCAGTCTTTAGAAAAACTAGAGAAACTCTTTCTAGCATATAATAAAATCCAGGTAACATTATTTGGGGATTATTTTGTTCTTGTTATGCTATTCACATGCTTTCATTCCCCTATACTCTGAACATAAAGCTTCCAAATACATCTATGAAATTTGTGACAAGCAGGTTATTTATCCCTAATATAGCATGCACGTTGGAGACATATAAACAACTCTGTGATATGGAGAAGTCCACTGCTTCTAGATTTATAAGCTGGATAAACCTCCATGCACTCATTCATTGGTAAATGTTAGCTTCAGTAGGTTAAGGCTTGTCCCATCAATCTTCTACCAGGGTTTGTATTTGTTTATTGTTCTTGGTCTAAGCTGTTTCTGAATCTCAATTCCAGACTTCCACGGGCCCTTTAAATTTGGCATGTATACTTGGTCCACTTGGTATTTGAATCAACCTCCAATAATGGCTGAGTCAAATTGGCTTTTATAACTCTTTCCACTGAAGTCTTTTTTACATAGGATCCTGCTCTAGTTTCATCTACTCAGAAGTCAAGCTATTCAGGCTTGTTTCCTGAGGTAGTACACAGATAAAAATTTCAGACCCTATATAGCCCTCATACAGCAATTTGGTCTGTTAACAACTTTTAACAACTTCACTACTTCTGCCTGTCCTTCTAAGATAATCTTAAAGACACAGTGGACTGTGGACTATTCCCCAAGGGCAGAGACTGAGTCTATCTTGTCCATGTTTCTTTTTTTTCTTTTTCTTTTTTTTTTGGGGGGGGGGTCCGGTCATGGAGCCTGAACTCTGAGCCCAGGCGCTGTCCCTTAGCTCTTCACCTCAAAGCTAGCACTCTAGTGGTAGAGCAAGTGCTCTACCTCTGAGCCACCTTCCCAGCCCTTGTCCATGTTTCTTAGCAGTACCTTTCACAGTACCTGGCACTTAGTAGATACTTGATAAGTACCTTGTGATCTATTTGCAACAGTTTAAGAAGATTTTTTTACTGGGGTGATATAAAAGTTCTCTCTAAGGTTAGTAGGGAAACATGAGCAATTCCCTTTTCTACAAAGTAACTAATATACCTAATTTATCCAGATTCAGATATCCTTCTGTAAAAAGTCTATCAAAACTGGCAGTGAGGGCTAGGAAGGTGGCTCAGTGGTAGAGCGCTTGCCTCGCATGCCTGACGCCCTGGTTTCGATTCCTCAGCACCACATAAGCAGAAAAAAAAAGCCGGAAGTGGCACTGTGGCTCAAATGGTAGAGCGCTAGCCTTGAGGTGAACAGCTGAGGGACAGTGCCCGGGCTAAGTTCAGGCCCACGACCAGAACTGCCCCCCCCCCAAAAAAAAACTGGCAGTGATGAGTCCACACCCTTATTCAATGGAAAATTGAACAAATGCAATGAAAGGATTGTCAAGTCAGATGTATAATTTGGATTGTAGCCCAGTAGGAAAGCAGGTACTTAGCACCTTAGCATGCATAAAGTCCCTGGGTTCAATCTCTAGCACCAAAAATATAAAAATTAGATTTATACTTTTATACCAGATCTTATCTGGTATCAAGCTTCACTAATAATTTCAGTAACACTCCAGGAGCTCTGATATTCCATTAGTTGCTCAGGTCTTACCTTCCCAAGTCACACAAATGGTCCAATTTGAAGTAATGAACCAGTTACAGTGGTTTACATCTGCAATCCTAGCTATTTGCAATGCAGAAATCAGAAGGATCACTATTTAGGGAAAGCTCATGAGACCCCCATCTCATTTAATAAGTAGTGATGTGGAGGCAGGCAACGCTCAGCCCAGCTATGCAAACACAAGAATCCAGCCCAACCTGGAACAGAAACATGAGATGCTATCTCCAAAATGACTAAAGCAGAAAGGACTAGGAGGGATACTCACTTGCTTAGGAAGTTCAAGGCCCTGAATTCAAATCCTAGTACCACTTAAACACTAAACAATAGTTCACCAAGTGAGATCTAGTAAGAGAAAAGTGTTTTATTTATGATGAGAACATGTAAATATGTCTTTTAATTGTATGAATTCCAAGTTTATTTGCTGTAACTAGGCCTTCACCAGGGAAATCAGCTAAAATAAGCCACAAATACAACTTCTTCCTAAAAAATCTCATTGTTCTGCTTGAAAGGCTGTCAATTACCAGCATACTTACAAGGAGAAGACACCAGCCAGTCAGTTTTTCCCCAGCAGTGTCCTTGCCCACCTTCCCACCCTCTATTGCTTTTAAAGTACTGAATAGATGGCAAATAGCTGGAATGAGGAAGTTGGCATCTCCTCCTCAACAACATAAGCAGAATAACACCATCAAAATACTATAGATCCAAATGATAATCTTTATGACAAATCATGGGAAAGTGTAACAGATATCTTTGAATGAATATTTATTGTTTAATAACTTCAACCCTTTTTAGCCTTGAAATTATAGTTCTCATTTATTTAAATTGATCATTTTTGCTATCAAACTTATTCTAACACATAACCTTATAGTACCTTTAACATGAGCATACATTTAGCTAGAGGAAAAATGAACTCAGAGGAATAAAAGATGAGTTAGGTGTTCAATTGTATTATCTTGAAAATATGTTCTCGAACGTCCTTGACTCTCAGGCCTAGATATGTAGCTCAGTTCTCAGGCACTTGCTTAGTGTGCATAAGGCCCTGAATTTAATCATCAGCACTGCAAGAAAGAAGTCTTTAACTCCCAATTCAAACTTTTTTAAGGGAAAGATGTGTGTGTGTGTGTGTGTGTGTGTGTGTGTGTGTGTGTGTGTGTGTGTGTGTGTGTGTGTGTGTGTGTGTGTGTGTGTATGTGTGTGTGTCTTGAACTCAGGGCCTGGGGCTCTGTCCCTGAGCCTCTTTTTTACTCAAGGGTACTGCTATACCACTTGAGCCACAGCTCTACTTCCAGCTTTTTGTTTTATTTTTGTAATTTAATGGAGTTAAAAGTCTCACATATATTCTCACCCTGGCTGGCTGCAAACTGCGATCCATACATCTCAGCCTCTTGAGTAGCTAGGATTGCAGACACAGGCCACCAGCCCCCTGCCTAGGGGAAAGATCTATACTGACTTGGGAAGACTGAAACTATCATTCTCAAATTACAACCATTGGGCTGATAAAAATTGGTAGGCTAAGAAAGTAAAAGCCCCTAGATTTTTGCAAACTGATAATACTTTAAACAAAGGTATAGGTCATCCTTCATTGATTCTGGTGTGACTTAGTCCAATATTGTAGAAGATTTGGAAAACTTCTCCTAAGACCCACAGATACACAAATGAAGATGAGTTCAGCCTTACAATTCCATTTGTTATTCTGCCTGGCACCCAGCTACGTTTACTTCCATAGATCCAGATAATCACCTGAAGCTAGAAATAGCACCAGCAAATTCCCTGTTGGTATTTCTTATCCTAAATGAAGACCTCAGCCCCTACTTAAGTTTGACCTTGACTATTTTAAGTATATAAACAATATGCCAAAGATAATAGTCATTGGTGTAATAATGGGATTGATGAGGCCGGGGACAGGTGGCTCATGCCTGTAATCCTAGCTTATCAGGAGGCTGAGATCTGAGGATGGCGGTTCAAAGTCAGCCCAGGCAGGAAAGTCCATGAAATTCTTCACTCCAATAAACTACCAGAAAACTGGAAGTGGCATTGTAGCTCAAGTGGTAGAGCGCTAGCCTTGAGCTGAAGAACTCAGGGACAGCGCCCAGGCCCAGATAAATAAATAAATTAAATAAATAAATAAATAAAATAATGGGATTGATGTTTAACAACTATTTCTCAAGAGGAAAACTTAGCAGAATGTGTTAATTTCCATCATATAATTTCTTCTAGCATAGCCAATTTCAAGCCAAAATACAGAAAATTGCCACTCTGCCTCACTTCACAGGATTCAATCATGAGCTACCTGACATCTAACACTTACATAAAATTACTTCAAATTAATATGTATTGGAAGATGTTGGTTCTAACCAAATAATTTATCAATTTTTAAATAGGATATTGCAGAACTGGAAAAACTTGACGTTATCTCTTCTCTCAGAGAGCTTACTGTTTATGGCAATCCAGTGAGTATGTTACTTTTCTAATTTGTTTATTGACAATTGTATATCACATGTTTTATACTGTATGACACATTTATCTATTTCTATGTGCATAGACAGTTAACCCAAGAGTTTATTGACCAGTGTCTTCTTCCATCTGATTGTAATGCAGCATCTTTTGTATTACATTTCTATTCAGAGAAGCCCATTCAAAACATAGAATTTAAAATTTTTGTTTGGAACTGGTCACACAGATACTATCTCCCATTTGTGTACTGAACTTCCAAAGAAAACAGGTTGAATATAAATCATATCATTTGTATTAATAGTCTAAGTAAAATCAAATACCAAATATCCTTATAAGCAGATCCTCCCAACATTAGCACCATTAGGCCTATTATGTTTAACTCTTTCTACATGTCTTCTTATGCACATATGTGAATATTTTCAAGAGTAAATTGATATCAAGATGGGCTAGATCAGATGGATCAGTAGATATGTATTGAATTAAATTGGATAGTACTTTCTGACAGGTCATGTAAGTTTCTAACTAATTGCTTAAAAACAAATCTTCATAATATAATCCTATCCATGAGTTAAGATTGCTTGGAATTAATGAATAATAGTATGGGAGATGAGGGCATGCATGGTGGCCCAGACTTGTAATCCCAGCACTCAGGAGGATGAGGTAAAAAGATCATACATTCCATATCAGAGATCTTGTCTCAAATAAAAGAAAAGGAGATTAAATCTTTAAATGGTAACCTTAGTTTATCTAGTAAAATTTTATCCTCATTGGCATAAAAAATTAAGCTTTATAAATGAAGCTCATATTTGCAGCATCTAACATTGTAAAGTAACTGTTAGCTCTCTTTTTTTTCTCTTCACTAAATTGCCTTCTATTATGACTTAATCTTTAAAGTAAAAGTGATTTTTAGGAATAAATTGTTATTTTAACTTCCTTTAGATTTGTAGAAAAGTGCTACACCGCCACGTGCTCATATTTCGACTGCCTAACTTACAGATGTTAGATGGAATTCCTATAACCTCAGAGGATAGGGCAAAAGCTGAATTCCACTTCACTGAATTCCAGGCAAGAAAAAACTCGGTAACTATTTATTTATACTTCTGGCTTCAAAACACAAAGATTAATAGTAAATGAACCTTTTATCTTAGACATTTTGCCATAAATGTTAGGATTGTATTATTTTTATAGGTTGCATTAGTATTTATTTAGTGATTACTACCAAAGTACTTAGGTACTTTGACATAAGGCTAATTGTTTAATATCTGTGCTCAATCTGTTAGATGATACTACAAGACATAAACTATAATGTAATACTTTCATAAATAGGAACTAACAAAATTACTTTCACTTAGATAAGAGGAAATGAAGGAAGGAATTCTTCCCTCACATCTCTGAACTATGTAGGATATCTAACAACAACAACCACAAAAAGTGGTATGTTCTGCTTTTCCTGTATATTGGCAGGACTTGGGGATCTTCTACCTCTGAGCTCCAAGACAATAAGCGGAACAAAATTAGAGAAGAAACCACAGAAAACCCCGCAAATTTATTGTCTTCTAGTTCTGTTGGCTAGAAGTCTGAAAATGGGTCTTAGAGAGGTAAAATAAGATCATTGTGCTGAATCGCTTCTGGGAGCTCTAGCAGAGAGAGCTCCTCTGTGCCCTCACCAGCTACTGGAGGCTATCAGCAGTCACTTGGCTTTTGGCCTTCTCCCAGCATAGCATCACTGCTTCTGCCAGCATATCTCCATCTCCCATTCTGCCCTTCTGTATCCCTCTTCTAGGATAATCCACAGTCATCTTCCCCATCCCCAATGCCTTAACTCAGCCACACCCATAAACTTCTTTGTCATTCAGGTAAAGTATCCACAGGTTTAAGAAGTTAGAAGAGTGGACGTCTTTGGGGGATGGGAATCATTCTACCACAATGCATATGAAGGGCCACACTGATAGACAGAAACTAGAACATTAAAATGTATAAACTGAATACTGTGCAATCTGAAGGAATACAGCAGAAGGTTCTCAGGGCTGTGGGCAGGGCTCAAATGGTCAAGCACCTGCCTACCAAGCACAGAACCCTGAGCTCACCCCCCAGGACTGCCAGAAAAATAAAAAAAGAAGAAGATTCAGAGGGGAGGCTTTTTACTTAGTGCAAGAGGTAACTAGTTATGGCAGAGGTAACTAATAATGAAAAGAACTTTGTCAAGTAGAGCTTGTGATAAATATGAAAGCTATTTATCTGAGCTTTAGAGCTAAGATGTACTTACCTGTTTTATTTTGTCATGCAGATAATTCCACTTGCCAGCTCTCCTATAGATGGGTCATTTTGCCAAGTTAAAGCATCTCCCATTAAAATAACAAATGTAATATTACCTGAAGGATTTAGCCATTACTTGGGACATGATTTCACCTTAACTCCTGAAGTTGAAGGTATTTTGCAGAGTTTCAGAGAATATAAAAACAAACCCAAACCAACAACAAAACACTCCAACAAAAATCTTACTTGGATTTCTAATATTACTTAAATTGCATGTTTGACATCCACATTTCTTAACATTGCATGTTTGTTCAATTTTTCTGTGGGCATTCTGATTTCAGAGAATGGTATTTCCTTTCTAGTCTGCGGCTAATATGTGTAGCTAAATATTTGTTCTCTTTGTAATACTTGCACAATTATTTCCTAACTTCTTTCCAAACATTTTCTGTTCTTTTCAGTATGTGGTGTTGTACAACTTAACTAGTTCATTAGTAAATTCTGCTAAAAGTAGAAACCAGAAAATGTTAAAACAAACTAACGGGGCTGCAAAGGTGGCTCAGTGATAGAGCGCTTGCCTTGCATGCATGAGGCCCTGGGTTCAATTCCTCAGCATCACATAAGCAGAAAAAGCAGGAAGTGGCACTGTGGCTCAAGTGGTAAAGCATTAGCCTTGAGCTGAAGAGCTGAGGGACAGCACCCAGGCTCAGAGTTCAGGGCCCACGACCAGCAAAAAACAACAACAAAAAAAACTAACTATTGAGGGCACAGAGGGTCTCAGACAAATAAATCAAGACTTTTTCTTTTAAAACATTGGTAAATGTATAAGGCTAATGCCAGGGATGATTTTTAATAGATAAAACTCTCAAAGAGGAAATAAATGAAGAGGACATGGAAATAGTTTATTCTATTATATACATTTTAATTCTGATTAGCATAAAACTTTTATCTGGCCATCTTGTTTTGGAAAAATTCTTTGAGGGCTCATTTTGTTCAGTCCTTTTACTTTTCACCTTTGTCCTTAGACCACTGTTAGATAATAAAGTGAAACATAATTGTAATTTTTTTTTTGCTAGTACTGGAGATTGAACTCAGCGTCTCATGTTTCCTAACCCAACATTATACTATGTGAGCCACAATTCCATCCCCTTTTTACTTTGTTATATTTGAGATAGGGTATGGTCCTCCTGCTTGTACTTCCCTGCTAGTGATGATAGATGGGTACCATTATACCTGGTCATTTTGTTTCCCCTGTGGCTAGATTAACAGGTGCATACCACCATAGCCAGCCATTAGTAGAAATAGCATCTATCCAACTTATATGATCTGGCTGGCCTGCAACCATGATTCCCCCAATCTCCAAATAACTATGATCATAGGCTTGAGTGATTGTACTTGGCTAAACATCATAACATATAACAAAATGTATCTAAGAGCCAACTGAAAGTGGGAGATTGTTCTATATTATAACCATTTTTTTATTTTATTTATTTATTTATTTTTGTCAGTCAAGGGGCCTGAACTCTGGGCCTAGGCACTGTCCCTCAGCTCTTCAGCTCAAGGCTAGCACTCTACCACTTGCACCACAGAGCTACTTCTGGCTTTTTCTGCTTATGTGGTACTGAGGAATCAAACCCAGAGCCTCATGCATGCAAGGCAAGCACTCTACCACTGAGCCACCCTCCCTGCCCATAACTATTTTTTAAAAGAATACCTGTTCAAAGAAACCTAGCATCCTTTATTCTGTTAAAATGTTTTAATTACCTAACTTATTTCTTACATTTGTACATTTTTATGGCTTTAATGTTTTAATCATGAGAATTAGTATATTTTTACCCAAAAAGAATTATACACATATCAAAACTGGATATACCCGAATGTTATTGTTATTAGTGTCCATTATAATGTTGTCATGAGGAATGTCAGATTTTTTTAATTCATTTGTCAATTCATCTTCATATATTTTTCTCATACATAGTCAAGATTTGTTATGCTGTATGCATTATCCTGCCCATGTAATTGTAACCCCTCTGTACAGTATGTTCTCAAATAAAATAATATAAAATATTAAAAAAAAAGATTTGTTATGCAACAATTTCATAGTATCTTTTGGGAAAAGTCCTTAAATGTATTTTTTATTTGTGGATATGCTGCCACATTTTAATTTTGAAAAGTATAATCATGTTATTTGTGTTTTATTACAGCCTGAAAACTGGAAGATATATTTTTTTAATTACCTATATAGGATTGATTACCTCAAAAAAACCCAAGCCATATTAACAGTGTGTTACAATTTTTAATAGGCTTTGCTTTATTTTGTTTTTTGGTCTTTGTAATCCAAGCTGGTCTCAAAACTCTTAATCTCCCTGCCTATATTTCCCAAATGCTGGGATTACAGGCATGTACCCAGGTCATTCCCCATTTATATTTTTATTTGAAGTTATAATTCATATGATGAACCTGTACAGCATACATTCACTCTACTTAAAAGCACAGCCATACTTTATTATTTAATGGTCCTCGTTGTGTTATAATTTTAACTATTTGAATTTCACTCCTGATTTTAGACAACAAAAACAAGAATACAGGGATTATAACAAGTAATCGAGGCATCCATGCAGAAATCGCTTTCCAACAACTCAGAGGAGTGACCCTGTCTCCATCCCTTTTAGCACATCAGAATGTTGGGCCGCCAACTACACAAATATACCAGAGCAACCAAGATGAAGGAAGGTAAAACTGTTTTGATTTTAGTGTCATTCATGACTTAAAAAAAAAAAAAAACTTCCACGGTTTCTCATCATGTATAAATACAGGAAATTTTGTTATATACCATTATGAATTTTTTCTAAGCATAAACTATTAAGAAAGCATACTTCCTATTCTCCCACATTCACAAAACCTTTGTCCAAGTCTAGTAGATTTACATCAAATTCAAAACGCTTGAAATCAGCATCAACATGGAATAGTGCTTGGGGAAGCTCAGCTCTACTGGTGAAATAATCACATGGGAACTACTTTTCATTGTAGTTCCTCCCACTCACTGTACTCACTGTATGCATAATAGGCTGAGTCATAGTTGACCAGCAGATAGATCCTACTCTGTGAAATTGCGAAGGCCAAGAATTTTAGCAGTTCTTCAAAGCCCTCATTAGAGTTCATCCTGCCTTCAGTTCTGCATCAGCCCTAGAGCTGAGTTCAATCCTTAGAACCCTGTTCTCATTAAACATCCATGCTGCTGCCCAGAGCTTCCCTGCCTCGATTCCCAAACATTACCTGCTCTCAACATCTTTGCAGTTAGGTTGTTGCTCACGTCTGAGGGAGGCCTACCCAGCAGATCTGAGGCCTGGAGTACAAGAAACTGTCTCACATTGCTTTCTATAATCAGTTGTGTTTCAAAGAGTTCTCAGAATAGCCTAATCTTTAAATAGCCACAATAAGATTATTTTCTCCTTCACATTACCTTTTTGCAATTGAATTTATGTAAAATACAGAAACTATTTACTGCAGATTGACCTGAAGTTAACTGATACATTCAGAAGTTGTCAGTCACCATTATTTGACTCAAATGTCTTATTTCTTACAGAGTTCCTGGGAGCAACTTTTCAAGATCAAATCGAATGTAACTGCCTCAAGAGAAATAACCATACCAGGAAATCTCTTTCTTGTAGTGGTTGTAGAAAAACTAGCAGACAGTGGCCAGTGGGGGAAAAAGCTAATAATCATGTTACTTATGTTACTGAGGCACTTCAGTTCCATATGAAGATAATCTATCACCCTTGAGAATTTAAGATCACCTCTCTTAAACTTTCCTTATGGTTACCTTAATTATTTGCTTCAATTTCTGTATTCTAAAAAAAAATCATGAACTACTTTTTAAAAAATACGCCAACAATTTTAAAAGGTTAAGGTGGCATGAAAAAAGGCCAGGGATTCAAGTGCTTAGTTCTGGTATTAGAAGCAATAGGGTCTGTCATATATAAAGATATTAAGGAAGGTAATTTTAGGAAACGAGTGTACTTTCATTTGTAGAATATCTATTCATTTGGAGTTACATGAAACTAAAGTATACATTTCTTGCTAAATACAACCATTACTAAAACAAAATGAGTTTTGCTAGTTGAGTTTGCTACAGGTTAGTTTTTAGGATTATACTTCAAAAAAATAACAATTTCAAACCAGGCTTACCCTCAAAATTGTTTAGAGATACAAATATTGAGTATCAAAACTAGTTTCAAAATATTTCTAACCATGAGTGTAACCAGTTATACTTCTCTTAAGAATAAGAGAAAAGAGTGAATTTCATATGCAAATCGTTAACCAAGCCTACAGCAATATTTTCTTAAAAGTAGTTTCAGTGTAAAAAAAAAAACTGTTCAAATTCAGTTTCGGCTTTTAAAATCATATTTCAGTGGAAACAATTTTTCTAAATTATTACATTGCCTGGAATATCACAAATCAATCAAATGTGGTTTGAATTTACTTATTTGGTAAATACAATTCTCTTTCAATAGATGACTAAATTGCCAATCACATTTTGACATGAATTGGCTCTATGATTCAGGAAGTGTTCCATGTTTAAAGTATTGGTTCCATACTTCATATAATTTTCATAGTATTTATAGTTTTTGCATTAAAATGTATTGTTTTTACCCAAATATTTATACATAATAATCTATCTCGAAATAGTTTTAAAGGTATTTTGGAAATGATATAATTCCAATGTATATGCAACAATTTTAGATTTTTTTTCTTTTAAGTACTGTATGTTTGTAATTTAATCATGTAATATTTTTAATGTCAAACCTAATTATAGATTGATTTGAACATCTTACTGTGTGGTCTTTTTGTAACTATTACATTCGTGTGGAAATGCTGTCCTTTGTTTGTGAAACAACTTTGCAATTCTTAACATGTCCAGAAGATGTCTTTGTTGCACTTCAGTTGTGACAACTTCATCACAATGTGTGGCCAGGTCTGCTAAATTGGCATCATCTGCTTTTATTTTAAATCTTTTATGATTATGTACACATGAAATGAATATTTCGATAATCATGTCATTTTTTAAAACTAAAATAGACTAAACAAACGTTTTTCAGTGGAGAAAAATATTCAAGAATAAAAAAAAATACATAAGGCATGGGCTGGGAAGATGGCTCAGTGGTAGAGTGCTTGCCTTGAACATATGAGGCCCTGGGTTCAATTCCTCAGCACCAGGTAAGAAGAAAAAGCTGCTGTAATCCTTGCTATTCAGAAAGCTGAGATCTGAGGATCTCTGTTCAAAGCCAGCCCAGACAGGAAAGGCCTTAAGATTCCAATTAAAAACTATCAGAAAACTGGAAGTGGTGCTGTGGCTCAAGTGGTAGAATGCTAACCTTGAGCTGAAGAGCCGAGGGTCAGTGCCCAGGCCCAGAGTTCAGGCCCCACAACCAACCAAAAAAAAAAAAAAAGTAATGTTAAAAAAAAATACATAAGGCAAAAAACCCATAACTTTACCATATGCACTTAACATTATGGCATATTTTCTTTTAGCCACTTTTCCTATGGATTTTTTTATAGTCCTTTGATTTTTGTTTACATTGTTAAATTTTGAGAGTTACTTTACAATTCTTACTATAAATTTTAAACTTTTAATTACATCTGAATCTCTTCTGGAAAGTATAACTTCAAAACATTTGATAGTGATAATAAACGTGAATTTATACATCACTAGGTTCTATACACACTACAGACACAAAACTACCTTGGAAGAACCTTCCAATGTAGTACACATAATGACTTCATAAAGAAGTGACAAGGAGGAAGATTAACATGGTTGTGAATTATTTTTTCTGCCATGACAGCTGATGCCACTGACATGGACAACTCCTCTGAGAACACCTAGATAATATGCAATTCATAAGGCAACAGCTTAACTACATTCTTTTCCTGCTTAAGGAAAGAAATGAAAATGTCATTGAATATATATTTTGTAGCAGTGATTTTAGGTGTATCTTAAGTTATGTTTAAGTAAACAATATATAAGCTGAATTTTTAAAGTGATCTTTATAAATTCTTTGTGACATACTAGAAAACTATAACAAAATAGACAAGTACTATTTTAACATATTTACAAAACACTGGCACACATTTTAAATTACTCATACTAATATTCCTACGACATAGGCATGACATGGTGTCTCCATTTTTATCGAAGAAACTAAAAAGCAGTAGATATTATACCTAATCCAAGAGTTTTTACCTCCAAATTCACACTTTTTCAATGACAAGTAAATGCCATTTATTACTAATGTGCTGTTTAATAAGCTGTTGTGGAATCCTAATGTATGCAAAAACTCTTAGTTCTCTTTCAGTGTTGGTTAAGGAAAACATGTAACTTCTACAGTAAAAGCATTATTTCTTTGCTTCCAGAAAACGTCTTGAAAGATTTCTTTTGCATGCAGTCAGTCATATGTATAACTGGTTATATAAGTTATTTTAATTTTTACTTTGACAAGCAACTTTTACTTTCACAAACAACTTGAGAAGCTACAAACTAGAGTACATTATAGATTAGGAACCAATTAATCTGAACTGAAATATAAATGACATCAAATTGACTTATTTATATACATGAAGATTAACTAATTGTTCAATAAGAATTTTATTATTCCAGTTTTTATAGCTCTTTTCTCTTGCTACAAAATTAGCTCTGGTTGGGAACATATTCTTGCTTTAAATGCACATTATACATTGTGTACTAGGTGTACAAGTATATATGTAGGCCCTACTGACTAAATTTAAAATAAAATTTCTCATATGTAAATAACCATAAGCTATCAAACATTATGAGACATGTTTAATGTTTTAAAACATTACATTTTAACTATGTTTTTAGCACTTAGCTAAAGAAAGTACATTATTTATAGTTTTACATGAGTAGAAGTGAGTACGTATGGCAATGTCACATTGGTTTTTCAGCGACTCTAACCAAGTCTCTTAATGGAGTGAAACAGGTTGGTTTTAGCTGATGATTTTGCTATAAAACCTAGAGAGATTCCAGACAAGTTCCAAGCACTACACTGTCTTGTTCATCTTTCCTCCATTATTGAAACATTTTTAAAGAAATCCAATACTAAAATGCAATTTAACTTTATTAGCTTCCTTTTAGAAGTAGGCAATCAAGAAATGGTTTTATTAGAAATATTCTGCTTCTATCTGCTTTTATTTTATAAAAACATCAATTACAGCATTCTACTATTATCCTTTTAAAAATAAAGTTGTTTTTCAAATTATTCAAAACACATTTGGCAAACTGTCAGCATTTTAATGTTATTTTTGTTTTGATGAGATTTTTTTCCTTACAATTAATATAAAATTGATTTAATGGAAAAAAATAATGGACTTATGTACCCTAGAAACAGAATATGCAAAACACTCAAAAGTATCTTTGAAAGTATTATTATGACATTTTATCTTTATATTTTATTAAACCTTTCCCTAACTATAGGCTATTTTCAGTTAAAAATATATCAAACATTTTCACATTTGACTTAAGTTGCCAGTGACTACAAAGTGTGAAATACAAAGTTAGAATGGATTTTCCTTTATATCGTATTAGTAAATACAATAGTATTTCCATAGGCTCTAGTTTTTTAATGCATCAGGATAACATTTTAGTAAGTTTTTCTAATAAATTGTGATTGAATATGACAACAGAAATACATATGAAATATTTTTCACAAAATAGTAAGGTATGTAATTTCACATTTAGGTAAATAGAAATATGTAGATCCACATTTTCTTCTGGTCTATAATATATCTTATAATTTTAATTTCTAAATGTTTTAAAACATTTCATACCCAGTTATTTTTAAGGATTACAAATAGAAAATAACATTAGTAACGATCTTACTCTTTCACATACCATAAAAATAGCTATTTTAATTGCACAAAATTAAGGTGATATTTAAAAGCTATAGATGATATCTGTAGTCTGTGTTTTATACCTCATTATAGAGTAAGTTTAATTTCTCTAGAAAATGTTGATAATTTTCGTGGTTTGGTTTGATTATTTTTTTCCTGTCTTTGATTATAACAAAGTATAACTTGTCTCTCCCATCCTAGAATATTTTACAACTGTTATCTCTCACAGAACAGTCAAGAAAACCTGTATTATATATAATTTATGTATATAATATATTTCAATAGCATTTTTAAGTTTCCAATTACTTGTTATTTCTTCTTGGTTTGAAGCAGATATTTACAAACACTGGTAGTCTACTTTCATATGGCCTTTCGTTTTTGATGAAGTGCTTTAAAAGAGTTCAATCAACCTTAATGATGCATTTTTAGTCAAGGAAATAGAATGGGGAGAAGTCAATTTGAGCTCTGAGATGAACAAGTGTCTTTAGGAAGAATAGGCATAAATGGGTTTAGAAAACAGAGTACGTGTAAAATGCAGCGAGCAGAGCACTTGGGGAAGCCAGATACAATGGAAAGAGTAAAATACTGCAGAGCTTTTTAAGCTACATACAATTGGAACAATGGACTTGATCCAACCATCTATGTTAAACTGTTAAAAGATAAGTGAAAAGCAAGTTGGAATTTTATAAAGAGTGTTGAGGCACCGTAAATGAAGAGCTGAATCCAAAGAAAATGAATGCAGTCATTCAACAGAATGAAAATGAAGTCAAAATTGGCCTATTTCCCTGGTTAATTTACCTTGTGAAGGACTCTGGTCTGTTTTAGGTATTAATCCATTAATAGCAACAAAACAATCTTTAAACTGCCACCACTGGAGTTTTTAAATGTAGTACACATCTGTGAATTTTATGAACACACACATATACATTTATTTATACATCCAGGTAAAAATATAACAAATCTCATGATTATAGGAAAGTAATATTAGAGCCTGTAATGATCATACTATGCTGAACTTCTTGCACTCCATGGAAAAAGAAAGAGACTAGTTTAGATTTAGGGACCATCATAAAACTTGACATAGAAAACTAAACAGAGAACGTACTACTTGATTCAAGAGGGAATTTTTTTAATGGTTTGACTTTTTCATTAGGTGAGAGCTGTACTTGGCCTGCCCACTAAAGCTCTGATAATGGCAAATTTCATACAGGAAAGGGATTCAAATGTAGGGAAGCCAACAAGAGACAGATATGCAGTATTTTAAATTATTTAAAATATAGTGTATTAAATAGAAGCACTGGTGTTTAGTGTAGCTGGAAAAAATATCCATTATAAAACAAGAAAATAAGAATGTTTTGTTTCTGCCTAACTTTCCCATCCCCTTTTCAGATTCCTTTGGGAAATTTCTTCCCAATTCTATGAGTCATTGAAACTACTGATCATAAAACAGTAGTCACTTTGAGCCTCAAATTGAGAGAGAGACATTAGGAAAGATTTCTGTGGTTCATTTCCACCATTGCAATCAAGTCTCTGGCAGCCACTTACCAGCTACTAAGTCGAGTTGAAGAATAGGGCAACACAAAGAGATATAGTTTTGATAGTAGTATTTGAGTCTCCTGGAGCAGCCTTTCCGTAAGCCAAACCCTTTGACTTTTCAATTAAATGAGCCAATAAATCCTTTGGAGAGAGGGTGGAATGAATTTCTGTCACTCATAACCAAGAGTTTCTTAGTATAATGCATAATCTCTGGGAGATATGGCCATTTTCACTTCTGTTTTGAATTTCACAATTACAGTAATTTAAGGAAATATGGTTCAAGGTAAGAGTAGGGTAGGAAGAAAGTAAAATGAAATTATAAAATAATTTTTTTTCTTTTTTTTTGCTGGTCCTGGGGCTTGAACGTAAGGCCTAGGCCCTATCCTTGGGCTTCTCTGTGCTCAAGGTAAACGCTCTACCATTTGAACCACAGAGCCACTACCCGCCTTTTCTGTTTATGTGGTACTGAGAAATCAAACCTAGGGCTTCATGCATTAAGCCACATTCCCAGCCCCAATAAATTATTCTTTAAACAAGCCAATTTCTTGGCATCAAAGGTACTATGGATTGGGGAAAGAGAAAGATGGAAAGTTAGCGATTCCTTAAGACAGCAATCCAAAGGCAGGAATATAATACATAAAAGCTATTGCATAGGAAATTTATGTTTGATAGAAGAATTTTCTGGTAGAAAAATTATTTTATGTCTTATAACATGTTTCCACAGGGTAGAATCTGAAGGTAAAAACATGTATTATAAGTCAAAGGACTGGTTCTAGATTGATCTATTATTACCTATCAATACAATCTTAACTGCTCTGGATCTGACTTCTTGCCTCTACAGAAGCAATTCTCTCACCTCTAAAATTGTGAATGAACAAAGTTCATTTTGGTCAGACATGCCTTTTTTGTTGTTGTTACTGCCTACAAACTTGGGCTAAGCATGAAAAATAATCAGGTAGAAGAGATTTCTGGTCACAAATTTCAGTTTAACAAATACAATTTGGTGATATTTATCTTTAGAATTCTCTTGCAAATAGCTTTAGAAATTTTATCTTTTCATTGTACTATACTCTTCTCCATAAACTAGCTCTCTTACAAACTTCTGATACATATTTAGAAATATACTGTAAAGTTTCCAGAACATTTTACCATTTTAATTTTTTTTGTAAACTGTGATTAAATTCACATAAAATGTACCATCGTTTTTAAGTGTAAAGTTCAATAATACTACATTCTCAATGCTGTACAACTATCACTATTATCCATTTCCAGAACTTTTATCTTTAAATAATAATCCCCCATTCCCAATCTCTGGCAACTACCATTTTTATGTTTTTTATAAATTTTTATAAATTTACAATTTTAAGTATTTCATATAAATGTAAATAAGTATTTAAGTTAGAATGTATCATGCTTAATGTTTATTTTTGTTTGAGCTAATTGAGAATTTTTCAGACTCAGACTAGAAATTAAATTGTGTATGCATTAAAATCCATATTAAAAATATCCCTCTTTATGTTAAAATCACAGAATAAAATATGCAGATAAAAAGAAAGCTTTGAACTACACTGATAGTGTGGTATTCAATTCTTTACAGATTGTAAATTATAGTGGGACTGTTATGACAACTGTCAAATTTTTCTCAAAGCAATCTTCAAGCCTAATCAACATAGACAAATCACTCTTTTCATTTCTGCAGCAATAAAAATTTAAGCAATATCTTTTGATTGGAGTTGTCTTGAAAATTGCTTAGTCGGAGGCCTTATTTTAAAATGCAACAAGCCTGAAATATTAAATGTAATTTGCCATGCGTCCTTACAGAAAGAATGAAGCATTTTGGTACATTTTTCCTAATTGTTTCTGATTGCTGCCTGGGCAGCTCCAGTACTTCTTATCTTCAAAATCACCTTTGAGGGCTTCAACATCTTTGATCACTACTTTTAATCAAAAAGAGACTAAAAGTAAAAATAATTTGGCTATTACAAGGGAGAAATCTTTGCAATGCTTTAACATTTGTGTGTGTATGTATGTGTGTGTTTTACTTGACCTTAAAGGAAGGCTCCTCAGAAGATAAATATTAAAGGTGACACATTACCTGATGTTAATATTGACAGAATCACTGTGCCAGGAAAAGTGGTCAATACTGAAGGTAATGCTTTAGTTTTCCAATGATAATTATGTTCAAGTCTACTTATAATACAGCTCACTTTTAAGTGGCAGTATGTTACTTAGAAATTTTATGCACCTAAAATTTTAATTGCACAAAAAATAAAATGTTAGACTATCTTTGTTTCTATCCACAATATAAAAAATTAAACACAGAAAGAATACAAGAGCAGAAATATAGTTAGAAATTTAGAAGTATGGCCCAGTTTCTTAATATTTCCAAGGAAAGGCACTAGAATCTGGAAACTTTGACTTGTCCAATATCAAATTGACAAGTTTCATAGCATATACATTTAAGTTATAATTTAAAGTCATGTATACTTATTAAATATGTTTTCCATAGCTCCATAAAAGTTATATTTTCCTTTTACAGTAAAACACTTAAAATCCCACTTTTAATCTGGAGCAAAATTCTCATGTTTGTTTATCAAACAAGGAAGAAATACTTTGCTAAGACCTGAGGAAAATGTTTGTCTGATAAATTCACACCATACAACGAAGGTAAAATATTTTCAGAGTGCTCTCAGATGCTTATGTGCTTGAATGAAAGGAACCATTCTCTTTGGGAGGGCAGTAATGGATAAAATAGATAAAATGAAAAGACAGGGGAAATTGATTTAAGGCCCTTTTTATTATACTTGAAGATAATTCAAGGACTCATAAGGAAAATTTTATTCATTCTGTGCATTGGAAGAATAAAAAGAAACATTGCCTCTGGAAGAGTTCAGATATTTAACGGGTTAGAATTTTTATAATTTTATTAAAAAGAATGTATATATTGGAGAAAGGAGGCATAGAAAATGACTTATCAAAATTAGAAATGTAATTTAGGTTTTATATAGCCCACTCTTCTACTCTAGAGTACACTTGGGTATATCAACAGCAACAAAAGGAACAGGTTTTCCAAAAAAAAATTGTGGAATTGAGACTACATGCCTCTATACTTATAGAGATATCTAACTGTTATTAATATTTGCTATTTGTAACAGAACTAATTATTTGTTCGGCTTTATTACATGTATTAGGCAGAATACATCTGCCCTTAAAAGAAATCTTGCCTCTGAAATATTTTTAGTATTGGGAAGCCAGAAGAGAAGGTTCACAAGGAAATAATCTGTAGACTAGTTTTATGTAAAAGCCATTTACACATTCTATTCTTTACTGTATAGGAAAGTTGTATATAAAACTATCTAATATTACAACTGCAAAGTTGAGGCTTGCCTACTTTCATGTCCTAGCCCAGGATGTAGAAAGCTACAGGCTCCTTACCAGCTTGTAGAGGATGAGAAAGAACTGAGAGCAGCAGAGGAATGGGAAATTTAATGGGGTACAGGGAGAGCATTTTTAGAAGAGACAGTGAAAGGCAAAGCATCAAAACCTGAGTATAAACTATGCCCAAATTCCTCACTAGTTGCTAAACTAAGTAAGAAAATAGATTACAAAGAACATGACAAACTACAGGGCAAAAATCAGAGACTGAAAAGCAGAACTGTTCTGTCCATTTGGTGCACCTAGGTTTTTGTTTGTTTGTTTGTTTTTGTAGTGATGGGGTTCAAATGCCAGGCCTCTGCCATGCTGGGCAAGTGCTCTACCACTGAGTTCCACCCCAGCCTGCTGGGGCTTTCTCTAAGTGCATTTCCCATCTACAGTCAAGCTTGGGCTTGACTTACTGTCTTGGGAGTCAATGGGTACAACAAGTGACTGGCACAGCACTGTGGAGATTCAGGATGAGGAACTCCAGAAACAAAGAAACCACAGACAAGCAAGCACTAAACTCTCAATATCAACTTTAGGCAAATCTTTAGCTGACTGCTAAACTACACAGACATTCAAGGAGACTCTCCACCCCCTAAGAGATCAAACTGAAGAAAAAAAAAAAAAAACAGAGACATCAATACCATACACTCAGTACAAATACTTTAAATCTTCAGAAACAAAGTATTCCAAAGAACAAAACAGAATTTGAAGTTTCTGCATACATTAGTTACAATCTAGTTTATTTTTCTGCGGATCTGGATATTGAACTTAGGGTCTGTGCATGTTAGGTAAAAGGTCTATTACTTGGGGGGCGGGGGGAGGCTGGGAAGGGATGTGAAGGATAAACAAAGGAGGAGGCTGCAATGCTTGATAAAAAATGTACTCATTATCTTGCCCATGTAATTGTAACCCCTCTGTACAGTATGTTCACAAAAAATAAAAATTTAAATTAAAAAAAACTATCCAATATTGTGTTAAAATTTTGAAATAAAAGAACTTTTAAATTTCAATAAGATTAATATTTATTCTATTTATTTTTATACATTGGTATAAAATAACTGATAAAAATAAGTAAAAAACCAAATCATTAATTTTAAGATGATTACTTTAAAATTACATTGTCAGAGTCAAACCACATATGAAAATCTCTTCCAATAATGTTTAGCCACTGCTGGGTCCACAAAATAAGATCCACAAGCATTTTTTGCATATTATATGTTATTTTACATATGTACACCTATACAAATACACTACTACATGTAGTTTACGTATACACTAAAATCTGAGTTTTATATGCAACATTAGAAAGCAATCTTGAAACTTTATTCATGAATCAAGAAAATGTTCTCACTATAAAACCAATTTGACCAGAAAGTATAATTGAAAAACTAGCATGTGCAAGGCTCTGGGTTCAATCTCAAACACTATTTCAAAAACAAACAAAAGATAATCTATTGAAACAACACTGCTTTGGTCCAGAACCTAAGCAGGCTCTGATTATCAGAGCTTTTAATTTACCAGTATACCAAATAACCTACAGTAATTTTCAGCAATATAACACTAAAAATAGGAGAAAGCAAAGTAAAGAGGGGTGTTGTCAAGAGAAAAATGCACTTATTGCCTGATACGTGAAATGGTAACTCTTCTGTACAATACAGTAATAACAATAAAATTATATTTTTTTTAAAAAAAACACTAAAAATATAGCAGTTTTCTATGAAAGCATTGATACAATAATTCTTTATTCAGAGAAACTATTTTCTGAATTATTCTCTGTATAAACGTACTCTTTAAGAAAACAAAACTCTATCATGCTTTTTCATTGATTGCACACTGGCCAAATTATTTAGCAGTAGCTAGGTAGAGCTGGGAAGAGAGGAGTGTTTTTGCCAATATTTTTGTTTTAAACATTGATTTAAAGATTATAAAAATAATATAGGAAATATTCTACCAATAATCTTGCATTTTTTTTCGTTTACTTTCGTGTGTGTGTGTGTGTGTGTGTGTGTGTGTGTGTGTGTGTGTGTGTGTGTGTGTGAATTCAGGATCTAGGCATTGTCCCTGAGCATTTTTTTTTTTTTTGGTGGGTCGTGGAGCTTGAATGCTTGGGCATTGTCCGTGCACTCTTCAGCTCAAGGCGAGTGCTCTACCACTTGAGCCACAGCACCACTTCCGGTTTTCTAGTGGTTTTTATTGGAGATAAGAGTCTCACAGACTTTCCTGCCCGGGCTAGCTTTGAACCATGATCCTCAGATCTCAGCCTCCTGTGTCGTTGGGATTACAGGCCTGAGCCACCGGCACCTGGCTCCCTGAGCATTTTTGCTCTGGCTAGTGTTCTACCACTTAAGCCACAGCTCCACTACTGGTCTTTTGGTGAAGATAAGAGTCTCACAGATTTTCCTGCCCAGGCTGGCTTCAAAATACAATCCTAAAATCTCAGCCTCCTGAATAGCTAGGATTGCAGGCATGAGCCACCAACATTGGATTAGTACTCTCTTTTTATACAGCTGTGATCTCTTTCAGAATATATGAAATAATTTTTCAGTAATGGCAATGTTCTAAAATCATATTAAATATCAATAAAATTTTAAAATGTATCTGAAATCACTGATCCAAGATGACAAAAATATAAGAGCTACCAAAACAATTCATAATTTTTTATCATAACCAAAACCTGAAAAAAAATTTTCCTCATCTATCCATCAGGAATTATTCCATTTTTTTCAGAACTGTAATTCAAAACAAAATAAAGTCTCAAACCAACTAATGGCAAAGCTATGATCATGTTACTGTTTTATACTCCCATTTAAAATGAATTTTTCTATATTAAAGCATGTTTCAACATGGAACTTTGTAATTAGTTATTGGTCACTCCTTAATATCTTCATACCTCGTTTCACCCAACCCACATGTTGAGACATTCTAAAATTTTTACTCACTACATGCTCATTCATATGTTTAAGAGAGATACATGTCATGATTTTTTATATAACGAATTTAAAAACAATCCATGGAAGAAATCAGTCATAAAATGTTAGTCCTAAGTATGTGTGTGTCTTCCAAGTTCCACCCTGTATTTCTAAGTGGTCTTGGTTTTCTTTTAATATTTACATGGGAATTGAATGCCATTATGTCCTGAAAACCCAAACGCTTAACAACTAAGCCATCTCTAGTACAAGTAGGAAAAGAAACATAATTGACATTAATAATTTTCAGGTAAGGAGACCCAAATGCCACAGTCTCACTCTACTTAAGAATCCCAAGTATGCAGAAGTTGTAGAGAGTCAGTCACACAAGGAATCGTGCATACCTTGACATAGACAAACTGGCTTCAATGTACTCTTATATGAGCTTCTAAAGCAGTTGAGACCAGTCATTGTTAAAGCTCTGAGAAGCCATTTTGAGGACTCCAATCTGGCAAGCTGGTGTCCAGAACTTGAGAGGAAAATCAAATTCATAAAAAATGGGCATGGTGGGCATTGAGTATATGGGTATGTTTTCAACAAAATGTCTTTGTGGACACCTTGTTAAGATTCCTAGATCTAAAATAAATGCCACAGTAATACCCCAGTTTGAATAACAATTAAAAGGAACATCGTAACTTTGACTTGCTTTACTAATAAATAGATATCTTAGTAACATTTCAACAAGGGACATTTTCCTTCCTTGTTAAAAAGCACAGCTATAAGTCCACTTACATTAACAACAAAAAAAGGAGTGATAGTTACATTAATGCATGCCATGAGATACCTCTTCAATATTGAAATATTGAAAAAAAATCGAGTCATACAAACTTCTCAGTTTCCCAATACCAATATAAATTTTATCTGAGGGCTAATGGCTCATGCCTGTCATTTTAGCTACTCAGGAAGCTGAGACCTGAGTATTACAATTTCAAAGTCTGACAGGGCAGAAAAGTATGATTCTACCTCCAATTAACCAGCAAAATGACGTTGGAAGTATGACTCAAGTGGTTGAGCACCAACCATGAGCAAATCAATTATCTCAGGTAGATATTCTTTATAATTTGCCACACCTTTTACATTAGGCATTTGCTCCTTTACCCTACCCTTTAATGTTTTAAAAATGGCTTCTTAAACATCATTAGCCAGCTTCTGTTTGCTTCCGTTTTCTTCTTCAGCTTCTTTACCTCTCTTAGCCTTCATAGAATTGAAATTAGGGCCTTGGGCTTAGGAAGGATGTAGTAGTTCATTTGATCTACCATCCAAACTACTAAATTTTTTCCCATATCAACAATAAGGCTGTTTCATTTCCAGATTATCTATATGCTCCCTGAGAACCACTTTTTTTGCCTGGTTTTGTTTTTTGTTTTTGTTTGTTTTTTTGGGTCCGGTCGTGGGGCTCGAACTCTGGGCCTGGGCGCTGTCCCTCAGCTCTTCAGCTCAAGGCTAGCACTCTTCCACTTGAGCCACAGTACCACTTCCGGCTTTTTTCTTTTTGCTTATGTGGGTGCTGAGGAATCGAACCCAGGGCCTCAGGCATGCAAGGCAAGCGCTCTACCACTGAGCCACCTTCCCAGCCACCTGAGAGCCACTTTTAATTACCTTCAAGAAATCTGCAGTCAAACTTGGCTATTTGGTTTAGGAGGCCTAGTTTATGGCCAATTTTGGCTTTTCATTGAACTTAACATCTAGTTTGTTTAAAATAAGGAATATTCAGCTCTTCCTTTTGCACGAATGAGTCCATTGCAGCTTTATTAGCTAATTTCAATAGTGTCCTTTTTTCCAGGCAGAATAATGAGCCAGGACAGGGGCAAGAAAAATGAGAGCAAGAGGTTGGAAGAGCACAATTTAGTGGATTTCCCCTCCCCACCCCACCCCCCACATTAAGTTCACTGTGTTATAAGTGTGGGATTTGTAATGGCCCCAAAACAACTAGTTAGTGATAAAGCAGGCAGTCAGGGAATTGAAGGTCTACACAACTTGCAGGTTAAACTGATCAACCAAAAGAGCAACAAAATAGGAATATGCAGCTAAAAGGAAACCAGGAAGTGGAAAGGTATGTTGAGTAAGGGCAAAAGAACAAGGAAATGAAGACATCCCCCTGAGTCTTTGGTATCACAGTGGCCTCATATAGAAAGAAAAGGAAACCCACTAATCCTAGGACTGTTTTTGAAGAGTGTAAGAAATGAGAGGTGAGTGACCGACCAATACGAGCTCAAGGCTTTATTGAGGGGACAGACCTGCCGGACTGCTCCAAGAATTTAAACAAAAATTTAGGGGGCAGTCACTTGGGTCACATCGGCAGTCACTTGGGTTACATTACATGGATTATGGGAAATTGGGAGTAAGGTCAGTTCCAAGAAGTGTTATGAAGGTGTTACTTGGACTACAGGAACTGGGGGTGGGGGTGGGGAGTCACTTTCCAAGGAGGGTAAGAAGACTTGCAACTGGGGCAGGAATGTATGGCACACCATGAAAACAATGAAGCAAAAGCATCCGGGAAATAGAAACCTCACAAGGCGGGGACTTAATGGGCATGCTGACTCTGAGACCTTAGAGAGGGCTTGAAATTTGGCTAGAGGAAATACATAAATACATAAAATCCCCTAACAATGCCATCACGGTAGCTCAGTCTTTCTCTTGTTTGGGAGTTCCTTCTCTCCTTTTCAATACAACTTTCCGCTTACTTCTTCCCCCTTCTTCTACTGTCCTGGACAGGAACTCGGCTTACATGGATATCAACTTAGTCTTGTGTAGACATAAAAACAACGGGGGGAAAAGGTTGAAATATGAGAATTGTCACACTAGGACCCCCCCCCCCAAAAGTGAGCAAATGTCGGAAAGATGGCACCAGTTAGGACTTGCTCAAGAATCTCTCACAGATCTTCAGGTTATGGGAAATGAAACATCAGCATTTGTCAAGAGCAATAAGGTAATCCTACAGGCAGTTCCAACACCTCGAGGCTGAAGCACTGGTCACTGGGGGGGTTGGGATAGTTATGGCCTGAGAGTCTTTAACAGAGGTCGCTGGATCCGGAGAAACCGAGCTCCCCTGACGCTCGGGTCAGCCTACCAGGCCCAAACCCCGTAGCTGGATGCTCCCATTCCAGCCAGCAGAAGAAAAGCGTCCCGTCACCCGGGCAACGACGCCCTGGCGTAGGGGCGTGGCCTAAGTGAATGCTCGGAGCCAGCGCGGCCTCCCTTTCTCTGCTAAAGGCCGTGCCAGTACCGAGTAGGAACCGGAGTCCGCATTTATGCCTCGGACCCAGGCTGGGCGAGTGTGGGTCAAGGCCCAGCGCAAGAAAAGCGCGCTTCTGCGCAACTCCCCTTTAGGCCAGCGGCCCGACCCGCCAGGGGTGCGCGCGCAGGCGGGGAACGAGGCGAGCCGGCGTCGGCCCCGCCTCCTGAGCGCGCGCGCGCGCGCCCGGCGCCTCTCGCGAGGCTCTGGCGGGAGTTGACGTTAACCATGGCAACGGGGAGCGGCCCGGGAGGCTTGGGGTTTAGCTCGTTTGGGGGCCGCGGCGGCTCCTCGGCTTCCGCGTTCCGGAGCCTCCAGCGTCCCAGAGGGAGCGCCGGACTCAGTTTACCGACAACCATGCAGTGCCCCGGATGCCTCCCGGTCTCCTCTCCGCTCGGGTGACGCGAGGTACGTGCCCCCTCCCCGACCCTCGCCTCGGTTTCCCAGCCCGGCCTGGCGTCGACGACCACCCGAACGGACTCGGCGGGCTCTGCCGTGAGGCCCTGCCAGCGCGGCCGTCGCGCCGAGCCCAGGCGGTGAGGGGTAGGGGTCGGGCGAAGCCCTCCGGAGCCCCGTCCCGGGAACGGCCCGTGGGTCCCTGGTGGAGAGGGGGCCGTGTTTCCCCGTGCGGTGCGCCCCCCACGCCCCTTAGCTGACCGCCCGGCCCGCTAGCCCCGTGGGTCGAAGGAAAGCCCCCTCGCCGGGACTAGGCCGTTCCGCTGGGGGCTCGGCTCCCTCTACCCAAGTGCGCGCCGCTGACCGCAGCCAATCGCGCATCCTGCCTCCGAGCTACCTGCTCGGCGCCCATCTGTGCCCTCTGAACGCACGGCTGGTTTAGCGTGTGCTGGTGCCCAGGGGTCTTGAACTCAGGGCCCCCGGGATCGATCTGTCCGTCTCCCTGAGCACTTTCCCTCCAGGCTGGCCCTCAAAACCACGTGAGCCCCAGCTTCCCTGCTGGAGGTGAATTGGTTGCACCCGTGATCCTCAGATCTCAGCCTCCCGAGTAGGTAGGGTTCCATTCTTCAGCCCCCTTTTCGCTACGGTTAACTGTTTTGGTGGTTTCCTTTTCATTAAGTCGTTCTTGTAATTAGGACATTTTTTTCGCGATAGCTAGAGATGTTTCCCTCCCCCCTCCTCCCCCCCCCCCAATCCCTCAATGCCCCAAACTGTCTCACAGCCTCCAGCTCACCTGTTAAAATTTTTAGCAGTTTAACTGTTTGGAGCACTTGCTGATTACTTGTACTTTTCCGATTGAAAGGGTTGCTTCTGTTATTAGTTGCTGCAGGAAACACAAACGATCCTTTCTTTCTCAGTGGTGCGAGCTGTATTGAAACGTAATTCACATTCCTTACATTTGTCACATTTAAAATGGACACATTTTAGTATAGTCACAGAGCCTTTACTATCGTTTTAGAACATTTATCCTTCAAATCCCCCGTTGTCCACTGTCACTATCTCTACCCGCTCTGGGCAACCACTAATCTATTTACTATCTCACAGATTTGCCTATCCTAATAGGACATATTATGTAAATGTGGGGTGTGACTGACTTCTTCCACAGGGTCGGAGAACCTTGTTTCTGCCAAGGGCCATATTGAAGGCCATATAAAATTATCAGGCGAGAAACATGTGTACCTGCCTCACTATGTACCATATCATTCACAGGCCCTCTATTGTCACAAGTCATCATTCCTCACCACTGGTAGAATAATGTTTTCAGTTTACCCATATTAACTTCATTACTTTCCATTATGTTGATGTGCCCTCCTTCAGCCATTCAGCTATTGATGAATATTTGCGTTGTTTCCATTTTTGACAGTAACAATATTTTTAGTGTAAACATTTGTGAAGATGTGTTTTCATTTCTCTTGAGTATAATACCTATGATTGGAATTGCTTTTCCCAAATTAACTGCACCATTTTCCATTCTTACTAGGTGTGTTTGAGGGTTTTTACTTTCTCCATAACCTTGTCAATAGTTATTCTAGTTATTTTAAGCAATCTAGGGAATTTGAAGTGGTATCTCATTATGATTTTGATCTGCATTTCTCTAATGAATAATGTTGCTGATCTTCATACCCTGGCTTATTGGCTACCTGAATATCATCTTTGGGGAAATAACAATTTAGAATTATAGTGATAGCTGTCTTTGTATCTCTGCATTCTGACTGGCACACTCAACAGTTATCACCAGACTATTTTTTTAAAAATCCATGTCTACATACTTTTTAGAACTATTTGTTGGTCACAAATGTTTTTCTGTCCATCACAGTTCAGTGTTGATTTGTTTTAATTTATATCAAGCTTTTTTGTGTACTGAAAAACAGGCTAGCTTATTTCTTTTCCAGACACAACATTTTCTCCTTCCAAAATTAGTATATTTAGGGATTGTTGGGATAATTAAAACTTTAATAGATTTCCTTTTCAGTTTTGTAAAATACATTTAGTGCACACTGTTCATGTAAATATGAAATTCTTTTTGGAGGTACTGGGTTTTGAACTCGGGGCCTTCCACTTGGCTAGGCATACATTCTCTCACTTGAGCAACCCCCAGTCCTTTTTGCTTTATTTTTGAAAAATAGGATTTGGCATTTATTCTCTGGTTGGCTGGGACCCTGATCCTCCTATTTATAGTTCCCACATAACTGGGAACAGCATAGTTGCAATGATAGGTTTACACCACAGTGTCTAGCTTTTTTATTGATTGATATAGGATCTTGCAAACTTTTTTTCCTGGTTGACCTAGAACATGATTTTACCAATCTCTGCCACCTAGGATTGCAGCTAGGATTGCAGACAGGACACACCACACTCTAATACAAGGGAAAAAATTAAGGTAAACATAAATAAAACAATGAAGACAATTGCTAAAAGTTCTGTGTATATAAATTTATTTACTTATTTTTGCTAACCTTAGAAAACTACATATTTGGTGTAATCCAAACTGCTGTATTTTGTTACTTTCTTGTTTTCAGGGTTTTTTTAGTCAGGTGTCATGTATTGTTGGGGTAAACTTTGGATAACCAAGAATTCCCTCCCAGTAGATTGCCAACTTCTTGTCCTTCTGGTAATTCATAAGAAATATGAGTCAGATCCTAAATAAAGCAACATTTCTGTCTTGATTTTGTTGGCCTACATTCAGAGTAGCATATGAAGAAAGCATATGGCCTAAGTCAGTGTTGTGATGCCATCTTTATCCCTTAAGCTCCTTTTTTTCACAGCTTTTGTTTCCTCAGTCTTGAGCCATTTTCATTCAACTGTGCTAGAGATAGCAACATTAAGTACATCCAAATTCTTCCAAGAATTCAGTCTCTCAGAAGCATATACCAAATTATTACTCTGTGACTTTATTTTCAGTGCAAATAATCCAGGTTAACATTTATATAAATTTATATAAATTTTACTATTGCTTCCTGCAAAGAAAATACTTTTAAATTCTTTTTTAAAAATTGGGACATGTTGATGGTTTTAAACTCAAGGCTTTAGGGTGCTTTTACCTTTGTTCCTGCCTAGTTTTTCCTCTGTCTTTTTGTCATTTTTGTTGATTTGTTTGTTTCTGTTTTTATTTTGCTGTAAAGAATAGGTTGTTGTTTCCTACCAGGGAGCATGCCTGAGCCACATACTCACCTATTTTAGGTTTAGCATTATTTCTAAGATCACAAGTATGTACCACTGTCCAGCTTCCCTCCATGGAGGTAAAGTCTCACCAGTTTTCCAATCTGAGCTTCCCACACAACTTGAATGACAGATGTGCACCACTGTGCTTAGCCATGAGCTTATTAGAAAGGGGTTCATGCATATTTCACTCTTTATTAACCTTGAACCATGAACCTCCTGTTCTCAGCTTCCTAAGGACCTAAAGTTATTTAGGTGACACATGGTTTTAGTTCTTAAATAACTTCTTAAACGTCCCAGAATTTGTAATTTAATTTTTAATGTGTGTGGGCACACACACATATAAATAGAGAATCATGATTCTATGGGACTGTTTAAGGAGAGGGGGAGGAGAGAGGGAAATAGAGAGTGCATACTTTCAAAATATATTACAGCTATGGATGAAGATGACATAAAGAACCTCAGTGAAAGTTTTTGATCAAAATGGGGGTTGAAGGGATGCAGAAAGAGAAAGAAGTTTGATTTGGTTAAAATATAGTATATATGTGTCTTAACATGCCATAGTAAAACCCTTGGTGCAATTAATATACATTAAAAAATAAAATAACTAAAGTAAAGTGAAACAGTCTCTGTTAGGGGCACAAGTATCAGCAAGAAGTGGGAAGGCTTACAGAAAGGATGATGGGGATGAATATGTTTATTTACATGTATGAAACTTATTAAAATTATTTTAAGAAGGAGGAAGGGAGATGGGAAATATGATTGACAGGGATAAGTTTGATAGTGATACATTGTACCTATGTATGAAAATGTCATAATGAGCACCCTTTTGTTTTTTTGTCCCCTTTCCTTCTAATGAATTGCTAGAAAAAATATGTATCCATTTTCTTTGTATTCTTTTTTTTTTTTTTATTTTTGTCGGTCGTGGGGCTTGAACTCTGGGCTTGGGCGCTGTCCCTCAGCTCTTCAGCTCGAGGCGAACGCTCTACCACTTGAGCTACAGCGCCACTTCCTCTTCGTATTCTTAATGTTTTAAAAAATATCCATAGTTTAAATCAGTCTTTAAGTCTAATTTGGTGTCAAATTTCCCTCATTTTTTTCCTTGTGTACAACATTCCTCCGTCACTAATATACTCTTAACTTTTCCTTGTCATAGCACTGTGTGCATTATCTTGAACTCAGGGCATGGACACTGTCTCTTGGCTTATTAGCTCAAGACTAGCACTTTACCACTTGAGCTACAGCTCCACTTCTGCCTTTTTTAGTGGTTAATTGGATACAAGAATCTCAGAGTTTTCTGCCTGGGCTGGCTTTGAACCTTCGTCCTCAGATCTCAGCTTCATGAGTAGCTAGGATTATAGGTGTGAGCCACCAGCATCTAGCCTGCAGCCTTTTTAAAAAGTACCCCATTAAAGTAACTCAAATCCCCACCAAATTTTCTCTTCCGTGTTTCTAAGGCTTCTGCATGAACCTATATTTATATTCTCTTTTACTTCTTGGTGTTCTCACTTAATTCTTAATTGTTCCTCCCTTATTTTGTGGCTTTTGACTCCTGCTCTACATTTTCCCTTCTCTCGGTGTGAACTCCATACCTTAGTGTAGGAAAATGACCAAATTAAAAATGGGCCTCCAGATCTTTAAATTCTCCACCATTTTGTTTTGTGTGGGTAAAAAGAAGTTCTGTACCTCAGCCAGGGCCATCTTTATCATTTGTTGCTTTGGCTATCCTACTTTAGAAAAAATCTTTCCTGAGCCAGTAATATCAACTGACACCATGCCCAGTCCTATAACAGAAAAATAAATGAAGAAACTTTGAGCTTGCTTTTAAACAGGATGTACAGTTTTTGCATTTACTGTTTTGTGTGGGGCAAGGTATTGTGCAAGAAGTTTCAAAAATGGAAAATTCTCACATCTTTCCTTTGAAACAGGAAAATAGGTTTTCTAACTTTAATCATTAATATTCTACTAAATGCGTGAGACTCAATCTCAACATTTGTTCCTTTCCACAAATATCTTACTACTAGTAGAGAAAAGGAATGTGTATGAAAAGAGGTTTACAATACAAGAAATCACTACTCATCTCATATGTACTTCAGTAAGTACACTTACAGTATAGAACAAGCAGTCTCTTTTTAAATAAGCAATGTCTTATGTATGTAAGAGAGAAGAGACAGTTGAACCCAAGTACTTTGCAACTTTTTCTAAAATGATTAGATGGAGTAATTTTTTAAGAGGCCTGAACTTAAGGACTCTGTTACCCAGTGTCCATGCTCTCAGTTGGCGCTCTGCCACTTGAGGCACTCCTCTGGACTAGCATTTAGCTCCTTAATTGGAGAAATCTCCTAGACATTTCTGTCCAGGTTGAAGGATTATAAGTAGGAGTGACTAGTGCCTAGATTGGATCTTTTTGTTGTTGTTGTTGTTAATAGATGGGCTTGAATTCAGGGCCTAGGTACTGTCCCTTAGCTTTTTCACTCAAGAATGGCACTCTGCTACTTGTGCCACACCTCCACTCTGGCTCTTTGATGGTTAATTGGAGATAAGTCTTCTGGGCTTTCTTGCCTGGGCTGGCTTGGAACATACATCCTCAGATTTCAGCTAGTAGCTGGATCACAGGTGTGAGCCACCAGAGCCTGACTAGACTGAGCCTTGAAGTTCACTAAAATTACTAATTAGAGAAGGGAAGATAGCTTAGGCAAAGAGAAGACATAAGCAATAGATACACAGGAGGAAAAGCACAGGGTATGTTTGTAGGACATGGAGTTGATTGTCTGGAGGGCATCTAGAAATTTGAATAGGTTTCAGATGTTACATATTAAATGCACACAGTGTACATAGTACCCTTTTTGAAACTTGTAATACATATACAAACTACATAACCACACATTTGTGGTATATTCTTTGTTTTTAATGCAAATAGAATCAGCAGTTTTTATTTTACTTTTCAGTTTATCATAGGCAGCTACATTTGTAGATGTCTATCTCAAAACAGAACATCAGAATATTCCATTGTTTGGGATATGATCATAGGGTAGTCCACCAGATGGATGGAAACAAAATAAACTTTACAAGAGATCAGAACTATTAAAAGGAAAATAGATTTGTTAGTTGATTTTCTAACATGGAGCTAGAAAACACAGTTATATAATACCACTTTCTGGCTCCCTTTTCTAGCTAGCCACCTCATCTTAATTCTTGCTTTCCCTCAATACTGTAGAAATGGTCAGTTTTTTCTTAACTCTCTGAGAAAAACTTCACATACATCAGACCTAGTGACAGGGATATCTTTAATTCACTGTAGTGAATTGTGGTATTAATAGTATTGCCTTCTGCTTTTTCCTCCAAGGAAATTATGGAGGAATATATTTGATACAGTGGGAGTGGTCATAGATACACTATGACCCTGTCTGAGTCTAGCTCATTTGGGAAAATTGTAAAGTTTAGTTGAAAAACACATTTGTTTATGTATGGTTTTTTCTGTGATTTTTTTAATTTTTGTCAGTCGTGGGGCTTGAACTCAGGACCTGGGCTCTATCCCTGGTTTCTTTTGCTTAGGACTAGCACTCTACCACTTCAAGCCACAGTTCTACCTCTGGTTTTTGAGTGGTTAATTGGAGATAAGAGTCTCACGATCTGGGCGCCTGTGGCTCACGCCTGTAATCCTACTTTACGCCTGTAAAGCTACTCAGGAGGCTGAGATCTGAGGATCGAGGTTCAAAGCCAGCCCTGGCAAGAAAGTCATGAAACTCTTATCTCCAGTAAACCACCAGAATCCGGAAGTGGCACTATAACTCAAGTGGTAGAGCGCCTTGAGCTGAAGAGCTGAGGGACAGCGCTCATGCCCAGAGTTCAAGGCCCACGACCAACCAAAAAAAAAAGAAAAAGAAAAGAAAAGAGTCTCATGGGGACTTTTCTGCCTGGCTGGCTTCAAACTGTGATGCTCAGATCTCAGACTCCTGAGTAACTAGGATTATAGGCATGAGCCACCAGCGCCTGGCTCTATGATTGATTTTTACAGCAACACAGTAGAGTTTTAATAACAGAGCCTGAACTAAACCTGAAAATATTTGCTCGGTCATTTGGACACAAAGTTTGTAGACCCTTGTAATAGAATAAAAAGTTAAACAGCAAAAACAATGGGGAATGATGAAACTAGTGGCAGATTTAAATTGAGTATTAGTTTATGTATGTGTGTGCACGCACCAGCCCTCAAGGCCTAGGTACAGTCCCTGGGTTTTTTTTTTCTTGCTGAAGGCTAACATTCTACCACTTGAGCCACAGCTCCACTTTTGGCTTTTTTAAAAAAGTAGTTTATTGGAGGTAAGATTCTCATGGACTTTCCTGCCCAGACTGTCTTTGAGCTGTAGTCCTTATGAGTAGTTAGGATTACAGGTACAAGCTGCTGGCATCTGGTGAGAGTAATAGTTTTTTGGGACTGTGACCTCAGAAAAAGTTAGACCCAAATTTAAATATTATGTTCTGTGTAATAAAGATTATGATCTCATTAAAAACTTGAAATATAACTTTAGTATATCTATTTTGTGTTTTTAAAAAAATATTTAGTGCCTAGTATGTGTCAGGCAGTGGAGCCCTGATAAGAGGGCTCTCCTTAGAGTTTAAAAATAATAAATCTATTACCTACAAATGAAGTTATAAATCCTTCCTTGAAAGGAATTAAGGAGATAAAATAGAACTAGTGTCTCCCACCCTCTACTCCAGATTTTAAATGTGACATTTTAAAATAGCTTTTTTTTTCTTTTTCATAGAGCCTGCTGATTATGAAAAAGGATGTGGCTTTCAGACTAATCGTGAATGAGAAGCATGAGTCCAAATGTTCCTCTGCTGAATGATTACAAACAGGACTTCCTTCTGAAGCGCTTCCCACAGACTGTTCTCGGAGGCCCTCGACTCAAATTAGGCTATTGTGCCCCTCCTTATATATATGTCAATCAGATTATCCTCTTTCTGATGCCATGGGTTTTGGGTGGACTTGGGACACTTTTGTATCAACTAGGTGTCCTGAAAGACTACTCTACAGCAGCTTTTTCAGGTGGACTAATGCTTTTCACTGCATTTGTTATCCAGTTAACAAGTTTATATGCCAAAACAAAATCGGCAACAGTAGAACGAATACTAACCACAGATATTTTAGCAGAGGAAGATGACCATGAATTTACAAGCTGTACTGGGGCTGAGACTGTCAAATTTCTGATTCCTGGCAAGAAATATGTAGTCAATACAGTGTTCCATTCTGTTCTTGCTGGGTTGATGTGCGGTCTTGGAACATGGTATTTGCTCCCAAATAGAATAACCTTGCTGTATGGTAGTACCGGAGGCACTGTTCTACTCTTTGTCTTTGGATGGATGACACTATGTATAGGAGAATATTCATTAATTGTAAACACAGCTACAGAGACTGCAACTTTCCAAACCCAGGATACCTATGAAATCATTCCTCTCATGAGACCACTTTATATTTTTTTCTTTGTTTCTGTGGATCTTGCACACAGGTAAAAGCCTATCAGATTCTTTATAACTTGCTTTGTTTTGAAGTATACCTGATAAGAGAGCTCTTTTTTTGTGTTTAAAAATAGTAAATCTATTACTTAAAAATCATGAAGACTGTGCCACTGGGTGGTAAGTTGTTTTGATTAATTTTCAGACTAGTCTCTAAAATTTCATATTTTAAAACACTTGTTAAATCTTATTGAAGAAACAAAATGAAACAAAATGTCCATTTAGAGGTTTTAAGCAAGTTTTCAATCCTGTACTTCACTGTAGATAATCAACATTAAAACAAGCCTGGCTGAAACCAGGGACAAGAAACAGAACTTTCTTGGGCAGGGGTAAATTAAAATTTATACACATAAATATTAAGATTGAGTAAATGTAACATGAATAGAAAATATATTTCTAATTTTCTTATAAGAATGATATAGAGAGAAATTTTGATTTTTAATTTATAGAGTAAAAATTTTAAAAAGAATTTGCAAAATTGCTTGATAATATCATTTTCTTACCTTTTCTAAATCTGACTTTTCTTTCTCTGTTTCTGTAGATTGCAGCTTTCTCTTTCCCAGGTTAGTGTCCAGGTAGAAATGTACAAGAATGTTATGCATTGAATGTTTATTCCCTGGAAAAGCCATATAGTGAAGTCTAAAATCCCAATGTAATGTTTATTTGGAGATGGAGCTTTTGAGAAATAATTAGGTCTGAAGGTGGGACCCTAGTCTAATGGGATTAGTATCCTCCTAAGAGACAGCAAGAAGGCAGCCATCCTAAGCCAGAAAGGAAGCCCTCACCAGAACTTGAACATACTGACAGCCTGATCCTGGACTTCTAACCTCCAGAACTGTGAGAAAATAAATTTCTGTTGTTTAAATCATCCTCTTATTTTGTTATAGTAGCCAAAACTTAAGATTTTAGTACTGAGAAGTAAGATGCTGCTATAACAAATTATTTATAACTGGGTAATGGGTAGAAGGTGGAAGTGTTTTGACATACCTACTAGAAATTGAGTCATTAAGGGTAATTGTAATTATGTCTCAGATGGAAATGATGAATGTGTCATTGGAAACTGGAAGAAGGGTAATCCTTGTTCTAAAGTAGAAACAACTTCATTAAAGTATGTGCTGGTGTTTTGTGCAAGTGTGTGCTCGTGTTTTGTACAAGTCAGATTTTGTAGGAGATTAAATTGGATTTTTATGTAAGGAGAATGTGAAGGAAAGTGAAGAAATAGCTTGATTCTTCCTTTTTAAAGTAAAAGACAAAACAAAAAAGATGGAGGAGTTAAGAAAAATGATGATTTGGAAATTTACCATCTATACATATCGTAAAAAAGTGATGAGCGTATCAAAGATGTGACTAAATTATCACATAAAGCACATATGGGATTATTTGAGGGGGGTCCGGTCGTGGGGCCTGAGCTCTGGGCCTGGGCGCTGTCCCTCAGCTCTTCAGCTCAAGGCTAGCGCTCTACCACTTGAGCCACAGCGCCACTTCCAGCTTTTTTTTTTCTTTTTGCTTATGTGGTGCTGAGGAATTGAACCCAGGGCCTCAGGCATGCAAGGCAAGCGCTCTACCACTGAGCCACCTTCCCAGCCCCATATGGGATTATTTGAATAGAAACACTGCCAGTTTAAATTGAAAGAGATGGAGACAGGTAGAAATAAATAAACTTCTTGGATTTGACCAGATGAGATGTTAATACTAGTCAGCCGTGAATGTGTGCTGTTCTTCAAGAAAAGGAAAGAAAAACTATGCCCAACGTGACTCCAAGACTTTCAAGATCATTGTCTCAGTTTCAGCAGGCCAGATGCCCTCCACCTAAAGCTTTAGTGGCAGGACTACTGAGTACAGAACTCTTGGTTATTGTCAAGCCTTAACATCTAAGATTTTTTCTTACTACATTAGGGACTTCCACGTGATTCATCATCCTTTTTTTCTTACATCTCCTTTTTGGGGGGAGTATGTTTTTCCCATGTGAGTGCCACTATTGTATTTTGGAAATACTTAACTTACCTAGTTTTACAGGTTCTCAGTTGGAAAGGGATTTTGTTGTACCAAGGATAGATTGTACCTCAGTTTAATTTAGGTGATATTTAAAGTTAATGTGACTTTAGAGTTATTATTGCTGGACAAGTTAAGACTTTGGGCTCTACTGGAACAAAATTAATGTATTCTACATGTGAAAAGACATGAATTTGGAGGTAAGGTAGAGATAGAATGTTATAGACTGAACAGTCTCTCCAACCACCCCACCTCAAATTCTTGTATAGAAGCCACAACCCTCAATGTGATGTTATTTGGAAATAGGGCTTTTGAAAGGTTATGATATAAAAGGCACCTCAGTCAAAGGAATTGGTCCATCGGACCAATGAGAAGAGACATATGATGGCTTGCTTCCTCTGCAATGAGAATAGCGATAAGGGAAAAAGCTCTTAACAGAACTTGATCATACTGGCATTGTGATCTTTTTTTTTTTTTTGCATTAATTATTTTCTTTTTTTTTCCTTTTTTTTATTGTGAAAATACTGTACAGAGGGGTTACAATTACATGGGCAAGATAATGAGTACATTTCTTATCAAGCATTGTAGCCTCCTCCTTTGTTTCCCCTTCCCATCCCTTCCCATCCTCCCCCCGCCCCCCCACCCAATCCTCCCCCCCACCCTGCACCAAAGTTGTAAAGTTCATTTTCGACATAACAACTTGTACATCTCATTGTTGCAATGGGTCCACCTGTATCCCCATTTAAACGATTTGTTTTCCCTTCCCCTCCTCAAATTATACTGACATCAAATACAGTGAAAGCAGGGGTTATACTGTGGGGGAGGGACATACAAAGCAACAAAGAAATAATCTTATAAATGTGTTAAAAACAATCACATGAAAGAAAAAAACATTTGAGTACATATCTTAGGGTTCATTTCCCTAACATCACCTTATCTGACCTTTTCTGCTTGACTCAGACATATACTAGATATTGCAAATAAGGAAAACCATGGGACCTCTGTTTCTTTGGGCCTGGCTTACTTCACTTAATATAATTTTTTCCAAGTCTTTCCATTTCTTTCTTTTTTTTTTTTTTTTTTTTTTGGTCCAGTCATGGGGCCTGAACTCTGGGCCTGGGTGCTGTCCCTCAGCTCTTCAGCTCAAGGCTAGTGCTCTACCACTTAAGCCACAGTGCCACTTCCGGCTTTTTTCTTTTTGCTTATGTGGTGCTGAGGAACTGAACCCAGGGCCTCATGCATGCAAGGCAAGCGCTCTACCACTGAGCCGCCTTCCCAGCCCTGGCATTGTGATCTGCACTTCCAACCTCCACAAATGTGAGAAAATAAATTTCTGTTGTTTTAACCATGCCACCTGCCTTTTGTATTTTGTTATGGAAGCCCAAACTAAAAAAACATTTAAAAATACTTAGGATACTTTATATGCTGAAACTGACCTCCAGCTTCTGTTCCTATTTCTTCATACCTGATTGAACTACATTGAGGTTGATAGGGCAATGTAATACCAATATATAATTCTCTACCTAATCCAGTCCAGCATGCTGCTCATTAATTGGAATAGGCTCTTGGATTTTTCTGCCTGAACTGGCTTCAAACCAAGATCCTCAAGTCTCAGCCTCCTGACTAGCAAGTATTATAGGCATGAATAAGTAGTTCCTGGCTTATAATTGGTTTATTAATATTAACACCATTTACTAACTATAAGATATACTACAAATAAATGCTTGATTTTTTAAAAATTAGCAGTAAAAAAATGAGGTCAGGTGTGTGTACATTCTTTGTAAGATTCAAGTTGCTAACATTATTTTCAGAACATAAATTCTTAAGTTGCTACCTCATTATACTACATTTGAAATTAGGAATTATATACCCATTGACAATATATCTTTGTATTTAGAGCCCTAAGCTCTTTAATTTTAAGAAATCAGTTAATTTTTTATTTTGTTACTTTAGATTTTCACATTACTCCTCTGTAATGAAAGAACAAAATATTTCTAATTCTAAATTGTTCAATTTAATATACTGTTTTAATGGTTAATGTTTGATAGTTATGGTGATTATTTTTACAATATCTAAAAGACCAAGGCAGCCCCATATTTTTTTTTTTTGTGCCAGTCTTAGGCTTGAACTCAAAGCCTGGGCACTATTTTTGAGCTTCTTTTTCTAAAGGCTAGTGCTCTATCACTTGAGCTACGGCACCACTTCTAGCTTTTTCTGAATAGTTTACTGGTGATAATAGTCTCACAGACTTTCTTGCCCATGTTGGCTTTGAAACACAGTCTTCAGATCTCAGCCTCCTGAGTAGCTAGAATTACAGGTATGAGCCTCCAGCTCCTGGCACCCATATCTATTCTAAAGAATCAAATGATCAGTTTACCTCTTATTTCATTTTCAGAAAAATACACCTAAATAAAAAAAATTGAGATGACACAATGTAGTTAAACCATGTATAAAATGCACCCACTCTTCAATTATGGAGAGTGGGCAGAAATATCAAATTGTTCCTTGGGTTTATTTAAGAAGATTTAAGAGAAAACTAGAGAGCTGCATCCCATAGTTTATGAATTTTCTCTCTCCCCTTACTTTAAAAGTATATATAGAGAGACTGTATAGAGTTTTAAATGATTTTGTACATTTTGTTTTGTAAACACAAGCATGAATTAAATTTAGATGCTTAGCTCAGAGACTCAGGAATTATTTGGCTAAATGATATACATTTACATCCTTTTAGGCACTATACAGACTAATGGCATATGACTCTTAATGTTCAGAATTTGAAATATTTTTAGAGTTGTTAGGTTCAAAATTTTTTTCAGGGTAACAAGTTTGACAAGAAATGTACTTATTACCTTACTTATGTAACTAACCCCTCTGTACCTCACCTTGACAATAAAAAATAATAATAGAAACTTTTTTCTTAAGGACTTTTTTTTTTTGTTTTTTTTTGGTCATGGGGCTTGAACTCTGGGCCTGAGCGCTGTCCCTCAGTTCTTCAGCTTAAGGCTAGCAGTCTACCACTTGAGCTACAGCACCACTTCCAGTTTATTCTGGTGGTTTATTGGAGAAGAGTCTCACAGACTTTCCTGTCTGGGGTGGCTTTGAACCATTATCTTCAGATCTCAGCCTCTTGAGTAGGTAGGATTACAGGCGTGAGCCACCGGCGCCCTTCAGGACTGACATTTTTTACTCTAGAAAATTTCTATTATGTCATCAGAAACATTAGTTTTAAACATTTTCTCCATAAAAAAACCACAGTAATCATTTAATTGAGACTATGTTATATACGCAAGAAACAAATATGTTTTACTTGGTATACTTAAATTTACTTGTGAATTGATGTCCAATATCCTTATAATTGTTTATAAAGATACTGTTTATATTGTGCTTTTCCTTATTTAAGAACAAAAAGATTAAGGATAGACCTAATTTTGGTAATTTTCCTGAATTTGCATTATTTTTACACAAATCCTATGAGTGTGTAAGAGGAGTGTTGTCTTTTAAAAACAACAACTGTACAAATCTGCATGTTTTCCTTGACTTTCTTGTGGCTTGATGTGTGGCTTGATTTTTGTTGTTGTTGTTACTTGAGTGTTTTCTTAGAATGAAATGAACTCTAAAATTACAGAAAATATTGTCCTCTAATTTAGTATCACATTATTTACTTTGTGCTCATTAATTCTCCACTATAACAATTTGAAGGTACTCTAACTTGCTATAGCCTTGGTATTTCTGGGTAGACACATGTCTATATCATTATTATATTCATAATTGTTATACATTTGCTTCACCAAACCTTTAACTGGGTAAATATTACAAAAGTTGTCTTTTTCTTTGAAGCTTGGATATCTAAGTACAATTATGCTATCAATTTTGGACTTTTCTTTTTGAAAGTCTTTAGTAATCCATACTTACTCTGACCCTATTGGTCTCTGGACACAGTGTTTAATTAACGTTAGTCCATAATAGTGACAACATATTGATTCAGCTTTTTTTTCCTATGCTTTAATTTTTTTATTAAATTATTTGAAGCAATTTTAATAATTTTACATTTAACTATAAAGTTCAGTACTGAGTGTCAGTGTCTCTATTTACTATAGAGGCAGCTAGTCCTCCTCTGTAAGGAGATTATAATGGTAAAAGTCTATGTTCTGAAAACCACACTCTTGCTTGTACAAAATGGTAAGATTACCTCTTGTTACATCAGATTTTGAGATCTGAGAAGAGGACAGAATAATACAGAGAATAGGAAGAAGGCAAGACCTTTATGTCTTTGCCACCTATTAATGTATGAATGCTTGTTGGCTTTTCCCAAAGTTACTTGCAGTTTTAAATTCTTAAAATTCACAGATGTTTTCCAAATCCCTCTGTTCAGTTTTATCACAGTGCAATGATGGCTTTTAAAAAATGTTTTTTTGCACACTTACATCCATATGTCCTCTGCAGTTTGCACATAATCGAGGTAGTGTCAAATATGTCTAGATTTTTGAAAGTTAGGACGAGGACCTTTCTCTAATGGTTTTTTCCCCCTCTCTCTCTGTCTTTTGTGCATTTTTATATGACTTAAATGTTTTCCTTTTTCTTGTAGATTTGTTGTAAATATTCCAGCTCTAGAACAAATGAATCAGATTTTACACATCTTGTTTATATTTTTGCCCTTTCTGTGGGCACTCGGGACTCTGCCCCCGCCTGACGCACTTTTCTTATGGGCAGTGGAACAAGTTTTACAGTTTGGCCTTGGAGGCTCACCTATGTCAACCCGCCTGAGGTAAACTTTTTTTTAATACTGAAATTTTATATAAATTTCCTAAAGAATATGTTTCTTTTCTAGTAAATCCCTTCTTTCTTTCTCTAGGTTATTGGTAATGTTTACCATTTCTGCTGGAACAGCTGTAACATCATATTTCATTCCCAGCACTGTTGGTGTGGTTCTTTTCATGACTGGACTTGGATTCTTACTGAGCCTTAACCTGAGTGACATGAGTATTGTCTTCAAACACAGTGTGACCAGACACAGAGTAGAAAACAAATCTCAGCCTTTCCCTGGGGATTCAGAAAAACAGTTTACATGGAAGCAGTACCTCATGTACATCATTATTTTAGTCATGGCTCTTTTAGAAACAAGTTTGCTACATCATTTTGCTGGTTTCTCACAGATTTCCAAAAACAGCTTCCAAGCTACTATTGGCTATATTTTGGTGGTAATACTTATAATACTATGGATACTTAGGGAAATTCAGAGTGTCTATATCTTTGGAATTTTCCGAAACCCTTTCTATCCAAAGGATGTGCATACAACTGTGACTATATTCTTAGAGAAGCAAACAAACCTTCTGAAGATTGGTGTTGTCAGACGGATTTTGCTAACCCTAGGTAGGGAGATAAAAGCACCTAATCTTGTGTTATAAACTATCTTGGAAATATTTTTAAGTATGATTAAATTCTCATTTGTGTAGTAGTATACTGCATACAAGTGATTTTTCTTTTTATGTTTGTATCAGTCACTTGCATAAGGGTATTTCATTTTTAACATGTCCATTTATGTATACAAGACAGTGTATCTTGATCAGAATCACTCCATCATTTTCCCTCCTCTCACCTCCCTCTTTTTAAAGCAGTCTACATGTTTCCTTGTTCCTTTTTCACACATGTACCTAAATATACTATATATATACTATATTCACCATCCCACTAGTACTTATATCCCAGGACATGTTTCTGCTTTCTAATACTTACTTTTGTTAAATGCATGTTGGTTGTTCATAGGGGTTTATACATGGCTAAACCATGTATACTGGTTAGTCAGTTTGATCATATATATATATATATATATATATATATGTATGATATATAGATATTTTATATAAATATATAGAGCAAATATATGTATACATACACATGTAATACTGCTGCAATGAATGTGGGTGTACAAGTGCCTTGATTATATCATGACTTAGATTCCTTCTGATAAATGCCCAAGTAGTATTGCTGGATTGTAGGGTACTTCTGTTTTCAAGTCTCAATGAGGTGCTTCTATATTCATTTCCATAGTAGTTACACTGGTTTACATTCCCATCAACAGTATCTTAGGGTTCCTTTCTCCCACATCCTTGCCAACAATTGTTGCTTATGTTCTTGACATGGCCATTCTGACTGGAGTAAGATTGAATCTCAATGTCATTTTGATTGTGTTTCCTTTAGGGTCAGAGATGTTGAGCATTTCTTCATGTATTCATTGGCCATTTGTACTTCTGAGAAGAATCTGTTGAGCTTATCCAGTTTATCAATTAGATTACTGATTTGAGAGTTTAGTATTTTAAACTCCTGTATATTCTGGTTATGCATCTTTTCAGATGTATATATTTGGTAACACATCTTGTCAGATGTACAAATCTGGTAATACATCTTGTCAAATGTATAGCTGGCAAAGCCTCTCCTGGAGCTGTCTTTGCAGTCTAATGGCTATCTTTTGCTGTGCACAAACTTTTAAGCTTGATGCAGTCCCATTTGTCAATCTTCACTCCCATTTGCTGAGCTACTGGAGTTAATGTTTTTGTTAAAGTTCTTTAGTTAATTGCTTAATATGATTGTGACAACTTAAAATATGGTAGAAGAAAGTGCCTTACATTAAACTTACCTCTTTTGTTTGTTTTTAGTATCACCTTTTGCTATGATAGCATTTCTTTCACTGGATAGTTCCTTACAAGGATTACACTCTGTGTCTATTTCCATTGGATTCACAAGAGCTTTTAGAATGGTAATCCTAATTGCATTTAATAGTGCTTTCCAATTTTTAAGTTTTTCTTTAAGTTTGCTTGTATTAGCAGACTCTACCCAATAACAGGATAATTTGCATATGGCAGGTCTGGCAGAATACAGAACATGCTTTATTGGAGACCGTCATTGTATCAGCAGTGCACTTGTTCTCCAGTGCAGACTCATGGTGGAACAGAAGTCTGAATACAGGAATCAGACTCTTGTTGGTAACTGTATTTTTTAACAAGTGTTAGCTTTGTTGAAACATATTTCACATTATAAAATTATCCATTTAATATATACTGTAAAGTTGTATATAGTCATCATTTTTCTACCATCTCAATTTAATTTTAGAACATTTTATTTTTTAATGTTATTGTAAAGATGATGTACAGAGGGGTTACAGTTACTAGAATAATTTTTAAATCCTCAGAAGAGACATATTTTAAGAGTTAATCCTCATTCCCACTCTCTATTCCTACCTACTCCAGATCCAACAACCACTTACCTGCATTTCACCTGAATGAAATATTATGTAATATGTAGTCTTCTGCATCTACTGGTTTTCATTTATATATTCCAAACATCCATTCCTATAAGATGTATCATTATTTAATTATTTTAAATTCCAAATAGTATTCCATTGCATAGATAAGGTTGACTTAATCGTCAGATGATAGCAGATATTTAGGTTTTGTTTTTACATTTTATAGTTGAGACTATTGCTATGAATATGTCAATATATGTTTTTAGATGAACATGTATTTATTTCTTTTGAATATGCATTACCATGGATGGAATTTTTGGTCATGTAGTAATTCCATATTTAACAGTCCAGGGTGCTGCAGTAGTCTTATACAAAGACTGTACCTTTTTTTAGTGCCCGTTCTGGGGCTTGAATTCAGGGCCTACCCAACCCTGAGCTGCTTTTTTTTCTTTTTCTTTTGGCCTGTCATGGGGCTTGAACTCTGGGCTTGGGCGCTGTCCCTGTGCTCTTCAAGGAGAACTCTACCACTTGAGCCACAGCACCATTTCCGATTTTCTAGTGGTTTTTTGGAGATAAGAGTCTCACGGACTTACCTGCCCAGGCTGGCTTTGAACCGCAATCCTCAGATCTCAGCCTCCTGAGTAGCTAGGATTATAGGCGTGAGCCACCGGCATCCAGCTAACCCTGAACTTCTTTTGCTTGAGGCTAGCACTATATCACTTGAGCCATAGTACTACTGTCCAGCTTTTTCTGAGTGGATTATTGGAATTAAGAATCTCACGGACTTCCCTGCCTGGGCTGGCTTCAAATTACAATCCTCCGATCTCAGCCTCCTGAGTAGCTAGGATTATAGGCATGAGACTGTACCTGTTTTTGTTTGTTTGTTTTTTTGTCAGTCGGGCCTGAACTCTGGGCTTGGGCACTGTCCCTCAGCTCTTCAGTTCAAGGGTAGTGCTCTACCACTTAAGCCACAGCACCACTTCTGGCTTTTACTGCTTAAGTGGTGCTGAGGAATCGAACCCAGGGCCTCATGCATGCAAGGCAAGCACTCTACCACTGCACCACCTTCCCAGCCCCAGACTGTACCTTTTTATAGTCCTGTTAGCAGTGTATGAGGATTCCCTTTTCTCCAAATCCTAACCAGTACTATTCATTGCCTCACTTTTTCATTGTAGCCATACTCAGTGGTATAAACTATTCCTGTTATGATTTTCATTTACATTTCTCTGATTGCTAGTGATGCATCTTTTTAATGTACTCACTGTCATTTGTCTTTGTGGGTTTTTTTTTTTTTTTGTTATTTATGTTTCATTATGGGGTTTTTTGGTGCCAGTATTGGGACTTGAGCTCAGAGCCTTGTGCTTTCACTTTTTTTTTTTTTTTTTTTACTCAAAGTGTTGCTTTAACACTTGAACCACACCTCCATTTCTTGCTTTTTGCTGGTTAATTGTAGATAAGAGCCTCATGGACTTTTCTGCATTAGCTGTCTTCAAGCCTTGGTTCTTAGATCTCAGCCTCCTCATGAGCTAGACATGAGCTTACCAGCACCCAACTTAGATTTTCGGTTATTAAACCAATCTTATGTGTCTGACATAAATCCTATTGATCTCATACACTACAATTCTTTCCATGTTATAGAATTCAGTGGCTGTTTATCTTTTTTGTTTTGTTTGTTTTGTGCCAATCCTAGGTCCTGAACTCGGGGCCTGAGCTCTGTCTGAGCTTTTTTTTTCAAGGCAAACATTCTACCACTTGAGCCACAGTTCCACTTCTGGCCTTTTGGTAGTTAATTAGAGATAAGTTGCATGGATTTTCCGGCCAGATTGGCTTACTCAGCTTCCTGAGTAGCTAGGATTACATGTATGAGTGGCTAGTATTTTATGTCATCTCTATTTGTAAGATACACATGCATGCATGGATACAAGGATTTGTTGACATATATTTTTCACCTTTAAAGTATAGGTAGTAAGTACTATATCAATTTTCTTTAATGTTACTTACTTTTTTGGGGGGGAGGGTGCTTAGTAGGGTTTGAACTTGGGAATCTGTGCTTGTTAGACAGGTGCTCTATCCCCAAGCCACACATCCATCCTTGTTTTCACTAGTTATTTTTGAGATAGTCTGCTGTTGTTGTTGTTGTTTTGTTTTGTTTTCTGTGGCATACACCAAGAACACAATCTGCATATTTAGGCTTCCCATAAAAAGTGAGATGACAGGCATGTGCCACTACAGCCAGCTTTCTATGTTGAGATGAAGTCTCGGGGTTTTCTAAATAGGCTGGCCTGGAACCACAATCCTCCCAATCCTAGCTTCCTACTTAAGTAGTATAACAGGTACATGCTACTGCATCCAGCCATCAGTTGAGAAAGGGTCTCACATGTGTGCCTGGGCTTGCATAGAACCACATTCAAGTCTCCCAAGGTAGCTAAGATTATAGGCTCTAGCTACCAGTACCCAGCTTACATTTCTTACTTTCTTACCTATAGTCATTTATGTTAAATTTATGGTTGTAGAAAGTTTTAATAAAGAATACATTTAAGGGCTATTTCCCACAAAATATTTGGGGAAATAATTATATATTTTTAATACAGTCTTGAAAATTCATGAAAATCATGAAAAATTTTAAAGAGAAATAACTTTTCTGTTTCTACAGGTTGGTATCTTTCGTGATCGCTTGATTCAGTTTATCTCTAAATTGCACTTTGCTGTGACTGTACTTTGGGCATCATGGACAGAAAAAAAACATCGAAAATCAGCTACCACTTTGTGTTTACTCAACACAATCTTCTCTCCATTTATGTTGGTCATCATAGCTTTTTCTGCATTACTCTCTTCTCCCTTACTCCCCCTCTTCACCCTGCCTGTGTTCTTGGTGGGGTTTCCCCGACCTATTCAGAGTTGGCCAGGAGCAGTAGGCACTGCCGCATGTGTGTGTACAGACACAGTGTATTACTGCCAGATGGTCCCCAGGCTGGCCGCTGCATTGCAAACTGCAATGGCAGCTGGGAGTTTAGGTGAGTAAATGAGCTTACTTACTAATGTATATTTAAGTATATAAAAAAAGAGATAAACAGTGATCCAACCATATAATACATTCCAATACTTGTACACATATGTACAAGTATTGTACATGTATGTATACCACATAAGTGAAGTACAAAATTGAATTTTATTGCTTGCTTCTTAATTTAAGCTGAAGTTATAAAGTAATCCTTAGGGAAATTTTTCATTGAGGTGATTTGACTATTTTTGGTAGTACTGGGGTTTAAACTCAGGGCCTCACACTTGCTAGGCAGGTGCTGTACCACTCTGCCAGGCAGTCCCTCCCCCCCTTTTTTTTCTTTAGTTGTGGGGCTTGAACTGAGGGCCTGGGCACTGTCCTTGAGCCTCTTTGTGCTCAAGGTTTGGTGCTCTACCACTTGAGCTACAGAGCCGCTTCCGGTTTTGGAGTGGTTAATTGGAGATAAGAGTCTCATGGGTACTTTTCTGCCTGGGCTGGCTCTGAACCACGATATTACAGCTATGAGTCACCAGCGCTCGACATCTGCCAGCCCCTTTTTGTGTTGGTTATTTTATTTAGTCAGTCTCACCTTATAGCCAGGCCAGACTAGGCATACTAATTCATACAGTGAATTATCAACAGCAGTTGTAATGCTCTTATATTTGTTCTTCCTTGTGTCACTTAGAAAATGGGCTCATAGCACCTCACCCAGCTAAGTAGTCCAGCAGACATTATTTTGCCAAGACTTCATCTCTCCATCTCCCATGTAGCTAGGATTACAGACTTAAGCCATTGTGGTTGGCCTGATTTGACAGTAAAAAAACAAACATTTTCTTTCATAAATTAAGTTTACAGGCCCTCCAGTGAAACATAAAAACACTTTTACACTCACAATTTATAATGAGTTCATGTCAAGTAGATATAGTAGCATAAAGAGTAAAAACTAGCTGGCTTATAGACACTCTCTATAATATTCCAGTATTAGGCTCTTAAAAAATAAAGCAGATGTTCAGTATATCTCTATTGTTTGCTCAGTCAAGCACAATGGAAGATTCTTAGCAGGTTTGGTGGTTCCAAAATACCAGCCAAGGTCCAGCCTGTAGGCAGAGCTTTGGAAGGATAGCAGACAGCCCTCTTCTGTTAAATATGCTAACTATGTGGAAGGAGTAGGCTTGCACAAAGATTATTTCTGTAGCATTATTTCAAGTAGCAAAAAATGGAAGCCTCTAAAGTATATATCAACAAGTAGATAAAGGTTCAACTATATTCATATAATGAATTATCAACAGCAGTTACAATGAATGAACTTGAACTGTTTGTAGCTTACCTGAATAAATCACAGAGATAGGATGTTGAAAAAAAAACTAAATTCAAAAAATGCTTTACAAGCTGTGGCTCATGCCTGTAATCTTAGCTACTCAGGAGGCTGAGATCTAAGGATCCTGGTTCTAAGCCAGCCTGGGTAGGAAAGTCTGTGACACTCGTATCTCCAATAAACTATTCAGAAAAAGTTGGAAGTGGTGCTTGGGCTCAAGTGATAGAGCACTAGCCTTGAGCACAAAGAAGCTCACGGACAGCACCCAGGCCCTAAGTTCAAGCCCCAGGACTGGCCACAAAAAGTGCTTTACATTGCAAAATATAAAAAGTTTATGTAAAAATTTAAAACCACAAAACAATGTTATTTATATACATGTATACTAAAAGGATCCAAACTGTTTCAAATCAGCCTTAAATTGGCTTATACTTCGTTTCCTACTATACTTCACATGTACTTACCATTTTATTCAAGTTCTAATTTTTGTTTATCTGGAAAAGCTATATATATTTTATATATGATAATATGTACATATATTAATAAATATATATGTAAGCTGTTCCTACTGCTTATACAACGCTTACTTAATGCCTCCTGATAGGCAATTAATGGTTGTTTTTGTTACTAACCTAATTAGAGAATCAAAGATAGGAGTCAGTTCTAGACGTGTCATCAGTTTTGAAGATTCATATGGCAAAACCACTTTTTTTCATATTTTTCTATTTTGTTTTAGGTATCCTCTTACCTGGATCTCATTACATGGGCCGTTTTCAGGATCGTCTGATATGGATAATGATTCTTGAATGTGGCTATACTTATTGCTGTATTAACATTAAGGTCAATGTACATTTGAAACTTCTTTACTATTTTATAATATATATGTAAATTTTTATTTGTTATATACACATATTTACACATCAGATAATCCCGTAAGAAATTCTTTCACCTTCTTGTGAAAACACCTATTGGCTTTTAAAGGTCTATTTCAATAAACATATATTGATAGCTGACTAGTACTGATTACATAATTGAGCATGATAACAAAACATACCTTTTTTCCTTTTCTTTCAGTCCTATTCTTGTTAGCCATATCCAGCAGAACATCTCAAAAACACGAATCAATAATGGTTAGCTCATATCATAAAGGCATTTTCAGCTTAATAAAACCGTCTTCCCACCCTATTATCTGTACCTGTTTTTCTCCTTTAAGAGTAAAATGCCTTACTATGTTATCTCTTATTTCATTTTCCTGTTCCTTACTCCAGGATTTTAACCCTATTACTCCAATGATACTGTTCTTGTCAAGGTCATCACTGACTGCCACATTGCTAAATCCAAATATCTACTCTTAGATTCATCTTTCTTCAACTGTCAGCAGCATTTGACACAGTTGTTCTTCTCTCTTGCTTCATAGATTACTCTTTACTCTCCTTTCCTGGTTCTCTTTTTCCTTGACTTCATTACATCAGTGTTCTCATTCCTAGAAGTCCTTGCAGAAAGTGTACCATTTTGGAGTTATGCTTGACTCTTTCTTTTACTTCTACACTCTACATTGAGACAAGAAATCTATTGATTCTTCCTTTGAATTATATTCTTTATTCTGTCACTTTTTGGCACAATCTATACAGTAGAATAATGTTGTTGTTCTCATATAAGTGAGGTAGAAAGGCAAACCTATAATTTTAATTGTGCTTTTAAAAATAAAGCAATTTTTATTTAGGAGGGTTTTGTTGTTGTTTGGTTTTGTGTGTGTGTGAGAGAGAGAGAGAGAAAGAGAGAGAGAGAGTGGGGGCTTGAACTCGGTGCCTTAGCACTATGCCTGAGCTTCTTTTTTTTTTTTTTTTTTTTTTTGGTCAGTTATGGGGCTTGAACTCTGGGCTTGAGTGCTGTCCCTCAGCTCTTCAGCTCAATGCAACTTCCACTTTCATGGTTGTTTATTGGAGATAACAGTCTCACAGACTTTGCTGCCCGGGCTGGCTTTGAACCCCAATCCTCATATCTCAGCCTCCTGAGTAGCTAGGATCCACAGGCATGAGCCACCAGCACCTCGCTTCCTGAGTTGTTGGGGGTTTTTCCAAAGCTTTTTTTGCTCTACCACTTGAACCATGGCTCCACTTATTTTTTTGGTGAAGAATCTCATGGACTTTCCTGCCTGGGTGGCATCAAACTGCAGTCCACAGATTTCAGTTTCCTGAGTAGCTAGGACTACAGGCATCAGCCACCAGCACCTAGCTTTTTGTTTTTAATGTATGATTCAATTTTGACAATATAGTCTTATAAAATTATATTTATATTCCATTAAGTTTTTTGTTCAATTTCAAATATAATTTTCATAATTTCTTTTGAATAGTGATAGTATTTTCTTGTTTTTATTAGCTTTACATTAGTTATACAGAGGAGGATTTCATTGTTAGACTGCCCATATTTATGATATATTCTAATTGATCTTACCCCTCTGTCACTCTCCCAACATTTTTTATCTCTCTATCCAACATCAAATGTGTTAGCTAGGTGCTGGTGGCTTATGTGTATATTCCTTGCCACTCAGTAGTCTGAGATCTGGAATCACAGTTCAAAACCTTTCCAGGCAGAAAAGTACAGGAATTACTAGCAAAAAGCATGGCTCAGGTGATAGCCATGCAAGCAATCTGAGTAAGTACAATATTCGGAGTTCAAATCCCAGTACTGCCAAAAAAAAAAAAAAACCCCAAAACAAAAAACAAAAGAAAAACAGGGGTGTAACTTCATACATTTTTAAAGTGCATAAAGTTTAAGTATAGGTCTTAGGGGGAGAAGGCACTCAACTCATGGAGTATACCACAAAATTAAGGAAAGTAAGGGAAGGGGTGGGTCAAAGAAGAATGAGAATGATGAATGGGATGACACTGTGTTCATAAACTGCTTTGTTAAATAGTACCTCCTTTGTACTTAAAAAATTAAGTATAGCTCTTAAAGAAATTTTGTCATTTTCTGTGTTTTTTGATGAAAATCTATGACATTTACCAAACTAATAACATTCCCAATATAATAAATAATCATAAAACTCGAGTACTTTTTATTTCTTCTTTAGGGGTTAGAATTGCAAGAAACAACCTGTCATACTATAGAAGCCCGAAGAGTTGATGAAGTATTTGAAGGTGCTTTTGAGCAAGAAGAATACACAAAAATATGTTCCTTTAATGAACACTTTGGAAATATCTTGACACCTTGTACTGTTTTGCCAGTGAAAGTATATTCTGATGCCAAGAATGTCCTATCTGGAATCATTGATTCTCATGACAATTTAAAAGAATTTAAAGATGACCTTCTCAAAGTGCTTGTGTGGATACTTATTCAGTACTGTTCCAAAAGGCCCAAGATGCAGGAGAATATTCCTAAAACTGAAAGTAAAAAGGAAACACCTCTAATAACCTTGCCTGCTTTAAACAGTGAACCTCATCCCAAATTCCTGGAAGAACCAGATAGTTCAAGTTCTGAAACTTTCAATGACTGGTCTGATGATGGTAATATTTTTGATGATGAGCCTACCATCACAAAAGGAGAAAAAGATCAATTCAAATTTGTACCCGGTACAAATTTGCCTATTCCAGGATCAGTGGACTCACAGAGAGTTGGCGATCATCCCTCAGGCACAGTTCCTGAAAATGATCTTTTCAAAATAATTATGTTAGGATACCCTGCTGTAGACAAAGGCAAACAAGGAAATACGACATATATCCCGCTGATAGAGTTCTCTTGTTCCCATTCTCACTTATTGAGCTTACCTCAAGAATGGATGTCTAGTTGTTTGCCCAGTTCTAAAGTGAAGGAAATGAGCTCAGTGTTTCCAGAAGACTGGTACCAATTTGTTATAAGGCAATTGGAATGTTTCTACTCAAAAGAAAATGCCTCAAGTTTACTAGAAGAAATTGCAAAGGATAAAGTTTTAAAAGACTTGTATGTTCGTACAGTAATGACTTGTTATTTTAGTTTATTTGGAATAGACAATATGGCTCCAACTCCTGGTCATATATTAAGAGTTTACAATGGTGTTCTGCCCTGGTCTAGTGCCTTGGATTGGCTCACAGAAAAGCCAGAATTGTTCCAACTAGCTCTGAAAGCATTCAGGTAACCCATTTTGATTATATGCAAATTGTATTGGCCCCCCAAAATCATTTTTAATTAGCTAAAAGACTCATTTCTAATGTTTTAAATCACTTTCTTAAAAAGGAAAAACATGTTTGTTTATTGTGATGTATCTATAGCTTGGTTAATTTCTGCTTCCTTTGTTTCTTTTTGTTGTTGTTGTCATCAGTACTGTGACTTGAACTCAGGGCCTAGGCCCTGTCCTAGGCCCTTAGCTGTTTCTCCCAAGGCTAGGACCCTACCTCTTGAGCCACTTCTGCCACTTACTTCTTGCTTTTTGGTGGTTAAACTAAATATTAGAGTCTCATAGACTTTCCTGCCTGGGCTAGCTTCTGTGATCCTCAGATCTCAGCCTCCTGAATAGCTAGGAGTACAGGTGTGAGTCATGGACACCCAGCTGCTTCCTTTGCTTTTTATGTGAAGTACTCTGGCTTACTTGATTTCTTCACTTCAGCTGCTTCATTTCTCCCTCAACCTTTTGTATCTGAAATATAGACTATTTCAGTTCAAAGTCTTAAAAATATAGATTGAAAAAAATATTTTATCATGAGTTGATTTTAAAATATCCTAAAATTGTTTGGGTCTTCATTGTTTTAGGTATACTCTGAAACTAATGGTTGACAAAGCAAGTTTAGGTCCCATAGAAGACTTTAAAGAACTAGCCAACTGCCTTGAAGAATATGACAGTGACTGGTGCATTGGTTTAATATCTGATGAAAAATGGAAGGAAGCAGTTTTACAAGAAAAGCCATGCTTGTTTTCTCTGGGGTATGATCCTAATATGGTAAGGTTAAAAATATTTGTTAAATTTTCATATGTTAACCCTAAATCTTAGAAATCAGTTCTAAAATATTTGAACTAACTGATAGATGATATAACATTATAGCTGTTAATTCTATAGCAGTTATAATTTCAGGAAATTTGTAATCATCACTTTAAAATCATAAGTTTATGGTCAAGATAGCTGGCCATGGTGGCACACACAGGAGGATCACAAATTCAAGACCAGCCTGGGCTACACCTTTGTTGGGTGCTGGTGGCTCATGCTTGTATCCTAGCTACTCAAGAGGCTGAGATCTGAGGATCGCAGTTTGAAGCCAGTCCAGACAGGCAAGCCCATGAGACTCTCATCTCCAATTAACCACCAGAGAATTGGAAGTGGAGCTGTGGATCAAAGTGGTAGAGCACCAGCCTTGAGCAAAAGAGCTCAGGGACAGCACATAGCCCATGAGTTGTTATGTACAACAGCTAATCGTGAGTCAAGTACATGTAACTTGCTATAAAGTCTTTAACAAGATGGATTGTATTCTGATGCCCAGTTCAAGTGTAAGAATGATGTCTTTGCTTTTAATTCCCCGAAAGGACATTAATTTGTAAATAGAGGATTCTTTGTTTTCTATTTTATTCCCAAAAGCTCCAGGGTTTGAGTTCAAGGTTTTACCTCTTGAATCACACCTCTAGCTCTAATTTTTTTTTTTTTTTGCTTTAGGTGATTTTCCAGATAGGGCCTCAGTTTTTGCTTGAGACCAGCCTCTAGTATGAGATCCTCAAGCTTACCTCCAAAACTGACTTATTGAGATAGAACTTGCTACCTCTTTTGTCTAGCCTGTTCTCCAACTGCCATCCTCTCTATTTCTGCCTCTTGTGTAACTGTGATTGCAGGTGTGAGCCAGGATGTCTTGCTAATAAACTGTTTCACTTACTGACATCTCTACTGTATTTGAAACAAAGCTAATCAGCAAGTATTCAGAGACTCCAAATAGAAGGTGTTAAGATTAAATGCTTGCTCTTACTATACTTAAAGATTTAATTCTTGAAGATTAAATTAAGATGAAATACTTGTTCTTGTTATACTTAAAAGGTCATTATTTTTACACAATATGAAAGATTCAACCCTGTCGTGAGTTCTGAGTCTATCTAGCATTATAGGGTTAGGAGCTCTACAAATGCTCTCCCAAAGAAAAACTAATGGAAAAAAATTAAGAACTAAAGTACCAAATATTATCCTAAAGGCATGAAGCAAATGAAGAAACATTAACTCTGGAAGATTAAATTCCTTTTTAGAAAATCCCAAAAAGGACATCAAGAAAGCAGTAGTTGGGCCAAGTCTCACTGCCTCCCTCCTCATCAAGGGAGAAACTCCATTCAGACTAAAATAACCAAAGTCAAAGGATTCTCTCTCCCTTCTGCTCCCTACTGGAGGACTGTTTTCTCAGGAGGACCATTTTCTCATCCAGTTTCTAGCTACATGTTGCTAAAGTCAACAAGTAGACTCCCTTCTAGCCACCCCTTTGCACAAGGTAGAAGCTTTGTCTTGGGCATGCTATCACTGAGAATACTGATTGCCTACTCATAAGGCAGAAGTTCTGCATGGTAAGAGGCAAGATAAAAGTCATGTGGTTCCTGTTCCACTCCACTAAGTGCTCTTCTTCTAAACCAGGAGTGTCCAGATCCAGAACATGTAATTATATGAATAATTATAACGACATTATTGTGTCTGTAGCATTTATAAATGTAATATGTCTAACAATATCACAAAAAGAAAAGAGAATAAAGCAATGTAAAGGTAACATTTCTATGTTTCACTCAGTTGTAAATTAAAAATTGAGTTAATAAGTTAAAACATGATAAACACCTGAGACTATTGCTGGAGAAGTGGAAAAAACATTAAAAGGAAATTTCAGTTACAAAATATTTACTTAAGGTAAAAGAAAGTCATAATGGAATAAATAAAGGGGAGGCAGAAGACAAGGAAATAACAGATAAAATCTAACTATAGCAATTATAATATTAAATGAGAATAAATCAGAAGAAAGATTGTTGGGAAAAGTCAAATATGTAAATAAGAACATTAAATGGGAATGGATTAAAGAATGTAAATAAATGGCAAAGATAGACAAACACAATCCAACTATATGCTGCCTACATCAGACACACTCTATATCCAAAAACAACGTTTAAAATAAAAAGATTTGTCTTGAAAATAGCAACCTCAAGGCAATTGGAATACTTTAATAACAAAAAAGGTAGACTTTAAGAGAAAAACTATTAATAAAAGAATCAGCCCATTCTAAATACAATAATTATTGAAACATATATACAACTAGCACCAAGATACATGAAGAAACAAACTGACAGAAATGTAGAGGAAAAAAACTAGACTTCCATACCCCACTTTGCATCATATAGAGAAATATACAAATCAACAAAAAAATTATTAACCGATCTGAGCAGCACTCTAACCCAATGATGCCAAACAGACATCTGTGGAATACCCCACCTTACACATTCAGTGCGCATAGACATTCTCCAGGGTAATCCATGATCAATCCACATTCAATAAACCAAAAAGGATCAGTGTAATCCTTCATATATCTTCTCACCACAATTAAACAAAATAAAAGAAATGTAGCAAAGTTACAGCTATGTGGAAATTAACATATTCCTAAGTAATAAGTGGCTCAAAGAAGAGATCTAAAGAGAAATTGGAAAAAATATGATGCGTTAGATAAAGATGAAGACCCCCATATATCAAAACATTGGGAATGGACTTAAGGTACTGCTATTCTGTTGATTAAATGTTTTTAAGGAATACAAACTAATTTTATCGTAAAGATAAGTAGCTTGTTTTTATCCTAAAGATAAGCTAATTTCGTGTGTGTCAGTCCTGGGGGCTTGAACTCAGAGCCTGGGCACTGTCTCTAAGCTTTTGTGCTCAAGGATAGCACTCTGTACCACTTGAGCCACAGCTCTACTTCCTGCTTTTGTGTGGTTAGTTAGGAGATAAGAGTCTCATGGATTGCATTGTGTGTACATTGTGTGTATATTGAAAGCCTTGAAAGAAGGCTTATCTGTGATGGGGTTTTTTGCCCAAAGTCTAAAAATAAAATCTAAATGTAATCTCCTTTCTCTTTCTCCTCCCTCTCCTATTACATTTTAAAGAGAGGTTACACTGGCAGAGTGCTTACCCTTCAAGAATTATTGGTCCAAGTTGGGAAGTTAAATTCTGAAGCTGTTAGAGGACAGTGGGCCAATCTCTCATGGGAATTGCTTTACGCCACCAATGATGACGAGGAGCGCTACAGCATCCAGGCTCATCAACTACTTCTAAGAAATCTCACAGTGCAAGCAGCTGATCCTCCCCTGGGATATCCAGTGTTTTCATCAAAACCTTTCCCTATACATTTGTGTTAGAGAGCCCCTTTCCACCTGTAACATCATCAGAGGAGGTGATACATGCAAAGTGGCAATGTCCTTTTTGTCATTGGTTGCCCCAAGGATGCCTGAGAAAGCAGAGCTCATTAAAATTGGTTCCTTTGATCATCTTAATGGTTAAAAACCAGTAAGAATAATCTTATGTCCAACATAAAAGCTAGAATTAATTGGCCAATATTTGTGCTCTGTAGATTATCTTAGGCTTTGACAGTTAAGAAACATTTAAGATTAGTTACTAAATTTTTTATTGCTTTGTTAGATGTTTGATAGGTGATTTGCCTTACATAAGTCAGCAGCTATGTAATTATATAAAAAGCATGCGTATCAGTGTTTTTAATGATAATGGATCCTTTGGAAGGTTAGCATAATGTATACATGTATTTATTTGAAATATAATTTTGTAGTATTTTCAAATGTTGTACTGTTTTATTTTTACATTTAGTATGATCTAAATGTTTCCATACAATATATTACTTTTATCATAATACAATTCAGAAACCTTAAAGACTTTTAATAAAATACCTCCCATAAAATGGTTCCTCTGTGTTCATTTTAGTTTTTATATTTCACGTTGAACAAGCCATTTAAAATGATGGATGAGCAACAGTTCAGCTGGAATGGCCTCTAGAAGCCTAAATGTTGAAGTCTTGTTCCCCAGAGTGTCACTTTTGGGAGATGGAGGAGCCCTTTAGATTTGAGATCCTAGTGGAGATTCTAGGTCATTGGAAGCAAGCATGACCTTACAGGGGATAAGAGGGACGCTAGCACTTCTCTGTCTCCTTGAGACAAAATGCTTTGCTCTGCCACAAGCCCAGATCAATGAGGTCACTTGGTCATGAACTGAAACCTTCAAAACTGAACCAAAAGTAAAACTTCTAATTTGATTGTGTCTGGAAAGTTAACAGCAAGAGACAAAACAACCTGCTCCAAAGACAAAAGGAAAACAGACCCATAGGGGACTAAATAATAGGTTATTAAATATAGACTCTAGAATTGGTATTGTATGTTCGACTATACAAAACAAGATTGAAAATTTGAACAAAGAACTAGTCATTATTAAGAAGAATCAATTGCCAAGTCCAAGAGTGTTTTTTAAAAAATCAAAGCTATTCACTGGTGGCATACCCCAATAATCCTAGCTACTCAGGAGGCTGAGATGTGAGGATCACAATTCAAAGCCAGCCCAGGCAGAAAAGTCTGTGAGACTCTTATCTCCAATGAACTAAAAAAATCAAGCTTAAAATTCAGTGAATGGATTTCTCTTCAGTTCTCAGGATTGAACCTTGGGCCTTGTACATTCTAAGAGGTGTTCTACCACTGATACACACTCCAAGCTTCAGATTTTTAAGGAATATCAAATTACACAAGATACAAACATGGCACAGAAAAAAGCCAAACTATAATACATCATAAGAAAAAAGTACACAAAAAGTTGGTGTATGCCTATAATTCCAGAACTCATGAGATGAGGGAGTTGACAGCAGGAGGATTCAAGTTCATGACCACCCATGGCCACACAGTTATGTTTGATGCTAGTCTGGGCTGCATAGTAAAACCCTGTCTCAAAAGAAAACCTAAAGAAAATCGTAAAGGATATTCTTCAGAGGAAAATGACCCTCCAAAAGCCCAGAGTAAAAGAATGCAAACAGAAATAAAAAATAAAATATGGTTAAGTATAAATAATTATTGACTACATAGTGACTTTGAAAATTTGAATAAATTTAATGTTAAAAACCTCAAAATAATAGTACTTATGAGGTGCAGGAGTTCTAAGGTCCTTGTGTTACCCAGAGATTAAAGGTTTTTAGACTTGTAGTGTGATCTATAGAGTAAAAAAAAAAAAGTAGCAAAAATAAGTAAGTAGATACCTCAAAGCAAATAGAGGGAACAAGTAGAATAACAATTAGTCAAAAAAGATTAAAAAACCAAGTACGGTATTTCAAGCCTGTAATCCTAGCTACTGAGGAGGCTGAGATCTGAGGATTGCAATTTGAAGCCAGCTTGGGCAGAAAAGTCCATGAGATTCTATCTCCAATAAACCAGTGAAAAGCTAGAAGTGGAGCTGTGGTTCAAGTAGCAGAGTGCCAGCTGTGAGTGAAAAAGCTAAGGGATAGCACCCAGACTCTGAGTGCAAGCCCCCCAACTGGCACAACAAATGAATAAAAGAGGACAACTAGTAAATGAATAGATAAGGCTAATTAAACCTGAGTATCAGTTACTCATTAACTGTATACATGACACAGTCATACACCAGAAAAGTTAAGCTGAAGATTGTAAGCATTATGTTCACATTTGGTCCTCAGCTCCACCCAGACATGAGCTCCTCCCAGACCTGGAGTTCCCGCCCTACAGCTGGCCACTCCCTCTCTCCACCCAGACCTACCTGAGCACCTACCTACCTCACTTCCTGCCCCCAGACCCTCCTGTTAACTGGATAGTGAAAGGTGCCATGTGCTCCCTTTTGGGGAAATATGGCTCCTCTAATAAACCTTATAATAATCTTTCTCCTGTGCCTGACTGCCTCCGCATGGTCACCTGGGATGGATATGAAGGATCCTTTCATTGGTGGCCCAACGGGGATAGGTTCCTTGGTGGATTTGCTCCACACCTCTACTTAAGATGGGGGTCCAACCAGCTGCCCCAGGACCTAGCCTGAGGTCCTACACTCCTGTTGCCAGAGGACCACCAAGGTAACTTTCTCCTGACCAAGCACTCTGCCTGCTGCCCATCCAACACCAGCTAATTAAGTCCTATCCCCAGGTATGTGACTAGTTGACTAGAGATCCTGGTCCAGGCTGCCTGGACCTTGGTGGGATGCCAAGCCCCAATCTGAAGAAATCTTGGCCAAATGCCTGGATCTCACTGCGTGGCTTCCAGTGGTTGGGGACCACCATGGAGAGGGATGACGGTCCTTCCCACTGGTGAGTCCTTTATTGAGCCAAGTTGCATTGACTAGGATGCGCCACTTCTGTGAGCGCTCAGGCAGGTAAAAATCTTTCTCTTAACCTCTCCCTTCCTCCACCTAACGGTATTCAGAAAGGTCAATTGCTATGTAAAATGCTCTAGATAATTGGCACAAAACTAAAGTTGAGTACCAAGTTAAATTTGGGCTCCAGGGAATCCTCACCCAGCATTCTCCAATAGAAGTGTTTGTTTGTTTGGGTCAGGTCATGGGGCCTGAACTCTGGGCCTGGGCACTGTCCCTCAGCTCTTCAGCTCAAGGTTAATGCTCTACCACTTGAGCCACAGCACCACTTCCAGCTTTTTTTCTTTTTGCTTATGTGGTGCTGAGGAATCGAACCCAGGGCCTCATGCATGCAAGGCAAGCGCTCTACCACTGAGCCACCTTCCCAGCCCTCCAATAGAAGTGTTTGATGTGCTAAATCCCCTCATAGAACAAACAAGCCCTGGGAAAATGCAGCCCAGCAAAATAATTTGTTTAAAAGATTGTCTTAAATTTTAGTCATCTGTGAGAGTAAGATTGGCAAAATATCTATTGCCACTAAACAATTCAGGAAACTGTAGGCTGGTATTCATTTTTCATGTTTTAAGATCTGTGGGCATAATATGTATGTAAACTTATTGAGATAAAACTGTCATCATTATGTAAAAAAAAAAAATGAATGAGTTTAAACTCCCAAGAAAGGTCAACGAGTTTGGATATTATGAGTTTAAACTCCCAAACAAGATTGGATATTATCAAACGTGTAAAACATTGTTGCATTGTTTTAAAGAAAAACTTTGGCTAAAAGGTTTTCTGTTCTTGAGCATGGAGTTTGCTAAATTCTGTTAACTCTTCAGCTCTCTCTAGCATTGACCATGTAGTGGATGCGCCATCTTGGCACTGTGGTAGCTCAGCTGCTGTTTCAGACCAACTCAGTTTTGCGCCAACTCGACTTGCTTCTGTGACTCTCCCTGACCTGACCAGCCCAGGCACCATTATGCCATAACACATGTCTGTTTGTGTCTTGTCTCTTGTTTACTGAAAGTTTCTTGTTGTTGGAAAAGTTTTGTGTTTTAAACTGACCACATGGTTCTATCATAATTAGGCAAAGTAATACCACTGAAATTCAAAAAAAAACATAAACAGCCGATTTTAAAATCCAAGCACACTCTATAATCTGTGCACAAATGTATCTGTCTATCAATATGTAAAATATGTAAATAGTTATGGTTCCACAGTTACCAAGTATTCTGCTTGCTAAAAATCTTTGTCAATGAAAGCTGTGAGTTAATCTAAGTTGATTTAAGAATTTTGAGACCTGACTACAAGCCAACGGAAAAAACTGGCAGTTTTAAAGGGCCTTGGGAAAGAAAACAAGATGGTTTCCGTTGCAAAGTAGATGAAGTTGGTAATTAAGTTAGCTGTGATTTATGTCATCCTTAGGTCCATCTATGCGAAAAGTTAAATATTGTACTTCTGACCATGGCTGGTAAACTAAGGCTAAAGTTTTATTTCTCCATTTTCTCCCCTGTGTGCCATTCAACTCCCTTTAAGATCAAGGGACCAGAGTAACTCAAGATGCAGTTTCCTCCTGTGCATGGGAAATGCCCAGGAAACAGAACAAAGTTGTCACAGCTGCCTAAACCATTGGCACCAGCCTGCAAAAGCCAGTGTAAAACAGGTCTTTATCCAGTATATGTAGAAATTTTGCAGAAAACTAGCGGGAGGTGCCATAGTCCATCCACACTGAGAGATGCCACAGCCTTGCCCAGACCCCCGGCCTTGCTCCATCACACATGACCAAAGCCTGCTGATTTGGGGTAAAAAGAAGAAGAAAAAAAAGCCAATTCAGATATTTGTGTCTGTAATGTTAATCCCCACAAGTTAGACCATAAGAGGTGTATGAGCAAAGGATATAAGTTAACTTCTATGCTATTTTGTAATTGGATGTATTTCTAAAGGAAAAGAGATGCTAAGTCTAGAATCTTGGTACAGTGCTAGTGCATTAAGAAAAACTGCTAATTTCCTAAAGGTAACTCAGACTGCAGGAAAAAAGTGTCCAGTTTAAACCTTTGGCCAAGAGGTAATGGGTGTTCCCCAGTGTTTCAATGGGGCATTTAAATGCAAATTAATGTTAGAAAAAGGGATTAAAAATGGTGTCTCCTTTGTAAAAAAAACTTTTGGAGAAGTAGTGGGGAATGGCTGGCCTCCCAGACAAAAGTTGAAAAGGTAAAATTGTCCTAATGTTTATTTCAAAGTAAAAAAAAAAAAAAAAAACATAAATTAGGAGTACCAAAATGTTTATTCCAGTTTGCCATTATAGGTTTTTTGTAAGTTTCCAGCAGTAAAGGACAGAGGACAAATTTGTCCGATTAACTTTGGCCCTTAGTAAGGTCCAGGTAAGACCATGCTTATAAAACTACTTCCAATGACCATCTTTGTTACTTTTGATTGAAGTGGCTGTTTGTAAAAACTCATTATCTGAAAACTGTAGTTCAAAGCCAGCCTGGGCAGAGATAGGTCCCTGTGAGATTGTCATCTCTAATCTTCCAGCATAGTGTGCAAAAGCAGAGTTGCTTTGGAGCTCAGTGGCAGAGTGCTAGCCTTGAGCTGAAGAGCTGAAGGACAGCGCTCAAACCCTGAGCTCAAGTCCAGCAACTGACCAAGGAAAATGCCAAGGGTACATTTATCCCAGCACTCCAGGGAAAAGGCACTCCAGGGACCCTTGCAATGTTGGAACACGCAGAGGCAGTTACAAGCAACTGCTTGGATAGCAAAAAATGGTGTCAGAACCTGGAGTCACTTGAGTGTGGACCTTCAAAAATTGATCAGAGCCAAGAGGTCATGGCAAGATAGTTTGTAAGCATGTAATTATGTCCATATATGTCCAACTGGGCAGGAACTTGCCAGTCATCTGTGGTAGTGGGTAGTAAAAGCTAAGGTTGTAAAATGTGAGGGATAATTTAAATCTCAACCCCCCTGTACCTGCTCAAAGTCCTAATTGGCAGTGACTTTTGAGCTGGCACAGCCACATAAATTCATCTGCTAAGGAAAGAAAGTTTGTAGACCTGAAATTATGCCCCTATTGAGATCTGTTTAAAGGCCTACACAGGTAGGCATTGTTAGGGCCACTAGAGATCAGGTTCCTTAGCCAGACAGAAAAATGGTTTTACAAACCAGAGTGTTAAATAGGCTATGGTGCTGTAGCCCAAGAAAAGGTCTCTACATTTGTTAAAAGTTAAATGTTGTATATAAGCCACTTTAAACAGGCTGCCCAGAGACAATGGGCAGTAGTACTTAGAGTGCCAATCAGTTGTAGTTTAAAAACATCTACTGGGTTTTGTTATTCCAAAACTCTGGCAAATAATTGTTAGTCAATTGTTAACAAGTTATAGATAACTTCTATCTCCATTGACCCTCTTGTTGCTTTAATTGGAAATAAAAAGGGCTTTTGTGACAAAGACTCCTTTTGCCACAGTTCAAAGCCATCCAGAGCACAAAGACTCCCTCTAAACCTCCATTTCTCCACTAGTCAGCAAAGAGCCAGGCTGGAGGCATGGCTCCAAACTTTCACTTCTTAAATATCCAGCTGAAGACTGAAAGTGGCATTGTGACTCTAAGTGGTAGAGCACTAGGCTCGAGCAGAAGTGCTCAGGGACAGTGCCCAGGCCTTGAATCCAAACATGGTAAATGCCAACTGGGACAAGCTAGACACTGAGACACACACACACACACACACACACACACACACACACACACACACACACACACACACACACACACACACACACACACACACACACACACACACACACACACACACACACACACACACACACACACACACACACACACACACACACCAGGACAAAGTCAGTCCTGACATTGGAAAACTGCGGAGAGGAGTAAGAGAAGATAACATCTTAAATGGAGTCACCCTTTCAAAATTAATGAGAGTCAGGAGATCAAGAGAAATAGTTGCTTGCCCACCTACTGTCCATACCTGTCTATCTTCTAACTGGACAGAAAGCTACCTTGCCTTTGTTACCTGCTATTTGTATTTATAGTAGCTTCTGACTGGTACTCCCAACCAGTCCATTATGCTCTCCCCTACCCAGTTGCCAAAAGACCCTAGACACCCCTTCCTGCCCTGAGTCAGTTATTCCTCCTTCCCTGTACTGGGCCACAACTGGGCTTATGCTCCAAATGGAACTTTTCTGGCCCATGGCCAGTGTGTGTTCTTCTATGTCATTCATGATAACTGACTTTGTCACCCTGTCAGCTTCTTGCCTGACCTTTCCAAAAGTCTCTTTTAACAGGTTAACATCCCCTGCCCAGGACACCACCTGGGAACAAGTCAAGGCCATCCTGTTCCTACAGGCAACCAAGGACATCACTTACACTGTCCTTCCTTGCCCAGTGCAGACCCGGACCCTAAAGACCTCAGCTCCAGGGATTCCTTGATGTCCCCAGGCCATCAGAAAGTAGCCAAAAGAGTCCATGGCTCTGGTACCTTTAAATATCTCTGCTACCTCTTCCTCAGGTTACTGTGATCCTAAAGTGGGAAAAATCTTACTCAGAATGCCAGGAGTCAGGTACCAATCCAAAACAGAAAAGCCAATTTTAGCCCCTTCTGAGAATCAATCCTTCCATGGCTTATTCCTCTCTTGGGCTACTAACAGCAATTTTGCCTTTTATTAATTGTGTCTTGCATTTTAGATATCTACTGTCATGGAAAAAAGAGGACCTTTACCAACCAAACTGTCAAGCAGATGCTGCTTAGACAGAACCCAGCCAAGCAACAAAGCAGGAACCCGACTACTTTGTCCCTTTATAGCAGGAAGTAGCTCCAGATGAAATGACCTCTGCCCATACCCCCCCCCACACACACTCACACCTGGTACCCCTATTTTTGTTCAACAACAAAGGGGAGAATGTAAGCATTATGCCCACCTTTGGTCCTCAGCTCCACACAGACCTGAGCTCCTCCCAGACCTGGAGTTCCTACCCTATAGCTGGCCACTTCCTCTCTCCACCCAGACCTACTTGAGCACCTACCTACCTCACTTCCTGCCCCCAGACCCTCCTGTTACCTGGATAGTGAAGGGTGCCATGAACTCCCTCTGGGGGGAATATGGCTCCTCTAATAAACCTTATAATAATCTTTCTCCTGTGCCTGCCTGCCTCCGCATGGTCCCCTGGGACGGATGTGAAAGATACTTTCAAAGATAGTGAAAGAAATAATACAGATGAGTACAAGAAATAATGACATAAAGAATGAAAATAAATCAAGTACACCAGTTGCTTCTAAAATTGTTTATAGAAATTTTGAAGAACAGTATGAAGGTTCCTCAAAAGTGCTACAATAGTATTGTTATAAAACATTCCACAATTCCACTTATAGGTATGTATTAAGTGTACTTTCCATTGTTGCTACAAAATACCTGCGGCTGGTGCTGTATAAAGAAAAGAACACTCTTTAAGCTCATAGTTTTGGAGCTTGAAATCCAAGATCAGTGCCTCATCCATTTACCCTGTAGACAGACCTCTCTTGGCTTTAATAACAGGACAGAGAACATTGGATTCTTAGGATAATCTTCATCTATTAAAGTGGAAAATACCACCCACCTTGAGTAAACTAATGCTAAAGAATCAATAGAGCAAATTACATACCACATGTAATAAGTTATGGCTGCTGTGAGTTCTGCTTAGTACTTCAAATGACTATTTCTACCGGTGCACTCTTCTAAAAGAGTAGAAGTATCTTGGAGGTAGAAATATCCTAAATGCAGCTTTACATTTTCTCAATGCCTAGCCATTTGTTTGTGAACTTTGCAACACAGTTTTGTTGCTATGGTTTAAAGGTTTCTGTTCCTCCAGTAAGTAATGTTGCAATTTAATTCCCAAAGCCACAGTAGTAACAGGCATGGCCTTTGAGAGGTGAATGGGGATTAGGTATCCTTAAAAGGGGGCTTCAGATGGGAGGTTTTCCTCTTGCCCCTTCCCCACTTCCTTTCCCCACAGAGGACTGAGTTCACCCATCCGGAGGACACAGCAACAAGGTATCTTAGAGGTACAGATCAGCCAGCCAGACCCCAATCCTGTTGGTACCTTGATCTTGGACTTCCTCGCTTCTAGAACTGTAAGAAACAAACTCCTATTGTGTCTAACATTCAATCTGCTATTTTATATGAACACATATATGTTAAGTACATGAGTATAATTCTTGGTTATATTTTGATAACTTAGGTTTAAGCCTATATGCGAAAGCATAATTAAATGTTCTGTTGTTCAAGGATGTAATGAGTGTTAATAGTTTTTTGCAAGATTCATGACAATATTTATTCATTGTATGTTTAAAGCTGTATCAAAATTTAAAATCAAGCTGAACATGGAATCACACGCCTACAATCCCAGCACTTAGGAGGCTGAGACAGGACTGGAGGTTAGCTTGGTGTACAAAGTAAGATCCTACATCCAAAAAAAAAAATCATAAATTAGTCTTATATTGGTCTTCTGTAAAATAAGCTGTAGTTCTCCAATTGCAAACTTCCAAATACTTCTTTTAATCATGTTTTCTCTTCCAGACTTTAAAATAAGAGGAATCTGCATCCTGTAAAAGAATGACAGTAACATGCATGAGTTTTATTTTTTTAACACTTAAGGCCTTCTAGGTCTTTGCTTTTTGTTTTTGTTTTGCCAGTTGTGGAGTATGACCTCAGGGCCTGGGCTAACACTCTACCACTTGAGCCACAGCTGAACTTCAGCTTTTGATAGTTAATTGAAAATAAGAGTCTCTGTATAAATTATATAGGACTCTGGGCATTCACACACAGTGAGACCAAAGGAGGATAATCTTAGAAAAGATGCAATGCCTAGTGTATCTGATCAAACAAAATAATATTTATTGAAATGAACTCCAGGAAATGGAAAAAAGAGGTTTTTTTCTTTGTTGCTGTTTTTTTTTTCTTTTTGTCTTCTTTGTTCTTTTATTTGTCCTTGGGAGGGTACGGGAGCACAGAAATGGTGGGATAAAAGGTAAAAAAAATGCAGCCACGGTACTCGCTAGAGACTATGTTGAAAGGATATATACAACTTGTGCGTGGGGACAGGAGGAAAAAACTGGGAGAGAAGAAAGGCAGGCATGACATTGTCCAAAAAGAAATGTACTCAGTACCTGACTTGTCTAACTTTAATGTTCGATACATCACCTTTGTAATAACAATAAAAAAATTGTTTTAAATGTCTTTTCCAAGTAATCGGGAGTTTTCTAACAAGGAAAAGCCCAGGTCCCAGTGGATTCATGGCTGAATTCTAGGTCTTTTAAAATTGAACTAACACTGGTACTCCTCAAACTTTCCATGAACTACAAACAGAAAGATCAATTCCAAACACCTTTTACTAAGCCAGCATTACACACATTCCAAAACCAGGTAGGGACTGAGAAAAGAGAACTATAGACCAATCTCTCTAATGAACACAGATGCAAAACTCTTCAATAAAACACTAGCCAACAGAATTCAGCGACTAATTTGTAAAAAATCATACATTGTGATCAAGTGGGTTTTATCCCAGAGATGCAAGGCTGGTTTAAAAAAAGGAAAGACAGAAAAAATAAGGATATCACAGACTTTTCCTACCCAGACTGGCTTTGAACAGTGATCCTCTGATCTCAGCTTTCTAAGTAGCTAAGTGTCAGTCACCAGTGCCTAGCTAATCCTTCTGTTTTAAGGCACTATCTATATCATTATTACTCACTGTGAAGAATTCTTTGAAACTTCGGACAAATGCTTAAAAGAGCTTTAAAAATTGTAGCAAAATTCTAGAGCTACACGCAAAAAAAGGCCTTATGATTATCACCATTACAATTTCTACGTGACATGAATATCATTGGTCAGATTCTATTCACGCCATTTGTTAATACTAATTTTTCTTATTATTATTCTGTACAGATAAGCCCTAATAATTGCCCTAGTAATTATAGATGATAAGTAATAGTATTAGAATTACACTATTTAGGAAATAACTATTAAATTTTGTATAAACATTTAGTATGTTTCAGGAATAAAAGCATTCTACAACCTCCAATATATATTACTTTCACTTGGGAAGATAAACATTTATCTCTTTCAACAATTTTCATTATGGGGCTGGGAAGGTGGCTCAGTAATACAGTGCTTGCCTTGCATGCATGAGGCCCTGGGTTTAATTCCTCAGCACTACATAAGCAGAAAAAGCTGGAAGTAGCCAGGCACGGGTGGCTCACGCCTGTAATCCTAGCTACTCAGGAGGCTGAGATCTGAGGATCGAGGTTCAAAGCCAGCCCGAGCAAGAAAGTCTGTGAGACTCTTATCTCCAATAAACCACTAGGAAACTGGAAGTGGTGCTGTGGCTCAAGCAGTAGAGCACTCGCCTTGAGCTGAATTGCTGAGGGACATCGCCCAGGCCCAAAGTTCAAGCCCCACGACCGACAAAAAAAAAAAAAAAGCTGTAAGTGATGCTGTGGCTCAGGTAGAGCATTAGTCTTGAGCAGAATAGCTCAGGGACAGCGCTCAGACCAGAGTTCATGCCCCACAACCAACAATAACAAAAAAGAATCTTCACTAGTAAAAACAAAATAATGATTAACAAAATTCAGTGTGGCTTTGTTCTTTGGTTTTGTAAGAAAATGAGTATCATGTCCCAGAAATGGTACTGGGAAATAAGAGGACATTCATTTCACCATTTAAAAAAGAGTGACAAAGCAATAAAACCATGCAAAAACAATTCAATAAAGAGAGTATCAGGAAGAGTCACTGCCTTTAGAAAGACTAAATGTAATCAAAGTGTGATGTCTAGTGGTGTTAATATTCTACAGTTAGCTATTCTGTAAGCAAAATGAAATAACCTTCATGTGGAAATTTCGGAAAGAACAACTACTGCTGTGGTATGGAAGCTCTCTAGTCTCTGCCTCTCTTTCCCTCTAAAATTATTATTTTTGTAATACACTCTTTCTCTGAATTATTATTAAATTCAGAATGTAAATTGGTAACAAGATTATGACAGTATGGAGAGCCTTTTAGGAAGTTTTAAGAAATGGAATTATTATATGACCCTCAGTAATGTCATTTATTGGTCATTCATTACTCTATATTCTGTCATTCTGACAAATAGCTGAGACTTGTCTGGAGGCTGAAAGTCTCAGACAAGGAGGTATCACCTGTCTGTCAGCTTCTGGTGAGGAATCCCTCAGCTAGGTTTTAACTTGGAGAAGCAATGGAAACAACCAGCCACATGCAGAAGGGGACATATTTGTTGGGTGGTCTTCCTTTATGACAAACCACTCTCTTAAGAAGTAACCTTGGTCCTGTGAGAAGTATAGTAGCCCTTTGGAGGCTAAAATCTCGAAGACTGAGATTGGAAGCCAGCCTGGGCTGAAAAGTCTGTGAGACTCTATCTCTAAATTAAACTCCTGAGCTAGGTACTGGTGGCTCATGCCTGTAATCCTAGCTACTCAGGAGGCTGAAATCTCAGGATCATGGTTCAAAGCCAGCCCCAGCAGGAAAGACTGTGGGACTCATCTCCAATTAACCACCAGAAATGGTGCTGTGGCTCAAGTAGTAGAACACTTGCCTTGAGCTGAAGAGCTGAGGGACAGCGCCCATGTCCACCGTTCAAGCCCCATGGCCGACAAAAATTTAAACCCCTGGATTAGGGTATGGTTCCAGTGGTAGAGCAACGGCCATGAACAACAAGCCATATAACAGTGACAGGCCCTTCACTCGACTGAGGCTCATTACATTTGTTATATTTATACAGTCAACACTTCTGAGGATGACAACAGACATTAGCTGTCTCAGGAACAGTTAATCATGTTCCCCAATCACTGCTATAGGAGTAATGATGAGGGAAGGAGCAATCAATCCTTGTTCTCAGACATGGACATAAAGCATCTTTTTGGGGGGGAGTCCGGTCGTGGGGCCTGAACTCTGGGCCTGAGCGCTGTCCCTCAGCTCTTCAGCTCAAGGCTAGCACTCTACCACTTGAGCCACACTTCCGGCTTTTTTCTTTTTGCTTATGTGGTATTGAGGAATCGAACCCAGGGCCTCATACATGCAAGGCAAGTAAGGCAAGTGCTCTACCACTGAGCCGCCTTCCCAGCCCCTTTTTTTTTTAAATTTTTTATTTTTGGGTCCGGTCATGGGGCCTGAACTCTGGGCCTGGGCGCTGTCCCTCAGCTTTCAGCTCAAGGCTAGCACTCTACCACTTGAGCCACAGCGCCACTTCCGGATTTTTTTTTCTTTTTGCTTATGTGGTGTAGGGAATCGAACCCAGGGCCTCATGCATGCAAGGCAAGCGCTCTACCACTGAGCCACCTTCCCAGCCCCAGACATAAAGCATCTTACGGAGCAGAGTGATTTAGGAGCAAGGCAAAAGGCACAAAGGCTATACAGTATGCACACATCTAAACAGTGTAGCAGGTGATTTGCCAGGAACAAACATGGACTGGGAGGACAATCAGACCTGGGGAGAGGTGGGAGGGAAGGCCAGGTATCAGTTCAAGGAAGTGACACCTGAGCTAAAACCTCAGGTAGGTAGAAGATGGTGGGGAGAAATATTGAGGAAAGAATATTTAGGCACTGTCATATAATAAGTGTAAAAGGAAAAATTTGGCAAATTTTCCCTTGATTTTACCTCTTAGAAACCTTAAATCTCTAGGCTAGTAATAATTTATAGCAAATCATTAGCTATAGAGACTATTTTTATATTTTTGTTTACATCATAAGATCCATGGAAAGTCAGCAAAGATTAATTGAAGTGGTAGAAAATGTACTTTTCTGCAAGATTGATATGTACTGTTAAGAAATACATAAATTCTTCTTACCACACCCTTCTTGAAGTTTTCAATCCTTTGCTTCGAAAATTTCTTGACTAACCACCAGCCAAAGGTTGGCATATACTGACATATATACGCTGCCAACAAGTAGGGGTGATCGCCGATCCAAACTTCTTTCAGATCATTGGCCATGGAGATCAACATCAGCTGCACACAGCGACTAGTTGCCATCTTATGCGACTGGTCTCCTTCATTTCCTACCATCTAAAAACAGTTGTAGATAAAGTGAACTTTGAGTTTTTATCCAAGTAATATGACAGAACTCTTAAGAAAGAACAAAAGACCACCTAGGCATGTGGCTCTTTCACTTACTTCTTCATGCTCATTAGGAGTCCCCAGAGGAACTAATAGGGTTATAAATTCAACAATATTTCCAAAGCCTAACAGAAAGAATAATTACCAGGTAAGACTATGCAGGCTAATTAAAGGTTGAAGGATTTTTACTTTGTACATGCGGGGAGGGAGAGGAGTATTTGTGTGTGTCAGTACTAGGGATTGAACTCAGGCCCTCATGCTCTTGCTTAGCTTTTTTGTTCAAGGGGGAAAAAAGCAAGCAATTCAGGTGCTCTTCCACTTGAACCATGGCTCCAGATCCTGCTTTTTGATGATTAACTGGAAATAAGAGTTCTCATAGACTTTTCTGTCAGGCTGGCTTTGAAGCTTAGATCACAGCCTCCAGGGTAATTAGGAGCCATCTGTAGCCCAGCTGGATTTGTTACTTTTAATCAGAATTGCTTCATCTTAGAGTGCTAGAAAACTTCATTATCAGTTTAGTTTAAAATTTTCAAATGAATTAACATCTGGTAAATAAAAGCCTATAAACGAGCCCAGGGAAATGAAAAAGAAGATTAAAGGAATATCTTAGTAGTGAACAAAATGGTAGACCACTTGTGTTACTTTTTACATTAACCTTTATTAAAACTAGCTGCTGAAAGCAACTTTAATACTTTTCACCATGTTGTGAGTTAGGTTGTGTGAATAATTCCTAAGCACTTCTGACATTTTAAAAATAGATATAACGTGCCAGGCACCAATGACTTACTCCTGTAATCCTAGCAACTCAGAAGGCTGAGATCTGAGGATGCAGAACAAAGCCAGTCTGGGTAAGAAAGTCCATGAGACTCAAAAAAACCTGGAAATAGAGCAGTAGCTCAACTGGTAGAGTGCCAGCCTTGAGTGAGAAAGCCATAGGAGTTCAAGCCCAATCCTGGGACAAAAGAAAAGATGTAAGTAGTAAATCATTGAAGTTATTCCCAACAGGAATTTTTACCTTTGTGACTTCCTCAGTTATTGCATTCTTCACAATATCTGACTGCACAGGTCCAGGGCACACAGTAGAAATCGATATGCCTGGATAGTCGCTAAGTTCTGTTCGGAGAGCATTAAAAAAACCCTAACCGAAAAAAGGAAGAAGTAACAAAAACAAGAAAAAGATAAATGAATCTCAATACAGACACATGACATCAAAACAGGTTCTGCATTGCCTCAGGAAAAAAGGAGAGGAAATCACAGAAAGAGTGTATAGAAGAGAGCCAGTATTTCATGAGGATGTGGTATAGACAGAGATAAAAAGGGGCCAGGTTGACTAGCCTAGGTTCCAAAGGGCAGAAACTGTAGATACTCTTTGTATTTCAGCTTCTGTTGTACTGTGTGGCACAATACAAGGGCTCTATACTCACCTGTTAGATAAATACAATCAAGTGTGGTGAAGACATTTTTATTATCCACTGAGAATGTCCTCTATGAAAATTCTCTTCTTTCTCTATCTTTACATTTCACCCCAGCTCCAACAACCTCCCTCCCGTAATGGCTGTATCCCCCATATGCACTGCAGTTCTATTGAACTTGAACTTGAGCAACCTTACCCGAAGAGCATGCTTGCTGGCACAATAGCCACTGGACAGGGGTACAGACATAATTCCCGCAAAGCTGTTCACAGTCACAATCTTCCCCTGCTTCCTCTCCATCATATGAGGTAGGACACACTTAGTCAAAGACACTGTCCCTAAGTAGTTAAGGTCCATTAGCTCCTTGAAGACATCTACGCTGGTTTCCACAAACAAAGAACGCTGAGATCTCCCACCATTGTTGACCAGAATGTCGATCTAATTTAAAAAATAAATAAGTTTTTCAAAGTGAGCACTTTGAGAATGTCCTAAATAGGTGGTTGGTTTTATTGTTAATGTTAGAATCAATTTGTCAATAGAGTGTCTCTAGAAATAAGCAATAAAAAGATAATACAACTGGAATTCATCTATAGAAGCCTCATTTTTGCCAGGCACCAATGCTCACACGTGTAATTGTAGCTTCTCTGAGGATCACAGTTCAAATCCAGCCTGGGCAAAAAAGTCTTTGAGACTCCTTATCTCCAATTAACCACACACACACACACACACACACACACACACACACACACACACACACACACACACACACACACACACACACACACACACACACACACACACACACACACACACACACACACACACACACACACACACACACACACGGCACTGTGGCTCAAATGATAGAGAATTAGCCTTGATCAAAAGAAGCTCAGGAACAGTGTTCAGGCCTTGAGGTCAAGTTCCAGTACCAGCATTGTTCTACATAGAAAAATCAGTTATTGTAAAGATGTGAAAAAGCAATTATCTAAAGCCAAAAGTACAGAGATTAGAAAGCCCACCTGACAGGCCTGATCTTGCTATGTAGAGCCCATCTATCAAGCTCTCTGTGAATGAGAGACCCCAGAAGGGAATCTTATCAGCAATCACTTCAAAGCCAGGCAAAGCAACACAATGAATATTCTAGCAATACAGAAATGCTACTTACTTTACCAAACTCCTGGAGGACAGTTTTGGTTGCGACCTCGTGGGAGTTTCTATCAGTCAAGTCAAGAGGCAAAACCAGAATATCCTTTTCTTTTAAATTGCCATTCTCTAAATAAAGACACATAAACATTACTGTGATATTATGTTATTAGTCATTGGAGATCCTTGTTTTTCCCATGTTAGCATTAACCACCTTCTACCTTACAACAGGAGTTAGCCATCATATCATCTCTAGGTGGCTTTGTGTTTCTCATTTATCAAGGAATAGACAGTGGTAATATGGAAATATCTTAAGGAAAAATGCTAACTTGCCTATCAAGAAGGAAGGCACACTGCACTCTGGCAAAAGTCGATTATAAAAAAGGCCCAAGAAAATGAGTCAAGGGAAATAGCCCACATCTGTAATTCCAGAACTTAGAAGTTAGAATCAAGATAATGATAAGTTCAAGGCCAGCCTGGGCTACATTGTAAGATCACATCTCAAAAGCAAACAAAAAAAATTTTTTTTAATTAAAATGTAGATTACAACAAAACATGCAAAAGTAATTCAATACCTTAAAAATACAGAGCCATATTATGTTTTACAATAGAGTCACAAAGTTTACTTGTTGTCCTGAAAAATACTTTTTTTTTTTTTTTTTGCCAGTTGTGGGGCTTGAACTCAAGGCCTGGGCACTGTTCCTGAGCTTCTTTTGCTCAAGGCTAGCTCTACTTCTTAAGCTACAGAGCCACTTCCAGTTTTTTGGGGTTTTTTTTGTGTATGTGGTACTGAGGAATCGAACCCAGGGCCTCATGCATGCAAGGCAAGCACTCTACCACTGAGCCACCTTCCCAGCCCCTTAAAAAATTCCTTTTAATTTACAGTTTACATTGTAATTCAGTAAGAAGCTCAGAGGTCTTGGAATAATGGCTTCTCTTCAGAGGGCTACAGAAAGCAGATAAGGAAGAGAACACAATTTACTATTTGTTTCCCACCTAGAAACAACATGGAGGACTAGCCACTGGCCCTTCTTCCTTGTATTCAGCAAAAGCACAATTGAAAGTAATTTTCCTGAACCCTGCCTTAAAATATAAGAAGTGCCAATAAGAGCATAGGAGCATGGTCCAAGTGATAAGGGCATTGTCAGGCAAGCACCGGACCCTGAGTTCCATCCTCAATACCATGAACAGAACCAGAGTGAGGCAGCGAGGGTGAGAGGTGCCAGCAAGAGCAAGCAAGACTAAAGAGTATTAAAGGTACGATATTAAAGGTTTGGTAGTTAAAATAGGAAATGGTGAAACACTGAATGTATTAAAAGCAACCAGAAGGCTTGTGTCAATGATCTAACAGGAAAAAAGAAAGCTAACATCACTGCCAGGGCAAGCCTGCCAAGTCACAGCCAGAGAGGACCAAAAACCATAGAAACAGTACACTGTGGCCAAGTGCCAGTGGCTCATGAATGTAATTCTAGTGACTGAGGGGGCTAAGATCTAGAGGACTGCAGTTCCAGCCCAGCACAGGTAGAACAGTTTGTTAAACTCCATTTGCAAAGTAACCAGCAAAAAGCAAGGATGGGGGTGGTGTGGCTCAAGCTGTAGAGCACCAATCTAGCAAGTATGAGGCCCTGCGTTCAAAACCTAATATTACCTTGAAAACAAAAAGGATGATGAACATAAGCACAAAAGGCTTCTAAACTAGAAGAAGAAGTAAGTCTTATGTTCTTTCTGAGTGTGTATGGGGATGAATTCTCACATTGCTATGTGGTTAGCTCAATCATCAAAATAAAAGAATGATTTTTGAAAGAATGATAGATGAGCAAAATATGATCTGGTAGAAAATTCAAAAGTATCTCAGTTTAAATACTGAAGTCCCTATGATATAATAAATATTTTACTTGAGGCTGTTTTCAAAGCATCCAAAACCCAAGCCAACAAAATTATAAATACTATCCAAGGGTAGTGGCACATACACATCTGAAATCCCAGCAGACAGGTCTCTGAAGTGCCTGACTTCAAAGCCAGCCTAATCTGTATACTATAGTGCATTCAAGGACAGCCTGACCTACCAAGTGAGACCTTGTCTCAAAAAAATAAAAAATTTGGGGCTGGGAAGGTAGCTCAGTGTAGAGTGCTTGCCTTGCATGCATGAGGCCCTGGGTTCGATTCCTCAGCACCACATAAGCAGAAAAAGCCAGAAGTGGCACTGTGGCTCAAGTGGTAGAGCCCTAGCCTTTAGCACAAGCAGCTCAGGGACAGCACCCAAGCCCAGAGTTCAGGCCCCACGACTGACTAATAAATAAATAAATAAATTGACACTGCCACTTAGTATACAAATATGAAAGATGAACTCCAGAGTACATGTTTAAACTTAATGTCATTCATGTTCTTATATCCTATATAACAAATTCTACATCATCCTACATTGACTTTAATATCTGACATTAAGCAAAAATGAATAAGGTTCTAACTGTTCCAGTGTCATTGGTAAAACAAAAAAAAAATCAAACTGTACTTCCTCAAATATAAAGCTATGAGACAATGATTAAAAATCCTCTAGGTCATTCCCAAACACTAAGGATCAGTGAAAAATCTGGGTGGATGCACTTTAGTATCTATGGGTTTTGGTTGTTTTGAAGTTTAAGAAGGAGAAGGCAAGGGCAGACACTTAGGAGACGACAAAAGAGCACTTGGAACTCTGGGAGCATCACCTCTACCCTCAAAAGTTCCCAAAGTTACAAGTAAATTGGATTCTAACTCATTTCCAGCAAGTTTGGCTGCTGTTTTAGGTTTACTTACCCAGGCATCTTCTTTTCACTCTCTCCAGCTCATGTACTCTTCTGGCTGACAGCACAAGAGAAACTCCTAGTTTAGACAACTGGTAAACCAGCTCCTCACCAATGCCACTTGATGCTCCAGTCACCCACACTACCATGTCAGTCAGTTCCCATTCTATGGAGGAAGAAGAAAGGCCAGGTAGCAAAAAAGCCATAGATTAGATCCTACCAAAGTGTAGAAAACTTTCAATAGTTTCAATAAACATGCAGACCTGCTGTGTGAATCTATTTAAAATGAAGACATCTATCTAAAGGCTTAAAAAAGTACTAGGTCTTGAACTCGAGGTTTCACATGGTTGGCTTTTTCCCTCGTGGCTAGTACTCTACCACTTGAACCACATCTCCATTTTCAGATTTTTGTGGGGTAATTGGATATAAGTGACCCATAAATTTGTCTCTTCCTGCTGGTTCCAAACTGCTATTCTCAGAACTCAGTATCCGAGTAGCTAAAATTGTAAGTGTTAGCCACAAGCCATATTAATTGTAAACTGTGTGTGTGTGTGTGTGTGTGTGTGTGTGTGTGTGTGTGTGTGTGTGTGTGTGTGTGTGTGTGTGTGTGTGTGTGTGTGTGTGTGTGTGTGTGTGTGTGTGTGTGTGTGTGTGTGTGTGTGTGTGTGTGTGACTCAGGGTCCTGGCACTGTATTCTACCACTTGAGCCACAGCTCTACTTCTGGCTTTTCAGTGGATAAGAGTCTCATAGACTTTTGTGCCCTGGCTGGCTTTGAGCCACGATCCTCAGACCTCAGCTTCTTGAGAGCTGGGATTACAGGAGGGAGCCACTGGCACCCAGCATAGAATTTGATACATTCTAGAATCTTGCATAAATCTCCAGATTTTACTCTTAGTTAAGGCTTCTAAATCCTCAGTTGTGCTCTAAGGCTCTATTAATCTGTGTAAATAAATCTTAGTGGATAGAAAGTCAGTGCCTGGACTTAATTTCCTTATCTATTAAATGAGGAATTCAGATGAGATGATTACTATGGGTCCCACCAATTTTTTTGTTCTTTTTCATATTTTTTTGCAGTTGAAATATAGTTAAATAAGCCAAATATACCAACTTATGCTCCATGCTATGATCTAATTTAAAGTAATATTATCTCCATTTAATGTTTTGTTAATGTTAATTGTTAATGTTTTGTTAATTATTAATGTTTTGTTAATGTTAATTTGTTAATTGTTAATGTTTTATTTTTTATTCCATCCTATGAACTTAACACATTACCTTATTAGAACCCTACTAGGGACCTTATGAAAAAGATATTATTACCTCCGTTTCACAGACATAGAAACTGAAAAAGAGATTCATGTATCCTTCTAGTCTATAAACTCCGTCAAGGCTGGGACCCTGTCTGCCTTCTTCAGGGCTGTGACCTAAGTGCCTAGCAGAGACCCAAGGACAGAGAGGACTCCATAAACAAATACCTACTGATTAAATACCTATGAGCCCCAGCAGAACTGTGATAGGAGCCCAGACATATCAAGCTGCAAAGCCCACACTGCCCACTGCCCTATGCTACACACATTTAAAAGTAGTCAGTTTTCCCCCCAGTGCCTTTCCACAGGGCCTTACCCACATGAGACAAGTGCTCCACCACAGAATACAGTCCCAGCTCTAAGTACTATCAATACTTTTAAATGTTCCTCAGACATTCAAGGAAATACAACTCGCTGAGTGATAGTGGCTCAGACCTATAATCCTAGCTACTCAAGAGACTGAAATTGAAAGATTTAAGTTCAAAGCCAGCCCAGGAGGAAAGTCCATGAGACTCTTATCTCCAATTAACCAAAAAAAAAGCCAGAAGTAGAGCTGTGGTAGAGTGCCAGCCAGCCTTGAGTGGAAAAAGCTAAGAAACAGCACCTAGGCACTGATATCAAACCCCAGTTCCAGCACTCACACGGAAGGAAGGAAGGAAGGAAGGAAGGAAGGAAGGAAGGAAGGGAGGAAGGGAGGAAGGGAGGAAGGGAGGAAGGGAGGGAGGGAGGGAGGGAGAGAGGGAGGGAGGGAGGGAGGGAGGGGAAATAACTATCCCTTTAAAAAGTCGGTTGTAAGTATTTCCACTCTATGTCTGAGCTACAGTGTTTGCTGTTCATGAAACACAATTGCATGGAAAGGCATAACTGACTAAGAAGGATTTTAAGAATAGCAAGCATATTCAGTTGATTATCAACCCTTATTCCAAAGTTTTGCAATATTCAGATTCTACAATCAATGTAGTTTTCTTAGGAAGTATTTACTAACCATCTTAGCGATAATGATGATCTTATTTTTACACCAATAAGAAACATTAGATAAAATCAATACTGTTAAGCCTTAATGCTTACTTCAGTATAATCTCAGATATCACTCCTGTCTTTTCACCCTGAACAATCTATTTTTAATCTAGTACTTACTTTTACTTACCAATTCTACAGGCTCTGCCACAAAAAATGATCTCCTATAAAGAGCCACTGCAAGCACATTCTTAGAGTCAAAAGAAAGGTAGATAGAGCTCAAGCCCAGGACCAAAAAGAAAAGAAAGGAAAAGAAAAGAAAGCTAGAGTTGATGCCCAATCCAGTTTAAGAATTCTCTCTTCTGGCCTTGACAGCTCTATTTTTCTCATTCCTCTCAGGATGTGAAAGCTGGTGTCTCTGAACTGAGTGCCCATTGCTGCCTGCTCTTGTCCCCACTGAGTCCTCTTCTCTTCTACCAGTCTTTACATGACAGGGCCTCTGATTTTCCACCACCCTGCTCATCTACTATGCACTGCTCACACAAGTCAAGGCTCCAATCATTTGCAGGTGCTGTTTTAGACAGCGAACATCTACAGCCACACTTGCCTAATCCTTTCTGGTAGCCCCTTGGAAGCTGGCTCACTTTGTGGCTATTGTTAACTAAATCCAATGTTTTCCTCACAGGTGCTGCTGTTAGCTTTCCATGTCTGGATTTGTGCCATGGATTTTTCAGAACAAAATTGCAATGTCTCAAATTGGTCACCCTCTATGAGACATGGAGATACAGAAAGTTTCTCTCGAAGATACAGAACAGGCCAGGGACTAGGGGGAAGGCGGGTGATAAGGGCAGGAAAGAGTTGCATTTGGTTTTTTTGCCATGCATCGTTTGGATTTTTGTATTTTATATTACATGATTGTGTTGCCCAATCAAAAATAATAAGCTTACAGAGAACCCAAAGGAATTTTTTTTTTCTTCCTTTATTAACCTTGATAGTCTGCCAATCTCACTGTTTTGGGAATCTGGGTCTATTTCCATGTTTATTTTTTTTCTTTCATCTGAAAACTCCATCTCTTTTTAGACTTTTCCCCCCAAAACTCCCTGCAATTAAATGTTAATTCTACAGACCTACTATATTTTCAATTCATGTTCTTCACATAAACATGTACTGTATACACAAAAGGCCTTCTGTGAAACTTACTCTTCAGTCAATGAAGGTTTAAGAATGACTAAATTTTAAAATTATGCTAAATTAAAGTTAAAATGCTAGTAGCATTTGCAATCGTCAGCTCTCTGTTGCTTTGGCAAAATACCTAAGAAAATCAAATTAAAAGTATAAATTATTTATTTCCAAGTTTCTGAAGTTTCAGCTCCTGTGGTTTGGCCCTGTATATTTTGGGCCTGATGTAAACAGTATATCTTGTGAACATACTACATAAGTCAGGTAATGGGTACATTCTTTTTTGAACAGTGTCACCCCTTCCAACTCCCTTTCCCAGTTTTTCCTTCCTACCTCCCGCTTGTATAATTTATCAGTTCATAGGTATTTACCAAGCAAATGTTAGAACCATGTTTCAAGCTATCTCAAAGGTTAACATTCCTGATTTTCAACAGAGTTTTGCAGAAATACACTCTTTAAAAAAAAATCTCTAAAGGTAAGGACTAAACTTGTATTATAAGGTAACTTCTTGGATCTATAATTATTTTTAAATAAAAGAATTTAAAACATTTTGTGGAGAAAAAAACAGAACCTATTTTACAGTGTCTTTAATTAACTACTATGATTTCAGCTATGTCAAACATATAAATACAAAAGCAAAATAACTCTACACAGAAAAAATAACCAGCTATGGCAAAATAGTGATAAATTATTTTAAATGATTTAAAACGAAATGTTATTATGTATAATCCATGAAAAATGATCAAGTACTGATGAATTTGACTGTCAGGTTAATCTTCTCATAGCATTACTTTGCCTTGTATTAAAATCCAACTTTTATTTTTTTTATGTGACTAAGTAGGAAAAGCTCCTAAGGCAGCAGTAGGTACCAAGAGAAGCTATTTAGCAGTTAACAAATAATGAAGTGATATAAAGGAATATAGTAAATTCTCATTTGATTAATAACACTGACTCCCAAGCAGTACATTAAGGAATCTGTTCAGTGTATTGTAAGTATGTTAAATGAATAAGAATAAATCATTGACTCAATATAAAAAAAAAAAATCTTGTGTGAACATACAAGGCAGAGGAAAGTTGTTCTCATGGTAGTTCAGAAGCAAAGAGTGAAGAAGGCCCAGGATCCCAATTCACCCTTCAAGAGCACATCAAAAATGACCTGCTTTTTCAAATAGGCCCTACCTCTTTATGCATCCACTACTTCAACACAAATGTACATAGGGCCATTGCAGTGCCTAATTATAACATTTTGATAACTATATTTGCCAAACAAACACAATTATAAACAAATAACTTACTTAGATAATTCATAAGGTGCCAAATTACATATGCAACTCAGTGAATTGTGTGATCACTATATCATAGTGATGTAACTGAAAATGCTTCAGAATTTATTTTCCCAGAGAAAGTAAATGGATTGAAAATGAATTACTTAAAAAGAATTTTAAAGGACCTTGATTGTAACTTCTCCTTTTTGTGATATGAGAAAGTCACTTTTAACTTGTTAACTGCTGGGTATTCATTCAAATATGGTCAGTAGTTTTCCATTTCACACATGATCTGATGAGTTGACTAATTTTTGTAATTATGTGATTAAAAACAGAAAATTAATTTTAATTCTCTAAGTCCAAGTTACTATGAAAATACTGAGGATCAAACACACCATACACACACACACACAACTCACAATGCGGCTGATGGGTCCATGCTGTCCATCTGCTTAAGTTGAGCAATCAACAAAAAGTCCTACCATTAATAAAAGTATGGTATACTTGGGGTTCTTGCTTTCAAAGCAAGAAAAAGTCCACCCAGTCACAACTTTCTCTTTGCCATAGTTGGTGACCTTTACAGTACAAAATATGTAACTATTAAATCGATTTTTTTCAGTCCCCAAAGAACAATGTTTCACCCTCTGACCCACACCACGATCACCCACCCACCATTTAGAAAACCATGGTCTATCTACTGAGCTACCAGCACTTAGTTTCAAGCAAAATTCATCACCTATGTTAGGGATTTTCGTACTGAAACTTAGGTCAGGAAAAATCACTTAGCAGTCCTAAGCGACCCAAAGTTCACCTTTGGGGAGGTGTTTTCACTTCTCTGATCATCACATCACTAAAAACAATACTGATAACGCCAGTATGTCAGAGCTGTTCTGAGGTCAAGGGTCATTCGAGGCAGCACACATTACCCACTCACCACAGCGCCTGGGTTTAGTAAATGAACCCATTTCCTATGAAGCAAGGCACAAGGTGGAAGCCAACTCTGACCCTGCTCCTGAAGAGAAAAAAGAACCCCATTACCAGTCCTGTGGAGCGTCACATGTTTATGCCCAGTGGGTGCGTGACTTCGAACCCCCCGGGTTGTATTTCCAGACTGCAGGAGGGCAGACAGAGGAGGAGTCACGACTTCAGGAAGAAACTGGAGTCCCCCTGGCAGTTTAGCAAGGTTCCTTTGTAGTTTGGCAAGCCCTGGAAAGGTTTCCTAAGATAGAACCTGAGCCCGGGCCATTTTCCGGACAGGAAACCCCCAACAACCGGGCAGAACTGCCTCCTTCGCCCCCGGACTTCTTCTTCCCCCACCTGGAGCCCCTAAAAGGGCCGTGCCCGGGGGGCGGGGGGGGGCCGGGCCGGCCTCGGGCCTCCCACGGCCCGTCCCCTCTCGGGGCGGGGACCCCTCTGGGGATGCTCACCTGGGCGTCGCCCCTGCCACTCGGCCCACATCAACGTCAGGTCGCAATCCGCCCGCAGGAAGCGCAGCAGCAACAGCAGCGCCAGGAGCAGCGCGCACAGCTCCAGCAGCCAGAGGACCAGCGCCCAGCTCATCGCGGCGGCTCCCGGGCTCCGCGGCCCAAGCAGAAGCTCAGAGCCGGTCCGTAAGAGTCCAGCCTCCCCTGCCCCACTCCGCCGGGAGAGCGAGGCGTGGGGCGTGGCCCCGCCTCGCCCCGCCCAGTTCCGCCCAGAAAGGGGACCAAGGGGCGTGGCTCAAGGCCTCCGGCTCCGCCTTACCCGCCCATCTTAGCCCAGAAAGAGGGCAGGGAGGGGTGGGGGGTGGCTCCGGGCCTCCAGTTCCGCCTCACCCCATCCAGCTCCGCCCACAAAGAGGCAGGGGGGTGGCCCTGGAACTCTGGCTCCGCCCCTCACCGCCTAACTATGCCCAGTGAAGGGGAGGGAGGGCGTGGCTCCGGCTCTCCAGCTCCGCCCCTCCGTCCCAGGCTGCCCTGCGAGGAGAGTGGGGACACTCCTGGGGCGGAGCTGGACTGGTACAGCGGGTTTCACTTGCTCAGCGCACCGAAAAGCGTTGCTGAAGTAAGAGTCTTGGATGTCCTAATTGCCTGGCAAGACTGTATGACTTGGTGATACCATTGTTGGTGCAGTAGTTATCAGGATCTGTGACGGGCAGGAATTAATTTTTAAATGACAAGAAACAGTTAGAGAAAAACATTTGTTATCCAAAATAGAGTAATCTGTACAACTTTCCCACAATCAGTATTTATGCACTGTACAAATTGACACTGATTCATAATTTGCCAAATAAAACAAGACCAACTTCACAAAGTAGAGGGTAGTTTGTAGAGGGGGACTTGGTTAAGTACTATGAAGTTACAAGCCAAATCTCTACTTTCTAAAAATAAGTTTACTCAGGCCTAGAAAACTATAAGGTAGCAAATGTGCAGAAAGCAGTCTGGTGCTAACACCACAGTTGAGAGCCTCTCCACCACCACCCCTTCCCATTTTCATTAGTATACATCAGAGGTACAAAGGGGTTTCGTTGTGTCGTTTCCACAGGAATATGAAGACATACCAATCATTTGCATCCCCTCTATCTCCTCTATCCCACTCTCCCTTCTTAAAACAATTTCAACAGGTTTTATTTTCTATGAAAATAGAACAATAAACAACTTACATCCCCATTCATCCTCCAAGGAACTTTACAAAAATCTTTTTCATGATAGTACTATACATGAACTCAGGACCTGGGCATTGTCCCTTAGCTTTTCCCCTCAAATCTGACTCCCTACCACTTGAGCCATAGCTCCACTTCTGGCTCTTTGGTTGTTAATTGGAGATAAGACTTCCTGACCATTGTATCTTTGAACTGCTATCCTCAGATCTCAGCCTCTTGAGTAGTTAGGATTACAGGCATGAGCCCTGGGAACCTGGTTGAAGCACCCTTGAATAGCCTGTTGCCATGGGAAACTCCTGTCACTACTTACTTTCAAAACCAAAATCAGAGTACAAGGTCTGACCATTTCCCCACATCATTCTTACTAATTTGCCTTTATATACATTTACACATACTTAGGTGCTAGGTCTTGTCATAAAATTTCAAGTTTCTACAATGTCTTAAACATTGAATTTTCCTACTGAGCTATTGAAAAAGTCACTGATAACAATTTTAAAATGTAACAAGAAAAGTTCTATAGGACCTGTTGCAGACAAGAGTTCTATAAAGTGTAGATTGCCCTTAAAGGGATTAATTTTTTAAAAATATGGGTATAATGTTTGGGAGAAATCGAAACCATTCCAGGACTTTGCTTCTCAGTAAATAAAGTGATTTTTACCTGGACTCATGGGCAATTTAGTCATTGAAAGGTACTGTCCAAACTGTGACAGTGTGCCTTTAAAAAAAACTAGACAAAACACTCTGTCTTGTGCCAAATCATCACAGCTGTGGTATAAATAATAATATAATCCATACCAAGAGGAGCCCAACAGGCGCCGTGGTGGTACACAACTGTAATCCCAGCACTCTGGAGGCTCAGGCAGGATCAAGGGGAGTTTGCAGCCAGCCTGTGCTACATTGTGAACTTCAGTTCAGGCTGGGCTACTTGGTCAGAACATGTCTCAGGGACAAAGGTGTGAGAAGTGGGAAGGAAGAAATAGGGGATGGGACAGTAGTCACAGGGCTGAGAGCTCTATCTGGAAGACAATGAGTTCTGCTTTGTCTACCTCCAGGATAAGAAGTTTGTGTAGGTTCTGAATGTCTCTCTTTTAATCTAATTTGGCCCAGTAAGAATGTCTCATTTGGATTAGTATGTGTACTAATTATAAACTTAGATTCATAATTAAGTAACTCATTTATTCATTCACAGAGTTCATAGCTTATCACTTTGATTTTATGTGTTATTTGTCTAGGACATGGTAATCTAGTTTTTGGTAAAACATTAGTTTAGATACTGCTGTGAATGTATTTTTTAATACGTGGTGAACATTTAAATAAATAGACTCAGTAAAGCAGATTACTTCATCCAATCAATTGAAGTCTTTAAGAGGAAAAAAAAACAGGCTCCTAGAGAAATAATTCTGTCTCCAGACTACCTTGAGAATTCATCTACAACATAAATTCTTCCTTGAACTTTCAGCCTGCTATTCTGCCCTGCAAACTCCAGAATTGTTGGACTGAACAATCCTATGAGCCAATTTCTTAAGTAAGTCAAGCTAGGTAACCCGTCCCTCGGGTCTGTAAACTTAGCTGCTCTGGAGTCTGAGATCTGAGGACTCAAAGTGAAAGCCAACCCGGAGCAGACAAATCCAAGAGACTCTGATCTCCAATTAACCAGCAAAATGCTGGAAGCAGAGGTATGGCCCAAAAAGATGAGTGCCAGCCTTGAGTGAAAATCTGAGCAAGATCTCAAGGTCCTAAATTCAAGGTTCAAGCCCTAGTGCTGGCAAATACACACACAAAGGCCAGCCCTAGCCAGCAGCTCTAATCAGTACTGTTAGCGAAATGAGCTCCCTTCCCATAGCTTAGTCCACTCTTTCCCTTCTCCACAGCTTAGCATGCTGCCCTCCTAGGCAACACTAGAAAGAAAGGCAGTAAATAATCAGCCTCCAACCCCCTTTACCTTGGGATGGCACTTCTCTGGGGCAGCTACCATCACATAAGGCAACAAGAACCCCTTAGAGTGACCTTCAGGACTGGGCAGCTGCAGGATCCTTATCTACTATTTGGATAGCAGCCATAAATCCTAGTACACTGTGATGAAGCCCCTGGCCCACTTGTCCATACTGGGGTCTCTGCCTCCGAGCCCCTTCTAGCCCCTCCTAAGCCTCCTAGGTTATCTAGGTCACCTCAGACAATAGCTGGTGCTTCTTCTCACTTCTCTATTGTTAGGAGATGATTTGGTTCCATCCCTCTCCCCTCAACACACACACACACACACACACACACACACACACACACACACACACACACACACACACACACACACACACATTCATATGTTGACATCCTACTCCCAAGTATTTATTCCCATGTAGATCTCTTACTCATACTCATGAGAGTATTGTTCGCACAACTTGGAGGTAAGCTAATATCTGGCACGTAGCAAAGAACACAAGTTGGGTTGTTATGCAGTTTGGTTGTAGGACACAGGTGATGGGCTATGTACCTCCCAGATGCTTCCCAGTCTTCCCCAGCCCCCCTCAGCTAGGCAAGATGTCTCCCTCTCCATTAGGATTCTTTATCCGTGGAGTGGCCAGTAAACAATGGGAGGCTAGCTAAGACATTGTTGTAAGAGAACCACAAGCCAACCACAAATGGTACAATGTCTGAGCACACAGTCCCTCACTGAGTCCAACTGTGCAGAGAAGAGAAGAAAGTCCCTCGTGTTTTTGTTTCTCCAAGTCAACAAACTGTAAAGGAACTAGGTTGGAAATTTATGGTTGCCTTTCTCTGTGCAACAGCTCATAACATATGCCACTGTCAATAGAAGGTTTCAGCCAGTCACGGTCATGCCTGCAACAATTCAGGTTGCAGTTTGAAGCTAGCTGGGACAGAAAAGCCCCCATGAGACTCCTATCTCCAATTAACCACTTAAAAAAATAGAAGTGGGGCTGTGGCTCAAAGAGGCACAGCATTAACTGTGAGCAAAAAAGCTCAGGGACAGTGCTCAGGCCCTCAGTTCAAAACCCACAACCAACAAAGAATAATAAAGGTTTTACAGTAGGTGCTCTGCACTGGATACTGTGTATGTTGGAGGTCTTTAAGTTTATTATTTAGTGTATTTAAACATATTTGGAGCATAACTAGACTAAAGGGAATAACATATCACCAAGAGGTTTTGGTCTTAAAGGTAGATACCAGTCACTTTGGATTGTCTGTGTGAGTTGTGAATTTTTGTTTGTGTATTTTTGTTTGTTTTTCAGTCAACAACATTCTAAAAGAAAAAAATACATGTGGCTAGGCCTGAGGAGAATGCCTGCACTTAGCCATGGAGACCAGAAAAACAAGAGTTAAAGGCCAACAATGGCCTACATAGCCTCAAAACAAAACAAATGAATGAAAAAAAAACAAACCAACCATTAGCCTATATTGAGTATTAAAGTTCAACAGAGAAAGTGACATTTAAATCAGAAACCTAAATGATGCATAAGAATAACTAGATGAAGGTAGAGGGCAACTACATAAAAATGGAAGATTGTTTTACTTAATTTGTTTAATACATGTTTTCTCTTCTTTCTCAGAATGTAAATAAATTGAATCTATTTTTAAAAGTAGTGCCATGTATAAGATGCATACGAAGAAGAGAACATGTGATTAGTACTCAGCCAATGGGCAGCATGTGACAAAGATTTGGCCAAAGATTTTCTTCCCACTGCCTGCAAGTCAAGTTCAAGTTCAAGGATTGACATGTGACTCCAACCAACCCCTCAGCATCCTCCATGGACTGACTCCCTTGCTAGTGCTCTTGGGAGATTTTTCTTTTGCCAATATCCAAAGCAGACCCATTTTTCCAACTCTTTTGTACAAGCTTCAAACTACAGACTCATCTCTAATAGGATGTAGAATGAAATTTTTCTTGTGGATTCCAAACTGGCATCTACCCTCCAGTTCTAAGGAGGGGAAAAACTTTTTAAAATCTATTACACAATCTATGTTCTAAAAAGGGCCAGACACCTCCTTAAGTTTATTTATAGCCAAGGAACCTGTCTTTGCCACTCCCAAAGATGATCCCTACAAATCCCTCTCTCCTGTCTCCAATTTGTCCTGAAGGAAATTGTCAGACCGTCTTGGGAGACAGGCAGTAAGTCAGAGTAAGCAGCTTGAAACAAGGGCTGACGTTTTCTCCCCTTCCACGTAAAAATTCAAGTGAGGGCTCCCTGCTCCCAGCCATGTGAGGGAAGATCCTAGGATGGGTTAACCTGCAGGAAGGGAGATTGCTTGTCACCAGCTGTCAGCCTCAGGTTTAGGCAGCACACTTGAGCAAAGAACAAGGAAAATCATGTGAGACAGCAAAATGCACAAAAGGACCTCCAGGGGGCTGGCTGGGTGTGGCAGGGACTCTGGAATGCTTTCCAAGGTCAGAGACACCAGCCCAAGCCCAAAGGGATCCCAGGAGTTAGGCGTAGGGGAAGGAGCTGAGAGGTTAGGAAAGGTCAGACTGGAATCACATGCTTATGGCAAGGAGCTACGAAGAGACAGCACTCCTCAAAATCCTCTTAAGGGGAAGCAGAGGGAAGAGGGAGGATGGAGATGAGAGAAACATGAAACTGAAATTGAGATGAAATTTTAAATCAGAACAGTTGAAGTCATGCCTGCATGGTCAAGAAATGGTGCCACTTGTCCGAAAGGAAAGATTCTGCTGCAATCAGACAAAACATGTGTTTCAAAGGTATGCCTCTATAGAGCTAAGATCCTTCAAGAAGCCAGTTATACATCTACCTGCCAATCCTCTAGTTGATCATAGCCCAAAGCCATCAGCCATCAGCCATGGATCCATCCTCATTATTCTGGTTGGAGCTAATATGGTCCCACTACGGCTCACCCCTCTGATGCCTCAGGTCTCACTGGTGCTACCCTTGCCCACGTTTGAGAACTGTGTGAGAATTATACCCAGAAATGGAATTGCTGGCTTTTCACAATATTTCTGTGCCCCACTTACGGAGGACCAGTCTTACTGTTTACCACAGTGGCTGCATTGCTTGTCATTCTCAGCAGCAACATAGAGAGTTCTGGTTTTCTCCAGTCCACACCAATATTTATTTCTGTTTTCTCGCTAGTAGCCATCCTCAGGAGTTTAGGCAGTATTTTGTTGTGCTTTTGATTTACATTTCTCTAAACACTAGCATTTTGAGATATTGAGCATCTTTTCATGTGTCTATTGGCTCATTTGTATATCTTCTCCAGAAAAAAAAATGTCTGTTCAAATTCTTTTTTAAAGTATATATTATTGGTACATAGGGTTTTATTGTAATATGTCATTACCATCTATGCACGCAAAATACCTTGATCAAAGTCACCCCTTCCATCAGTCTTCCTACCTCTCAAAATAATTTCAATAGGTTTTATGGTTCTTTTTTCATATATACATATTAAATATTTTGGCAATATTCACCTTAATTCATCCTCCTCAATCACCCTCCCCTGATACCTGCCCCCAACTGAGCCTATTTTACTTTCCCATCACTCAAGTCTCTCATACAAAATGGCACAATCTTTACATATAATCTACATACATCTTCCATATATTTTATTTTATTTTTTTGTGCTGGTCATGGAGCTTGAACTCTGGGCCTGGGTTCTGTCTCTGAGCTTTTGTGCTTAAGGCTAATGCTCTACCAGTTGAGCCACAGCTCCACCTCTGACTTTTTTGGTAGCTTAGTGGAGATAAGAGTCTCATACACTTTCTCTTCTGGGCTGGCTTCAAACTACAACCCACAGATCTCAGCCTCCTGAGTAGCTAGGGTTATAGGCATGAGCCACTGGTCCCCAGGTTTTCCATATATTGTAACCCATCCTTTATTTACTTATACTATCTCTTTTAAGGTAAAGGCTACATAAATTACAATTATATTGTATTCTTTATAGAACAATGACAAGAAGAAAATATGGTATATGTTCAGTACAAACTGAACTGTCATGACTTGAGCCACTATACCTGGTTCAGACACAAATTTTTAAAAAATTTTATTGTTGAGGTGATGTATAAAGGGGTTACAGTTACATAAGTAAGGTAGTGATTACATTTCTTGTCTAACTTGTTACCTGTCCCTCATTTTTCTCCTACTTTTCCTACCCCCCCAATCCTCCCCCAAGTTGTACAGATAATTTCCAACATGTCTTGTGAGCATCATTGCTGCATTGGTTTCCCCTTTGTCCTTTGTCTCACCATTTAGTTGTTCTCTTTCCCTTCCCTAATTCAGATAAATGTATATACAATATCCAGGGCTCCAAAATCAAATACAATGACAATAAGGAATAAACCATAGAGGGGAATATACAAAAGAAACAAGAAATCACATAGTACATTAAAAACAACAACAAAGAAAACCTTCTTGAGACAGACACAATTTTCTAAAAGAATATTTTCCATTCACAGTTGGTTGAATTCAGTCTTGGAGCCCAGTGATATAGAGGCCCAACTACATTTACTATTTGATTCCTTACAGGATAAGTATTATGTAAAACCAAAGCAAGAGATCTGCCATCATAGTCTTCCATGACCCAAGGAAAAACTGGCAGCATGGAGCCCTCATACTGTCCATCACATTGAGAATGAACTTGATATCTGAAATGCTGATGTTCATCCACTACATCTTGAACTCAAACCTGTTTTATTAGTACCTTTTTTTTTTGGTTGGTCATGGGGTTTGAACTCCAGGCCTGGGCACTGTCCCTCAGCTCTTCAACTCAAGGTACCACAGCACCATTTCCGGTTTTGTGAGTGGTTTATTGGAGATAAGAGTCTCGTGGACTTTTCCTGCCTGGGCTGGCTTTGAACCGCGATCCTCAGATCTCAGCCTCCTGAATAACTTCTTAAGTGAGTAAAAGTCAAAGGTCTAAGAGGGCCGACTGGGATGTGTCTCCCTATACTATTCACACCCCGGACCCATTTATTGCCCATGTATCATCCACAGGAGTTTGGAGTGACTACTTCAATTATTCTGATGATCAGCAAGGTTTGGGAATCCCAGTTTCTTCAGAAGAAATTCTCTTCTATACTATTAATTTATTTAGCATGTTCTTTTGTAGAATAAGTGTGTTCCTTTAAGCAAAACAGAAGTTAGTATTTATCTGCATTGAGTGACATTTTTTAGATGAGGAAAATAAAGCTCAGAGAGCTGAAAAGATTCCTAAAGGCCATAAAGCCAAATGAAAGGTGAAGAAACATTAAACTGTTTAATTGTTAGTCTAGAGCTTTAGGACAATAGCAGCAGTAACAACAACAATATCCCAAACTATAACTTAGTTCCTTGTATTATGTCATATGGCGTAAGTTGATTAAATGTGGATTTATATAGTTTTGTCCTCTGGTCTGCATGTTTCTTGGAACAATTACACCAAAAGAAAGCTTTCGTTATTAAATTTGCTTTTTCTATTGATGTATTAATGAATAAGTCAGCACCGCCCTCTACTGGGCACTTGTGTCCATTTGAAAAGAGATGTGTCCAAGATTATTTAAATAGATTATTTTTTATAAATTAAATTTTTTTTTCAATGCAAGATTCATGGAAACTATGACTCAAGATGTTTGGATATTCCTCTATGCCTGTTAATCTGGTCAGAAAATCATTTCTTCTCCAAAAGCAACCTTAATTTTTGAGTTTGGAGAATAAATGTAATGTGTTAAAAGAGACAGAAAAAGAGAGATTGAGATTAGAAAAGAGAGAGAGACAAGACATTAGACTCAAAATATAAATACACATGCAAGCACATAATAGCTCATTCTCACCAAAGCATGGTAAATGCATGTGTGAGATACTATGATGACAAGCCCTGGAACAATTAACATGTACTTCCAAAAAATGGAATATTAGAAGCTGAATTCTTCTTGTGTAGGGTGTAGGCTTCAGTGGGAGCAGGGAAGACAAGTTGGGAGGAGAGAGGACAAATATATAGACAAAGTGCATTATATACATGTATCAAAGAGGAGCAAGGCAATTTTATGAGCCTGATTTGAGAAGGGGGAGGGAGGAGGAGAGAGAAAGGCAGAGAGATGATTAAGATTTTTTTTTAAAAAAGTGTAAGCCAGGTGGCTCATGCCTGTAATCCTAGCTAGTCAGAAGGCTAAGATCTAAGGATCGGGATTCAAAGCCAGCTCGGGCAGGAAAAGTCTGTGAGACTCTTATTTGCAATAAACCATTCAGAAAACCGGAAGTGGCGCTGTGGCTCAAGTGGTAGAATGCTAGCCTTGAGCTGAAGAGCTGAGGGACAGCGCCCAAGCCCAGAGTTCAAGCCCCATGATCAACCAAAAAAAAAAAAACAAAAAATCCCCCAAAACATTGTATAAATAAGTGATCTTGTTAAAATGAAACTTCCTGTGTATCTCATTGATGTCCATCTAAAAAAAATAGCCAAAAACCCCACCGATGACACATTGCAAATATGTGGTCTTAACTATGTGTAATAATTTTTTTTTTTTTTGCCAGTCCTGGGGCTTTAACTCAGGGCCTGGGCTATATCCCTGAGCCTCTCTGTGCTTGAGACTAGTGCTCTACCACTTGAGCCACAGCACTATTTCAGGCTTTTTCTGTATATGTGGTACTGAGGAATCGAACCCAGGGCTTCCTGCATGCTAGGCAAGCACTTTCCCACTAAGCCACATTCCCAACCCCATAAATCTTAAGCACTAAAAAGAAGAAAGAGAGACCAGAAGAGAGATGATTTTCATCAGAGTAAATGGGAGTTATTTTTCTCCTCTGGCAACCTCAAAAACAGACTCAAAAAAAGCATCTCTTACGACATCAGCAGCTATAGCTTGTATGATATGGGTATTAATTCTAGCTCATGGAATAAACTTTTTATCTTCCAGAGACAAACCTTTTAAGCTGCAAGTACAATTAACTATGATGATAGTTTTCTTGCTGTACAATTTTTGTGCTTCTATCAAAGCAGATTCAGCTATGCTTAGTTGGGAGTCATTCAGTCAACTGTTGTGCCCAACAGCATTAAAACTAACTGGAAGGCATGGCAGTACACACTTGTAATTCTAGCTGTTCAGAAGGCAGAGTAGGAGAATCTGTCTCAGGCCAGCACCAACAACAGTTCCTAGTACACACACACACACACACACACACACACACACACACACACACACACACACACACACACACACACAAATGCACTAACAGAAATTTTGATATTCAAGAAAAAACAGTAATAAAAATACTACTGAATGAGTAGAGTTTTTTGTTTTTGTATTTTTTAATTGTTATAAAGGTGATGTACAGAAAGGTTATGTAGTCAGTTATGTAGTCAGGTACATTTCTTTTTGGGGTAACAATGTATAGATCATTTTCCAGTGTCTAGTGAGTGCCTCTGCTGCATTTGTTCACCCTTTGTCAGATAAACCAACAAATAAGATAAAAGGAAAACAGAAACAGCAAAAAAACAATAGAAAAAGGCTCTTTTTTTCCATTTCTTGGAGTTCATTTCAAAAAATACTATTTTGTATGATCAGATGAATGTAGGCACCTTGGTGCAATGATACTCTCCCAAGAATATCTGTCTTTGGTCTCACTGTATGTGAATACCTCGAGAGCTGTATAATTTATCCTATCCTGGCATAGGAATGAGTAATTTTTACATAGAAAAATGAAAAGAAACTAAAGCAGGAAAAGGAAGGGAAGGAAAAGAAGTAAGAGAGGGACTAATGTTATAAATTCCTGTTCTGAGGGGCTAGTTTATGGTTTTTGTTGTTTAGAAGAAGTTTTGCTTTTGTTTTTGCTTTGCTTTGTGCTATGTTTTTCTGAGATAGGTTCTCACTGTGTAGCTTATGCTGGCCTCACTTTGTGATCTTCTGCCTCAGCCTCCTAAGTAATAGAAGGCATATGCCATCATTCCCAACTAAGTTTTTTTTTTTTAAGACAAATGGACATGCAGGGTGAGCCATCTTTTCTGGGTTTAATAATCCCACCAGATTCTCCAGGCCTACCTCTGTCATCTCCCCCAGATCTTGGAAAGAACACAGGCTTTGAGAGTGACAGATTTAAAATTCAATTCCCAAATGTGACATTGTATGCCTTTAAGAACAGCTTTGCTTTCTTTATCTATAAGAGATACTTTTAGGGGCAAATTAAATGAAATAGAGCATATGAAGTGCTCAGTCATACTGGTAGCATATATTAGGTTTCCAGTCAAAATTTTTCATTCTTTCTCCCTTTCCCTACAAACTTCTATATTCCCCTGGGTGCTACCCAATTCCAGGTGACTAACATAGGCCAACCAATACATCTACTACTCTATCCTGCATCTTCTTTTCTAACTACTGCCACCATTACTCACTCAGATGTCTGAGCATCATCTTGATTCAATTCTCTTGCGGTGTCCATATATACTTGCAAAATTCCTACTTTATCTTAAAAAATCAGTGCTAGTGCCACCCGTTTGAGAATGAGCCTGAAATTCTGCCTCTCAGATTAAGTTTTTGTTCTACTCTCATGTTCTCAAAATATCCCAAATATACAGCTAATAGAGAACTTATACCATATTACTGTGGCTTGATTCTATCCCCATTGGGTTATGAGTAATTTTAGAGTCCAATGTATATTATTTTAGTCCCCCCCTACAAGTAATAACATTGTACCAATCATATAAAAATCCCACAACCTCCCAAAAAATATTTGTAGACTAAATGGATGGATGGATGGATATATGTTAGAGTTTCGGAAATGTTGATCTTCTTTCTTCTATGAATTCAGAACCAGCTGAGCAGTAGTTTAAGGAGTTAAATTGAGATTGTCACCCACTCCTGCATCCAGGATCAGCCTTCTTATTTCTTTCCTCTGGTACAGATCTCTAGATGCTGAGAGTTAAGCAAGATTTCCAGAGGGTCACCTTCACATTAAAAATGGCTTCCAGTCCATGACTCAAAGAGGTGTTACAATCCTGATGTGGAGGCTCTTCCTTGGGCCTTACCCCTACAGACACAGAGGCAAAAGGAATGCTTTTTGTAGGCAGGATAGTTCTGAAACTGCTCATATCTTCATTGGCAGTTTGTTCTCTGTGTAGGGTGCTGACTGAGGAAGTAAGTGTGGGCTGAAAACCAGCCCACACCCTCTGCCAAACTACATCTCCAGGTTTTAGTCAGCTAGCATAAAAACATCTGCTCACAAAGCTGTCTACCTAAGAGGGACCTTTTGACTCATCTGTGCAAAAGCTGTACCATAAACTTTCAGGGCTCTATTAAATATGCTTTTCTCAAACCTCACTAGACAGATGAGTCTTTCTTGTCTCAGAGAGAACTAGAACAGGTGAAAGTAAACACAGAAACTCTTTACTCAGCATTCTTTAAAAATATAGAAGTTTATCTTAAAAGATAAGAAGAGTTCTTCCTAAGGGATACAGGAGGGGGAGAGATGAAGCGTTACCTGACCTCTGTGTGCTCAATACTGAAGCACATAATTTGGATAAGCCATTTCATATTATTTAAATAAATTGGTCAACAATGGTATTTTCAGATAAGCATACTAAAGATTAAACTTTAAAAGGGTACACATCCAAAAGTGGTAACACATCCATGATCTAAACTGAGAAATAGCATCAAGGCAATAACAAGGTTTTAAACGTGTGTTTCAAACGTTCAGTAACTACGGAGCTTAGTAAATATTTTTCTAAGTTAAAACTGAAGATTAGATTCTTTTTTAATTTTTAATTTTTTATTGTTATTATAAAGGTGATATACAGAGGGATTACAGTTATATGTTATGCAATAAGTACATTCCTTTTTTTTTTTTTTTTTTTTTTGGTCAGTTGTGGGGCTTGAACTCTGGGCTCAGGCACTGCCTCTCAGTTCTTCAGTTCAAGGCAAGCACTCTAGCGCTTGAGCCACAGTGCCACTTTCAGTTTTCTGAGTGGTTTATTGGAGATAAGAGTCTCATGGACTTTCCTGCCCGGCCTGGCTTTGAACTATGATCCTCAGATCTCAGCCTCCTGAGTAGCTAGGATTACAGGAGTGAACCATGAGCATCCAGCAGTATATTCCTTTTTGGACAATGTCACCCCTTTTCTCACTCTCTTCCAGTTTTCCCTTCCCATCCCCACCCACAAACTGTATAGTTCATTTTCAACATAGTGTCTAGTTAGTACCACTACTACATTCGTTTACTCTTTGTCCCTCAATTTCTGTGCCTTCCCTTATACTTCCAAACACACATAAATGAACAAAAAGAACAAAAAGGAAAAACAAAAGACAAAAACAGCAAAAAAGAAAAATAAAAAAATCCCTCCTATTGAAGATTAGATTATTGAGTTAACTCACCAAATTGTTTCTTAATGTGGTTTGGATGTTTAAACCCTGAAATAGACCTTCTTTGATTTCCTCTGACCATTCAGTCCCACTAGACTCCCCCTCCCTCCTAAGCCAGAAATCTTAGAAATGGACTAGTTGTGTTGAAAGAGCTTATAAGGAAGACAACATAAGGTGAAAGGTCAATGTAAAAGTCCCTACAAATAAGGGTATGAAAATCTCTATACTGGATTTCTCAAGCTCAGTCCTATGAATATACTGGGTTAGATCATTTTTTGTTATAGAGGACTGTCCAATGCATTCCAGGATGCTTATCAGTCTCTCTAGCCTCAACCTGCTTGATGCCAGTAGCAATTTCTACCACCATCACCTTGCATAACCAAAAGTATCTCAAAACATTATCAAATGTTTCCTGCAAGCCAAAAACACAGTGGTTTCTGGACAGTATCATAGCCACGTATGCCTTCCACAATTCTCAAAGACTTAAACCTCAGGTTTCTGTGAATGAGTGCACAAGTGGCAAAAACAAATGAAGGTCTTTTAAAAGTAGAACACAGCTGGGCACTAGTGGCTCACACCCGTAATCTTAGCTACTCAGGAGGTTGAGATCTGAGGACCAATATTTGAAACCAGCCTAGGCAGAAAAGTCCCCATGAGACTTTTATCTCCAATGAGCACTCAAAGCTCAGAAGTAGCTCTGTGGCTAAAGTGGCAAAGCACTAGCCTTGAGCACAAAGAAGCTCAAGGACAGCACCCAGGCCCTGAGTTCAAGCCCCATAAACACACAAAAAAAGTAGAACACAAGTCTTGAGGGTTGTGACAGGCTGAGGCTTTTTTAAATCCTGTTAAAGATTTAATACCTTTCTTGGTAGGTTTAATGCCTTTCTAGTTATTTTTAATACCTAGAAAGATGTAACACATTTCCTTAACAGAAAGGATGTCTTAAAATTGCTTTCCAGTCTGAAATAAAATATAGCGTTGCGTTCCCCAGTACAGTCTAAGATATTTTAGGTGAATTATGATACTCTTGTTTTCAGGTGGTGATTTGTGTCAACAATGGGCCTTTTCTTTGGCCATGAAGAGAAAAATGTGGGTGTGGACATAATGAAGCAATTGTACAGCTGGAAATAGTGAATAACTCACATCCCTCACAGAGAAAGGGTCATGCTACCTTCACAAGGCATGCCAAGAAAATTCCCATGATGCTAAGCCACAAAAAACAGTTTCGGGTTTCACAAAATACTTTGAATCTCCTCCTTTATTCTCTCATCTTACTATTCTCTTTTTTCCAGTGACCAAAGGGTGAAATCTCCTTTGCAGGGCATCCATCTCAATTGCTCCCTGGGGGAATTCAACTTCTCTCTCTGAAAATTAAAATTCCTTTTTGAGCAACATCAAAATTCAAAGATGAATACAGATGTAATGAGTTGCTGTAACTCTAAAGGTTACATGAAACAGAGGAAGAAAAAGAATTCTAGGACAGTCTTTCAAATCCTTGATAGGCATTAGACATTTTCCAGCTGAAAGCTGAATTCCAGGAGCTAGCTGCTACCATCAAACTGATCTCTCCTGTTTATCCTCATTGTCTATTACCAGAGTTTTCAGAGAGGGTTGAAAAGCATATACATCGGGTAGGGTAGTTGAAAACTGAGATTCTGATACCCTAATGATTTAAATCCAGAATCCCAGCTCTGCCATTACTGGTTCAGAACCTCTACGTCAACCTCGATACCTCTTTCCCTATCTGTCCAGTGGGGAATCACTATGTCTGCTTCTTAATATTGTTATGAGAAATAAATGGGTTGATACTTGTAATGCTTAATCATTCTTACAGAATGGTGTCTAGCACATAGCAAGTGATAGAAAAGAGTCCTTATGATGCAGTCAGAAAATAATAGAACAACACAAAACCTTTGTCCCATTCTTACAATCTTGTGATACTCTAGGGGAAAAATTGAAAGACAAGCTTATGTCTTTGCCACCTCACTTCCTTCTTTCAGTCACTTTTCCCTTGTCTCTGTCCATCTAAGTCCTCTTTCCAGGTAGCATCAGGGTATGAGAAGATAACGGGTAGTGATGTCTAAAGTGTCAATCTAAACATCCTTTTCTTTGAATTTCCCCCGGAGACTCAAACAGGCTATAAACGTCACCAGAATTTAAGGCACGATATTTCCAGCCCTGCTCCTTTAGGAAGAACATATATCCTTCGATGGAGACACTCTCCCTGGTTTCACATTGCTGAGGCTGACTTTGCAAAGAACACTAATGCAAATTCACACCTTCAAGCTTAACATTAAGTTAAAAAAACAAAAACCTAAGCAGTCTCCAATGTCTGCATTATAGCATATGGCACATTGTGGCACTGTCTTAAAATGAGTCATAGTAAACCCAAGTTAGAAACAGACATGATTTCCAGATGTCAAAAGAAAAAAATTATTAAACAGAAAAGCAAGCAAGATGGAGTACGGTTCTTAATACATCTTCTTTTACTAGCTGTTAATGTTTACTCACTTCTGATTTTCCTAAGATTATCCCCTTGTAAGCTGTGGCCTAAATGCATTTAAATTGCCTTTGAATATCCCAAGCAATCTTTACTGCCATGGAAACAGAAGCAAGGATATGCAAGATGACTCCTTTGGGGCATAATTTGGTGCTCTGGATACTTTTGATTGGTTGCTCCCTGCTCTGCTACCTTCTCTTTGAAATGCAATCATGTTAGTTGTATTTATTTTTATTATCCATGAGAGCATACAATTCACCAAGTACTGCAAGGTGTCATTCATCCATCAAGTCATTCCTAAGACATGGGTAGCATTAACAAAGGAAGTACCTAAACATCAGAAAGCACAAGCAGATTGCTCCAGAAGGATTTAGGCATTTACTCAATGGTCGATGAGGTAATCTACACCTGTAAAATTTTTATTGATGGAGGAGAAGAGTATAGCCTGGTGCCCCAAAGAATGTTGCCTAATACCCTGCCTCTTGAGAATATCAGTGAGAAATTGTACAATTCTATAAAAACAACATACGAAACAGTAAAAATAAGGCACCCAAGCCGGAAAATATCCAATTCCTGACTTTCTTGTGAATATATTTACAACCTTGATAAAAATCACCTAGCTGGGTTTTTAAAAATATGTAAATGGCCATGTATAGCATAGAAAATTAGGACTGGGGTTCAGTTTGAGGTCAATGCTTATGAATTAATGAATTCTTCAGATAGAAGATTAGATATAAAGAGCAAATATCATTTCCTTTGTCTGTTTCATCAATCCATGATGAAGATAGGAGGAGAATGTCAAGGTCAAGTCTGTATTTCTTATTTAAAAAATACCATCAGAGACAGGAGCATCTATCTCAGCCACATGGAGTTATAATGCTTTTTAAAATAATTAGATTCATGAAACATTCACAAGCACAAAACAAATATTTGTGATTTGGGGTTCTATTTTCTTCTCTTTTGGAGTTACTTGAACTACTCCAGGCATATGAAAACACATGGGAATAGAGACCAGCTGTTCTTTGGGTAAGTAATACTATAGCAATGAAAAGGCACTAGGAAAGGAAGGGTCGGGGCAGACAAGCTGAACCTATCTGATCTTCACTGTGACCTTCACTGATTGTGACCTTTAGATGTTGAAAAAGTAAAACATGGGCAACTAAGATGAATCTTTACAGTATAGAAAAGATCCTGTACAACCATAAGAAATATGGTAATAAATAGTCACAGGTCTTTCTTTCTTTCTTTCTTTCTTTCTTTCTTTCTTTCTTTCTTTCTTTCTTTCTTTCTTTCTTTCTTGCTTGCTTGCTTGCTTGCTTGCTTGCTTGCTTGCTTGCTTGCTTGCTTGCTTGCTTGCTTGCTTGCTTGCTTGCTTGCTTTCTATTGTGAAAATACTGTACAGAGGGGTTACAATTACATGGGCAAGATAATGAGTACATTTCTTATCAAGCATTGTAGCTTCCTCCTTTGTTTCCCCTTCCCATCCCTTCCCGTCCTACCCTCACCCCTCCCCCTCACCCAATCTTCCTCCCTCCACCAAAGTTGTAAAGTTTGTTTTCGACATAATGACTTGTACGTCTCATTGCTGCAATGGGTCCACCTGTATCCCTATTTAAATGATTTGTTTTTTCCCTTCCCCTCCACAAATTATACTGACATCAAATACAGTGAAAGCAGGGGTTATACTGTGGGGGAGGGACATAGAAAGCAACAAAGAAATAATCTTATAAATGTGTTAGAAACAATCGCATGAAAGAAAAAAAAACATTTGAATACATATCTTAGGGTTCATTTCCCTAACGTCAACTTATCTGACCTTTTCTGCTTGACTCAGACATATACTAGTTATTGCAAATAAGGGAAACCATGGGACCTGTGTTTCTTTGGACCTGGCTTACTTCACTTAATATAATTTTTTCCAAGTCTTTCCATTTCCTAACAAATGGGGCAATGCCATTCTTTCTGATGGAAGCATAGAATTCCATTGCATATATATATACCACATTTTCTTGTTCCATTCATCTACTGAGGGGCATCTGGGTTGGTTCCATATCTGCAATAAACATAGTAGTGCTGGTAGCTTTAGTGTGGTCTTGTTTGTGATCATTTGGGTAAATGCCCAAAAGTGGGATTGCTGGGTCATAGGGGAGCTCTATGTGGAGTCTTTTGAGGAATCTCCATACTGTTTTCCAAAGTGGTTGAACAAGTTTATACTCCCACCAACAATGCAGTAAGGTTCCCTTCTGTCCACATCCCCTCCAGCATCTGTTGTTATTAGAGTTCTTGATTATAGCCATTCTAACTGGGGTGAGGTGGTATCTCAATGTTGTTTTGATCTGCATTTCTTTTATGGCTAGGGAGGTTGAGCATTTCTTCATGTGTCTATTGGCCATTCTTCTTTCCTCTTCAGAGAAGTTTCTCTTTAAGTCTTTAGCCCACTTATTTATTGGGCAGTTGTTTCTTTGAGGATTTGTTGTTGGGGGATTTAGTTTTTTGAGTTCCAGGTATAGTTTAGATATGAGACCCTTGTCCATTGTATGGCTAGTAAAGATCTTCTCCCAATCTGTGGGCTTTCTATTGATCTTGCTAGCTATGTCCTTTGTCATGCAGAAGCTCTGCAATTTCATGCAATCCCATTTATTCAACCTTTCTTTGATTTGTTGTGTTTCTGGCTCTTTATTAAGAGTCACAGGTATTTCCAATTGATAAAAATTGGCAAGAAAAACGGATGGCTTATTTCAGTAGATATAACAGTACAAAAATATCTTCAAGGGAATTTGCTAAACAAGTAAATGAAAAGCTATTTTATGAGCAAAAGCAATTAAATAATTTATTTAATTTCTAGCCATTATAAAATGTAAGGTAGATGTATATCATGTCCATAGCCACTTGCACCTCTTAACAATGTTTTATATTTGGAGGAATTCCAAAATTATGCTTCTAAGGAAAAATACAGGACTCATCTTCCCAATCCACCTACAAGAGAGATGTAGACATATAAGCTAGACTGCACTGATCAAATGCAGCCAATAGAGACGTTGGTATAGAGGAGGATGCAGATGCTACAGAGGATTTGATTTCTAATGGAAATGCCAGCAGTCATCTAGTGTTGAGGGCAGTGCCTGTGTAGTAAGGATGATTTGACACCTATTGTCATTTGATGGCATTAGCCTTGCGCTGGGCTGTGGGTATCTTGACTGCTTTTGCTGTTCATAGATCTATGAGGACAATGGAAAAAGAAATTCTGTATGATATCACCAACCACAAAGTCCACAAAAAACTGCCATCACACACGTGCACCCATGGATCACAAGAACTGGCAAATCTCTTTGGCATTTTGTAATCAAACTGAAAATATCTATATCTTGTGATATAATTCTACTCAGGCATTTACCCTAGAGAAACCATTGGCACGATGCATCCATAAATACATACACAAGTTTATAACAGCACTAAAAAGACTAAAACAACTTAACTATTCATCAACAGTAAAATATATCTTTAAGATGTAGTATGGTATAATCATGAAATATATAACCATAAATTTATTTTAAGTTCATTGAGAATAAACATATTGGGTAAAACTCATAAATAGAGTCATGAATGAGGGCTACAAGTTACAGTATACAAAAGTAACATGTTTTACAATTCTATTCACAAAACATGAATAGGCAAGATTAAACTATGCCATTAAGGGATATATAACAAAATGAGTAAAACTAAAAGGATTTACCGCTAGAAGAGAAAGTAAGAGGAGGCTGGGTTTGGAAAGGGGTACCCTAGGACTTTCCTCAATTAGATGGTTCTTTTATAGATTTCTGTTTTGTTGTTCTACATTAAACAGTAGTATATCTGTGTTTTACTCCCCTTTCTGTATGTATATATAGATTTGTTTCATTTGGGCAATACTAGGGTTGTCAGAGCCTTATGCTTGCTAGGCAGGTGCTCTATTGCTTGCTATGCGCCAGTCATTTTCCATGTGTTTATATTTTTTTTCAGGTAGGATCTTGTACTTTTACTAGAGCTGGTGGCCTTGGACAGTGATCCTTCTGCCTGTCTCCTGTGTAGACCTGTGTTCCTGTGTGTAGCTTGTTTTTGAGATAAGGTCTCACTAACTTTTGTCCAGTCTGGCCTCCAAATGCAGTCCTCCTAGTTGTACCTCTCAAGTAGCTAGGATAGCAGGCATTCACCACCATACCTTACCTCAGTTTATATTTTTATCAACAAACGAGAGGAGCTTCTAACAAAAAGATCCATGGATGGGGATGAGGTAGTAGAGAAATCACCTTTTCTAGAAGCAGAAATCACTCCAGGTCACTGAAGCAGGCGGTGAAGGTCTCTGAAGAAGTTAAGGCCTGGGTAATGACATAGAGCCATTATAAGGAACATGGTTCAAAACTACTAATTAATGAATAAAGGTGAGCTTTCTAATTCCTCCATAATAGACCTAGACCACTTGGAACTGTAACTTTGAAAGACTCTGGGGACCATGGAAATGAGATTCTGCATATCTCAGAGGGTGATTCTTGGAGAGAAAGCATTCTCCCAATTCATGCCTTGCCCTCTCTGCTTCTGCCCTTTCACCCTAACTCAATACTGTCTAAGAAAATACAGAGGAAGGCACAGACCTGCCAACAGAGAAATCAAACTTGCAGTTTCTGGATCCAAATTACAGCTGGCCATCCCTGTCCTGATGTATTATATTATACTATCCAATTTCATAGGGCTTGAAGGCCCCATTAAGAACTCTGAGATGAAGCACAAAAGCATTTCAGGGATTGTTTCTGGAGTGGGGAGTCTAACTATCTTAAATGGAACCAAGAAGAGCAACGGAGTGAGAAAGAGTCCTAATGACATTGTGTTATGATTTGCAAGGTTGCCTGACTCACTCTTGTTTGTAAATGGCTGCCCAGGAAGATTTGAAAGTAAGTCTGTACAGCACGCCTCTAGCAACTGTTCAGTTGACTGGTCAACATAGAAAAGCTCTACCCTATTCTATCAAGGACCAACAGGTTATTTGGATTACCTGTGTATTTGATAGGCTTTTTTTTTGGTGGTAGTGGTGGTACCTGGGGCTTCAACTCAGGACTTTGCACATGCTAAGCAGGAGCTCTGCCACTGAAGCTACTCTGCCAGCAACTGTAAATTTCTTATTTTTTTATTTTTTATAGAAAGATACTGTACAGTGAGAGGTTACAATTACATGAGTAAGGTAATGAGTACATTTCCTATGTACCCTATTGTTACCCCCCTTTGTTTTCCCCAACTATCCTTCCCTTAACCACCTCCCCAATTCTTCCCTCCACCTCCCCCCGAAGTTGTAAAGTTCATTTTCAACATAGTGTCTTGTACACCTCATTGTTACAATGGGTTAATCTGTATCCTTGTTTCAGCATTTTGTTATTTCCCTTCCCCTTCCCAAATTAGAAAAATGTATATACAAGATTCAGGGCACCAGAATCAAATACAATGAAAACAGGGGTTATACCATGGGGGTAGAACATACAAAAGAAACAAAAAAAATCACATAGTATATTAAAAAACAACAGCGACAAAGATAAAACCTCTTGTGTCCATATCTTGGAGCTCATTTCGCTTAGGATCATCTTATAAGGTCATATGTACATAGCTTTTAGCCTTTTGTGCTTGTCTGCTAAGATTATCTTGGATGTATACTAGTTATTGCAAATGAGTATTTCTTTGGTCACTTAATATAATTTTTTCCAAGTCTTTCCATTTCCTAACAAATGGGGTGGTGTCATTCTTTCTGATGCTGGAGGGGATATTGTTGGTGGGAATGTAAACTTGTTCAACCACTCTGGAAAGCAGTATAGAGCTCCCCTATGAGCCAGCAATCCCACTTCTTGGCATTTACCCAAAAGATCACAAACAAGGCCATACTAAAGCTACTAGCACAAGTATGTTTGTCACAGCATTATTCATTGTAGCTAAGATATGGGACCAACCCAGATGTCCCTCAGGAGATGAATGGTCAAAAAAGATGATATATATACATACATGTATATATAATGGAATTCTAAGCAACCGCACATTTTAAATGTATCATTTAAAGTTTAAGACCCTAGGACTCTCACAAACTTAGATTAATGTTTTATTTCTGGCATACTATTAGACTTGGAAAGTAGCAAAATTGATTGCTCAGGGTTCTTGCAGTGTTCTGGTGAGCTTACCTTCTATTGACTGAACTGTTTTATAACTCTAGATTCTCATCTATTGTAGACACAGTCTGGTAGAATATATAACCTCAACATCTGTAAGTATGGCCCTTTTGACATTAACCAGTTTTGGATATAACCTGGTATGCCAGTACTTCAAAATACCTAGCTTCTCACAAATTCTTTTGAGAGGTTTTAAAATCAACCAAACTTCCACTGGTGGAAGAGAATGGTATGAAAACCTATGTGAAGAATTCAGAGAGGACAGACAGACAAGCTTTAGACCAGGAGAAAATATTTGCAAACTACATATCCAATAAATAAAACATGGAAACCTACTACAACATCTACAATACAACTAGAAAAACAATCCAAAGAGGAATATATCTTTCACTGAAGATGGTAAATAAACATTACAAAGATATTCAACATGGCTAGTCATTGGGGAAATTAAACCAAAAAAATCCCCACAAATCTACACCTATCAAAATAGTGAAAATAAAAAAGTAATAACAATATCAGATGCTGATGAGTAGTACAAGGAAATAGAACCACCAATACATTATTGGTGGGAATGTAAAAATGGAACAGCCATTCTGGGACAATATAGCTGATGGTTTCTTTTACAACTAACCAGCTTGCTGTTATCCTAGCTCAAGAAGTTATTAGATGGGAAGTCAAAGCCAGCTGACAAGATGTAAGACCCATCTAAACAAAAAATAACCTAAAGCTAAAAGGGCTTGGAGTATGGTTCACGTGGTGGGTGTCTGCCTAGCAAGTACAAGACTCTGGTTCATAACCCCAGTACCACCAAAACAAAACTCTTAACGTTATGTGACTCAACAGTGGAATTCTTGGACACTTATTGCACGCTAAAAGCTGCATGCAAGGGTTTGTAGTACCTTGATTCACAAAAGCCCTCAACTGTAAACAGCTTAGTTCCTCAGTAGGTGACTGGTGACTTCCATACCACAAAACATTATTTTGCAATATAAACAAACTAGTGAAACATTTGACAATTTGAATCTCCAGGGGATTGTGATAAGTGTGTATAGTAGAGGTAATCCTAAACGATTGCATATTGTATGATTCTGTTCATCTAACATCTCAACACTAAAACTGAACATTCCAATGTTGACATATTTTAATTTTTTAAATATTTGGCAGTACTGGGGTTTGAACTCATGGTCTCTTGCTACCAAGGCCAGCACTCTACCACTTGAGTCATACTTCTAACCCTTCTTGTTTTAGTTATTTTTCAAGTAGGTCTTGAACTTTTCGTCCAGAGCTGGATTACCTACCTCTGCCTAGTATTTAGTTAAGATTACAGGTACAGGTATACTAGTACATCCAGCCCATATTTGAACATTGTATTTATGTTAAATTATTTTCTGTTTTCTTTATTTCTATGTTTTACTACATATATTAACATTTTAAGCATTTAACATTCTATAGTCTAACTTATTTAACAAGTTTCAACATTTATTCAATTTATTTCATATAAAATTTCCCAATTGGAGACCAGAGTAATAGTTTCCAAAATTCAAGACCCGAGTGAGAGGAAGAGACAAGATGAGGATAGATGAAGGCCTATAAGAAAGAGGAGGCAAAGCCGGGCATTTTGGCTCACGCCTGTAATCCTAACTACTCAGGAGCCTGAGATCTGAGGATCATGATTCAAAGCCAGTGCAGGCAGGAAGAGCCATGAAACTCTTATCTCTAAAAACCACCAGAAAACCGGAAGTGGCGCTGTGGCTCAAGTGGCAGAGCACTAGCCTTGAGCTGAAGAGCTAAGGGACAGCCCTAAAGCCCAGAGTTCAAGCCCCATGACAGACGAGGAGGAGGGGGAGGAGGAGCAGGAGGAGGAGGAAAGAAAAAGAACAGGAGGCATCATATTATAGCTAACTTGACTGTGATGGTAGCAAAAACAGTGCACACACACACACACACACACACACACACACACACACACACACACACACACACACACACACACACACACACACACACACACACACACACACACACACACACACACACACACACACACACACCAAGAAAGAATATGAAGAAAATTAAAAGAATCCTCAATGTCACCCCTTAGAAATGAACAACCTCTAAAATTTTGAAATATATTTAACTCTTTAAAGCCTCATGTTAAAATATGGATATACACTGTTTAAAAGCTAGTTTTCTCACATAATAAAAGTATTAGCAGCTTTCCATTAACATTAGTCTCCTAAAACATTTTAGTGACTGTATTTTTTTCCTTCTGAAATAAAGCCCTGGTTTACCCAATATTTTGTTTTGCTCTTTTATTTCTATTATGAGAAATGTACAGGAATATCTTTCCAAATAGACCCTCAGCCACATCCCTCATTACTTCCCTTAGATAAATTTAAGAAGTGTTATTACTTTTCAGTGGCCATGAGCCTGGGACGGGTTGAAGGAGACCAGTCCTAGGACTTGAACTTAGGGCCTGTGTTTTGCATTCAAGGCTAGAGTTCTACAATTTAAGCCACAGCTCCACCTTCAGCTTTTTGATCATTAATTGGATATAAGAGTCTCCTGTACTTTCCTGCCCAGGCTGGCCTTGAACAATGATCCTCAGATTTCAGCCTCCTGAGCAGCTAGGATTACAGGATTGAGCCACCAGCTCCTGGTGGCATGACACTTTTTTTTTTTTTCAATGGTGGAGCCTGAACTCTGGGCCTGGGCGCTGTGCCTCAGCTCTTCAGCTCAGGCTAACACTCTACCACTTTAGCCACAGAACCACTTCTGGCTTTTTCTGCTTATGTGGTGCTGAGGATTCAAACCCAGGGCCTCATGCATGCAAAGCAAGCACTCTACCACTAAGCTCCTTCCCAGCCCCAAGACTTTTTTTTAAGGTTTTTGATATGTATCACTAAAAATTTCTAAATATAGGGTGTAGCAAAATATACCTTCAAGTTAATAATTGCCAAAGGTATACATTTCACACAGTCTCACAGTTACTAGAGATTAAATTAGTCACAAACTGGGTATGGTAGTCTGTGACTGTAATCTTGGAAGGCAGAAACAGGAGGCTCACAGTCTCAGACTTGTCTGAGTAAAGAGTATGACCCATATAACTGAAAGGCAAAAAGAACCAAATAACAAAAGCAAAAAGAGCTGTTGGTATGGTTCAAATGGTAGATTACTGGCCTAGCAAGTGAAAGGTCTTGAGTTAAAACCACAGTGCTGTCCCCACTCAACGGGGGGGGGGGGGGGGGAAGGAGAGAGGGAAGAAGGGAGGAAGGAAGAAAGGAAGAAAGGAAGGGGTGTAGAGGGAGAAATAGAGAGAGAGAGAGAGAGAGAGAGAGAGAGAAAGAAAGAAAGAAAGAAAACAAAAGAAAAAAAGGAAAGGAAAGTAAAAGAGAAAGAAGAAAGCATGCTGAATCAAGGGAGAAGAATCTCCAAATCTTTCACACTAGAGCCAGCTGTGAAATCATTCATGACAGCACTAGAGGGTGGCTGCTGAGCCAGGCACCTATTTAACTGCTGGGAAACCACTGATCATTGAGTGTCCCCTCTGCCCCACAAGACATGGGAAAGAATCCTGCCAACTCGAGAATTCCCAAACTATCTCCAAGTCTGTGCTTAGTTGTGCCACTCTCTCACTGGTTTCCTTCCCTTCTTCCATTCCTCCAGTCCCAGCTGCAGAGAATAAGCTGTGACAAATGAGATTTCTCCTCTCTTCCAGGAATGGTTCCCCCTTGTCTACAAACGGCCTCAGGTCCTCCCAATTCTAAAGGATTTCCTCTTCCCATTATAGCTAAGTTAAAATATCCTCTCAATATCACTTCACTTCATCACCACTCCGTGGTTTCCCAGTGAGGATTCAAGGTCAAGGATAGGAGGTGTCTGAAGTGTGTGTGTGTGACTCAGATGTTTCATGTTACTGGAACTGGGCTTAGGCTCTAGGCTCTAGGCTCTAGGAGGTTTTCAACCCCCACTGTTCATTAGAATCCCTTGAACAACTCTTAAGACCCTTCACTCTCTAAGGTGGCACCTGGTATTGGTGGCAATTCCAGTGTGTGAACACACCGTGCTGACAGCCTCCGCTCTAGGGGAAGTTGGTGTATTAGTGAACCTCTGAAACTCACAACCTCCTACTCACTGTTTTCATTGTAGGCAGAAGCCATGATGGTTGAGATCAAAGGACCTACCAACAGAAACGTGGCAAAATTTCTCGCACTGACAGATGGGACCTGTATCTTTCCCAGCCCCAGCTGTAGCCTCTCACTAACAGCATCCTAATTTTGCTACACTGCTGGATTTTATTGACACTGCTGTGATAGCATGTTCCCTAGGGGAAGGGGTAAAGGTGTGTGTCACATGAGGTTTGTGGATTACTTAAGCTTTCTAGGATCTCCACTCTACCTGTAGGTTCCACGTTATAAATTCCATGAGTGCATGCATGTGCACTTGTATGCAAATGTGCCTATGTTTTCCTGCCCTGGATGTTCATCCCACTTCTTAATTCTGAGGGAGAGGGACTGAAAGTTAAAAATCAATGATTAAACCAATTTTTGCTGTGTAATGAAGCCTGCATTAAAAAAAAAAAACCCAAAGGGACAAGGTTTTGAGAGTTTCTAAACTGGCAAATACTCAGAAAGGGCATAAAAGCGCAAATTCCTTCTTCCGTATCTTGCTGGATCCATTTTTTTCTTCTGCTTCTTTGGCATCCTTTGTAATATCCTACAAAATCCCTGAATTAAGGGAGCTGCTCCAACAAATTAATCAAACTTGAGGAGAGTATAATGGGAACCTCAATTTATAGCCCATCCTTCAGAATGGAATTGATAGAGCTGGGCAATATGGTACATACCTGTAATCTTAGTACTTGGAGGGGGAGAAGCTGGAGTTCAAGGTCAGCTTGGGCTCCATATCAAGACATTGTGGAAAGGAAGAATAGACAGAAGGAAGGAAGGAAGGAAGGAAGGAAGGAAGGAAGGAAGGAAGGAAGGAAGGAAGGAAGGAAGGAAGGAAAGAAGGAAGGAAGGAAGGAAGGGAAGGAAGGAAAGAAGGGAGGGAGTGAGGGAGGGAGGGAGAGAGAGAGGGAGGGAGGGAAGGAAGAAAGGAGAAAAGAAAGGAAAGAAAGCAGAAAGGAAGTTGACAATTATTATGTGTAATCATCTGCAGTGGGAGCAGTCTAGCGGGACTGAGCCCTCTACCCGTGGAATCTGATGTGGAATCTATCTCCAGGTAGACACTGTGAGAACTGAATTTAATTTGAGGACAATCCTCTGGTGTCCACTATAGAAATACTTGCTTGCTTGCTTGCTTGATGGTGGGGCGAAAAAGCCACTCATTTTGAAATCACATCGTGTTCACTGATGTTGAATGAAAGTATAGGAGGAAGTGGGTTTTGTTTTTAGTTTTCTAATCAGAGCTGCTGGCTCTTGCTCCCAAAGGTGTATCTCCAGTCTAATCTCCTTACGGAGATTACATAACTAATTGCTATTTCCTACTTCCCTTTTTGCATGTCTGACAAGAATCTAAGATTTAAGATGCACAAATCCCAATTTGTAATTTTTGCCTACTCTTTCTCTCTGCTTGCCCTTTGCTCTTCTTCATCTGTCAATCCTCAACACAGCCCTATTTTCTGTCTGATCTGCTTCTTTCAGCCCCTGCTTCTACACCACATCACTCACTACAAAGTCCTATAGGTAAACTGCACTTCTAAAATATTCCATGGCAATGCTAAGTCAAGGGAGAAGAATCTTCAAAATCTCTCACACTAGGGCCAACTATGTAATCATTCAGGGCAGCATTGGAATGTGGTTGCTGAAGAAAAGCACCTAATTTAACTGATGGGAAACCACTGAACACGTGCCTTTTACCCTCTGATTGTCCCCTCTTTCTCTCACTTCTCTTTGTGTCTTTTCTTAATCACAAGGACTTTCATAATAGCCTCTTTATTGTTGTTGTTTTGGGTTTTGTTTTGTTTTGTTGTACACCATGGTCTCAATATGCAGTCCAGGCTGACCTTGAATTCACTCTGTAGCACAGGTGTCAAGATCCTCCTGCTTCTGAGTACTGGGATTATAGGCATCCATCCGTATACTTGGCCCTACAATAACTTCTTAACTCATTTTCCTTCATTATTTTTTTCTAACCCATTCTTCACATTAGAGTTAAGGAAGTGGTTGAAAGGTAAATTTAATTAGGCCATTTCTAACTTAAAATCCTTCCATGACTATGCACTGCATTTGAATAAGAATTCTCCATCCTTAATATGGCCTGAAAAAGATTGTATAGTTTAAACCATGTGATCTCATCCCACGCCTGTCCTTTGATTCAGAATCCCCCAGTCACACCGATCAATGCCATGGCTGGTGTGGGCAGTTGTTTGCTTTGCCAGTGTTCTTTACCAGGCTGTGCCTTCTTGGCTAAACTTGAGTGACATTTCTTCAAAAAGTCCTTTCCTAGCAGCCCAATCCAAGTTATGAGTTGTTGTACACAATGTTTGTCACTGACCATATCCAGTTTCCCCTTTCCCTGCTATTTCAAACAGTGCTGCAAAAAACATTTTTATACATGCATGCAAAGGGTTTCTCTCTCTAAGGGAGTGTATTCCAAACTATGGGTCTCAACTTGTTGGTGAAATAGCAATGTCGTGTGTGTGTGTGTGTGTGTGCTGTTCTGGGGCTTGAACTCAGGGCCTGGGCACTGTCCCTGAGTTTTGTGCTCAAGACTAGTGTTCTACCACTTGAGCCACAGCTCCACTTCTGGCTTTTTGGTGGTTAATAAGAGATAAGAGTCTCACATACTCAGTAGACATTACATTGAAAATGTATAAACTGTACTTGTGGGGAGGAAGGAGGATATGATGGGAGGGACAAAACTGGGAGAAAAGGTGGAAAGAGGTGATACCGTTCAAAAGAAATGTACTCATTACTTGACTTATGTAACTGCAACCCCTCTGTTCATCACTTTTAGAATTTTATTTTACAAAAAGGAGTCTCACAAACTTTCCAACCTAGACTGCCTTAGAACCACAATCTGTGGGTCTCAGCCTCTTGAGAAGCTAGAAGTACAGGTGTGAGCCACTGTCAGCTAGCATTAGCAAGGCCATTTTTAAAAAAGGGAAAAAAGAAGTAGAAGACAAAATGGCCAATGCTAGAGTGTACTGTATACAATGAGCATGCACTTTGTTTTATGGAGTATTCATTTCAGGGTGTGTTTGTGTGCACATGAGCATATGTGTATAAGTGTGTGATAGATCACAAGGTAAAACTGACTTCAGCATGTAAAAGTTTTTAAAGGCCACTATTTCAAGAGTATGTTTTAGGAATGACTATATTGGAATCCCAGCCTTCAGTCATAATTTTACACACAGGTAAAGGAATACCTTAAGTTCCAATGAAAATACATAAGAACACACATACTTGGTGCTTTGCACTTGGCTTACTCTTGTTAGCTTCCATAAACTTTTGCTACATAAACAGTAATTTTTTTTAAAGGGGGAGAGTCTTCGGGTAAAACCTCTTACAAATAGTTTATAAAGGTGAGTTATTTATGTCGAAATCAGTGTTGTTTAAGCACACCGACAGTGACAGAAAACAGGAGGTCTGAAGTGTTAGCATGCATTCTCTTTTCATAACTTTCCACGTCACCAGTTTACATTATGGCTTGAAATAAATCCTCTGTGTTTACTTAAACACTAAAAGTGCAGAACACATTTATTTTATTGTATAAAACTCTACTGGAAAAATCCTGGCTGCTTAGGATAGTAATCCCCAATCCATGGGCAAAATACCATTTCCATGTGCTGTTTTCTATTCTTGGTTCCATTCCGTTCACTGCTGCCCTTTAACCCACCTTTACTGCATAGCACAGATCTGTCACTGAGCCAATCCTACCAGGCCAGAGCAGACAGCTGCCTCTGGGGAGAAACTTGAAGGGAATTGAAAGACAATTCACCCTAAGCATTTATGCTTCTGTCCATTTCCCACCATTGGAGTGATTTGTTTGATATCAGTCAAAGGACCCTTGTTAAAAAAAAAACCTAAATACCTTACTTGAAAAGAAGTAAGTTTTAAGCATTATCCACTGGCCAGAGAGTTAATTCTTTTATTAGATTAGTTTTAAAAGCAGGATAAGGACTTTGAATGAATGGGATGGAAATGATTTGGATCCTAGAGCAGGAAAGGGATCGCTTTGTTTCCCCCAGTAGATCTGAAGAAAGGAGGCTTAGAGGCAGTCTTCCCCTGCTTAGCCTTAGTGGAGCCATCTTGCAAAGTGTCCAAACGCACAGCAAACATTTCAACTCTATTCTCTTCCAACTCATTCAAAGACTTCATACATTGTGAGATTCCAGGCTTTACCCCATACTTACATTCAAATACATCTTGTACATTAATATTTGGAATATCCCAGTTTAGATATATATATCTGGCTTATGTATCACCCTTGTACTTCTATTATAATTATCCTTAGGACTCACTTGACTCTTCTTTTACCAGTGTTGTTTTTTTTTTCTCTCAACTCAAATAGATATCCCAGTTGAGCAAAACCAGTGCTGCCATGTAGTCTAAGACAGCAATGAAGAAAGGAATGCTGGATTTAAAAGGCAATTAAAGAAAACAAAATCAGACAGAGAACAGGTCTGTTTCTAGAGACAAAGAACATGTACGTCACACTTACAAAGTCATTTTTTTAATCAAAGAAGTCAAATAGCAACTTTCTTTGGTTAAATAAACTCACTCAATCATGGATTAGTATGAAGTCTTTTGGAAGAATAGTAATCATGAGACTATAAGTCCATGTTGTCATTGTTAATTCAAGACTCAGTTGTAGGAAGTGAGTTGTGAACAGGTTACCTGCTTCTTGAGACTTGAGTTGATTTTACCCCCTGGAGCCCAGGGTCTCTGCCCTAGAGATAGGCTGAAGGAAGGCAGACTTCCTAACCTTTGTAGCCCCACAACGTTTTTTTCCTGCTTTCCCATCACTCACTCTCTAGCAAGGTTGTGATTAAACTCATGGACAGTGTAGTAGAAAATGACATCACTTCTTTTCTTCTTTTCCTTTTCTTTTTGTCAGTTGTGGGGCTTGAAGTCTGGGCCTGGGCGCTGTCCCTCAGCTCTTCAGCTCAAGTCTACTGCTTTACCACTAGAGCCACAGTGCCACTTTTGGTTTTCTGGTAGTTTATTGGAGATAAGAGTCTCATGGACATCATAGGTTTTCTAGATGAACAGGGAAGAAGTATGGAAGTAACAACATTCTGGAAAGAAGGAACGGCAGGTACGCTAGCCTGTTGGTGTTCAAGGAAGCAAAGCACAGGCATTCTTCCTGTTTGGGGTTTTAGAAGGTGGGAAGAGGCCAAATCACATCAGGAAGCAGGTTGGTAAAGGATTTACCTTGGCCCAAGGAATCTTCTCAGTGATGACAGAATCATAACACCTCTATACACTGAGTGTTGGCCAGGTTCTCTATACCAGAAGACACTAGTGTTCTCAGTTTTCAGAGTTGGAAAGAAAGGTCAAGGAAGCATGTGACCTGCCAAAAGCATATAGCTACTGAAGGATAGAGTCAGGATTTAAACACAAGTCATCTGCGTCCAAAGCCTTATTATGCTCAAACAACATCCTGAAGATGGGTCCCTGCTCTAAAGGTCAATGCTGCTAGCTACCGGTGGTGGACACTGGTAGTTCATGCCTGTAATCCTGGTTCCTAAGGAAGCTGAAGTTTGAGGATCTCAGTTCAAAGCTAGCCTGGGCAGGAAAATCTGTAAGGCTTTTGTCTCCAATTAACCACCAAAAAAAAAAAGCCAGAAATGGAGCTGTGGCTCAAACCTTGGGCAACAAAAGCTTAGGGACAGTGACCAGGCCCTGAGTTCAAGCCCCAGGACCCACCACCAATAAAAATATAATGCTGTCTCCCCACCAATCCCCTGAGCATCTGGTTCCTGAAGACTTCTTTTATGTGTATATGTGCTGGTATTGGGGCTTGGACTCCGGGTCTCATGCTCCTTCTTGGCTTTCTCACTCAAGGCTGGCATTCTACCATTTGAGCCCCACTTCTACTTACACTTCTTTCTGGTTAGTTGAAGATACAATCTCATGGATTATTCTGCTTGAGGCTGATTTCAAACCACAAGCCTTACATCTCAATCTCCTGAGTATCTGGCACTATAGAAGTGAGCTATCCGTGCTTCTGCTCCCTGAAGGCTCGTGTGGGACTTTAAACCACAGGGGCTGAGGGCACAGCAAGGGTATAACAAATGCAGATGTCATGTTTGAAACCTGATACTCTTCATTGGGACACACATTAGGATTCTAAGTGGACACCATCTCCATTTCATGGCTTAAACTAGCTTGTCTTAAACATAAAATGGAGTACCAGAATACCCTTTGGAAGTTCTGAGTTCTCTTCTTCTGAGCCCTGAATGGTAAAAAGTAGTATCCTTTAGACTCTTCTGAAGCATAAGTTTGTATACCTTCCCAGGGCCTCCATGTCCACATTGCAGACCCTGGACCTTCTCTAGGAGAAGATTCAGTGATGTGCATTTGGTCTCAGTACATTCATAGCCCCATTCTCTTTGAAGCTTAGCGGGAAAAGAAGAGGTGTTGGTTTCAAGGCTTTCTGAAGATCCAGGAGTCTGGCAGTCTGCTTCATGCATACAGTAAAAGCCTGACTTCCAAAAGCCCTAGTTCTGCCCTACTTTCTTTCTGGATTATGTGGAATGTACTGTGGCAGACAGGGCTAAAGTGTGTGTGTGTGTGTGTGTGTGTGTGTGTGTGTGTGTGTGTGTGTGTGTGTGTGTGTGTGTGTGTGTGTGTGTGTGACTTTTTCTATCTCCTCATATAACATATTGTATCTAATGCAATGACCTTACTAGCCAATAGAATACAGGAATCCTGGAGTCTCTTATATCTGACAGTGGTTCAGATTAGAGATGGCCCATTAAAATGTTATCTTTGGGGCTGAAGTAGCTACCCAGGTTTTCCCCAGTAAAACCAAGTAAATATTCTCTTATTTACACTGGGAGATGCTCAGAGACTCCAGAGGGACAGCTAATTCTTTGCAGATTCCCCCTGCCTTTCAGAACATCACTGTTCCCCTCAACAACTCACCCAGAGGTAGAGCAAGGCTTTGATCCCACTTTCCTTGCTGGAGTCATGGCTTTGCTGTGATTCTAGCATGACATTTAGCCTTAATTTCACATCTATAAAAGGAGTATCTAAAGCCTTCTTCCAGGGGTGGTCATACTGCTCAAATGTGTTCACATAAGTAAAGCAATTTACACAGTGCTGTGCAGGGAAAGTTGGTAAGCCCTCGCTAAATGCTAGCCATCATTTCCTCAGCAAGTGCTAAGCAGAGGTGAAGGGCCCGAGGTAGGTAAGCAGGAAGGCCTCCTGGAGAAATCTGCAGCCTTGTCTCTCTGCCACTGGTGACTCCACCCCTTCCCATTCTGATCTCCAGTCAAATCTAAGAGTCCCTAAATGAACTGTCAGTACACTATGCATTTATCTCCTTGGGCCAGAGAGAATGTTGCCAAAGTTGAGACCACATAGGTTAGAAGATCAGAAATTATCCTCAGAGACATTCTGCCTGCATCTTTTCTTGGCTGTCTGATCCTAGGCCAAATCATTTATATATCTCTCACATCTCACTTTTCCAACCTGTAAAATGAAAAGTAGCAATGAGATAGACCTACCCAACAGGAGTCTATGCAGATTCGTGACATCATACAGAAAGGTTCGTTAGAATGAAGTTAAATTTTGTAATGGAGAAGGAGTTATAGTTGAAAACTTTTAATGCCAGCTGGAAAACTTCCTGCAACAATGAGTTCATAACAAGATGATTACATTATGGCTCAATTACAACTGTTTAAAGCTTTCCTTTCATTAACTGGATATCAATTTTTCCTATCAACTTTGATATGTATGGCTTTTATAGAACAAGCTCCAGACCCTCCGAATCAGACTTTTTTGGAAAGGATCAGGGCTTGTGGTGTCAAAACCCACCACAGGTGTCTGAGAGACAGCAGTTACCAAGGCTACCCACCTCTGGCCTGTAGATAAAACCAGCCTTGAACTGAAGCAGAACTTTCTGATGCTAACATTGATATGATCTGATTCTACAGATGACAAGAACAGAAACCTATACAATCTCAAACACTACCTATACACAGAGATTTTCCCAGTGTGAGACAAAATATATACACTAAGAAATATACTAGGAAAGACACTGGTTGGCTTAGACCTCCTGGATTTGGCTGAATTATCCTCCAAATGACTCAACTTCGATGTATTGGGAATCTCTAACGTGATAGAAGAAAAAAAGATAGGAGAATCTAATAGGGTTCACTAAAGAGTAAGAAGACGCTATACCTTCAGGCTCAGGAGCTGTTAGTGTGTTTGGAACAACTGAAGAAGTGAATGAATGAGGAGGCCTTCCTTCTGTAACCAACCTTTCTTGGTACTAGCAAGTATTTGAAATAAAGGAGCATATTGTAAAGCAATGTAAAACCTTCACTACTATTTAGTGTGAGGTACATAAATGATTCAGTTCATAGGTCAAGACAGTTTCTTGTTATATAATTCCTTTGTATGATAATATGCTCAAAATGTAAAATGAAAGCAATAAAACTGTAAGGAAAACACACTGACTTCTTTTATGACATTCTTTTTCCATGTTCCTTATCTTGCCATCTCATATCAAATTTTGTTATTTCTCTAAGGAGACTGAAAGCTTTTTAAGGAAGGAGACCTGTCCTATGCAACCTGATAAGAAATTCAAGGTATTTGGCACATCAAATATATGACGAGGGCACCTGCAGCTCACACCTGTAATTCTAGCTACTCAGGAGGCTGAGACCTGAGGATCATGTTTCAAAGGAGCCTAGGCAGAAAGTCTGTGTGGAACTCTTATCTCCAATTACCTACCAAAAAGCTAGAAATAGAGCTGTGGCTCCAGTGGTAGAATGTCTTGAATAAGAAAACTAAGGGACAATGCCCAATGCCCAGGCCCTGAATTTAAGCCTAAGGACTAGTACATACACACACACACACACACACACACACACACAGAGTTTAGCTGGGCACTGGTGGCTCACGCCTGTAATGCTAGCTACTCAGGAGGCTGAGATCTGAGGATCACAACTCACAGCCGGGTTGGGCAGGAAAGTCTGTGAGAATCTTCCTTCCAATTAACCACAAGAAAACTGGAAGTTGAGCTATAGCTCAAAGTGGTAGAACTCTACCCTTGAGCAAAAGACCCAGGCCAGCAACCCACAACAAAATTTTTTTAAGTTTGATGAGATATTGAATAATAGGGACTTTATATGTTATATCACTGAACCTGGATCTAGGATAGGCCTGGCTAGCTGAAAAATCAACACACTTAGTTCTCTCTTTTTTTGTAGACTATTAAAACAAAAACAAAAACAAAACAAAACAAAACAAAACAAACAAAAATCCTGGAAGCCGCTGGAAGTCTTTCTGATGGCTTCCTGAGGTCAATTCCCACTGCCATTACTTGGCTGACTGAGTGTGTGGGACCAAGCCTTTCTCTTCCCCTTTTCTTTGCAATCCTGCCTATACAGCAGGAGCAGAAGCGTGCACACTTTGTGTCTAGGGCAACTTAAATTACCAACAATTTCTATCTTCATTATAAACCGGACATAAGTTTTGGATGAGAATCTCCTGACTGCTACCATGGTGGGAAACCCTTCTTCACTTAATTTGTTCAATCCCAACCTGCCATTTTGCTTTGACACTGATAATTTATGGTGACAGAAAGTAACTTCTGCTCTAGACCTGAGTTTCCCTCCTGCAATTTTCTCTCTTTCTGTGCACTGGAGGTTAGTATTAACTATGCCCTTAAGAGGTATTGTGGTATTATAAGGTCTGAAATGAAGGCTCACTATTACATGCTGCCTTGATAATCTTATGAACCCTGGGGATCCCTGAGCAGCCTGTTAGTTCTCCTCCCTCCTCTGTCCTTGTGGATAAAGTGTCCTCACCAAACAGCCACTCCTTATCAAAGGGACCAGACACAGTTCCTTCTATCCCCTTGTAATGGGTCTCAGGTCCTTGCCAGCTACAGAATTATTCAAACAGGCCAATTCCATTCTCCTGCAGGACTCAGGAGGTAAAATATCCTCTTGATACTGCCAAGCCTGCCTCCCACAGCCCCAATTTGCTCACTGGGTGCTTGGCTCTACGTGGCATGTAGTGCCCCAACCCCCACCCCCACCCCCAGTCTGTGAGTATAGGTGACTAATAAACATCTACTGGTTTCATCTATTCTGTGTCAGGTGTCAGGTGTCAGGTGTCAGCCATCCCTATAATCCCAGAGCATGAATCCCTAACTTACCACCAAGGAGAACAGAGGCAATTAAAACAGCCATGTCCACATCAGCCCTGAGAAGAATCCGGTGAGCATTAATGCTTGGACCCCTTTCTCTAAACTCCGAAGCTGCACCTGTTCCCTAAAGAGTTTTAGCTTGCTGCTGCTATCTTCTGGGTACTGTGTGCTGCATGTCCCCACACCTTCCTACCTCCCAAACTTCACCCTCAATAAGCTGCCAACTCTTATGTTACCAACTACATGGGGAACTCACACTAACTTCTTTGAAGTCTATCAAAAGTATTTTGAGCATTGTTCTTTATTTCTCTAGCAATATCAGTGCTCTCCAAGTTCTCTTTAGTGTTCTACTACAAATCTATCCCTACCACTCTAAAGGTCATCTGCGTATATTCTTATAATAAAGGAAATTTTTGTAATGAAGATCCAGACATCTGCCAAAGAAAGAAAAAAGGTAGATAATGAGGAGACACTTTATTTTCTTAATTTTCTTTCAATGCTTCAGCTGGTTCAAGTCTCCTAGTGGAACGATCCATTATTAGTTGACCATGCTATGGCAAACTTGTACTTTCTGCAGTGGGCCTTGACCTGCCCCTGACCAGTAGGGAAAGAACTCTGTCCTGAGTTGATGCTACCAAACTGCTCTCATACTTTAGGGTAAAGTCTCACAACTTTATGGCCATATGAGTAGTTCAGCTGAAGATTTAGATACTAAAGTTATTTAGGTTAGTCAGAAAATACAGGTGATTCTCTAACTGCAGATTAGAAAAAGCCTGAATTTAAAAGCAAAATATCAAGCCCAGAACCAGTGCCTCATGCCTGCAATCCTAGTTACTCAGGAGGCTGAGGTCTGAGAATATCAATTTGAAGCCAAGCCTGGGCAAAAAAAAAAAATTCCAGGAGGCTTTTATCTCTAATCAAACACCAAAAAGCTAAAAATGGAACTTGGCTCAAATAGTAAAGTACCAGCCTTGTGTAAAAAGGCTAAGGGAAGCTCTACAAAAAAAAATAGAAAGCAAAATAGAAAACATAATGGGAAAGATGATAGATTCATAAACTTCTTCTGGCTAACCTTAAAAATTCCAAAGTGAAGTTAAAGGTCACACTGAGGGAAAGATGAGACATCCATGATCTTCACAGGGTTCAAGTGTCACTGTTCAAAGGACTCTTCCAAAAATGACACAACAACAACACGACAAGATAAATGCCCCAACAGAAAGCCAACTATTCCAATAGAAAAGTCATCCATGCTGGACACCTATGACTCATGCCTGTAATCTTAGCTACTCAGGAGGCTGAGATCTGAGGATTGTGATTCAAAGCCAGCCTAGGCAGGAAAGTCTGTGAGGCTCTTACCTCCAATAAACTACTCAGGAAAAGCCAGAAGTGGCTCAAGTTGTACAGTGGTAGCCTTGAGGAAAAGCAGCTCGGGGACAGAGCCCAGGCCTAGAGTTCAAGCCCCAGGACTAACAGAACAAGAAAGGAATAGGAGGAGGAGGATAACGAGAAAGAAAAGAAAAGCAAGCAAGCAAGCAAGCAAGCAAGCAAGAAAGAAAGAGAGAGAGAGAGAGAGAGAAAGGAAGGAAGGAAGGAGAAAGAGGGAAAGAGAGAAAATAGAGAGAAGGAAAGAAAAGTGATCTAAAGACAAGATTAAGCAATTCACAAAAGAAAAAGGGAATTGTCAGCAGAGCTGTGCAAGATGGCCCATCCTCTCTAGCAAGCAAAGAAATATAAACTGAAATATTTTTGCCTTTGATAGTGGGCCTTCGGTCCTTGGAAGTCTTGGTGTTGGGCAGCTACTCTCATTCCCAGCCCCTGGGGCTTAGATGTTCTGATGTGACAATTTAAGGTTGTGTGTCCATAGCCAGTCATGCCAAGAAGCTCAGAGAGAGCAGAGCCCCTTCTGGCTTTAGCAGTAGCAGCAATCCGGTTTTCAGGAGCCACTAGGGAAGAAGCGCCAGCCTGGTGTTTGGTGTCCAGTGTCCGATGTCCAGGCCCAGTGCCAAGAGTGGCAGGTTCTCACTGAGGCTTCGTGGCAATGGTACAGGAGTCCTGGCTGGACTGGATCTGCAGTGGCCAAGCCTTCCTACATTCCCAGCCCACTTTTGAAGCCTGAGGCTCCAGCTTTCCTTACAAATCTGTGGGCTGCCTGACACGTTAACAATAAATTCCTGTGATGGTTTCTTAGAGAACTGTATACAAAGAGAAAACTCTCCAACCTCATTAAATTCACTTCCTGAAGTATATCCTATATAACTAATTCAGAATGTACACATTGAAATAGACTAAGCTCATTTTAGAGTAGCAAAAACATGAAAACAATATAAAGATGAATGTTCCACTGTAGGAGGTAGATTAAATGCATTATATCATGGAATAATCATGTAGCAAATAAAAATCATGTTTTGGGGCTAGAAGCATGGCTCAAGTGATAGAGCACCTGTCTAGCAAATGTGAGGCCTTGAACACAAATTCTAGTACTGTCCCTTTGGAGCTGGGGAAACCTCACATTCTTGAGTGTCATATTCTTGGGCTCAGTGGAAGATTACTTGCATAGCATATGAAAGCCTCAGGTTGATCAGCTAGCACCACAGTAAATTAAATGTACCTATATATTTTAAAAATAAGTAAAATTACAATTATGTTCTTAAATATTAAATATATAGTTATAAAATTAATATTAAATATTAAAAGAAGCCAGGTGCTGATGGCTCATGCCTGTAATCCTAGCTACTCAGGATGCTGAGATCTGAGGACTGTGGTTTGAAGCCAGCCCAAGGAAGAAAAGTCCATGAGACTCTTATCTCCAATAAACTACTCAGAAAAGCTGGAAGTGGCTCTGTGGTTTAGGTGATAAAGAGTGTTAGCTTTGAGCATAAAGAGGCTCAGGGACAGCACCCTGGTCCTGAGTTCAAGCCCCAGCACTGAAAAAAATAAATTAAATTTAAGAAAAGAATATTAAAAGATACATGAAATAGTCACAATATACTCAATATAAAAATGTTGAATAAGAATCCAAATTTTTTACTGGGTATGGAGGCGTAACAATGAGCAAAATGTTAATAATTGTTTTCTCATTGATATGAGACTAAAGAGTACTGGTAGCTCTCTCTCTCTCTCACTCACTCTCTCTGGAAGTACTAGTGTTTGAAGGGCCAAAGGGCAAAGGCAGACTGCTTTACCACTTGAGCCACATTCCCAAACTTTTTTGCTTATTTTTCAGATAGGCCTCCTGTGCTGTTTGGAGCTGGCCTTAGACCTCATTCCTTCACATTCCAAGTAGTAGGATTACAGGCATGCACCAGCATGCTAGACACAGTTTTGTTTTCTTTGCATTTGTTTATTTTCTGATTCTTTATAATAAATATGTACTTTTTGTGTGTTATCTCAATAAAATTATAGCTATAACTTGTGAACACTTGTTTAAAAATGCAAGAGGTTTGAATGGAGAAAAGATCAAATGTGTATGGACTCTAGCGATCACACGTGGAGATGGAGGGACCCAAAGTCCTAAAATTGTAGAGGGATACAAATTCATCATCATGTCTTTGCCTTAGCCCTTGTTACTCTTTATCACATTCCTCACAGTGCCAGAGTGCTTTAGAGTTTATGAAGTGCTTCTTCTCTGTCTATTATTGTTAGGCTGTCTCTCCTAAGGAGAAAATTAAGCCCTAGAGAGCTTAAATGATTTGTGGAATGTCTTGTGTTTATTATGTGGAACAGTGGGGCCTAGAAACCATCTCTTCTGCTTTTGATTATTTCTGGAGGTAGTAGAACTAAGTGGCTGAAAACTTGGACTTGGGAGCCAGACAAACCTGAGAATTCTCCAGTTCTCCCAGTAGCATAAATTAGTAAATTGTAAGCACAAGTGATTAAGAGCATAAAATAAAGCCAAATAACAGAGTACATTCCATGGAGGAGTGTGTCTATGGTGTTGAATTTTCTCAAATTTCATTATATACGTAAACAAATGTATTTGTATATGAGATATACAAACTGATGTATAAAATGCTCTATATTTATATGGAAAGTGAAGCCTTTCTTGGTTCTCCCTCCACCCCATCATATATTGCCAGACCATGGTTAAGAAATACTTGAAAAATGCTACACTGAATTATAAGCTCCATTGGGCTGGGACCATGTCTGTCTTGTTCTTGATTATTTTCCAGCCCTAACATATGGTCAGAATCCAGTAAATATTTGTGACCAACTGATCAAACAAAACACATTAATAAAAGCCAAATATAAAAGAATTATGCTGAAATTCTGAATTCCCATATTAAAAAAAAAATGTTTATATACCTCATGCACAGAGTTAACAATGTAATTTGTTAGTTCTAGGACAAAATGAAAATGTGGAATCCTTGTCAAATACTAAGAATTCTAAGCCTTTTGTTAAATGGCAACTCATTTGTATAACTACCTAAAGAGGAGGAGGAGGAGGAGGAGGAGGAGGAGGAGGAGGAGGAGGAGGAGGAGGAGGAGGAGGAGGAGGAGGAGGAAGAAGAAGAAGAAGAAGAAGAAGAAGGAGGAGGAGGAGGGGGAAGGGGGAGGAGGAGGGGGAGGGGGAGGGGGGAGGAGAAAAAGGAAGAAGAAGAAGAACAAAAACAAGAAGAAGGAGAAGAGGAGGAGGAGGAGGAAGAAGAGGAAGAAGAAGAGGGAAAAGACGAAGAGGAAGAAGGAGGTAGGGGAGGAGGAGGAAGAGGAAGAGGAAGAAGAAAATCAAAAACAAGAAGAAGGAGGAGGAGGAAGAGGAGGAGAGGAGGAGGAGAGGAGGAGGAGGAGGAGGAGGAGGAGGAGGAGGAGGAGGAGGAGGAGGAGGAGGAGGAGGAGGAGGAGGAGGAGGAGGAGGAGGAGGAGGAGGAGGGAGAATTCTAAGGCCATGGCACTGAATCAAGCACAAGATCCTTCTGAGCCTGGCCCCAAATAGCTGCAGAAGTCATATACTCTGATGCCAGACCCACTTGTACAATTTCTTGGGCCCATTTTCTCTATGCAAAGATAATAACTTTGATCAAGGCCATTCAACAGAATGATTATTTATGTCTCCCTCAAATTTTGTATGCTGATATCTTAACCCTCATTAGAGGTACGACCTGTGGAGGACAATTGGATCATGAAAACAGAGGCCTAGTGAATGGGATTAGTATCCTTCTATTGGGACACAGCGAGAGGTTCCATTCTGTGAACTAGCAAAATGGCCCCTCACCAAACTATAATTCTGCTGGTGCCTTGATCTTGGCCTTGCCAGCCTCCAGATGTGTGAGAAGTAAGTTTCTGTTGTTTACAAACTATCTGACTATGATGTTTTATTATAACAGCCAAAATGGACTTAGACATGTATTAGATTGCAAATGTGGCTTTCCCTCCACTTCACTCCATTTTAAAGTGGCTACAACTTTAATGTGGCAGAGAGAGAGAGAGAGAGAGAGAGAGAGAGAGAGAAAGCACCAAGGACACTACTGCAAGAGCAGTATTTTGTGTTTTGAAATAGTACTTTTAAATCACAAACCTCACAAGATCTTTTATTATTATTATTATTATTATTATTATTATTATTATTATTATTATTGTGAAAACACCATACAGAGGGGTTACAATTACATGGGCAAGATAGTGAGTACATTTCTTATCAAGCATTGTTGCCTCCTCCTTTGTTTCCCCTTCCCATCCCTTCCCCTCTCCATCCCCCTCCACCCCCTCCAGCCCCCACCTCCTCCCATACCCCACCCCACAAAGTTGTAAAGTTCATTTTTCGACATAACAACTTGTACATTTCATTGTTGCAATGAGTCCACCTGTATCCCTATTTAAACAGTTTGTTTTTCCCCTTCCCCTCCACAAATTATATCAACATCAAATACAGTGAAAGCAGGGCTTATACCCTGGGGGAGGTACATAAAAGCAACAAAGAAATCATCTTGTAAATATGTTGGAAACAATCGCAAGAAAGAAAAAAAAAAACATTTGAATCCTTAAGCAATCACAAGATCTTATTAACATGGATTCCCAATTAATTTTTTAAATGCCTGTGAAGCAAGTTGTCAGGAAATGGAAACGTGTAAGTAGAAAATGGAGGCATAAACTGCTTGAACTTGCTAGGCAATCACATACCATGTGACCCACATTCCTAGCCCATTTTCCTTTAGTTGGTTTTTCATATAGGGTCTTAAGTTTTTGTAGGCTTGCCTCTAATGTCAGTCTTCCTATCTCCACCTCCTGAGTAGCTGAGATTACAGGTACACACACTATGCTTAGCCCACTGTAAATATTTATTAATGGCTCTGGACCCAGGAACCTGGAAGTATGTACTTAAATCACCCAATCTATGTGAACTGAGAGGACTTGGCTCCTTCAGCCTCTCAGACATGAGACAGGTACTTCTCATCAAGAAATAAAGACTAGCCGGGCACCAGTGGCTCACGCCTGTAATCCTAGCTACTCAGGAGGCTGAGATCTGGGGATCGTGTTTCAAAACCAGCCAGGGCAGGAAAGACCGTGTGACTCCCACCTCCAATAACCACTAGAAAACCGGAAGTGGCGCTGTAGCTCAAGTGATAGAGCGCTTGCCTTCAGCTGAAGAGCTGAGGGACAGTGCCCAGGCCTAGAGTTCAAGCCCCATGACCGACAAAAAAATAAAATTAAATTTAAAAAAAAGAAATAAAGACTCTCTTAAAAGGAAGCCAAGTTGTTACTGTAAATTGTAAATTGGAATTTTAATTCACTTTCTGCATTATTCATTGCCGGTGTATAGAAACACAGCTTGTTTTTGTGAGTTGATCTTGTACCCTACAACATTCATGAATCCATTTATGAGTTCTAGCAGTTTTCTTTCAAATACTTTGGGATTTTCTGTGTGTAGCAGAATTCCATCTATTTTACTTCTTTGCAGTTTAGATCTTTATTTCTTCTTCTTGCCCAGCTTAAAAACTTTAGTGGTGGCCAATATTGGATATTCTTGTCTTCTTGTGAATCTAAAGGGAATTTAAGGTTGGGGTTTTGCTCTGCGCGTTGTTTTTTGTTTTGCTTAGGGGTTATTTTGTTTTGTTTTATTGTGTTTGAAACAGGTTCCCACTATGTTTTCAGGCTTCATTTGAGTCTAAGGCTTTACCTTAACCTCCCTAGTGCTGAGATTATAAGAATGTGCTATCTTGCCAGACAGAGCTCAGTCTTTTATCATTAAATACGATGTCAGGTATGGGACTTTTCTAGATGCTCTTTATTTATCAGGTATAGAAAATTCCCTTATATGCTTACTTTGTTGTTTTTGCCTAATAAAAGGATGTAGAATTTTGTCAAAGGCTTTGTATGTATGTGTGTGTCTTTTAAAATTATAATGATTTGAGCTCTCTAATCTTTTCATATGGTGTAGTAGATTGATTTTAAGATGTTAAGACAATTTTTTTCTTTTTTTCTTTTTTCTTCTTCTTTTTTTTTTCTTTTTTTTGGCCAGTTCTGGGGCTTGAACTCAGGGCTTGGACACTGTCCCTGACTTGTTTTTGCTCAAGGCCAGTGCTCTACCACTGGAGCCACAGCTTTACTTCTGGCTTTTTGGTGGTTAACTGGAGATAAGAGTCTCATGGAGTTTCATACTACTGCTGGCTTTGAACTATGATCCTCAGATCTCAGCCTTCTGAATAGCTATGATTACAGTTGTGAACTACCAACTCCTGGCTCCTGTAATACCTTTTTATGACCTAGCCTTGAAAGTAATACATCATAGCTTCAATCATATTCTGTCTGTTGAGTCAATTCCAAAAACTTTGTCAAAAATCAATAACAGAAAAGATTGATTGCACTTCATGGTAAGAGGTCAGTAAGGTATGGACAAGGAGAGGTGAAGCTAGAAATATGAGGGGCCTTTTGGAGAAGCACAGTCTGATGTACCCATCAAATCTACAGTCTTTCCAAAATCCTTGACAATTAGGTCTCATATTATTATTTTTCCCCTCCTGATATCTAGCTCCTTACACATCACTTCCAATCTGAGAGCTAAAGATTCTGGGAACCTGCTGCAGATTCCTTCCTAATTCCAATTGACCTATCTGTCAAAGGTCGTGATATCTGAGCAAAACCTAACATGAAAAAAAAAAAACCGAACAACACAGAGAATTTGTTGCCTTGAGTAACTGAACACTCTATAACTTGGGTTCTGCCCCCAGAAGCTCCTCACTGTCAATATAGAAGGGGAGCAGATGACTTTTCTCTATGACTTCCAAATGCTCTCTGGGATTCACTCTAATTAGTCCATTTAGGTTGTATGCCCAGCCCTGCACCAGATTCTGGAAGCAGAAGAAGGAATTAAATTGAGAGAGAAGGACTGATTCTTTCAAAGAAATATGGATTCCTTTTGTTCCAAATACAGGGAAAATAGATGTGTATTTTTTCATTTGGAATTTTTTTCCTTTTTAGCATAGATTGTTGAGGCTGGTAGGGATCACAAAGACATATTGATTCAACAGTTTTTTAATAAGTTTTTTTTATTGTGAAAATACTGTACAGCGGGGGTACAGTTACGTGAGCAAGGTAATGAATACATTTCTTGTCCAGCATTGTTTCCTCCTCCTTTGTTTTTTGATTCAATAGTTTTATTTCACATAAGTGGAGGTGAATTTCCCATCTCACATGCAGTGATCTAAGATCTAAGATTGAAAACAAATGTAAGCTGGGTACTGGTGGCTCACTCCTATCATCCTAGCTACTCAGGAGGCTGAGATCTGAGGATCATGGTTTGAAGCCAGCGCTGGATCTACACACAAAAAAGTAAAACCTGACTTCCTAAGTCAGAGATTCTTTATTGACTGATGTCTTTAAAACATTAGGAATATACTTTTATTTGTTATTATTATTTATTTTTGTTGGTTACGGGGCTTGAATTCTGGGTCTGGGTGTTGTCCCTGAGCTCTTTTGCTCAGGGCTAGTGCTCTACCACATGGAGGCACAGCTCCATTTCTGGACTTCTGGGAACTGAAGTATAGGTCAGCAGAAATTTTACATGCTGTCTATGTGTTACTGTATTCAGTTTTTGCTTTTGAGTTCTGGCAGAACTGGCATGTGATAATGATGTTAGTGACGAGAGTCTAAATAGTCTGTCTGCCCTGGAGTCAATGTTAATAATATACAAACCAGTTATGATACACATGACTCACCAGGCCATACACATCACTGGCATTTTATATCAAGCCAAGAGTTTTCTTTTGGCATCGCATGTTTCAAGTACCCACATTGCTCCCTTTAACCTTTCCATGCTTTTGTTGTGATTGGCAAAACAAAAGAGTTTTGTGTGTCTTGCCTACTTGGACAAAGGTCAGTACTCTTGCTGTCTTCACAAGAGACACACATATGGCTCTTTTAAAGTTCAGATGCATATATTTCATTAAATATTCCTTCCAAGAGCTTGGGAATTTTCACAAGGTATAATTTAAACTAGAAATTATTTCTCGTGGAAATTGGTAATCACATTCCTCTGACATCTATAAGTCTGATAAATAGGAAGCTTGTGAAATATTCTTTATGCCTCCTTTAATAGTTAATGTTATTTGACATGTAGTAGGCCCTTATTCGGTGATTTAGAGGTGAGAAACTATTTTCTTGCCAAGGGCCATTTGGATATTTATAACTGCACTTACAGGCCATGCAAAATTATTGATACAGGCAGACAACAATGGTCAGCCAAGACAAAGCATATGAAAAGCATACATATCTGTTCTGTCATGTACCAAATAACAACTCAGGCTTTCTATGGCCTGTGGGCTAGATGTTCCCCATTTCTGGATGATGAATTATTCTTCCAGGGCTTTTATGATTTCCACCACTTAATGTATAGGCTGAATTGACACCGTGGGTGGAAATTGTATTGACTCATCATTGTAAGCTACAAATTCCACTGCTGTACAATCATAACCGTACTAATTTTTATTATGAACTATTTCTTGAGTGACTATAATGTATTAATTATAACGTTAAACATAAAATCAGGTATAGTCCTTTTCCAAAAGCTTATTCTACGTTTCCATGAAAGATTTCAATAGAAACCATTACGTTAAATGAAGAAAACCAGTACAAAGAGAAAGCATATAAAATGCATGTAGTACTTGCAAAGATAATGGAAGAAATTGAATTTTCTTTGGTCTTATTGAGGTTCCATTAAATCCTTTCTTAATTTCTTTTAACCTATATCACTAACTTGTTTCTGAGTTACCAACGTTTGTCTCTGTGAAGGATGTCATGATTTTATATTTGTCTTGCCTAAGAACATCATAACTATAATCCTCATTGGATAGTGCAAGGGATAAATTAATTGACAAAGGGCTGGTTGAGATAGTGCCCTTCCATGGTCCCACCTAATCATGAAGCAAAGATAAAATAAATTTAATTCAAGGATAGCCCAGGTGAAAAAGCAAAAGATTCTATTGGAAAAGTTAGTAAAGCAAAAAGGGCTAAGGGTATGAATCAGCTAGTAGCATGCTTGCCTAAAAAGTAGGAGGCCCTGAATTCAAGTCCCAACCTCACAAAAAAAATGTTTTTAAATAAAAGAAGTGGCAAAATATCATCTTCAGCCTTCATTTATCTATTTGTTGAAAAAAATAGTAAATGAAAAATGAGAGGCAACAATGCTTGAGAAGAAATGTACTCATTACCTTGCTCATGTATGTTCCTGTAACCCCTCTGTATTTTCACAATAAAAAAAAAAACTTATTTAAAAAAATGAGAAAGTAATGAGGCTGTCGGGCAATATTTCATAGGGAAGTAACTATTCCCCTAAAATTGAACTACTTAAGAAAGATGCTGTCTTGTCTATATTTAGCCTGGTCTTTTCACCAGGTATTCCTTGCTACATTTTACTAAATTTACAGAGAAAGGTTACTTGATGAGTCATTGGCAAAAATATTCTTCCTGAAAATGAAACCATGAATCCCAGTTGTTGTTTTTTTAAAAAAAGAATTATCAAAAGGCCAAATTCCTACCACCAATAAATAAGGCATCCTTTCAAGCTGGAAGCTAATTTCATTTTCTCTTTAATGACAAATACAATTGGCATGAAAGGATTTTTTTTCTGCTTCCATTTTTGCTTCCCTGAAATCTCTTCCCTATATTGCAACAAGAACAAAACACACATCTAATCACATCATCCCCCAATAAAAATCTCCAGTGGTTTTCCATCACATTTAAAATGAAATAATACAAAAATAATACAAAAAATTCTATACATCTCCCATTTTTTTCTTCCTCAGCATGCCAGACAACCCAGAACTCCTTCTGTTCCTGGACATGACATGCTCATTTCTACCATGAAGTTTTGATCTTTCCTGGAACACCATCCCCAACCCTTCCAATGACTGCTTCCCTCAGTCATTTGGGCCTGTCCACCTCCTCTAATAGGCTTACTCTGACCAAGTCATGTAAAGTAACCTGTCCTTTGTCCCTTCATGCCCTGCCTGCCCATGATATACTTTGCTCTGCTTCCTTTACAGCAATACCTCTCTCTGCAGTGCACTTGTTTGCTTTCTGTAAGCCTGAAAACATCTCTCTTCACCACAGTATCTCCAGTATCTAAAGCTACATCTGGTATAACCCAGGGGCTCAATCCCTGTTGGTTGAGTAAAATTCATAGTGGCTCAAGTTCTATGATTTAAAATTACAGATACTAAAGCATTTAAAATACAGAAATAGCTGGGTGCCAGTGGCTCATGCTTGTAATCCTAGCTACTCAGAAGGCTGAGATATAAAGACTGTGGTTCAAAGTCTGTCCAGGCAGATAAATCCAACAAATCTTGAACCAGCAAAATGCCAGAAGTAGGGGTGTGGTTCACGTAGTAAAGTGACAGCCTTGAGGGAAAAAAAAAAAAAAAAAGACTAAATGAGAGTTCTAGGTCCTGAGGTCAAGACCCAATGCTGTCAAAGAAAAAGAAATGGGACTTTGCAAAAGACTTGTTTGTGAAACACTATGAGAATAATCTAGAGTTTAGAATTGAAACCAAATGACCACATTTGGCACACAATGGTTCAGCAATGATGAGGGAGGCAGAACTCTATCATAGGACCTTGGATCCCTGGTGGGGTATACAGATGTTCCTATGACTCCTCCCTGAGCTGAAGGACTAGAAATCACACATCTTAGAATGATTGCTGCCCAATACCTGCCAACTTACAGGAACTTACAACTAAGCCTGTATATAACTAAGCCTGGACAATGTTTACTTATATATTATAAGTTATTAAAATATCAACTTACATGCTTAAAAATCATAGGCACATTTTCTCTTGAATCCACATACTACCGTGCCTGGGATGATGTACAGAATCTCATCTGCATTTTGCAGATTCTTTAAGATGAAGAAACCAAGTCAGCCAAGGAAACAAATCGGAGAGACTCTTATTACCAATTAACTTGTCCACAACCGGATAGACCCGGGATGGCCTTTGAACAAGTAAAATCTGTTGCAGTAGTCAAGGGATGTCCTCATGAACCTCAATATGTTTACAGCATTTTAAAATCACTATTGTCCTACATGTCTTCAGATGGAACAAATACACTCTACCTCTCCATATTTCTCTCTGAATTGCGTTGTACCTGGCCTGATATGACATTTATGTAAGGAGTTTGAGCCTTCACAGAGATATTCAAGTTTTCAGAGTTGGGTGGGGTTTTTTTTGTTTTTCTTTTTCTTTTTCTGTTGTTGTTGTTGTTGTTGTTGTCATTCCTGGGGCCTGAACTCTGGGCCTCGGCGCTGTCTCTCAGCTCCCCAGATCAAGGCAAGTGCTCTACCACTTGAGACACAGCACCACTTCCATCTTTTTCTGCTTTATGTGGTGCTGAGGAATTGAACTCAGAGCCCCATGTATGCAAGGCAAGCACTCTACCCCTGAGCCACCTTCCCAGCCCCATTTGTGTGTGTGTGTGTGTGTGTGTGTGTGTGTGTGTGTGTGTGTGTGTGTGTGTGTGTGTGTGTGTGTGTTGAAAATGAAACCCAGGGGGCTTCGTGTATGCTTGACAAATGCTCTGCCACTTAGCTACACTCCAAGCCATTGAGTTTTGAGTTTCTGATGCTAACCTGTCATCCCATTACCTCCAGCTTTTCTACAAACAACTCCATGTTAAGCGTGAAGCCAGTTACAAGAGGCTTGCGGCTCTCCATGCATATGTGGGAAGGGAGGAGAAAAATCTTTGTGTGAAAAGGGCAAGAGCATGGAAGAGACAGCTGAAAGCAAAATTGGAGAAAAAGTAATCCTATGGGAGAGAGCGAGGGAAGGGGCCAAAAAGAAATGTGCTCACTACCTGACATGTAACCGTAACCCCTCTGTATATCACCTTTACAATAACAATGAAAATAGAAAAAGAATAAACCTGGAAAAAAAAACAGCGATCATGATTTTAGACAGCATTGAAATTTTTCCTGTGTGATGTACTCTTCTGGCTTCTTCATAAGACATTCCTAGTAATAACAGCATTTTTGGGACTGTTCTTTCTAGTTACTGTGCTTGGATTTTTGGTGGGATGGTGAATTGGAAAAAATTTCAAGTAGAGAGCAAATCATCTTCCAAAGGTCTGGCCATCTTCTTCAACAGGGAAAGCAGCGATTTAGGAATCTGATTATCCTAAATGTACAAAAGAGTTCTTTTCCTCCTTTGTAAAATGGAAAAAGTACAATAATAACTCCTGAGCAATGTTGTTATGAGCATTAACAAAGATAGCAGCCATAAGTGACCTAGTATACTGCTTGGTACATTCTAGGTCAAAGTCTTTTTTCCCTTGAATTTCCCATGAATTCATTCTAGATCTACTCTGAAGAACACCAGATGATTCTGCAACACGTGGGGATGCTGGCAAAAGTTTAACAAGCAGCTATCCAAACATGGCTCTGATGAAATGTCTGTTGGTCAACCTGTTCATTGAAGATAAAGGAAAAAAAAAAACCACTGGTGGCTTATGTATGTGTTATGGTTATCTTAACCAGTGAGGAGGCTGAGATCTGAGGATTATTGCTCAAAGCTGGATGAGGCAGGAAAGTTGGTAAGACTTTTAGCTACAACTAAGCAGCAAAAAACAAAAAACAGGAAGTAGTGCTATGGCTCAAGTGGTAGAGTGCTTGCCTTGAGCTGAAGAGCTGAGGGCCCAGAGTTCAAGCCCCATGACTGACAAAAACAAACAAAAAAACTAAAAACACAAGTGGTACTGTGGCTCAAGTGGTAGAGTGCCAGCCTTGAGCAAAAAGTAAAAGGTGAATGCACAAGATCTGAGTTCAAACCCCAGTATTGGCATACACACACACACACACACACACACACACACACACACACACACACACACACACATCAGAAGTTTATCAATGATATGGTTGAAATTCCAGGCTCACACTGAGACATAGCAGCACATGACTAGAGAAGGCATTTTTGTTCTTATATGACTCTTTTATTAAGGAAGACCACTTGTTTTTGAGCCATCTGCCAGACTCTCCTCAAATCCCACTGTCCAGCATTGGGTCACATATCCATGTCTTAAGGCAGAGTTTCCTGTTTTTTCATATCATGATACAAATAGAAAACTTGTGTTTTCATGACAGGAGAGATACCTGGATGAGGCTGTTTGTGGCTAGATGAGACCATCACAGGACTTCAGTATTTCAGTTGCACTCTAATGTCATCTACACTTTGTCATATCTATGACCCATTTGAGACATACTGGTGTACATTAGAGTGTACATTACTGGTGTACATTGGTAAATGGTTACTCTTCACACCATACCATTTCAATTAATGATAGACTGTATATCCAATGGTAGTCCTATAAGACTATAAGAAAGATGAGAAGTTACTGCTACACACACATTGATGTCACAGATGATACAATCCTAGAGCCCTTCATTAGTCTTATTGTGGTGAGGCTGGCTATCATATAAAAGTATAACACATACAGTTATGTATAGTACATAGCAATTGAGAATAATGAGAAATAATATTACCATTTATGTTCTTTTTACCTTTATTTTAGACTGCATGCCACTTATAAAACAAATTTACTATAAAACAGTATGCCTGTTACTCTAAGTAGGCAGCGCCTCCCAATATCTCATATTCACCCCATTTCTGGATTGCATCAGAAGGCCATGTTGGTGGATTGACCTAAACTATCTCAGTTTGTGTAAGTACACACATTGACAAATGATCTAACAAACTCAAACTATGCCTCATCATTAAGAAACAGGTGTTTGTACTCTAAAACTACAAAGGAAAGGGTAAGAACATGCTTTTGTAAACAAGCACTAGTCAGGAGAAGATCTGGCAAGGCAGAGGAAGAAATAGGTAGTGGTAGGCACAACCAATGGTGTCAGTCATATTTTCCAGAGTAATGATTCATTCTGATTCTCACAATACATCTTGAGAAAATGTATTTTTTTGGTGGAAGAAGTTGAAGTAGAGCCCATCTGGCACAAAGGATATAGACACAGCAGTGTCCTGGCAAATATTTAACAAATAGCTTTCCAAATGTAGTTCTGAAATGTCTATCAGTTAACATGTTCACTGACAGTAAAAGCAAAACAACAAATATGTAAGTCAAGGCTTGTTTGTCAATGATATGATTGATTTCATTGCTGAACTAGATGCTTTTGTGCTGCTCATGTGAAAGTCTTTTTGTTTTTGGATCTGGTCGTGGGGCCTGAACTCTGGGCCTGGGCGCTGTCCCTCAGCTCTTCAGCTCAAAGCTAGCATTCTACCACTTGAACCACAGCGTCACTTCTGGCTTTTTTTTCTGCTTATGTGGTGCTGAGGAATCGAACCCAGGGCTTCATGCATGCAAGGCAAGCGCTCTACCACTGAGCCACCTTCCCAGCCCATCATGTGAAAGTCTTTTAAGGTTAATCTGTATGCCGCATTTTCTCTCCACTTTCTTAAACATAGACACTCAGCAAAGCAATGAATCAAGTCCTGATCTGTGGCTTTTGCTAATTTCTATGGTGCAAATGCTTCCTTTATAGTCAATTTCAAGCTGTGAAAGTGAGATCATTGAGTGTATCATTAGAGATATGCAATCACACATTACAATTTCCACCATCTAGGTGCAGACATAATATATGTATTAAGACAATTGCAAAGTAGAGAGTCTTTATTGTGTTAACTTTATTTACAATGTACTTATTGAGAAGCTAATATAAGTTTTATTTTGTTTTGTTTTAGTATTAGGGTCTGAACTTAGGACCTAGCATAAGATCTATGCCACTTGACTCATGGCTCCAGCAATTTTTAGAGTTTTTGTCAATTTGTTTTTAGGTAAGGGCTTATATTTTTGCCTTGATTCAGCCTAGACCAAGAAGATCCTGCTGCCTAAACCTCCTATATAGTAGTGTGCTCTCATTCATTGAGATGGAGTCTCTTACTTTTTGCCCAGGTTAGCCTTGAACTATAATAAATAGCTATACAGATATGAGCCACCACATCTGGACCGATTTTTTTGCTGGGGGGAGGGGACAGTTAGTGAAGTAGTGGAGCTCCCCTTGAGCTCGCTCAGCTGACATTCTTTTCACTTGGGCCATGCCACGAGGCCTGCTTTTTGCAATCCAGTCATGATCAAATCAAGGTCAAATCATGATCTTCTGAATCTTAACTTCCTGGGTAGTTAAATTCACAGCATGAGCCACTAGCACATGGCAATTTTTTGCTCAGGGATTGAATTCAAGGCCTGAGTTGGCTAGCCAGATGCTCTATCACTGGAGGTATGATCCCAGTGCATAGTTTTAAATACTGGCTGTATTTAGCAAACAGCTGGAAAATTTTCTGAAAATTGAATGATCTGCTTCCCTGAGCACACAAGCTAGTTTCCCACTCCACTACCTAAGTCCAATGCTCTTCCTCCCCTTCCTTCTTCTTGCCACTGCCTATATACTGGCGTGTAAATGCTAGTTGTGATCTATGATGATGGTTAGATACTGCTTCTCTAGTGCTCAGTTTTCTGTAAAGGATGATTGAGCACAACAGTCTTGGGCCTGCCTACCCACAAGAATTTTTAAGAGGTTGAAACTGGTTGGTCTGCTGTGGGATAGTTTGCAAACTGTAGCACTAGATACTGATAAAGGGCTTTATTATGCTGGCCATTTATTTCATCACTTTATTTCATCAGGCCACTATTCTTAAGGATGTGAAAAAAATGTGTTGCCCCTTCAATGCTGTGCTTTAGGGTGAGATCTTCCATAATGCCCAGAAAAGACAGTAAACTACAACGAGATTGTTCTCAAGGCTCAACTAGTCTGCTAGTCTTTGTGTGTGTGTGTGTGTGTGTATGTGTGTGTGTGTGTGTGTGTGTGTGTGTGTGTGCACATGTACATACATGCCAATACTGGGGCTTGAATTTAGGACTTTGCACTCTTGCTTGGCATTTTCACGCAAGGTTGACACTCTACCATTTGATCCACACTCATTTCTGACTATTGCTAGTTAACTGGAGATTAGAATCTCACAGATTTGTCTTCCTGGACAGGCATTTAACCGGGATCTTCAGATCTCAGCCTCTTGAGTAGCTAGGATTACAAGTGTGAGCCACCAGCTACTGAATAGTGTGCTAACCTTTAATGAAGTAGTTACCAATAGGGCTGGGAATGTAGCTTGGTGGTACGCTCTTGTCCAGTGTGTACCAGGTCCTGGATCCAAGTCCCAGTTCTGGAGACAAGAATAGGTCCCCTATACAGGGGAAAAAAATTCTTGTGAGATTTATCATGTACTATTTTGTTCTGTTTTTGGATTGTTTAGTTGGGCCTCTCCCTGGGATTGGAATGCTTATCACTTTCAATAGCTAAAGATTGTTAAAATTTTATTTTTGAAAGTTGCTTTGCTTTGGAGGTTATTTGGTATAGTTTCCTCTGCTAGAGATGGTTTCCTACTTGCTAATTAAATACCCCAAAGATCCCAGTTGAAATACTACCTAAACCCCAGTGACTATGGAATATTTGCCTCAAGTTTGCTGAACTGCTCTCTGGCCTCTACACAGTTCTTGTAGCGCTCTTTTTATGTCAGGCCCATTGCTTAGCAGAAATCCTCCTACCTCGCTGCCTTTCTTGTCTCTGCTCACCAATTAGGATTGGCTCTTTCTCATTCTTCAGTTCAAATGCTACCTTCTTAAAGAGGTCTTCTCGGAACGCCTCTATCATTTTCCTTCTCTTTCCTATTTATTGCCTTCAAAGGGCTAATCACAATCTGTGATTTCCCATTTATCTGTTCACTTCTTTGGTCCTTGTGATAAGGTCAGTCCCTGGGGAGCCTGCCCTCGGCATCCAGCACTGTGCCTGGCATAATAATCTATTTGAACAGATGAATTTAGCTGACAATGTTAGATGGCAATCGTCACATGCAGTTCTGTTGAAGTGAAAGCCCATCCGAAAGACTATGGCTGGACTGGCCTAAGCTGCTCAGTATCTCCTACATTTTTCTCTCAGGGGCCCGAAAGAGACAGCATGGTTTCATGAGGTCAGCCCATCCTATACAGGCAGCCTCTGTGATGTCACACAGGACAGGATTCTGCACTCCTTTTGCATTCTGTAATAGTGTGAAAACATCTACATTTTTCATAACATGATTCAGTGAGGGGGAGGGAAAGGGGTACATCCCCTCCCCTGGACAGAATTAGTTTAGGGAGATTAATTTGTTCTCATGTTCAGAGAAAATGGGTAGCAGCTACAGCATGTTTGGACTAAGCTAACGAGGATATGAACGAGAAGAATGAAGAAAAGAAAAGCCAAAGAGATAAAAAGGAAGCAGAAGAGAGGGAGAAGAGAGAATAGAAGAAAAAAGAGAAGTGGGAGTATGAAGTGGCTGAGGGAGAGAAAGTATAATCCTGGTAGAGGAGGAGTCAGAGGAAGAAAGCACTGGACCCGTGTTCTGCTTAACTTTGTAAATGGTAGGTAGTGACTGACCTGGGTGTAGAATGCGGGATGGCTCAGGGAGGAGGGATTGCCAGGGATTCCACAGAGTGGTCACTGACATTCCTGACATGTATTTTTAGATGCCCAGGTAAGGCCATCTTAGGGGTAATTCTCCTGGGTGTATTCACAATAGTAATTTGGGAAAATGGAGGAGAAACCAGTATTGTGGAGAAACGGGAGAGAGGGAGAGAGACTAAGTGAACTACACCTTAGACTCCAAACTGCAGGACCTGTCCTCAACACACGTCTCTCAATTCTTAAGCCATTAATATACAGGAGACACGGGATTTAAAAGTCAATCTGACCAGGGGCTGGTGGCTCGCGCCTATAATACTAGCTACTCAGGAGACTGAGATCTGAGGTTCGAAGTTCAAAGCCAGCCCAGGCAGGAAAGTCAATGAGTTCTTATCTCCAATTAACCACCAGAAAACCAGAAGTGGCATGGTGGCTCAAAGTGGTAGAGGGCTAATCTTGGGCAAAAAAGCTCAGGGAATAGTGCCCAGGCCCAGAGTTCAAACCACATAACTAACTAACAACAACAAAAAAGTCAATCTGTTACTAATCTCTTCCTCTGTCTTACTTGAAATATAAAAAGATTTTACTAGGTGCTGGTGGCTCCATACCTGTAATCCTAGCTACTCAAGAGACGGAGTTCTGAGAATCAGGGTTCAAAGCCAACACAGGCAGAGAAGTCCATGAGAGTCCAATTAAGTACCACAAAAAAAAAAAAACCCAAAAAACAACCAAATCTGTGGTCCAAGTGGCCCTGAGTCAAGCAGCAGTACTGGCAAATTTCCAAAGCAGGGTAGGATAGTCTTATTATAGACCTATAGAAATCATATACTGCAATCATGGCCAAAATATTACTACTAGTGGTTCATAAAAATTTACTGTGGAACATCCCCAGTATTAGCTGGAGGCTCAAACAAAATCATATAGCTTAAAAAAGAAAAAGAAAAAAGTAATCTTTTCCCCTATATTCTTTTCCCCTCTTCTACAATATTTAGTCCCCTTCTATTTGTATGTTTTAATAAGAAAAATATCATAACCATATTTATTCAAATTTAAGATATCTTGATTCCAATTTTTTTTGGGGGGGGGGTCCAGTCGTGGGGCCTGAACTCTGGGCCTGAGCGCTGTCCCTCAGCTCTTCAGCTCAAGGCTAGCACTCTACCACTTGAGCCACAGTGCCACTTCTGGCTTTTTTCTTTTTGCTTATGTGGTGCTGAAGAATCGAACCCAGGGCCTCAGGCATGCAAGGCAAGCACTCTACCCCTGAGCCACCTTCCTAGCCCTTTACTTCAAATTTTTAAATGTTAATTTTGTAGCTCATAGATTTTGTGGTTTGTATCAAATTATCCCTGCAAGACACAAATAACAAATAGCAGTTGAGGGTGCAGCTTGATTGGAAGCTTGTGGTACAAACTGCTCAGACTCCTTCAAAGTCTCTTTATGTCCATATTTTCTAACTAATCTGTTCCTATTAAGCCATGTTCTAACTACAATAAGACAGATATGGAAAATAGGAAATCCTGATATGAGGAAGCTAAAACACTGACAAAACCTTACAAGTCTCTATTTCATGATACTGCCACTGGTGACTCAGAATCTATCTTCTGAATAAGAAAAAACTGTTTAGGAGCATCTCAATGCTAGTTGCCTCATTGGTTTTTGTATCGCAGAATGTTAATGAGTCCACTAGGATGCTAATCGTGTCTGAAGTATGAAGGATTCCTATAAGATGGAGATTCAAAGATCTTTCATCTAATTTTGTTTTTGGCAAATTTTGTGGAGAAAATTGGGAAATATGTCCCCAAATGATACTGGTATCACCGCATAGTGAATCTCACGTTTATCCTGTATTTTTGTTTTCATCTTGCTTTAAGAAATTCTAACCCACAAGACAGTTGCTAGAGTAACTTTGGGGTTCCTTGAAGAATTGGTTTTCCAATGACTGGTGGTTTTATTTAATCCTATTGGTAGGATCCAAAAGTAAAAAGAATAGAATCTTCCCTAGAAAGTTATTTTGGGGGGAAAAATGGAGATTTGTTTTTTACAACTTTAAAAGCAGTTAAATGTTTGCTGAATGACAAAAAGAAAAAGTAGACGGCTTTTGATCTAAGTTATGGCGCAATAAAGTAGCTCTAGGAGATGCAATGTTAACAGAGTGAAAATTGTTATAGTAATCCCGAGAGAACATGGAAAGGCCTCAACCCAATTTACCTCTTGACTGGCCAGAACTCAGCTAATATTTTTAGTCGTCCTTTCGTTTTACTGGTGAACGACAAAATATATGGGTTTTCTCTGTATGTGGGGGAAACTGTGATGTGTGGTGTAAGGGTTAAGGCTCTGGACAGAGAAGAGTGAAGGCGTCCCAGCCAATGGCAGCCCGTGCTGGTGATGTACTGCTTTCCAGCTCTGATTCATTGGCTGCCTAGGGTTTGTCATTCTATCCCCGGCGTCTGCAAGCAGCGTGGGTCGGGTTTTCTGTGGTCTAGCTAGCTAAACTGGATCTTGGCCGCCTGCACGTGCAGTTTCCATTTAACTTTAGCTCGTCTCTCGCTCTGAATAGAGGCAGCTGTTACGTTTCTGATTATCCTCTAGATCGGGGGTGGGGGGGTGGCGAACCTTGGTTCTATTAACCTTTTGGAGGTCGTTGGAGGTTCCCTGTGCCCGGGTCACGTGACTGTCTAACAAGTGCAAACAAATAACTGTGGAATCCCACAAGCTACCGAGGGGAAACCTGCCAGAAACTCAGAGCTCGTGCCCCGTGCGTGGATCAGCTGCGCTCGCGTGTGGGCGGGTGTCCCGCTGCGTGTCACCCCGCGGGTCGGGGCGCGGTGGGTGGCCGTGTAGCTCGCGTGGGCCTGCTGGGGCCACGGAGCGGGGAGGTCAGCCTCGAGGTGTGGGGCCCTGGGGCCGATCGCGCGACCCCAGGGCAGCGGCCAGGCCGTGGCCGAGCCGGTCCTCCAGGCGGCCGGGGCGGCGTCCCCGCCCGGAGTAGGGGTGCACTTGCAGGCAGGTGAAGAGCCCCGGCGCCCAGGCGCGGACGCCCGAGGAGTAATGGCCAGCCCAGGCTCGGTCAACGGCCGGGTTCGGAGAAGCTTTCAATCCACGGGAGTCCGACAGTCACACATCTGTCCGACCTCGGTCCTGGCTCGGATCCGGGGATCCGGACGCTCCCTTTGGACTTAGCTTGGGGCGCTGGCCCGGGAAGCAGCGGCGGCGGCGGCGGAGAAAGAAACTGGGTAGGGCAGTGACGTCATCGGCGGCCGCCCCTCCCCCGCCGGCCGGTGCTCGCCGCAGTTCCTGCCCTACGACATCCGGGTCTCTCCAGCTGCTTCGCCGCGCCGCAGCTGTAGCGGCGGCGGAGCGGGCGGGCGGGGCGGGGCGGGGCGGGGCGGGGCGGGGCGGGCCGGGGGTGGGGGAGGGGCGGCGCGGTGCCATCGTGAGCGCGCCTGCGCGGGGGCGCGCTAGAGGCGGCGGCGGCGGCGGCGGAGCTAGGGGACGGGAGCGCGCGCAGGAGCTGGAGAGAGCCGTGGTCTCCGCGCCCCGCCGGGTCCGCAGCTGGGGGTGCTCCGGCGGCTGCAGCTCCCGAACGGGTAGTCGGGGAGGGGGGTGGGGGGGACGCCAGGCAGGTGGGGGCACGAAAGCGATGAGGCCTCGGCTCTTCCTCCTCCTCCTCCGGGACCCTCTCTCTGCCTCCCGCTCCAACGCCCGGATGATCTGAGCCGCGAGGGCGCTGAGAGCCGGGGGCCCGGACGCAACCCGGCTCCACCCCTCCGCCGCCCCAGCCCCGGCCCGCCGTCACCGCGGTGACCCCCTTTTCGCCCCCTCCCCGGCCGCTGTCGCCGCCGCCGCCTCGGCCGACCAGGGACCTGCCCGCCCGCGGCTGCTCCGGGTAAGCGCGGCGCTCGGGCCGCGGACGGACGGGGACGGGCGGGCGGGCGGGCGGCGCGGGCCTGCGCGGTGGCGGCGGCGGGCAGGCCTGGGGCCTGTAAACAAGCCGGGCGTCTGCCCGGGCGCTCCCGGGAGGAGACGCGACAACTCCACCCCCTGGCCCGGCCTCCTCCCCGGAGCCGGGCGGCGGGCGGCGAGGGGTTAACGCTCGGCGGGGGCGGGGGCGGAGTGTGAGTGGCGGCGGCGCGGGGAGGGGGCGCGACCCTCGGCGATCGCGGACGGCCCGGAGGGTCGGGGCTGGGGGTGTGGGGGGGCCCCGCTGGGCCGGTGGCCGGCGACGCGGGCGCGGGCCTCGGGGCCGGCTGGGCCCGGCCGCCGCCGCGGAACTTTCCCCCCCGCCCCCCCCCCGAACCGAGGAGGGGGCGTCGCGGCGGCCGGCGCCGCCCAGGCTGACCCCCCCACCCCACCCCGCCCGCTCCAGCCTCGGGGAAGGGAGGCTGGGAGAAAGAAGGGGGGACGCTTCCTTTGAACCGGACTTAGTCTGGAAACACCCCCATTTTGGAGGATTGCTGCTCCCGATCTTTTTCCAGGGGGGCAGGGCCGAGCGTGAGGCGCCTTCGGCGCTCGTTGGGGGGAGGGGGGGGGTTGGGGAGGGGGGGTGGCCTCCGGTTCATTCATTATTAAGGCTTCGATCCATTGAAGGAAATGGTGCTGGTTTCCCATTCCTGGTCGCCTGGTAAATCGGGGCTCAAGTTCTTTAGGAGAGAGTTTGGTTGAGGTGTGGTTGGGTTGTGCCTGGAGATGTATGTGTAAGTAAACCGGGAGCTTTCTCTTCGGGGACAACTGACCCTGGAGGACCCCCCCCCCCGCAGTGTTTAGATAACGTGGTGAACATTTCATCACCCTTGGATTTTCTGAAGCACCGCGTGGTTTTTACAAATGCACACCGTGCCCTGGGTCCCAGGAACCGAGGTGCCACTCCCCACCCCAAGTTTCTTGCTAATTGGATTAATGAGCCAAATGTAATTTTGTTTAAAAAAAAAAAGTGTTCAGTAGAGAATAGGAGCCAGGTATTGTTGGTGAAAAAAAAAGAAGTGATTTTTATGTTTTTGAATCGAGAAATTAATTTTCTGGTGCCTGGGGGAAACTTGCGTGTTGGGGTTTTTAAACACAGCCACGTTTTGGATGTATCGTCATAGATTTGATTTAAACGGTAAGCTGCTGGGCCTTAGCAGTGTCAGAACTTGTAGGATTCCAGTAGAGCTTAGTCTCCAAACTCCCCTTGACTAGAACACTTCCCCCCCCCCCCACTCTTACTCTTATCTGCCTACTTATCGAACCTTTTTCAAAGGTTGTATTTCTGGAATTCCTTATTTTACAGATGAATCGACACTGAAAACGATGACCATCTCATCCCTATTTTCTTATCTTCAATGTTACCTTTATTGGCCTAATGTTGCCTTTGCCAATACATTTGAAGCACAAAGTAACATTTTCTTTTCAATGCTATAGTTATGTAGGGTTTTGTTTGTTTTCCATTGCTGGGGATCCAGCAATGGATCCAGGGCCTCATGCTAGGCAAACTACCACAGAGCTACACCTGAAGCTCAAGGTCTGTTCCTTTGTGTACTGTGTGTATATATCTAATTAACATTAAACCATGTAGCATGGTTACTTTTAGTCTGGAGTTTGCAGCAATAACACACTATTGGAATTACAATGAACTGCATGTGGAAGTTGCATAAGTCATTTTTACTTGATAATATTTTTACATTAGTGCAGTAATAACATAAGGGAATGGTGTTATTATTAAGATGTAACATTTGATGTTACATGTTTGAGACATCAAATTGCTTTGTACCTTGTTTGTATCTTTTTGTTTAAAAAAAAAAACAGGGATTGGATCATTTTATATGTTAGTATAGAGGGCTGAAGTATATAACCTGTTGAAATGAACACTGAACTAGGAGACAAGAATTTTTTTGTCATGGATGTGCTCCAAAATATGTGTCCATGGACAAATCCTTTAACCTTTAAGTCTCAACTTCCAAAACACTAAAACCTGAGGGGTAGATTATGTTATCACATGCACTATCCAATTATTAATGTTTTTTTAATCATGCTTGTGTGGATACGCATACATTTAACAAATAAATGCCTGGTATGTGCCAAGCACTTAGATGTTTCAGATTCTAAAGCTGAATTTTCTTTTTGTTTGTGTGTGTGTGTGTGTTTGTGTTCGTGTACATACACACACATACGCAGCAGTCCTGGGGCTTGAATTCAGGACTTGCTTGCCATGCTTGAGCTTTTTTGCTCAAGACTGTTGCTCTACCACTTGAGCCACAGCTCCACTTCCAACATTTTGGTGGTTAGTTGGAGATGAGTTTTATGGACTTCTTTCTGGGGCTGGCTTCAAATCGTGATCCTAGATCTCAGCCTCCTGAATAGCTAGGATTGTGAGCATGAGCCACTGGCATCATTTATAAAAAATTAAATTGGTACTTGTTCTTTGAGAAGTCTTCATTGATTTCTCTTTTTTTCTGTTCAGACTGGCAAGTCTGCAAAAACTTCTTAGAGAAAGCAGGATAGAGATTCCAAAGGAGACAAAGTTGGTTGACACTACAGGTTTGAACAAGCACATGACCTGTAGTAGTTAGAAGTGAAGGGTGTTATAAGTATACATTAGGATATTTTTTCTGTCAATTCAAGCTGGGTCTTGATGATTTTGTCCTGTTAAATTTTTGTTTGAAAAATGTTTCCTAATACTTCACTTTTTTCCCTCATTTTTTAGTAGCATCATTTTGTCAGATGGTAAATACTGTTGAGCAGCTACTAAATACTTGTAAGAGCTGATGTAAAGATAATGTACAGTGATATTTTGATGTTTGTTTCAAATGATTATCTATTGCCTGGGCATATGACTGATTGGTATTCTTAAATACTTTCCATCTTTAATTAAATCAGAAGGACACAGCCTTATAAGAAAGTCAGCTGAAGCAGGGTTTTGTAAGAGTTACGCAAGAAGATAAAGCAGGGCAAAACAAGTCTGACTGAAGTATATGGACCTTGGGAGAGGCAAGGAGACAGTGATGTATGTGAAGCAGCTAAGTAAAAGCTGTCTTTTGCACCTTCACAGTATTTCCTATCTTCTAAGATAACAAAAATATTTTAAAGTCCATTTGTTTTATTATTTTGCTATTATTAGCCATTATACATAAAATTTCTGATTTCTGATTATTAGCCATACTTGCATGAAAGAAGCTTTATCCTGTATCAAAATTTATAGGCTGATTATGTTTTCTTTCTCCCTCAACTTTAATACCTAATATTATCTAATACCTAATATACTATAAAAGAAACAATTTTATACATCATTATGAATCTTCAGGATATAGTCTTGCATGATTTTGTCATTTGCATGTTTTACTGTCTAATTGTTTTACTTAGTTTTCCTTTTGCTGAGGTAGTAGGAGAAGCTAGGGAAAGTAAAGGATTTGTGGGGGGGGAGGTGAGTTCTATAAACTTTTCTTTAAACCAAAGTAGACTTGCCAGGCACCGGTGGCTAATGTCTATAATCCTAGCTACTCAGGAAGCTGAGATCTGAGGATCTCAGGTCCAGGCTAGCCTGGGCAGAAAAGGCCCCAATTAACCACTCAAAAACCAGAAGTGGTACTGTGGCTCAAATAGTAGAGTGCTAGCCTTGTGCACAAAAGAGGTTCAAGGACAGAACCCAGGCCCTGGGTTCAAGCCCCACAGCAAACAACAACAAAAAAAAAAGTAGTTGGCTCACATGTATAATCCTAGCTAATCAGTAGGCTGAGGTTTGGGAATCATGATTCAAAGCCAGACAAAGCAAACCAAATCCAAAAAAAAATGGAGCTGTGGCTGAAATGATGGTGTACCGCAGCACCCAGGTCCTGATATTGGCACACACACAAATATCAATAGATTGGCCTGTTGATACAATGTTTGTAATAGAGATAAATTCCTTAAAAATCTTTGGGAGGGAGCTTGTTTTCATAATCCTTAATGTACTTATTATTGACCCAAGTTTATGTAATATTCATATTTAGGATCTGAGTTGGTATTGTTAGTTATTGTGGCAAATATCTGAAAATCATATGAGCCTGGAAAACTTCTGGATACAGAAGAAAGTAAAGCATAAAAACTGTACATTTTCACCAATTGTTTTGTTACTACAACCTTCTAAAATAGATGTGGTCTTCATTGTACAGATAGATGTACTCAGTCTTCTCTGTGGGTTCTGCGTCTGTGTAGTCAACCAAGTTTGTACTGGAAGTAATTGTTTATGTAGGTAGTGTTTCCATTGTCATTTTATTTGAGGGACTTCAGGATCTATAAGTTTTGGTACCTGTGGGGAGTCTTTGAACCAATTCTTTATGAATACCAAAGGTTGCATGTCTTGCTATAGAGAACCTAAATGACATGCTAGGAGAGGCCATGATGTCGAAATAAAGATACATAAGTGGATTTTCTTCATTTATATGGGCCTTCTTGCTCCTGGGAATTATAAAGGCTCATGAACATTTCTCATACCTAGAATTCTAGAGTTAAAATGAGCACTTGTGAGTAAATACATTTTTTCCAATTTAAGAATCCCTTCTAAGACATTCAGAAAGTGTGTGAGATATTAAATTCATTTTCTCTCTTCCAAAGCTTCAGAAGTTAAAAGAGCCAAACCTTTTTATTTCACCAACCAGTGTTCAGAATGAGGAATGGAGTTAATCTTAATACCTCAAATGGCTGATGTCCTTAATGAAGGATATGAGTAACATTTTCTAAGAAGATTTAATCAATATAGCCATACTGAAAACTCAAAGACAGAGATGGTAATCCTGAAGTCCTTCGAATAAAATGATAATTGAAATAATGTGTAAATAATTGTGCTATTTCCAATGTAAGTTTGGTTGACACTGTGGATATAGAACCTAAAGAGATGGAGGACTGACCATTTAAAGACAATTGAATGTGAGTTTCTTGTCTTCCTGCTTCAGGTGGGTGTTCTCAAAATCTCAGTTTTCTTTACCTCTCAAGTGGCAATGTCTTGTAAGATTATCTTGAAGACTGAAATAATTATGTAGCACACTTGACATTTTCTACCTTTGAGAGAAATGTGCCAATTAAATGGTAGCTGCTGTTATTGAGTACACACAATTTTGAGGTTCTTGGAGTAGAGGCTGACTGGGGTGAGAAGTTGCCTTTGGATATAGTTTAAACTTGAAGCTAAACTGGAAGAGATTGAATATACAGAGCTGGCTATATAGAGTTTGTATGAGCAGACTGGAAGCTGAGGTCAAGGAAGAAAGAGAAAGTTGTGTAGATTTATTGACTGTCTGAATTGAAAAGAAGTCATGAGTCTGGAGTTAATGATTAGGTAGGAGTATATGGTTAAATTACAGATAAAGAGTAACAGTAATAAAGCAAAGGTGAATGTTCTGACTAGAATGGAAGGTAATCAGGAAGAATAAGGATGGGTATTTTGAAGAGGAGTTACATTTCATAATAAACAAGAAGATATGTCATTACTACGGGACATAATTTAAAGTTTTAAAAAATGTTATTCTGACTTGGTTTTACCTGGGCTTGTTGTTAAAGGTCTTCATAAAGGCATTAAAGTTGTATATGTGGGTTCTGAGTTATTTAAGACTGAAAATTGCTTGAAACAATTCAGATTTTATTACCTCAAGCCAGATCACTCCCAACTGGTCTTTCCTGCTAGTATCCTGTACTATACCCTACCTGCCCTATTGTATAAACCATCACAAGATTTTTACAAAAATTGTCAACTTTATTTTTCTGTCTCTGTGATTTCCTTCATCTTTTTTGGTTTTGCTTTTGACACTTTCTATGATTTAGGTCTCAGAAAAGGACTATTTCAACCACTGGTATACTTGTCATCTCTGGAACATGCTGTTTTTTCTCCGCGGTCTAGATTTACCAGGAAGGCTGCTTAAGTTATGGTCTGAAGTCTTTCCTTTTCCCGATTTTGGGATTTTGGTTTTTTTTTTGGTCCGGTCGTGGGGCCTGAACTCTGAGCCTGGGCACTGTCCCTCAGCTCTTCAGCTTAAGGCTAGTGCTCTACCACTTGAGCCACAGCGCCACTTCCTGGGATTTTTTTAAAAATCAGTTTATTTCTAAAATTTCTTCATCCATAGTGTCTTCCTTAGCCATCAGAGCATTTCAGCTCTTTCCTCTGTTCTTCTATCAAACTCTATATTTGAATGGTTTTAATCATAGATTTTACTTCTAGATATTTGTGTCTTATTAATCTGGAGGAAAATAGAGTAAATTACTATATCCACAACCTATCTCAATGCTTTGTGAATAGTACACATTCACATATTTGATATTAAGCAAAATCTTCCTGGTAGTGAGAATTACTACTGCTTTAGGAAGAGGCTATAGAAGCAATGATAAACTTTCTGGTAGTGGACATTTCTGAGATTTTTTTTCCTATATGTTTTTTATGAACCTAGATATTTAAGCATGTAGATTATATAAATCCAAAGTATGGCAGAGTTCATACATAGGTATAAAAGGTTAGATTGACTGGTTCTGGACCTGCAAATTTCACTTTAGCTTCCCATATTTTGGCTTCCAGGGTTAATAGGACATTTATAATCATGTGCCTCTTTCTAGAATATTTTACATGAAATAGGGATTTGTGAGGAATTGTGAAATCACAGGAATTAGTTTAGTATATTAAAGAAGGCAGATGGCTAACATGAATTGTCTGTGTTTATATAAACCTCTAAGATGAACATATATAGTAAAATAATGATAGTAAATAAATAGTAAATATATATATATGGTACAATCTCTGTGTGTGTGTGTTTGTGTACATACATGGATGCATGTGGGCCAGTCCTGGTGCTTGGACTCAGCCGAGTTACTGTCCCTGAGCGTTTTTGCTCAAGGCTCTCTATCACTTGAGCCACAGCTACACTTCTGGTTCTTGTTCCACTTCCAGCCTTTTAGTGGTTAATTGGACATAAAAGTCTCATGGACTTTCTTTAAACCAGACCAGCTTTGAACTGTGATCCTCAGATCTCAGCCTCCTCCAGAGGAGTTAGGATTACAAGTGTGAGTGGCTGGTGCCCTGCTTAACTGGATAATTCCATATGGTCAGTTGGTGACTGCTTAAATCCACTTATTGCAGTATGGTACTAATGAGACCAGAATATCCTGAGTTTGATTTTTTGTGTCTCATATTTTTTCTTTCTTTTTTTTGGTCCAGTCATGGGGCCTGAACTCTGGGCCTGGGCGCTGTCCCTCAGCTCTTCAGCTCAAGACTAGTGCTCTACCACTTGGGCCACAGCGCCACTTCCGGCTTTTTTCTTTTTTGCTTATGTGGTGCTGAGGAATTGAACCCAGGGCCTCATGCATGCAAGGCAAGCGCTCTACCACTGAGCCACCTTCCCAGCCCCATGTCTCATATTTTTTCTAGCCTTGATAGTAACTAGTAATGGAGCATTTATGTGCTAGTACTGTTAAACTTCCAGTTATATCTCATCAAATCTTCATAAATATTACTATGAGATAGTATTGTTTTTATCTTATAGATAAAATTGAGACAATGTAGCTATTTGCCCAAAGTTTTACACCTAGTAACAGAGTCTAAATGCATGTCCTTGACCTTTTCGAAGTGATTATAGATGTGGGTCATTGCAGTTCTTATAGCTTATTGCTGAACATCTAATGGTAGTTGTGATGCATCAGAAAATGTGCGTGGATGTCTGTTGTGTCTAGGCTGAGTCTTGTAATGGAGGTGGGATCAGAGATGGCAGTGTGCACACTTTGCACACTAAGTATATGCCAGCATATATTTAGAACTTTTTTTTTTTTACCAAGAAGAACTATACTAAAAAAGCATCTGAAGATGTAAAAACAATACATTTAATTCTGCAAGCCACATACAGTTTTGTTGTTTATCCATGTTCCTTACTTTGCAGTTCAGTCATAAATTACTGGGTTTTTTTTCCCAGTGAAATTCTTAGTTTAAGAAGATAATTTTGTCTGGCCTCTGGGGCTTATACCTATAATCCTAGCTACTTGGGAGACTGAGATGAATATTATGATTCAAGGTCATCCTTACTGAATTCTCCCACCCCCTACTTTTCAACCAATAGTTGAATACAGTGGTGCTCACCTGTCATCCCAGTTGTATGGGAAGCTGAGATCAGGAGGATTGATCATAGTTATAGGCCAGTCTGGGGGAAAAAATTTATGAGATTACATCCCTCTAGAAGAAGCTAGGCATGGTGGCTTACACATGTCACCCCATCTATGACAGGAAGACTGCAATAGGCAACTCTGGGTCTAGGCATGTGCCCTGGTAAGAAATGAGACCCTACCTCAAAATAACCTTTTCAGAGGAAGTGTGGCTCAGCAGTATAGCACCTGCCTAGTAAACATGAGGTTCTTAGTTCAAATCTCAGTACCCCTAAAAGAAAGATAGGCTGTTTCTTTTTCTGGAGTTGGGGATTGAGCCCACAAGCATACATTCTACCACTTGTCTGTACACTGGGTATAGCCCCAAGAAGATAGTTTTAAATCCAAATTATCTAATAGGACTTACAGATTATAATGTAAATGGACATGTCATATTAAATGGCCCATTTTTAATGAATTTTCAATAAATTTCTCACTTTAAATAGGTTCTCAGTATATGAATGTTAGGTAATAATGTTTGTAATCTTGTTTTTCTAATGAACATGTGACAGAAAATTGTGAGTCAGAAATATCAGACTATGAGATAGCATAGGTCACGTATAATCTGGTTTAAATTTAGGCTGATGCAAACACATGTAGGACATACAAATTGCCTTTGTTACCAAAATTTAAAAATGGAAATTAACGAAAAAAGATGAGAAAGGCATGGTTAAGTATTGGGTTGTTTTATTTTTTTTCCTAAATCTTAGAACTTAACCAGGTTTTAGAAACATCTTTGCAGAATGCCAATGTTTCAGAATGTTAATAAGTTGTTTTCACTTGTAACGCAGTATTCTTGCTAAGAGTCTGTAAGGTTGTCTTGGTTGATAAAGAGCTGATCTGAGAAGTGGTAGCTTCTGTTTTGTGGCTAACCCACAACTTACCATGTGTTACTCTATAGCTGTCGTCTTCATTTTCTCTGACTGTGAAAATACTGCCTGATATTTTAAGTACTTCTACAACTAGTCATAAGACTGACAACCTTGTAGTGGTTTGCTACATTCAGTAGCATAAGTTGCTGCTTAATTACAAGTGAGATTGTTTTATACAGTAAAACTTCAATACTAAGGTATTTTTGTCTGAATACATTTAAAGTAGATTTCCCTGCTCTCAAAAATTATTCCTCCTGCCAGGCACCAGTGGCTCACACCTGTAATCCTACTCAGGAGGCTGAGATCTGAAGATCGAGGTTCAAAACCAGCCTGGGCAGGAAAATCCGTGAGACTCTTATCTCCAATAAACCACTAGAAAACCGGAAGTGGCCTGTGGCTCAAGTGGCAGAGAGCTAGCCTTGAGCAGAAGAGCTAAGGGATAGCGCTAAGGCCCAGAGTTCAAGCCCCACGACCGACCAAAAAACAAAAAAAACAAAAAAACTTATTCCTCCTTATGTCCAAATTGCCTCCTACATTTTCATGTAGAAAAGGCTTTTAGACCAGACATTGGTGGCTCATGCCTGTAATCCTAGCTACTCAGGAGACTGAGATCTGAGGATGGATCTTTGAAGCCAGCCTGGGCAGGAAAATCTGACACTCTTATCTCCAGATAAGCACCAAAATGCTAGAAGTGGAGGTGTGGTTAAACTAATGGAGTGCTGTCCTTGAGCAAAAAATGCTAAGGAACAGGGCCCAGACACTGAGTTCAAGCCTCAGTACTAGCACAAAAAGGAGAGAGGGGAGGTAGGTTTAAAAACAAACCAACCAAAACAACAACAACAAATCCAGCCCATTTATGAATGTCTAGTGAATGAGCAAATGAATTAATCACTTAGAGAAATAAAATATATAGGTTCTTACCTAACCTAACTATAATAACTATAATCTAACTATAACTAATCCAATCATAACTACATCTTTTCCCCTTTATTATAACTTATGTGGTATTTTCCTTTTTATTTTTTACTGATGTATATTAATTCTAAGGAATGGATTTGATTGTTATAATTAAGTCATTGATGAACAGTCAGCTGCAGATTTGCTTTTGGGAACAGTTTTTCTTTCTGAAAAGACAGTTTCACTACTTTTCTCTGGTTGGTCTCAAACTTCTGGACTCAACATCATTCAATCTCAGCCCCTTTTGAGTTACTGGTGCTATAAGTTTGCACTATCATACCCAGCCCAGTTTTTGTGTATATATGTGAATGAATCTAGTCCTGGGGCTGGAACTCAAGGCCTGGGCATTGTCACTGAGGTTTTTATTCTCAGGGCTTGCACTCTTCTACTTGAGCCACAGCTCCACTTCTGGCTTTCGGTAGTTAATTGGAGATGAGTCTCACCCACTGTCCTGTCTGGGCTTTGAACCATGATGCTCAGAGCTCAGCTAGAATTATAGTCATGAGCTACCAGCACCCAGCTAGCCTAGTGTCTTATATTAGGAATCTGTTACAAATATTTCTGTAAGACTAAAACAAAAAGAACTACATATATTCTTCAATGAACAAGATAGTTTGTTAAGAAGGAAACTTTTTTTATTATTATATATATATTTTTTTCCGGTCGTGGAGCCTGAACTCTGGGCCTGGACGCTGTCCCTCAGCTCTTCAGCTCAAGGCTAGCACTCTACCACTTGAGCCACAGCACCACTTCCGGCTTTTTTTTTTTTGCTTATGTGGTGTGAGGAATCGAACCCAGGGCCTCAGGCATGCAAGTCAAGCGCTCTACCACTGAGCCACCTTCCCAGCCCAAGAAGGAAACTTTTATATGAGAATATAATTTCCTGCATAGAAAGCATCATGGATGACAATGGGGAAGATGGCTGTCACTCATTTGTCCCACACATTTATAAAGTGTCATTATGTGCTAAATACCATGAACAAATAAAGGCATGATCTCTTCCCTCATTGATCTAAAGTCTAAAGTGAGAGAAAATTCAGTTTATAGGCTAAGTTCTTTGATAAAGGAAATGATCTATCTATTACCTGTCACAAAGAAAAGGTAGGTAGGAAAGTTTACTTTGGGTTATATTACTAGAGAATGAGGCTATTCAAATATAAGGAGATAGTTGGGAAGATTTTTTTTTGTCTATTAAATAAAGGGAACTTTTTAAAAATTGATTTTTCAGCTGGCCTCTGGTGGCTCACACCTGTAATCCTAGCTACTCAGGAGCTGAGATCTGAGGATTGCTGTTGGAAGCCAGCTTGAGCAGAAAAGTCCATTGAGACTCTGATTTCCAAGTATTCACCCAAAAGTTGGAATTGGTGGTGTGGCTCAAGTGGCAGAAGCACCAGCCTTGATAAGAAAGTGAGAATGTGAGAATTCAAGTTCAAGCCACAGTACATGCATACACACACAGTGATTTTCCTTCTTCCCCAGCACCCATGTCCCTCTACACAAAGCATATTGTATCACAATTTGTGGATTTAATGAATAATTCTTTTTTTGGAGACAGTTTCTATGAACAGAAGTCTATCAGTAATCATTTTTTTCCAGTGAGGACATGTCATATGTGTAAAATATTTACAAGTCCAGTGTATTTTGCATGCAAATGACCTGTTTCTCATCTTAAATATTTAATATTTCCCCTTTCAACCTAAATATACAAGGTTATCAGCAAATACTTACACAAAAAAAGGGTGGATTGGTATGGGAAATCAGCTATTATTTTCTAGGTCCATCTGAATCCTCATAGATTCACTGATTAAAAAGTATTAAAGTATGAATTAAATCTACTTCTGAATTTATAGACAAATTGCCCCAAACTGACAAATTTGAACGAGGTAGCAGATGAGGCTAATTGAAAGTGTAAATACTCTAGAATATTAGAAACCTAAAAAGATGAAATAGCTCTCTGACATTTCTTCAATATTATGCTTATACCCTAACTGTTAATGAAAATAGGTCATTGTCTAATTTTTATAATCACTAGAGCCCTCAAACTAAATTTATCATAGATATTTCTCGAGGAATTATTCTATATAGTTAACAAATTTTACTTTTAAAACCTGAACAAGAGAAAAGTTTGTTAAAAATTTGAGATAACTATCTTATGTAATTCAGATCACAACACATCTAGGAGCTGTGGATACATTAAAAATTACAAAACTTGAAGGTAATATCCAAAGTGGCTAGGCTCTTATGACAGTATACTTTGTGAAACTTAAACTGATACTAGCATTTGTAAAACTGGCCATGACACTTGTAAACGTTTACCTAACTTGGTAAGAGACTATTTTTGAATGATTTGGGTAGGGGAAAAAAGTCTTTAAGTGGAACACCAGTGGCTCACGCCTGTAATCCTAGCTACTCAAGAGGCTGAGATGTGAGGACTGTGGTTCGAAGCCAGCCTGGGTAGAAAAGTCTGTGAGACTCTTATCTCCATTAAACTACTCAGAAAAAGCTGGAAGTAGTGCTATGGCTCAAGTGGTAGAGTGTTTGCCTTGAACACAAAACGGCTCAGGGACAGAACCCAGGCCCTCAGTTCAAGCTCCATGACTGGCAAAAGTGTCAGGGGGAGAGGGGTACCTTATTTTGATTGCTTCTATTGATTTTTTTTTGAAATTTGTTTTTTAAGCCTTTGTTTTGGCACATTTAACTCAATAACAGTTCATTTGGATTAGACTTTGAAATTTATTTTGAAGGAGGATAAGCAAATAATTATGTTTAAAAAAGCATATTAACTTGAGGCTAGAAGATAAAAGAAAATTCAGCAGTAACTTTTAACTTTTAACTTTTAACCTTTTAACTTTTAACCTTTTAAAAAACAATATAGGCATTTTCCGTGTGTGTGTGTGTGTGTGTGTGTGTGTGTGTGTGTGTGTGTGTGTGTGTGTGTGTGTGTGTGTGTGTGTGTGTGTGTGTGTGTGTGTGTGTGTGTGTGTGTGTGTGTGTGTGTGTGTGTGTGTGTGTGTGTGTGTGTCTTCCAGTCATTTCCTTTTAGTCTTTTTTTTTTTTTTGTAAAATAAAGTATATGGAAAGCCACATAAAACCATAGTGGTAGACTTAAACAGCTTTTTAATTCACATGTCATAAAACATTCATTTACATTTATATAGTTTTTGAATGTTCACAGAATTACGTAACTAGTGCCACAATTGCCTTTTGTTTGTATGTGGTTTAACTGGTCCCAGACTCTTGGGTTAAAACAATCTTTCTTCCTGGTCCTCATGAGGAGACTAATCTGTTTCCTACAGACTTGCCTACTTTGGATATTACACATATATGAAATACAGATAACTTTTTGATCAGTAACTTTATTATTGAAACACATCATGCTCATGGAATAGCCTATTTTGAATAAATTACTTTCTTTTACAGTTTAAATGTTTGCTTCTTATGAAACAAAAAATTCAGTAATTGGGAGACTGAATTCAAATTCATAGCTTTACTCAGAAGAATAAGACTGTTGGTCCTTACTGGCATTAATGCTTTCATATAAGTTTTCCTGAAATGTTGCTTTAGTGGCCTTTTTTTTTTTTCAATCTTTCAAACTCAGACTTGCATGAGTTCACTGAAATGTTTACCTTTGCAGTTAACTTGCTCTGGATTTTATGATTATACTTTCCTGTTGAATCCAAGGATAAGGATAATTAAAAGCAAGAGGGAAAAATAGAAGAAAGTATTGCTCAGATTGTGGAAGGGTTGCAGACAGGAGAACAGGATTAGAAAATATATCAGATTTCAAAGATATTGAATTTGTGGGCAGTAGAATAAAGTTTGGAAGTTGTTTGAGAGAGAATACCTCAAGAAACAAGGCAAAGATGTTACAGTGTTTTGAAGATACAATGCTATAGTTTAAATTTTTTTCTCAAGTTTGAATTGTAGCCATACATCAATGAAACAAAAGATGACTCCCTTTCTGACAAGATGTAGTACCCTTCAGCTGTTTTCTTTTTAGAATTTTGTGTAAGAATTTATTTAGTACTTTATATTTCTAGGGTTTACACTTTGGGCCTTGTATTCTCTAAACAGACAGTGTAGTACAGAAGCTATGTTTCCAGCCCTTATTTAAGAATTTTAAAACCAAATAATATACTCTCTCTTTGAGTTTTTCCAATATCTTCAGCCTAGACCTATTATAGAATAAGGATACCCTCGCTGCATGTAATCTCAGGGTCTCTTTTGTAAAGGAATCTCCTAAAGGATTAAATTGCTACTATTTCTCAAGGGTTTCTGAGTTAGGAGAATCCTATTCTGGGTGTTATCTGTACTTAGTGTGCTGCCTTGGAAGTCTATCCTTAGCTAGAAAAATGGAAGTAATTAAGAAATTGCTTTATTTGATCGATCAAAGGCTTACTTAGATTACAGTTGGTAAATGGAATTTTAGGGACAGTCAGAGAGTGCCCCAAGAGTCAGAAACACATGATGTAGCTAGTTAGTGAAGTCCTATATGGGAATTTGGGATGAGAAGAGTAATTGGTTCTATTTTCTTTAGGTAATTATTTAGCATGTAAAATCTGTTATCTGGTTTAAATGAATGTTTATTAGAAGTGGACACTTTATACAATGTATCTATGATTTGTTTTAATAGCAAGAATCCTTTTATAAAAGATTTCTTCTATATAAATCTTCATAGCTTTTATGGACACTTTGTATTTTATGGAAGTATGATTAGGAAACATTGAGTATGTTTAGAAAGCCTGAGATAGCAGGAGAGCAAGATTAAGCTCTACTGTATATTAGAGTATTATTTCTCTGTTTACTGATTCTGTCAATGCAATAAATGTTGATATTAGAGAACTCTACTACTATGAAGTTGACATTGAGATTAGATAATAGATTCTGGGCTCCGAGGCATTATGGATTGTTTATATTACTGTCTTAATATATCCTGCATATACTTTACCAGTTTATCCTTCTATCTTTATGAAGTGTATTTTTCACTCCTTTGTCAGTTGTCACATTATAAATAACCTTGGAGAATGTAATAGGTGAAAAAAATAAATATTTTCTTTATATATTAAAACATTCAGATTGTGTTTTTAAGAGTCATTATCTATTATTTCATATATTGCAGAAACTTAAAGATGCTTTCTTTTGGTGTTTTACTTTTCCTGAGACAAGTTCTTGATATGTAGCCCAGGCTGCTTCAAACTCAAAATCTTCCTGCCTCAGCCTCCCATGACTTGGGATCACAGTTGTACAACCACACAGCTAGCTAGCCCTTTCAGGTTATGATCTTTGATTTAAACTGTAAAAGTTGTGTGCATCTGGTCACTTTTTTGATACTTCTGTACCGAAGTCTTTTTCTTCTTTTGTACTATTACAGCCACCATTAGAAAGTCCTTCTGTATAATAAAATGATAGAAATATTTTTCTAAGTGTACTAGTATGGTTTTATTATCAGTATTTTAAACTTAAATCTCCTGGAATCTATTTTAAATTACAAGGTAGTCATCCATCCACCACAGGAAGGAAGGTATGGGACAAGTCATTTGTCCTAGCACCATTTGTTAAACCTCTTGTACTTGTTGAGTCTCATTATTTGTACTGGCAGAATAAGTGGTACTGGAGTTTGAACTCCAGGCATTCTATCACTTGAACCACATCCTCAGCTCTTTTTGTTTACTTATTTTTCCAAATAGGGTCTAGACTGCAATCTTCCTACTTAGGCCTATCATATATGTAAAATGACAGATGGATACCACCATGCCCAGCATCAGCACCATCTTTAAATGAGGTTTTAATGTCAGGTTTTTGGTTATTAAGAATGTTTTGGTTATTCATATTCTTTTAAAATTTCTTTTACATGTATTTTGAAATAATTTCATCAAGGTCTGGGAACCCAAAAGGCCCAATTGGGGCTGGGAATATGGCTTAGTGGTAGAGTGCTTGCATGCATGAGGCCCTGGGTTCAATTCCTCAGTACCACATTAAAAAAAAAAAGTGACATTGTGGCTCAAGTGGTAGAGTGTTAGCCTTCAGCAAAAAGAAGGTCAAGGACAATGCCCAGGCCCTGAGTTCAAGACCTAGAACTGGCAAAAAAATAAAAAATAAAAAAAAATAAAAAAAATCCAAAAGCCCCAATAGTGATGAAAAGATATTGACTTTGGAATTGTCTCGCCTGATGTCTTTAATTTTTAAGAGCTTTATTTTGAGAACAAATTTAAAATGTGCAAAAAAGAGTACAAAGAACTGCCGTATCTGCCTAAATGACTAGTTATTAACATCTTGCCACATTTGTTTTATAAACTTTACTTTTCTTTCCTCTGTTGCATGTCTGTTCATGCATATTCTCTTGACATAATAGTTTAAGTTTTATTGAATTATTGAACCATTTGGGACTCAATGTCAACATCATGCCTCTTCACCCTTAGAATAAATAAGCAGGACATTCTCTTTAACTATATAGTTCAGTCATCAAATTTAGAAAAAATTTAGATAATACTGTTACCAATACACAACATATAGTCAGACATAGTCAGATTGTGTCAGTTTTTCCAGTTATGTTCCTTATAGAAGTTTTCATTAAAAACATAAATTCATCAGTGAAAGCTTATTCAGTTTCTTATTTTTAATTTGTTTTTCTCAAGCTAACCATTGGGCTACTTGTTTGAGTTAGTACTGAGGCTTGAACTCAAGGCCTCTTGCCTTTGCTTGGCTTTTTCTCAAGGTTGGCACTGTGCCACTTGATACGTGTCCACATACTTCCTATTTTCTCTTTTTGATAGGAAGTTTTTTCTCATTAATGTTTCTAAATAGTCTATGATTGCCAAAGTAAACCAAGTCAATGAGAAGTAGCTTAGGAGGATGCTTTTAAAGCAACTTAAAAGTAGATTTTCTAGCTTGGATAATAATGCTGGCATAGTTTTGTATTGTTTTCTCATATAAAAGACAATTTTGCCAGGTGTATTACTCTTGGAATATACCTCTTTTCCCACAATTATAGGCATTATCTTCTTACTGCCTTTCATGTGATAGTTACAAAAAAGAATGAAGCCGGACTGATTTAGTGGTTTCTCTTTTCTTGGGAGGCATATTTAGTTTGTCTGAATTGTTACATTCATGAGATTATTTTTACTAAATAATGTGTTGGTGTTGGTGAGTTTCTATTTATTTTGTGCTTAATGAGCCCTTTAAATCATCAAATTCACATTTTTCTTCAACTAAATTTCTTTTTTCTTGGGAATTTTAATTTCCATCACTTGATTTTCTTTTTAAAATATGCTAATTAAGATGTTGAATTTGCATTCTTTGAGTCTTAGCTCCACTGTATTCACTTTTGTCTCATGCATACTAAATATTTTCGTTGTTACTCTTTTTATCCCTTGCTGATTGTTACTATAGAATCTTCAGTCTTGATTGCTTCTCATTTAAAACACTCTGATGCTTTTTTTTTTAATCTCCCAAATTTATTTTCTTAGCTTTGGTAGTACTTTCATTTTCTAGTTTCTTATTTATCATGTCTTGTTTCACAAACCAAGTTTTCAGTTTTTTCTTCTATGTAAATGGCTTTTTAGGTTTTCTTCTTTCCCCTAGGGTAAAACAGATTGACATGTTCTCAAGTTTTTTAAAAAGGTTATTAATTTTTTACTTCAGAACTTGTGATTCAATTCCCTAAGTTTTGTTTTGTAGCCCCAAATAATGGGGCTAGATAGTCATTTGTTATAAGGATCTTCCCTTGGAATTTAAGCTGACATGCTGAATTGTATAGATTATCATTTAAACATTTTTTTAATAGTCAGTTTTTTCAGACATATAGTAAGGACTTGATCTTGTTAGCTTGGTACAGGTAAGAAACTTGGTCTCAATTCCCCCCCCCTCCTGAAACTTAATGGAATTACACATTTCCTTTTACTTGTATGGCAGATTTTCTTTCTTTTTTTTTGGGGGGGGGGGTCCAGTCGTGGGGCCTGAACTCTGGGCCTGGGTGCTGTCCTTCAGCCAGCTCAAGGCTAGCGTTCTACCACTTGAGCCACAGCGCCACTTCCGGCTTTTTTCTTTTTGCTTATGTGGTGCTGAGGAATCGAACCCAGGGCCTCATGCATGCAAGGCAAGCGCTCTACCACTGAGCCACCTTCCCAGCCCCTGTATGGCAGATTTTCTTAACTGGAAGACTTAGCTATGGGATATTATATTCTTTTTTGTAGCTAATGTAACAACAAACTGTTGATTCTCTGTTGTATTTAGGTTTTGGATTTGATAATCTTTCTTTTGAATGCTTATGTTTTCTGTCCATTTACATTTTTGTTTGTTTCCTTGAATTTCTGTAATTATAAGCCAACTAGTAATAGAACTTTAACAATTAATACAGTGAACTTGAGTTTAAAAACACTTCAGCTGAGGGTAACTGTTGCTTTGATTATAGCTTCTTTTCTTTAAGTATTTTTGCATGTATGTTTATTCTTTCTATATTACTAAATCTTTGTTACATCTGATTTTTCTTGGAGTTGATTTATTTGGCTTTTTTGTTTGTTTGCTTGCTTGCTTGCTTGCTTGCTTGCTTGCTTGCTTTGGGTTTTGTTTCATTTTTGACATGAAATCTCATCATGCAGCTCAGACTAGTTCAGATTTGAAATCCTGCTTCTCCAGTGCTGGGATAACAGGTTTACACCACTGTGCCCTGTATTTATTGATTGTAGGATGCTCTGTGCAAGGAGAATTGAGATGGAAATTCAAAGAAGACTGTCCTAAATAGCTGTCAATCAGGAATAGCTTTTTATAAGGAGGTAGCATTTGTTTATGTATTTACAGAAAGAAAACATCAAAGTACAAGGTATTTTAAGAAAAGCCTATATGTTCCCAGTACAGAATATGGAGGGGGAGGGGGACAGTATAAAGTGAGATAAGGCAAGAGAAAGGGTCTAGGGACCTTACCATGCAGGACCTTCATGTGAGTCAAGTGGTTCTTTCTCTAAAACAATGGAAAGACATTTAAAAACTTTTAGTACAGAAGTGATATGATAAAACATCTATTTCAGTAGCTTTATTTAAGCCACTGAGAACGAAGAATGCCAGTATGTATGAGAAGAAACAAAGTAGAAAGCTTATATTTTGTAGTAAGAATGATAGTAATTTGGGGACTAGATAGTGACGGGGCGCGGGGGGGGGGGGGGGAGTAGAGACCAATTAGAGACTGTTTAGAATGAAGAATCCTTGGAGTTTAATAGACTGATAAGGGGCCAGATAAAGACAGGTATTAGAAGTTCTTGGACAGAGCACCAGTGTCTCAAGCCTGTAATCCTAGCTACTCAGGAGACTGATATGAGGATTGCAATTCAAAGCCAGCCTGAGTAGGAAAATCTATGAGACTCTTATTATATCCACTGACCTACCCAAAAAGCCAGAAGTAGAGCTGTGGCTCAAGTGATAGAGCACTAGCCTTGAGCAAAAAAGAAGTCCAGGGACAGAACATAGGCCTTGAGTTCAAGCCCAGGACTAGCACCCAAAAAAAAAAAAAAAAAAAAGCTGGTCTTGTAGGTGATAATGGCTCACACTTGTAATCCTAGCTACTCTCTAGGCTGAGATCTGAGGATCTTGGCTTGAAGCCAGCCTAGGCAAGAAAATCCAAGACTTATCTCCAATTAACTACCTAAAAGGCAGAAGTGGAGCTGTTGCTCAAATGATAGAGTGCTAGCTTTGAGCAAAAAAAGTTCGAGGACAGGTCTATGCCTTGGATTCAAGCCCCAGAACCAGTACATACACACACACACACACGCACGCACGCACGCACGCACGCACGCACGCACGCACGCACGCACACCCTGAACCAGTACACACACCACACGTCCTTGGTTTCTATTCACTTTGGGGAATGATGTGATTCACTACTAAATGTCAGTATAGGAAACAATATATAGAAAAAGGTGTAATTACAAGCCTTGAGTGATACAATGAAGATTAGCCTACAAAGGAGAAAAAATTGGAAAAACTGAGTGGGAAGAAAATCAGAAATGGCAAGCCAGTGGCAAGTGTCTTTCAAAAAGGGACTATGTAGCTGGGCACCAGTGGCTTATGCTTATAATCCTACCTACTCAGGAGACTAAGATCTGAGGATCAAGGTTCAAAGCCAGCCCCAGCAGGAAAGTCTGTGAGATTCTTATCACTAGAAAACCAGAAGAGGCTGAAGCGGTAGAGCACTTGCCTTGAACTGAAGAGTGCAGGGACAGCACCAAAGCCCAGACAGAGTTCAAACTCCACGACCAACCAAAAAAAAAAAGACAGACTGGTATTGAATGGTGTTATGAGCAATCTGTTATAAAGTTGTTAAAATGTTGGAGTAAGTGAATTCTAGGAACTTAATTTGGTGGAATGGCCAGACAACATTTGGACTTACCAACATCTTTTAAAAAAATTTAACTGTAAAGGGAGGAAGAGAAAAAGGTAGGTAGCTACAGTGGAATGAGTCACATGGAAACTTATTTTTAGTGGGTGACATGGGTAACACTTGAGTGTCTTTAAAAGTCACACCAATTATGAGAGGTTGATATAACAGAGAAAAAGAGGATCTATTTATTTGAAACATAGGGTCCAAAGCTCTGGTAGTAGGATGTAACACTGATAAGACATTTCTGTTCTGTCTGTTCTATTAGAGCAGCAAGATGCGAGGATAGGATGAGTTCTAAAAAATTCTCTTGAAGTGATACTCAATGATTTTTCTCCCTGTAGTTTCTAATCTGTTATTCATTGTTTTTATTGCTTGAGTTCACCAACTGTTTTTCATTTCTAGAAATGCACATCCAGATTATTCAGTGTCATCTCACATTGATGGGTAGTTTCTACAGTCCATTTTTTCACTTTTGAATTATAGTGAATATCCTTTTATTTTTCTCCGGTCATTGTAATTTTTCATTTAGTTTCATTTGCATTTCAGCTTTGCCAGAGATTATAAGTATTCACTATTGTTTTTGGTCCCTGCCCTCTTTTTTTTTAGGCCATTTATGTTTGGAAACCCACCACCATCACCACCAACAACCCATCTGAAGAACTGTAGAGGCTAGAGAAGAAATTAAAAGCTCATTATTTATTTATTTATTTATTTATTTTTCAGTGGTGGGACTTGATCTCTGGGCCTGGGCGCTGTCCCTCAGCTCTTGAGCTCAAGGCAAGCGCTCTACCACTTGAGCCACAGTGCCACTTCCAGTTTTCTGGTGGTTTATTGAAGATAAGAATCTCACAGACTTCCTTGTCTAGGCTCGCTTTGAACCACGATCTTCAGATCTCAGCCTCCTGAGTAGCTAGGATTACAGACGTGAGCCACCAGCTCCTGGCTTAAAAGCTCATTTTAAGAACTCTATCATTTGCACATATAGTGAATATAGAGAATTGAGTGCACATCCAGAAACCTAGGTCCTTTTTGAGACTGGTTAACTGGTTTGGAACCATGATTCTGTTTTTCTGTACTTTGTCATTTAATGAAATAGGTTTGGACAGATTGTTTCTGTATTTGGACTCTAATTATACAAAATTTGAAAGTCAAATTTGAAAATATAAATATGTGTAATTTTTTTTTGAGACAAGGTCTTACTGTGTACCCCAGACTAGCCTGAACTCTCTGTCCTCCATCCTCTGCGTTCAGGATGTTATGAACCACCACATCTGTCTGTGCATAGTTAGTGCAAAGATCAATAAGTAATTGTAGATTCCAAATGACAGAAACATCCCAATAGTAGCCCTGTGTATTCTTGCAAATTTGCTTTAATTTTATTGGTTTCTGATTACCATCAATAGCCTTGTGATAGCTGCCTCAGAATGTAAACTTACCAATTTCTTTGTCATATGCTTTGGAGTTGAAAGTACTTTGTATGGGCCTGTTACCCTTTACAGATGGACTGTAAACAATATGTGTTTCTTCACTGACCCTAAGCTGTGCTGTCTATTGCCTAATACTCTGTCATTTAATAGATGTATATTCCAGAAGTCAGCTGACCCTTTGAGGGCAGATACAAAATATTCATCTAATTTTCTTAGTATTGATTCAGTCTTATGAGTCCTTGGTTTTGGAAATTTCAGGTTAACTCATAATACTGTGATAAGACCTAGCATGTATTCAAGTAAATTGAAGACTAGGGGAAAGCTAAAATTTCTCTCTGAAACTAACTTAAACTTTTCATGGGCAAATTAAGTCCTTTTGAGGCTTACTATTAAGAGCTATATGAGTGGAGCTGTGGCTCAAAGAAATAGAGCAATAGCCTCACACGGTAAAGCCCAGGGACAGCACGCAGTCCCTGAGTTCAAGCCCCATGACTGACCAAAAAAGAAAAAAGAAAAACTATATGTCAATTTAATAATTTTTTCAATTTAATAATTTGATAATCTAATCCTTACTAATTCACTTATTCAAGAGGACTATGTAAATATATTTTTCTAATAAGGTCTTTCCGTATCTATATGTACATAACAAGCTACTGTATTTTGGTTTGCTACTTCACTAGTAGTCTTAATATTATTTAGAACTGAAGGAGTTAAGATGTATACATCACCTATTTTATCCTCAAATAATTACTTGTTAGTTTATATACATCGCTAGCAAAAAATGTATTTTTTTAGAAGAGTAAGGTCTCCCCTTGCCCCCCTTTTTTTTCTTTTGGTTGGTTGTGGGGTTTGAACTCAGGGCCTGGGCACTGTCCCTGAGCTCTTCAGCTCAAGGCTAGCACTCTACCACTTAAGCCACAGCACCACTTTCAGTTTCCTGGTAGTTAATTGAAGATAAGAGTCTCACAGACTTTCCTGCTCAGGCTGGCTTCCAACCACATTCCTCCTATCTCAGCTGAGTAGGATTGCCGGTGTAAGCCACCACTGCTTAGCTTACGGTCCCTTATTAAGGTGAGGTCACAATCTAGATAAGGCTGTCTATATAGAAATATAGTAATAATGTTCATTTGTGGAGTACCTCATTGCCAGGCTGTGTTTTAGCTATTTTGTAGCCTTCTCTTAAACTTTGTAGCAGCATTCAGTGCTAAGTATTATTAATATGTCCATTGTGAAGAAATTGAGGGATTCTAGGTTAGTAAATACCAAGTGTCTTAAGCTTAACATCTCTCCCATATGCACCTTATCTAAGGGAATTGTAAAGTATGTGATGCCATGCACACATCCTAGCTATTCAGGAGGCTGAGATCTGAGACTCATGATTTGAAGCCAGCCAAGGCAAGTAAGTCCATGAGTCTCTTATCTCAAATTAACCACAGAAAGCCGAAAGTGGAGCTATAGCTCAAATGGTAACGCACTAGCCTTGAGCAAAAATGCTCAAAGGCCAGGCTCTCTGTGCCAAGTCCTGGACCCACACACACAAAAAGAAAAACATGAAGCAACACGTACTTGCCCTTCAATACATGACTTGACCTCACTGTGTCCCAGTTGTTCATTGGTAAAATAAGGATAATAATAGTATCTTTTAGGATTGGTGTGGATTAGAGAAGAACAGTGTTTGACTGGTAGAGATTCCTCCATAAATGTTAGTTGCTAATACCGAGCCAATAAGCACCCTTGACTATCTCTGGTTTAGATGTACAATTGTGGGCTATAAGGTGAATTTTAAGAGAGTCCTATGTATATTTTAAATTTTTCTTAGTTTCCTTTTTTTCCCCTGCCAAAACTGGGACTTGTACTGAGAGCCTCATTATTTTGCTTGGCTGTTTGCTGATTGGAGATAAGTCTCTTGAATTTGTCTGCCTGGATTGGCTTCAAATCTTGATCTTTAGATCTAGCCTCCTGAGTAGCTAGGATAACAAGCACTGAGCTGCCACCACCTAGCAGTTTCTTTTCCTTTTGTTCCTTAAGTTACCTAGTGATTAGTAGAAGTAATTTTTGAAGCTCAGTTAACCTTAGACAGGCAACACAGAGATTATGTCCTAAAGTCTCTTGTACTGCCTCCAGGTCCAGGAAACCATTTACAGGTACAACTAAGTCCTTTTTTTGGACCTTTTTCTGAAGCCATGTTCTTCTTTTGATCTTCAGAAAGCTAACAACTACTGTTGCGGTGTTAGACTCAATTGAAGGAGTTAGGGACACACAAAATAACAAAATTCTCTACTCTCATAGAGTTCGTAACCAATATTCTGAAGTTAGTGCATATTTTTGTTTTTTAACCAAATATGTAGGTAGAATTGTTTTGCTGTATTATTCAGTATATGTTGATATAATCAGATTTGTCCAGATCATACACAACTCAGTAGATTTTATCACCTTGGTGTCCATCACGTGTAACACGTTGCCAGAAGTGGAATTGCTGAGCTGTTGCTTATGTGCATCTTCAAGTGTATCATGCAACATCTAGGAGTATAGCTCAGCAGTAGAAGGTTTGCCTAACATACATGAGGCCCTGGATTCCATCACAGCCCTGATGATAACAATAACAACAACATAATAAAACATATCCTGCACAAGGTTTTGATGTAAGGAAAGTCAAAGTCAGTGTCCAGGAAGACACTATGACTGGCTCCTCTCTCTGGCCAAAACAAAATAGTGTATGATATCTATTAAATTGAATATTTGTAATGTGTTAGACATTGTATTAATGTTCATAAGACCTTTGTAAGGTGGAGAGAGAAATTAAAAACATATACTTACTGTAAGTAGTGTGCTGTCTTGTCAGTTTGTCTAGTAAATATGTTTGAGTATTACCTGATTTTATTTTGGTATGGTTACTGTTTTTCATTGAATAATGGAGTCTTTGTTTTTTTCTTTTTCTAAACTTTATTTCTGCTCTACAATAATGCCCTAATAACCTAGGGTAAAATTTTGGAAGGTTTGAGCTCAGTGCCTCATACTTGCTCTACTATCAGAGATATGCTCCCAAACTTTTGCTTTATTTCTCAGCAAGGGTCTCAGGCTCCTTTTTCTGGATGGCTCCGGACCACTATTCTTAGGCCTCCCATGTAAACAATGATTTAGAGTGAGTCAGAAATTAGAGTTCTGATTTCTATAAATTTCCTAATTGAATGACCTTAGTTAGCTTCTTTAATCTTCTTTATGAAGATTAAAGTTCTTTATGAATTGTAGTTAATATTAACATTCACCTCGGAGGGTTGTTTAAATTAAATGAGGTAAGAATGTAAAACAAAGTAATTTAAAATTCTTGCTGAACAAAACATTTTCTGTTAACAAGATGTCATCCTTAACATTGTTTCTATCTCAAATCAAAAACTTACCCCTTTGCACTAATATTTATAAACTGGGTGTCAGGAAAGTAATCTGATAAATATCAAAGGGTGAGTGATAGCTCCTCGTTGTTTGTTATTTACCTTCCATTAATGGAATGTTAATAGGGGGCAGAAGAGTAGGCAGAATTGTCTTATCCATTCCAGCAGTCACAGTCTTCATGTGTATCAATTTGGTTAGGAGAAAAAGGAAAGGGGAAAGGGTTGCTGGAAAAACTAATGTTTTTATTTTCTTCCTAAGGGCTTTTCTTCACTTTTTTCTCTGAGTTTAGGATTAGCAACATCATGAATCCTGTAGTCTCAGAACTACATACTAATGGACCTAGGTACATTTCCTACATCTTCTCTACCTCCATTTTCTGTTCAGAATTCTATCCTCGGGGCTGGGAAGGTGACTCAGTGGTAGAGCGCTTGCCTTGCATGCCTGAGGCCCTGGGTTTGATTCCTCAGCACCACATAAGCAGGGGGGAAAAAAGCCGGAAGTGGCACTGTGGCTCAAGTGGTAGAGTGCTGGCCTTGATCTGAAGAGCTGAGGGACAGCGCCCAGGCCCAGAGTTCAAGCCCCACGACCGGACCCCCCCAAAAAAAAGAAAAAAGAAAAAAAAGGAAAAATTCTATCCTCTTAGATTGCTTTTAGCTTGTCATTCATCTGATTAAGTGGACCCTAAGTGTCTACATTCCTAAGCTATTGGAGAAGTAAAGGCCAGCCTAAACTGACCAACTCTGTGCCTGCCCTGTGTTAGGTATCTTTTAAACCAAGGTTCAACTGTTAACTATTGGAAAAGAGTAAAATTAGTTTTTTCCAGGGTTGACACCGTGATATCTCTTGGTCTTTATATGTGTACTTAGTAGTCAGAGAGAATAATAATGATATATGTTATTGTCATTAGCATAATATATCAGTAAATTAATTTTGTTATATTTTATATAATGAGATTTGTACATATAATTGCTTACAAACTTAAGTTTTAGGGCTAGACAATTTATAGTAATTTAGTCACTGGGTTACTCAAAACCTAAAAAATCTCAATGAAGCAATAAAATCTGGCTTATGCAGATCGATGACCACTGCTAGATCTGCCTTGAGTGGCAGATCAGCTTTCCTTTGCCCTGATGCTCTGGTTCTCTCTGCCTAATGTTCATTCTGAGATGTGCTTGATCAAAGACTTTCCCACCAGTTCTTGTTAATTTCCAAATAAGTTTGTATTTAAAGGTTTTCTTGTATCTCCTTGATTCTTATAAAAGTTGGAAGTGTATTTTGATGCAAAGATAGCTGTTGACTTTCTTGTTTCTCTTCCTTTACAGACCTAGAGGATCAAGACATAATGGGAGCATTTTTAGACAAGCCAAAGATGGAAAAGCATAATGCCCAGGGGCAGGGTAATGGGTTGCGATATGGGCTAAGCAGCATGCAAGGCTGGCGAGTTGAAATGGAGGATGCACATACCGCTGTAATCGGTTTGCCAAGTGGACTTGAAACATGGTCATTCTTTGCTGTTTATGATGGGCATGCTGGTTCTCAGGTTGCCAAATACTGCTGTGAGCATTTGTTAGATCACATCACCAATAACCAGGATTTTAAAGGGTCTGCAGGAGCACCTTCTGTGGAAAATGTAAAGAATGGAATCAGAACAGGTTTTCTGGAGATTGATGAACACATGAGAGTTATGTCAGAGAAGAAACATGGTGCAGATAGAAGTGGGTCAACAGCTGTGGGTGTCTTAATTTCTCCCCAACACACTTATTTCATTAACTGTGGAGACTCAAGAGGTTTACTTTGTAGAAACAGGAAAGTTCACTTCTTCACACAAGATCACAAACCAAGCAATCCGCTGGAAAAAGAACGAATTCAGAATGCAGGTGGCTCTGTAATGATTCAACGTGTGAATGGCTCTCTAGCTGTATCAAGGGCCCTTGGGGATTTTGATTACAAATGCGTCCATGGAAAAGGTCCTACAGAGCAGCTTGTCTCACCAGAGCCTGAAGTTCATGATATTGAAAGATCTGAAGAAGATGATCAGTTCATTATTCTTGCATGTGATGGTATCTGGGATGTTATGGGAAATGAAGAGCTCTGTGATTTTGTAAGATCCAGACTTGAAGTCACTGATGATCTTGAGAAAGTTTGCAATGAAGTAGTCGACACCTGTTTGTATAAGGTAGCTAGACTTCTTTAAAAATAATGCTTATGCCATGTTAATTACTAAGTTAATTACTAATTTAATCATCTTAAAGACTATAGTTCTTAAAAATAAATTTTTCCACAATTACAGAATGGTGAAAATATAGGAACACGTTTTAGAAATATCTAGTTACAAGATACAAGAGTTATAGAAGTCTTTAACCATGACTACTTAAGCTCGTTAATATGGAAGATTATCAAAGGCAAAAAGAGGAAGTTGAGTGCATGTTTTAGAAAAATGGGTGGGGAAGATTTGGCTCAATACTTATAGATGAAGAGCATTTTGAAGTCTTAGTATTTTGTACCTATCACATTGATTGTAGCACCAGCAAAGCGATTATTTTGTGAGAAGTAATAGAAATAGCTTTAGACTTGGAGTCAGAAGAACTTTGTAAGACTTTCAGGTAAGTTACCTAAACTCTCTGGAGTATCCGTTTATTTAGTTTAATTTTTTTTTTGCCCTATCTTGTTGGGTTGTTGGGAGGAAAAGGGATCATGTACATAGATAAGCTAGCTGAGCCCCTTTATTTTACAGATGAGGAAGCTGAAGCCAGAGAAGGTTCTGCGGACTTAAGAGTCAAACAGACCTGGGATCAAGGCTTACCTCTTACTTTTGTACTCTTCAGTCTTAAATTGTCTAATCTTTCTCAATTATTAATGGAGATTTATAGGACTTGAGGATTTACAATAATGTGTTATGTATATATGTCTTAATCTTATACTATATATACATATGTAGAGATATATAGGTGTATACGATATATACATATAGAGGTACAGATATGTATATATATGTGTGTGTATATATATATGTGTATATATATATATATATATATACATATATATTGAGAGAGGGGGGAAAAACCTGGGCTAGTTTATAATATGCTCAACATATGCTTTTCCTAGAGAAGTTACAATTGGTGTCTATGGGATTATACAACTTTAGCAGCAGCATTGATTAGATTCATTGTACTTTCTACTATACTCTCCTGTTTTGTCAGTAATGCTCAATTATTGATTTTCTTTGAAGAAGCAGAAATAAAAAAGTCAACACTATTTTTTGTAGTTCTATTTACACACAGCCATCTCAACTTAAAATCTTAATAAACTCTTGTCCTTATAAATCAGGCTTTTGTAACATCAACACATATTTCTACTTATTAAGAGAATGGATTAATCCTACCATTTATTGTGGTTTTAAGCTTTATATATCAGATCCTAATTGTAAAGAATACAACTATGTAGCACTTGCTGTTTTATATGGAGTGAATGTGTGTATATTTATATTAGGTATTGCTTAAACTTAAGTAGGCTATCATTAAATATTTAGAAGTTTATCTTTGGAATTTTTAATGATTATTATTGTGGATATAACCTGTAATGTCTGTTTTTGTCCCATACATACATTTTTTAATCATTAAAAGTAACACTTTTTTCTACAAATATAGCTATAATTGGCATAACTTTCAAAGATGCTTAAAGCTTACAGAAGCATTAAAAAAAAAAAAACCAAAATGTTTTCTCAATTTTTCCCCCAGGGAAGTCGAGACAACATGAGTGTGATTTTGATCTGTTTTCCAAATGCACCCAAAGTATCGCCAGAAGCTGTGAAGAAGGAGGCAGAGTTGGACAAATACCTGGAATGCAGAGTAGAAGGTGGATCATTTAACAAAAAATAAGTAGCTTTTATTAAAGAAAAACCTTCAACACAAATGTTAACATTTTAGCTTTATTTTTTAGCTCTTTACATGCCTTTCACTTCTAGTATTTAGTATGGAGGAGTGGAAAGGCATTATGAAGTAGCTGTTCAGCTGTGTATATGCAGTCGTCCTATCACAGTCTCATTAGAAATAACTACATTGTATTCAGGCTAAAATGTGGGCTCTGTAATTATGATGACCTCACTGGCATGAGTAACTTTTTGCCAGGCAAATCTGATTTATGGTTTGTTTAACTATATCATCTCTATGAAAAGCTGCATATATTAACTTAAAGTCTCTGGAGTTTTTTTGTTTATTCATTTTTGATAACTTGAAGTTCACAACTTAGTTATTTACATTGATGTGCCACGGCTTTTAAAACTTGTTTTAGCTGGGCGCTGGTGGCTCACATCTGTAATCCTAGCTACTCAGGAGGCTGAGACCTGAGGATCATAGTTCAGAGCCAGCCCCCGCAGGAAAGTCTGTGAGACTCTTATCTCCAATTAACCACCAGAAAACCGGAAGTGGCGTTGTGGCTCAAGTGGTAGAGCGCTAGTCTTGAGCTGAAGAGCCGAGGCACAGTGCCCAGACCCAGAGTTCAAGCCCCCACGACCAACAAAAACAAACAGACAAACCTGTTTTTAACTCTTCCTCAGCTTTCTACCTGAGTAGAAACCATAATAATTCTCTATATTACAGATATGTAACTTCTAAATTAGATCAAGAAATAAGTTAGAAACTCCAAGAGTGTATTTTCTGTACTTACACAGATTAGTTTGGAACAAACAGAAAAGTGTATCTCTCCAATGTAATGCCTTCAAATAATTGAAAAACTTAAAAAAAAATTTTTTTGGTGGTAGTGTTTTTTTTCTTTCTGTGCTGAGAATTGAACTCAAACCCTCACACTCTACCATTCTAGTGCTCTACCACTGAACTCTACTATTCATTCCTATAAATGATCTTTGATATACCTACTATTTGTTTTAAATATTGTCTATCCAGAGAATTTCAGTTTACCATATATACAGTAGCATATAAATTATGCAGTTCCAACTTTACACTAGTTATATAAAAAATGCATTTGGAACTTCTAATGTCATTAATTTGCATTAAAGACTTCTAGTAGCATGCAAGCATTGACCTATACCCTTACTGCATCCCATTGTGCCTGCATTATTAAAATATGTACCTTAATTCTCTTTCCTCCTTTTTTACTTTTTGATATTAATCATAATGAGTTTGATACTAGAATCATTTTTTTGAGTACTGTCTACAACTACTGTTTTGTTTCTGTTACCTTCCCCTACTTGACAGTGATACATTTAGTGTGTATTTGTATTATTCAGTATTTCATTCATGTGTACCTCACTATTATCATGGGGCTTGTGAATTTCACATTTTAAGATAATCATTCCAATATCATTTATAAATAATGCAATAAAATTAAAAATACTTTGCTACAAAGCCACCGACTTAAACTGCTGATTAGTAGAAAACTGAGGAACTGTAAGAATAATATGTATAGGAGTAAGCTGATATTGTTTTGGCACTTTAACTTGGGCACACATTTTCCTGTTGCTTTAAAGAAAGAAATAAACACATTAGTATTTTTATTATGAAATGGAATTCAGTCTTAGAAATGAATTGCTACATTTCTTTTCAATGTGTACTCTTACATTTTTGGTGGAATTATAAAATATTCACTTTATATAATTTTGTTATACTATTTTTTTATATTACTTTCAAGCAAAAATTGCTACCTGGGCAGAGTTTACATAATAGTCTATTTTTGATATGTTGAAATGTTATACTTGTACCATTCAATTGGAGATTGTGTCAAAATTAAAGATGGTATTCTTAGATTTAATGAGACTGCAGCTAGAGAATAAAGAATACATTAATTAAAACTGCTGCTATTTAAAGACACAAAAAGAATGTAATTGTTTGCATTGTGAAAGATGTTGTATGTCTTAAATGAGGAAATACGGCAGCTTCCAAAACAGGCACCAAATACCTTTTCTCTCTTTAAGCACATGCCTTGACTAAATAGCTGTGACCTACTAAACATCATTTTAGTTGCTTCCAACGTTTTTGGCTTCTCTGTTCACCACATAGAGAAGGAAAAAGCTTTTCAGGCTGTCTTCTCTAATGTTGCCTGTGCCCTTCTATATACTTGACTGGAGAGTGAAAAGACGAAGCTCATTATTTAACCAGATTGCTATTAAGCTTGTGGGACTTCTAAGCCAATTTAAGATTATTCTTATGTGTGTATGTTTTTAAAATCTTTGCTACTGACTGCCTGAGCTTTAGAGTTGCTAATTTGGAGAAAATTGGTAGAATCCTTCAAATATGATGGACAAGAGTGGGAAGAAGCAGAATGTGTTTTTGTATATGTGCATGTGAAATGTGGATGATTTTATACATTATATTCTTTATAAAACCACTGAGTCTTTTCACGGTCTAATTAAAATGTGCAAGAGCAATTAAAGGAATATTTCTTAAGGTTCTTTTTTTTTTTTCCTTTTTAAGAACAGAAGTAAGGCTAGTATAGTATGAATGTTCAGGTAGTTTAAATGGATTGTCCCACAAGGAATAGGATATAGTAAACGCTTTTAAAGTCTTTATTTTTTTTTAAGATTTTTGGGTTCCTGTACCTTTCTTCACAGTTAAAATATCTTATATTTTAACAAAGATGTAATATACATCAAATATAGATTATTCAAAATAATGTTAGACCTGAAACCATCATTGGTTGAATTTTTCATCAGTGTTCATTTCTATTGTATCTAGTTATTTATCAAATCATTGTATTGGCTTAGTAGAGACTGTATGTTAAGTGTGTTACAGATTTAGATTGTAAAATTGTGTAGTTTAGGTAAAAAATCAAATCCCTTTATTTTTGTATAGCAGATTTCCAGCATTAGAACCATATGTAGAATATGCTAGATGTTAAAGATTACACAATAAAGGAACTTGGCAAACCAAATCTGAGATCCTTGCTTTTTGTTCAGATTTAAGACTGTTTTTTAAAAAATAAATAAGGCAAAACATAAAAAAGGTGAAATTTGGCCTTTATTCTGGAAGGACAACTAGAGCCATTTAAAGAAATTCTATGTTAAGCATTGTCTGTCTTTTAATTTGTGCCTTTAATGATGAACTGATAGTTAAGGTTGGACCAAAGAATGAAAGATCTTCATACACATTATTATTTTCAAAGGTATTTACAAATTGAGGGTTAGAATGATAATTTCTTGCCCAATGAAGGAGGAAAGTACCATTTCTTAGTATAAACCTTGAAAAACGAAAACTGAACAAAACTTGATTATATAATTTGCAAGTACTTTGACTTCAATTTGTATGTAGACTATGTGTGCTAAAATTCCAAGTATAGACTTGTTATGTTTTCAAGTTCTATGGTACGAGTAACAATAGTAAGCAGATCATATCACTATATTTAATAACTGAATGTTTTAAAATTAACTATTTTAAATGTACTTGTATGGTTTATCAAATCTTGCTTAAAGTTCTTGCCTTGAAATTTACACCTTTCCCCTTCAAGCCTTTGCTCAGGAAATGGTACTATGTATCTAAATATTGCTTAAGGATATTATAGAGAATTTGAGATAAGAGTGATTTCAAGTATGTAACCTAATTTGTACATACTACTTAAGTATCATTTTGCAAATATAAATTACATATATGTAAAAATGATTTGGGTTAGTATGCAATTAATTCCTCTACATTAAAAGATTGGCTTAAGTCCTGAATTTTTTTTATCTGTGCAATGTATTTTACAGGACAAAATTCAGGAAATGTGTCCAGTCTAAAGAGAGGAGTTGATCTAAAAGTAACTAGTAGACATCTTAAGAGAGGCTATATTCATTTTGTGTGTGTGTGTATGTGTGTGTGTGTGTGTGTGTGTGTGTGTGTGTGTGTGTGTATCCCTGATTATGTAACTTATAGATTTAGCATGAATTTCTTCCCTTTCCACATTTTTTTCTAGATTGTTTTAATTCCTTGAAGTTAACTTTTTGTATCTTTTTCTACATCCTTTTTGCCTTAAATTTTCAAAGGTTGATCTGATTTTTTATGATACCAATTTAGAACATTTTAGTAGTAAATGCCATCTTTAAAAACTTAAGTTATCTTTGTTTCATTTTTTTAATTAAATTTGGATAACACTTACAAAAAAAGTACTTCTGATTCCCAGAAATCATAAAGAAGCAGGGGGAAGGCGTTCCTGACTTAGTCCACGTGATGCGCACATTAGCAAGTGAGAACATCCCCAGCCTCCCTCCAGGGGGTGAATTGGCAAGCAAGTAAGTTCTATTCTGTACTCTTGGTTTTGATGATAGTAAATGAAAATGTTACGTGTCCAATGATAAAGTTTCTAAAAGGGTGCATTAATCTGGGCTTTCAAAATATTTAGTCTGTGATATCAGTAATTTTTTAACCGTATTGCACTAAATGTTAATAATAGTAGCATAATCTCTCAATAATTAATACCTGAAAACTTCTATGGGCTGTGTTTCTACATGTCCAACCTTCCCAGTGATTTTGATTGTTGATTACTGGTTAGTTGGCTTTGGGTATAGGGAAAGGGAGGAAGATACAATTCTTATCTTTTTTTCCTTTCACTAAAGTTCATAGAACTGGACCAATTTGTGGCATATATTATATCTGTACTTAATATAAATTGGAGTATTTGAGCAGTTTTCTAATTCAATACTTACCCCAACTACCTACATAATTGACCTACAAAATACATTGCTGCTGGGCACTGGTGACTCACACCTGTAATCTTAGCCACTCAAAAGACTGAGATCTGAGGATCATGGTTCAACATCTAGCCAGTTTGACTCATGAGACTCTTATCTCCAAAACCACCAAAACACTGGAAGTGGAATCGTGGCTTAAGTGATAGAGCACCAGTAAAACAGGAACAGCACTCAGGTCATGAGTTCAAATCCTAACACCTGCACAAAAAAACGAAAATTGCATCGCTTACTCATTTCCCTTATTCTCGATTGTAATCATTTCAATAAGAATCATTGTTTAAAGTTCCATTTGAAGCTTCTTTGGTAACTTCTTCTACATGACCATCTATGCTATGATTGTCTACACTTTGTTTAAATCTACATTGAAAGTAGGGAAAGTTCTATAGACTTATTTAGCCATATTGAGAGGATTGAACCCAGGGGGTACTGCTTTTGCTTGACAAAAGCTCTACCATGGAGGATGAAAGTACTGACCTTTTATTTTGTGAGTCAGAGTTTGACTATGTAACACAAGCTGGCCCCAGACACTTGATCTTCAATCTCACCCTAACCTGCCCAATGTTAGGATTACAGGAGTGTGCCACCCAACTAGATTTAGTTAATTCCACCTGACACCAGTGGTTCATGCCTATAATCCTAACTTCTTACAAGTCTGAGTTCTGAGGATCGAGGTTCAAAGCCAGTCTGATCAGAACAGTTCCCAAAGCGGAACTATGGCTTAAATAGTAGACTATGAACTTTGAGTGAAAAAGCTAAGAAACAGTACCCACACCTCGAGTCCAAGCCCCAAAACCAACAACAACAATAAAACAGTAAAAAGTTAACTCCTAGCCTTGTCATGGGAATACTTAAATTTTCAGTTTTCAATAGAGATTTATAAAGAAAAGTAGGGATAGGATTGGGTATGGCTAAAATGAGATATTGCTTAGGTATTGATTTCAATCATCTATACCAGCAGGCAAGGACAGAAGTAGGGAAGAAAACAATAATAAAAATATGAATTACTACAACAAATGTGAACTTTCTATTTTAAAACTGTGACACAGCATTTAACTAGTATGTCTTTTTTTTTTTAACTAGTATGTCTTACGATTTTTATGGCCATTGGTGACTCAGTCTTTTAAGCTAATTCAAATAAAAGTATATATAGGCTATTGTTTTGCTTTATTTTTAACCATGACTTTCAGTTTTACTTATTTGTGATGAAGTGTAACATTTACATATAGTTAACATTAGTGCATATGTATCTTTAGAATGAATGAAAGTCACGTATTGCCAGCCAGAAATAGAGGAACTAAATGATGCTTAATTATGAGACCATTTTTGAAATTTTTAGTTATTAAGCAATGCTGTGCTTTCTGAGAAATTAATTTTCTGCATTTTTTAAAATTTAGGCGGAATGTAATTGAAGCCGTTTACAATAGATTGAATCCTTACAAAAATGATGACACTGTGAGTAGCATTTTAGTTCCCTCTGCTTTCCTCTTCCCTCTATTTTCGTATGCATATCCTTTCTCTGTTACCGCAGAGCTGCTCAGTGTTCCCATTCTCTTCCACACATCTCTGATTGCCCTGATCCCTGCCTACACCACAGTCCGAGTGACTGAACACAGTCATGGTGAGTGATTACGTTTTTGTGGGGGCCTTCTAAACTAGGATCAGCTTCAGAGGGCCTGCCCACCAAATATATTTCTTCTAGTTGAGGAGATCTCTACTCCGAATCTTGAATTATTCTGAATTTTGTAGGGAGCTACAACAGAACTTCACAATCTACAAATAGTTTCTATGGTTGGAAATATCTATGTCAAGAATCCTGAAGTAAGATGGGCATTGGTGGCTCACACCTGTAACCGTAGCTACTCAGGAGGCTGAGATCTGAGGATTGTGGTTTGAAGCCAGTCCAGGCAGGAAAGTCTATGAGGTTCTTATTTCCAGTTTATCACAGGAAAAACCAGAAGTGGATCTGTGGCTGAAGTGGTAGAGTGCCAGCCTTTGAGCAAAAGAAGCTTAGGGATAGTGCCCAGGCCCTGAGTTCCAGTCCCAGGACCACACCCCCACCCCCCAAAAAAGAGAATTCTTCTTCTATAAATGTTATAATATCATATTAACTTTTCTCCTAAGTTCTGTTGTAGTATGATGTTTATAGAAATGTGATCATTTTAAATAATGTAGGAAGAGCTCTGAAACATCTTACATAGTGCATTATAAAACTTGCTAAAACCTCATATGGTTTGAGCTCTTAATCTTTTATGATCCACTTAAAAGTTTATAAAAAATGTTCTAAAAAGATTGTGTTTTTCCAACATATACAAAAATTACAAACAAAAAGTACTGATATTTCATATGCTAGCATATGTAATTTCATACTTTAAAAAAATGTTTGTAAAAAATCACCTTTTACAAAACCTTATCTGAACCATAGTATATTTTAGCACCTCTAAGTTTTAGTTTCTTGTTCTTTGTTTGTTTGTTTTTTTCCTTTTATAAAGGACTCTACATCAACTGATGATATGTGGTAAAACTGCTCATCTAGCCATGGAATTTACCATCACCTCCAAAGGAGAGTACAGCCCAACTTGGTTGAACCTTTTAACATCCATCCTCAACATGAAGGAAGGAAATATGACATGACATTGGGTGAGAGGGATTACACCAGAGACCTTCAGCAGTACAACAGCTAGCCCAGAACTGATTTGTTTTGTTTCGTTTTGGTTTTTTTTTTGTAAATTTGAAACTTACAGAAACGTGATTTCAAACCATAATTCATGTTGTAAATCAGACTCCAGCAATTTTTGTTGTATGATTGTTTTGTAAAGTGTAATTGTCCTTGTACAAAATGCTCATATTTAATTATGAACTGCTTTTAAAAAATCACTATCAATGATACAAGAAATGTTTGGCTTGTTATGTGATGCAACAGATATATAGCCCTTTTGAGTCTTGTGTTCAGACTTGGGATTGGAACAGGGAGAGCAGCAACCATATCACTAGACACTCAAATGTGTACATGATTATGGAGAATAACTTCAAAATTTCACAAAGCCGAACATCCAAGGAGTTATGGAAACTGTCTTAATGTTCTTGGCATTGTTGATGAAGCCCTTCCCTTCATTTAACTGTCTTTCAGGATATTCTCTCCTTGTTGCCATGAGTATTGCAGGTAATACAATATATTCATATGAATATCAATCTTGGGGCTAAAATGCCTTTGATTTTTTTTTTTTTTGGACCTCTTTTACAAGTCCTTACATTTAATTCCTAATTGAAGAGCAGCAGCTTCCTATGTATAGTAGGAGACTGCCACACTTTTTTTTAAATCTTTTTTGCTATCATGATTGGCCGGGCCTGCTGCTGTTCCTGGTAAGATATTCTGAATTCATTTTATCAATAAAGCTTGATTTAACAAACAAGGAATTTAATCATGTATGTGTAATTCCTCTCTCACCCCGGCCTTTCACCACACAATGCTATTGTAAAGGAGATGCTTCTCACAGGGAAAGGTATTAGTCTCTTAATTGGGCAATACTGATACTCTAGGCCAAGATGGAACTGTTCCTTTCCATTAGAAAGATTTAAGTCTTTGTTGTTCTTCAATCTTTTTCAAGTAGGTTTATTTCAGACTGCTTACTTTTCATTAAGACGTGCATCAGCTTGAATTTACCTACTGTTTAATTAAACTAATTGTCAAAGTTTGACAATCTAACATTCTATGGTAGGTATGTGTGTGTTTGTATGTGTTTGCCTGTGACTTTTAATTGGCCCATGTCTTTAGACTCTTAAGTGGTTAAGATGTATTTGTGATTTGAAATATAGCATGTTGATAATATTTAGCTGTTGGCCTTTTAAAATAAATTTCAAAGTTTTAGAAACTGTAGATATAAAAATACCTAATTTAATTTAGGTTTAAATTCCTCTAAGCATGTGAAAGTAAGTTTTACAGTCTGTCACATCGAAAAGACTACTGTTCTGTGTCCTTCTGTATTTTTGTCTCTTTAGTTGATTATTGTATTTATCACTATGTAATGAATCAGTAGGCAGATTTCCCCCACGAGAAAACTATTAAAATGTAAGATTAAAATACAATATTAAATACAAATCAAAACTTTGTGTATAAAGCTAGTATAGTTCATTTTGTTATATTTGTTTTTTTCCTAATTTGGAAATACACATATTTGTATATATAGCCTTAAAACTAATGTAAAGTTAGGGGAATAGTAGGAAAAGTAATGTTAAATGTCTCAGATTTAAGTAGTTACATACCAGCAAATTCTTTCATTATCCCTCTTATTTGTGAGGTGATTAAATGTAACTTAATTGTATTTTATTTATATTTTAATCCAGCATGAATAAAAACAGAAATACTATTTATATTTAGAAATTTATAACAGTTGGAATTATAAAACCAATTCCATACTTATAATAAATGCTTAATGTCTAAATCTGTGGTAGAGTGCGAAGTATGGTAATGTTCTAAGTTACGGCTTTGCAAACATCTAAAGATGCATTTAACTTCTAACAGTGCTGCCAGTAAAGGTTAATTACTAGACATACTCGTACTGAAAGATAAATCCCTATTAGAACAAGCTGGTTCTTTTTTTGTTTTTTTTCAACAACCTGAAGTTTTTAGTTTCTAGTTTGAAAACCTTGAATTTCTAGTTTTTGAAATGTAGAAGTTAAATCATAAGTAAAACATGAGATAAGTTGTATTTCAAACCATAACAGCGTATTTAGAACCTTTTTTGAGTGTTTTTAAACAATGAAGGAGAAATTTAAATGTTCCTTTGGAAAAATTCAGCTGAAAGTGAGAGAAAGTTGCTGGTGTGTGAGCCAAGAAGACTGAAGTCTTTTCACATGAACCAGCACTCTGCCGCGCTAGGCATAGTGCTGCCCAGCAGAGTGCAGGCGGTGCCAGCTGGGGAGGTCGGCAGGGTGGACAGCCCCCCTGTGGTCACCTGCCACATGTGGTCACCTGCCACATGTGGTCACCTGCCGCTTTCACCTGTGCACCTCCTTTGTGTGCACTTCATTTTGTATGTGTGTTCAAAATCCTTGACCTTCTCACTCTTTTTTTTTTAATGCTATTAACATCTCAGGGCAAATGCCTCAAAATCTTTTGTGTGTGTTCTTTTATCTTTTTGGAGGGAAAAAGTTCTGTGTGGTGATACTCAAAGTATAGATTCGTGTTAATAGGAAGCTCAGTTTTGTATAGCAGGCTCTTACTACCTTAACATCAAGACATCTCATATTTATCTCTGTTTTAAGAAGATATGGTCTCCAAATTTTAAATTTGGGGGGAATATACTTTTACAGCTAACAGAAGCAGTCTTGTTAGCATTAACCTTAAAAATCAAAAAGTGGTACTCATCTTTAGACCTAGCCTCAAACTTTTTAGTTACAACACACTAATTGGCCTCTAGGGAATTATAAAGCTGCTCGGCTACTTAATTTTTAGAACAGTTTATGGGGAAAAGGCTGGGCATGGAGATGCATGACCCATACTTTGGAGATATGTAGGCAGGAGTGTCTCAAGTCTGAGGCAGGCTTGAGCTACCTAGTGAGACCCTGTCTCAAGAAGATCAAATTACATCAGTTACATAATTCAAATAACCTGAATTATTGTGTTGCTTTTTAATGTTTGATCACACATTAGTCTGGCTAATTAGCTTTCCAAAAAGTATGTTGAGTATTGTCTATGAAACACTGTCTAGGTTAGCTACCATGGGACTATACAGAAATGAAATAGGTCCTTACCTCAGGGAGTTTACATTTGAATCAAACTTAAAGTCTAGTTTATCTTAGTATTATAACTGAATCCATGCCTATCAGCTAGCTGACTTTCCTAAAGAGCACATTGATACTTTGCTTATTTATCTGAAAATTCTTTTTTTTTTCTTCCCCGGAGATCAAAATCTCATTCAAAAGAAAATTTTGCTTAGTCTAAAAGTAAAATTGGACTGATGAGGCATCTGTTCAGAATTCCTGATTGTCTAACAAATGGCCTTCATTTTTCCTGCTGACAGCAGCAAATCAGAAAACTGATGGATTTCTTATAATTCTCTTACCTTTGGTAATACTGGTAGGTTTAGAATATTATACATGCATGCATGCATATGTGTGTGTATATGTATACACACATATGTATCTATACATACATATACACATATGTGTATATATATTAATCTTATTTATAACTTTTCATTATAATACAGTGCTGGTGTTAATAACAGTTTTGCCAAATGTGAAAATGTGTTTGAATATTTTAAAAAATTTCACTGCCCATCTTTACTGAACAAATTCACATGAAAACTCAGCATGTAATTTCTAAAAACTGATGAAATCAGGTACTACTTTTCTTGATCTTAATTTTGGAATACATGGTATACTTTCTATTCAAACTTTACTGCTTTTACAGTATTATATTAGATTTTGGTATTAGAAAATGTTTGTAAATATTTTATTTTGTAAATGTTTCTCATTTGAGGTTTTTCTTTGAAGGGACCTGCAAAAATTGCATATTCTTTTACTTACAGATTTTGCAAGTGAGATAACCATTTTTAAATCAAGTGACAATTGACTCCATTAATTTTTCTTTATAGTTTATAGTTTAAAATTTTAGGAGCCTCATTTTACTTTTTATCCTTCAGTAATGTGCCACATGTTTTGTTTTTATTTGTTTTAAATTATATATACTTAAGGATATGCTTGAAATATTGAAGAACACATTTTCTAAATATATAATACTGAATTGTTTTATTGGTCAAAATACTGAATTAAGTGTGTGTATGAATGGTGGTCAGAATGCTCAGCAGAAATAGAGGCATTAGCTCCTCTTTATTGTCAAATGAGCATTTCCCACTTAATTTCACCTTAGCACAGATTGTTTCCCTCTTACCTGTTTTATAGATTAAGCTAGTGGCCTCTGTTCTCACTGTTCCTATTTATATTTGCACAGGTAGGAGTGTCCATTAGGAAAATTAGATTGTGTTGACCTTGCAGTTGACTTAGGCTTTCATGACATGGGGGTAGGGATTAAATTGATAAGAGAGAGATACACTTTTCTTTCCTGCATGCAATATCCCAGTTTCCTGTATTTCCTCTTGATGTTCTCTCTCCTTTCAAATTGAAATGGGCCAGTTTCATTCTCTTAAGCAAGAAAATAATGTATTATTACCTCATCAAGGCCAATTAATATTTTGTTAAACTGGGCTGAAAAAGAGAAAATACTGGGTATGGAGTGGTGAAAAGAGCCAAAAAGATTACTGGGTTCTTTTGAAAAACAGCAAAACAAAACTGTTGTGGCTCATAAGTCTTTGCCTCTCAAATAAACCTAGTTTTTCAAGGAATATGAGAAAAGTTACTGATGCTTCCACATAGAAGCAACTGAGAAAAACAGCTCTGTTCATTCAGCACAGAGAATAGCTCTTCAGTTCTTCCCTTTGCTCCAAAACTCGTTTCCTACTAATGACATTCTAATTAAACGGTTTAAGTATTTGATGCTTTATCCTTTCCTTTTACCTAGCCCTTAGCTAATGAAAGATTAGTGGTATTTATATTTGTGTAGTACTATCTGAAGTAGGCTAGATTTGTGTGAGAGATTGGGTAGCTACAGTACAAAATTAGTGATTTCCTAATTTGGTACAGTGGCTGGCACAAATTGAGCAGAGGTTCTTAATCATCCGGGGGTCAGGGGCCCTTGGAGAATGATGAATCCTAGAGACTCCTGGGAAAATACATATAATATACAGAATGCCATAAAGTTTACAGTATTGCAGGGCTTATTGGCCTTCTAGATAAGACCTACCATTTCAATGGAAGATTTCATCCTTTTCTCCTGCAAAGCCCAGAGCATACAATGAATCTACCTTAAGGTATTCCTTTTAAAAGAGAAAGGTTGATTGCGGCCTGGCCAGAACCTGGTATTAAAATACTTTTTTTCTTTTTTTTAAGGAAAAGCGATAGTCTGAGGGAAAGAGTTTCGTGCAGATGATAAAGTATTGCATTTAGACCCAGTTTTGTGAGATGATGTCTTTTTCTAAGATTTACCTCTCTTGGAATGTAATAGAGAAGTGGTAAAGTGGAAATTGAGACCCTCAGATACAATATGTTAACCAATAGCTGTCAGATCTCACTCAGGTTTTTTAAGATTTGAGCTTCCTGATGATATTAGAGTTCATTAAATGTTTAACTTCAGATATTATGGATTTGAGTATTTAATACAGAATGTTAAATAGGATCTTATGGACAGCCACCAATGTATATCTCCAGAAGTATAATTGCAATGAAAGAACTTGGTAGATTTGTTACCCAAATTGGGCATTCAATTAGAATTTATTTAATTTCTACTTTGGGAACTTGACACATAGAAACTATTGTCTTACCTGTCTCTTCTTTAAATTATTCAAAAGCATATCTGCAGGAAAATAGCTTATTTCCATGATAATATCCCAATATTCATTGGTTTCATAATTTAATTGTTTCACTTAATTTATATAAATGGTTTAGAGTGGGAAGACATGTACATGTAAAAAGCAAGTTGCAGTATATATATATATTCATTTTTGATCTACAAATGTAAGACTAATACAACTGCAGAAATATTTTTCTTAAATGACATGTAACAAAATCCTCCACAGTTAACTCATCCACTATGGAGTTATGTGATCCAAACTTTTTTAAAAATCCCATAAATGTATATTTTGTATTATGTACCATTTCCTGGTCCAAAGAAAATATGTGAATTCAGTTCTAATTTTAAGAATGTACTTTTGTTTTCAAGTCTTTTGGAAAGTTGCATTCAGCCTGTGAATGGCTGCAGATTGTAACATGAGATAAAAAGTAGAAATAATTCTAGTTTGCAAAACTGGTGCCACTAAATAAACAGGCAATTGCATAATGTGTGTGTATTTATTACCAAAAACATTTTTGTTGTACTGAGAAACCTGGACAATTTGAAATTAGTGGAAGATATGAAAAGAATTCATTGGGGGAAGGCAGTACTGGGACTTGAACTACATACTTGAGAGGCTTATTTGCTCACAACTAGCACTTTATCACTTGAGCTATGCTTCCAGCCTGGTTTTTGCTAATTAATTGGAGATGGAGTCCTGAGGAATTTCCTGCCTCGGCTGGCTTCCAGCCTTGATTCTCAGATCTCAGCCCCCTAGCAGCTAGGATTACAGAAAGGCATGAGTCACCAGCATCCAAGCTGAGAATTCTCTTAGCTGAAGTAGGTAAATTTGTTGACAAAGTAAATGGTACTTAGAATTTGAACTAGACTTATATTAGTTTTAGGAAGATTAAAGATCACCAGAAAATTGGGTTTTGTGGTTATCGTAATGAGAACATTCCAGAAGTAAACCAAAAAAACTTTCCTCTTGGGCAAAACGTACTCAGCCATGCCTGACTTCTAGTAAAATATCTTGTCTCTTAGTCCTTGAGATTGGGAAAGGAATTCTCACCTAGTATCTAGGGTATAATACCTGCTTTCAATAATACTTGAGTACATTGTAACATGATACAGAGGGAAATGTTTATTTCTGCTGCTTCTGATAACTGGTTTTGTTATACCTGTCCTGTGTTTACCCTTGTGTGAAAGTAACTACCAGGTTTGAGTAGTCTTAGCTCCTATAGTTAGAGACTGAACTGATGATAAAAGTAATATTCTATAATCTTCAAGAACTCATTATTATAAAAATGTATAATGAGCTGGGCGCTGGTGGTTCACGCCTGTAATCTTAGCTACTCAGGAGGCTGAGATTTGAGGATCACGGTTCAAAGCCAGCCTGGCCGTGAGACTCCTTACCTCCAATAAAGCACTCAGAAAACTGGAAGTGGTGCTGTGACTCAAGTGGTAGAGCGCTAGCCTTGAGCTGAAGAGTTGAGGGACAGTGCCTAGGCCCAGAGTTCAAACCCCATGATCAACAAAAAAAGTATAATGAAAGCTGGCCACCGTGGCTGATACCTGTAATCCTAGCTACTCAGGAGACAGATCTGAGGATCACAATTCAAAGTCTAGTCCAGGCATAAAATTCCCCGTGAGACTTCAATTAACCACACAAAAACTGGATGGTGGCACTGAGGCTCCAAGTGGTAGAGCGCTAGCCCTTGAGCAAAAGAGCTCAAGGACAGCACCCAAGCCCTGAGTTCATGCCCCACAACCAGCTCCCTCCCCCGCAAAAATATATGTGAAAGTAATAATCAGGCATCGTAGCCAAAGAGAGCACATCTTTCAGAAAAGTAGAAGCAAATAAATACATTTGACTTATGTGTAAAATATCACTTGTCAAAATTTATCGTGGAATTTGGTTTTTGCTTGTTTGGGCAGTTTGGAGAGTTCTTTTTGAATATTGAAGCTCTTTTTTCATGTGTTTTGGCATTGAAAAACTAGTATTACTCTTTTTCCTTACTATCCTTTAATAGCTCAGATTGAACTTCCCATCAAATCATAAAATCGTGTTTCATGTTAATATTTGTATTGTTGCCTAAATAGTGAATAGTCCCAGTGTGTCATTGTCTGTTGTAATTTAGACACAGACATGTGTCTTCCAGATCAGAGCATCTGCTTTACAGCTTTATAGTGATACCCAAAAATTTTTATAGAAATTAATTTGAACCATGAACTTTTTTATTTGCTCTACAAAAAAATGGCAGCTTTAGCTGAGCACTCGTTGTTCACGCCTGTCTATAATCCTAGCTCCTCAGGAGGCTGAGCTCTGAAGATTGTGGTTTGAAGCCAGCCCTGGCAGGAAAGTCTGTGAGATTTATCTCACAGACTTATTTATTTGTGGAAAGGGAGCTTTGGCTCAAGTGGTAGAGCACCAGCCTTGAGCAAAAAAGCTCAAGGACAGTGCCCAGAAGACCCTGAGTTTAAGCCCTAGGACTGGCACAAAAGAAAGGAAGAAGGAAAGAAAGGAATGAAAGAAAGAAAAGGAAGAAAAAAAGTTTTATTTGTAAATTTTCAGAAATGAGTTCTTGACTAATCAGATTGAAAGTATTTGGTGCTGCTCATGCTTTTCAGTGTGTCTCTTTAGATCCAAAGAAAACCTGTCTATAGACAGATGAGCAAATTTGCAAATCTGAGGTTTAATAATATGCAATGGCAAATTTATGTGAACACTAGCATTAGGTCAACCTGCTACTTTGTCACTTGAGAAATATTCCAGCAGGGACCAGGAAAGGAACGTAGCCTAAACTTAAATGTGCGCAGCAGGTATAAGGAATGAAGATAAGGTGGAATCGTTTTAAGAACTTATTTTGAATTGCACAATTAAGATGAAAGTGGTGGTTTTGTTTTTTGAGGTGCTAGCGTTTGAACCAGGGTCATGAGCTTGCCAGACAAGTACTTTTAGCATGTAAGTCATGCCTAGTCATGGAAAATACTTTTCTGATAGCATGTAAGTGTATACCTAGCCAACACAACCTATGACAAGGGAGTCTATGAGAAGAATCATTTCTTGTTTTGTCTTTCTGGCAGTTATAGGGATTGAACTCTGTCCTTGCCATTTCCTTTTAGTTTGTTTTTCCAGGTAGGCCCTCATGCTAATTTAGCCCAGACCAGCCAAATCATGATCCTTTTTCCTCTTCCTGATAGCTGGGATTACAGGTGTACACTTCTGTGGTCAGCAAAATCATTGATATGGAAGTGAAGTCTTTGCTAAAGTTGACTGAGGGCTTCCAACTTTTTTCCAAGTTTCTGCTAAACAATGGATGACTCTTGTCAGAGAAGTCATGCATGTACCTTACATTAATGTACTGAAACCTTTCCAGGGATTTATTTTCTAATTCTCAGTAGAGAAATATTGAGTGTATTCTGATTCTAATAAAATATTTTTGTAAAGATTCAGCTTATCAGAAAAAGAACACCATTTTCAATTATTTTAGCTGCTGAACATTTTTAACTTGTTACATTGATGGAACTAGTTTTCGTTATTATTTTTGGTGCCAGTACTGAGTTTGAACTCAGGCCTGGGCACTATTCCTTAGCCTTTTTGCTCAAGGCTGGCACTCTACTAGGAAGCAACGTTTTAATCTTGACAGGCAAAGCAAGTAATCATTGATGGAAAATCAGGTTTTTTATCTGCCCTTCTTGGAATGTGTCATCATACAGGCATCCTGATGTATCTCTCCTCCATAAAATAGAAGCAATCAGCACTTGCAGGCAGTGAAGCTGTGTTTGAGCATAATTTGCAGAAAGGAAATCTGTTTCATGTTCTTCCTTGATATTTAGTAGTTATTTAGTTAGCTTGTGCAAGATCTAGGGCTTGAACTTGGGGCCTGTGTACTATCCCTGAGCTTTTGTACTGAAAGCTAGTGTTCTACCTCTGAAGCCATTGCTCCACTTACAGCTTTTTGGTCATTAATTGGAGATAAGAGTCTCACAAGGACTTTCCTGCCTGGGCTGGCTTTTGAACTGCAGTCCTCAGATCTCAGTCTCCTGAGTAGCTGAGATTACAGGTGTGACCTACTGGCACTTGTTGTTTTGTCGGTCATGGGGCCTGAACTCTGGGCCTGGATGCTGTCCTTCAGCTCTTCAGCTCAAAGCTAGCGCTCTACCACTTGAGCCACAGCGCCAACTTCCGGCTTTTTCTGCTTATGTGGTGCTGAGGAATCGAACCCAGGGCCTCATGCATGCAAGGCAAGCACTCTACCACTGAGCCACCTTCCTAGCTCTGTTGGTTTTTATTTTTTATGCCTGAAATGCTTGCTTTGCCCTTAACCCTTAAGTATACAGGTTCCCAGAATACATTCTGTTTTGGACTTCTATAAGTACTTTTTGCTTTAAGTCTGAAGTTCTATCTCATAAAGTTTTCTTCACCATGTGTTCTATGCTGCTGTTAGTAACATGTAGGCAGGAATATTGGATGACAGTATGTTTTTTAAGTCTGTTGACGTATATAAACACATATAAGTAAGAATATGCAAATATACATGCACCTTCTACAGAATTACCCCTATAGTGAACCGGTGGTACCGTGGTACAGTGGTACCGGTTCACCTTGTCCTTCTGAGACTTTGCCTGCTTCATGACCAGATGAATTTGGAATCTGACTTGACTACAGTATTGGTAAAATCTTCATCCCAAGAGCATCAGGGTTGCAGGAAGGCGACTGCAGGAGGGCACATCTCCATAGTTTAAGAAAGCATGGAGGAGCAATTGCTGAAGATGACATGATTGGCTGTATAAATCTGTTGGAACTATCTTGATATTTTAATTTCTTGGGCTGATTGTAAAACTTCTTTTTCCCCCAAAATCCTTTGTGCAGGTTAAAAAAAAAAGGGGGCAAAGATGTAAGAAATGATTTCACTTTTTAATCTTAGAATCTGTGACTTCTCTTAGACTCGAAGTCATTTAATGAAGTTTGACATTTTGCTATTTGGTAAGGAAGGAAGAAGCAAAGGAAATGTGGAGGAGGGGAAGACAAAGAAATACAAAAGGCTAGAAGAGAGGCCTGTCTTAAAGTGACAAACGTGTTAAAAGTTAAGACAATTCAGGTTTTCTGGAATTAAAGTTAATTTAGGCACCATAAATCACCTTCCTTGCTAACAGTCACTATTGCATCATCAGTTAGAATATTTGTCAAGTTTCTATTTCCTCCCCCACTATTAAGGTTTTATGATGTCCTCCTAGGGGGCTGCATTAGGGAATGGGGGCCATAATGAAACCCCAGTGGACAACTCCTGGATTTCATTAGGAAAGTAGTTGAAATGAGCCCATTTAAGATAAAGGATTACAGATTTCCCTCCTGCCAGCAGTTGTTCTTAACCGGCCAACGGCACAAGATGGCCTGGGAAGCTTTAAATCCTGCAGTGAAGATCAGGTTGGAAGATCCATCCTGCAAGTACTGTTCTCTCCCCGCCTCCCCAGTGAGGCCCTGCCCGGTTCAATGCTGGGTTCAATGCAATCCACCTCCTCTGATCTTGTGACCTCCCTTCCCTCTGCTTACTAGGCTGTTCCCAGGATGTGCCTAAGGTCTTATGGAGCAGCTCTTGCTGCTCTCTCTACCCGGATTGTTTCCTTAGCCAAAGCAAGTGAAATGCAAGTTCAGGGAGATTTGAAAGAACAAGCCCTGATCACCACCAACGGATTCATTCTGCACTGGATGACTGAATGAAGCTGTGTTTGTGTGCATCTGCAAAAACAAAAACAACAGATTGGTGCGGAGCGGAAGAATGGACATGCCTCAGTTGTGCCATTACAGAGCAGTTCTGTGAGCGGAGGTTGGGGCCATGTGAAATACCCTGTGTCTGGTCGCAAACACTCGTGAGTGTAGAGGAGGAGTCAGTATTCTGCACCTGTGAGAAGGCCCCTGGGCCGCGCCCTGTGCTGTGGTGAGACTGGATTTGCATAGGCAGAGCTAAGGAAGAAGAGTTCCATGCATAAGCAGCTTTACAAAGGGTAAAACAGAGGTCTGCCTGCAGAGACTGGGGAGGGCCTGTCTTACCAGAACCATTCTACACAGGACTACCTAAGGTAACTGGCAGGTTTAGGTGTATCCCTAAGAAAACACCAGCTTTTTGTGTCCTTTGCTTTCCTTTTTGGCAAGGGGAGAGAGGCTAGGGTTTGAACTCAGGGTCTAGTGCCTGCTAGGAAATGCTCTAACTACTTGAACCACAGCTTAGCCCCTTTTATCTATTTTTTCAGATAGCATCTTGAACGTTTGCCCAGGCCAGCCTTGGACATCAATCCTCCAATATATGTATTCCATGTAATTGACATTATGGGTATGAACTACCCTGCCCAGCTTGTTTGTTAAGATCTTGAAAACATTTTTTGCTAGCCTGGCCTCCACCCATGATCCTCCCATATATAGCCTCATGCATAGCTGGGATGATAGGTGTGAACCACTGCGGGTGGCCTTTGTTGCTTGAACTTTGGTTAAGTTTGTAGATGCCCCAGCCATGAATAGACCTTGCTTATCTCAGCTCAACTCACAAATCCAGTGGGAGAAACTATTCTTTCATATGCCACCAACCTGTGCTGCCCCAAACTTTATTAACATAACAGAAACACTCACTTGTTATATCTTCTACCTCTGTGGAGTGTTCTGTAGAGCTATGGTCCACGGTGGAACATTCTTCATTCTAGGCAAGCACAACTTTGTCCAGCTGGCTAGCCACTAACCAGCACGTGCCAAGAGTTGTGGTCAAACGAGCACTGTGCACTTAGAGTCAGGCAGTTGGAGCAGAAGGCCTGACAGCCCATGAAATGTTGCTGAAGTTTCCTGATTGTGCAGCCAGCCTGCAACTCCGCGTCCACTGTCCAAGCGAAAGCGACGGAACATAATGTGCAGAAGATGGAAGTGTGCTCGTCTGTCGCTTTCCACCTCCAGTTTGTTAGCAGCTTCTTTTGTTTATTTTCTAAACTTGTTCAACAGGCTGTATAGAAGGATTACAATGTCCATCCATCAAAGTGTCCAATGCTGCTTTATCGGTCACCCCTTCCAGCATTTCCCTCCGGCCTATCTAGCCTCTCTTACCTGACTCCACATTTCCCACTTTCTGTATCACATGTGTACAGTGAGTATGAGTGTTCTGCCTGTATTTGTCCCTTGTTCCTATTGAAGCAATTTATTTCTGGTGTGACGTTTTTTTTTTTTTTTTTTTTTGTCCGTCGTGGGGCCTGAACTCTGGGCCTGGGCGCTGTCCCTCAGCTCTTCAGCTCAAGGCAAGCACTCTACCACTTGAGCCACAGTGCCACTTACAGCTTTTTTCTTTTTGCTTGTGTGGTGCTGAGGAATCGAACCCAGGGCTTCATGCATGCAAGGCAAGCGCTCTACCACTGAGCCACCTTCCTAGCCTCTGATGTGACTTTTAAGACAAGTCTTGGATGCGTATTTTACTTTGTGTGTGCATGTATGCTGGTCCTGGGACTTAAATTTGGCCTAGGCACTGTCCCTTAGTTGTTGTTTTTTTGTTTGTTTGTTTGTTTTGGTGCTGGTCCTGGGGCTTGAACTCGTCAGAACCTGGTTGCTGTCTCTTGAATTTTTTTTTAAACTAAAGGCTAGTGCTCTACCACTTGAGCCACAACTCTCCTTCCAGCTTTTTTGGTTGTTAATTGGAATTAAATCCCATGGGCTTTCCTGCTCAGGCTGGCTTTGAACCTCAATCCTCAGATCTCAGCCTCCTGAGTAGCTAGGATTCCAGTTGTGAGCCACTGGCTCTGGACTAGGACTTTGATTCTCAATGTATCGATAGCTGTCCCTTAGCTTTTGTGCAATAGGCTAGCACTCTACATTTGAGCCACAGCTCAAAGTGAGTCACTGGAATATGGCAGATGCATATTTTTGACCTACTTCTAAAGTTATTAAGTCCATCCATCACTTTGTGCATGTCTAGTACATAAGTAAAGCAAGGATGTAGCCCTGGTGAATAGGAGTGGGCTAGAATTTCTAAGCAAGCAAATTTCTAAGCAAACAAAACCCAACCATGCAGATATTCTATTCCCTTACTTGGTACTTACTGGGTGCAACTGATCCACCCCAAGTTGCTAGGGAGAATTATTAACCAATATCAAATAAGCAATACCTCTGTCACTGACTGAAATGTGCCACAGGGCCATGGCTCCTATGGGAGGCCACTGCCATCCACACCTGCAGTTCTCGACACCCACCTGACCCACTGGACCAGCACATGCCTGCCTCTTGGATTGCCAAAGACAGTTCTGTTTGCCGCACAGTCTGTAGATTAGATTATACTACCTCTAAGCATGGCAACTGTTCTCCAATCGTATTTCTTGTGATGCATTGGGGGGGGGGGGAGAGGGGAGGAGTCCCCAAGTCATGTGGATTGTTATATATGCTGAAGAATGTTAATATTAAAATATGCTAAATTTGGGGCTGGGAAGGTGGCTCAGTGGTAGAGCGTTTGCCTTGCATGCCTGAGGCCCTGGGTTCGATTCCTCAGCACCACATAAGAAAAAAGCCGGAAGTGGTGCTGTGGCTCAAGTGGTAGAGCGCTAGCCTTGAGCTGAAGAGCTAAGGGATAGTGCCCAGGCCCAGAGCTCAGGCCCCACGACCGGACAAAAAAAAATAAATTAAATTAAATATGCTAAATTTATCTCCTACCATAATTCAATAGAAACTGTACCCCAAAAAAGTTCTCAAAGCTAGAAAAGAATCATTTCCTAGATATCTGTAGTCAATATTATCTATCCAAGCAAACTTCTCAAGGAAAATCTGACTTTTTTTTTAGCATCTTATTATTGTGGAAAATATGGGTAAAAAGCCATATAATTCTAGCTACTCGGTGGTTCACGCCTATCATTCTAGCTACTCAGGAGGCTGGCATCTGAGGATCACAGTTCAAAGCCAGCCTGGGTAGGAAAGTTTGGGAGGCTCTTATTTCCAATTAAACACCAAAAAAGCTGCGGCTCAAGTGGTAGAGCACTAGTATTAAGCAAAAACAAATTCAGGGACAGCATCCAGACCCTGAGTTCAAACCCCAGGATTGGCAAAAACACACACACACACACACACACACACACACACACATGTAACAACATTTAGGGCCTGAGAAGGTGGCTCAGTGGTAGAGCGCTAGCCTTGAGCTGAAGAGCTGAGGGACAGCGCCAGGCCCAGAGTCAGGCCCTATGACCGGACCCCCCCCCCCCCAAGAAATAAAAAGTAACATCATTTTAGCTGGTTTTAAATGCACTATATTATATTTAAATGCATAATTTTTGTGTAGATACTGGGACTTGAACTTGGGCCTTGAGCTCTTATTCAGCCTTTTCACACACAACTGCTGCTCTACCCCCTAAGCCATGCCTCCAGTTTTGGCTTTTTACTAGTTAGTTGGCAATAAGTCTCGTCAATATGTCTGTTCTCAAGTTGTGATCCTCAGATCTCAGCCCTTTTTTTTTTGTTCAGTTGTGGGGCCTGAATGCTGGGCCTGGGTGCTGTCCCTCAGCTCTTCAGCTCAAGGCTAGCGCTCTACCACTTGAGCCACAGCGCCACTTCTGTTTTTTTTTTCTTTTTTGCTTATGTGGTGCTGAGGAATCGAACCCAGGGCCTCATGCATGTAAGGCATGCGCTCTACCACTGAGCCACCTTCCCATCCCTACAACTTTGGTTTTTGACCCAACACTGTTCAATAGAACCTCCTGCCATATCATCTATCCAGTGTAGTAATCATGAGCCATGTGTGGCTAATGTGAGAGATGGCCTTTTTTTCCATTTTAGTTAAATGGCTGCATTGGGATCATGGCTACACTTTTGACAGGACAGGACAGTTCTAAATACTCATATCTGGCTTTGGAAAAGTGCACCATATTCAGTTACTGATTCAGAACATAGAATCCTGGAAGATAGCACCCCTTATTTTTAAGGTGCTCTTTCCCAGAAAGTTCTGGAACTCGTCTTCAGTAGGCACCTACTGTTAGATAAAGCTAGATGCTTCTGGATGATAGAAGAAATATGGTAAGGCGAGTGAGTTCAAGAGCACTAGGTCAGCCTGTTCCTCTGCTAGAAAGTGAGAGCAATACTAGTCAAAAATGCTCTCGTTCTAAAACCTTGCAGATATCCAACAAACCTCCTCTCTCTCCTTGCGTGAGTCCTGATCCAGATAGCAAGATTCACTACTGCAGTTTAGGCCATTTTGAATGCTTTCTCCTTTCCTAGGAACCACTCAAGCAAAATGTTTTCTGAATTCTCTGTGGCCCTTTGAAGTCAGAACCCCCAGGGGTTGGCTCATCAGAGGTTCCTCCTGAGCAGCAACTGACTTTGTTTCCTTGGCTGTCCCTTGCCCCTATAGTGTCAGCCTGTGGTCCTGCCATGTGTGGAAGGAAGGCCCAGGTAGGACCTTGCCCATCAGAATGCAGGCGGATCGACCCCAGTTCTGAAGTGAGGCAGGCAGGGCTTGTGCTGAGCAAGTAGTTCCCACAGGTGCTGTTTCTAAAGTTCATCTGCGTCTCCATGTCAAATCAAGCCAGTTAACCAAAAACATTAGATAGCCATAAAAGCAGGGCTTTAAAAAAATAACCTTGGGCTAGGCGCTGGTGGCTCACACCTGTAATCCTAGCTACTCAGGAGGCTGAGATCTGAGGATCGCAGTTCAAAACCAGCCTGGAGAGGAAAGTCCGTGAGACTCTTATCTCCAATCAACCACCAGAAAACTGGAAGTGGTGCTGTGGCTCAAGTGGTAGAACACTAACTTTGAGCTGAATTGCTCAGGGACAGTGTGCAGGCCCAGAGTTCAAGTCCCACAATCAAAAGAAAAAAAACCTTTGGATTATTTGAGCAAGCTGTCAGCCTTTTAGGTCCACAGTTTGAGGTGCCAGTGTTCTTGTCAACTCTACTGGTCAGTAGAGTTGACTTCTCCATGACTGATTTGGGCCTAATTTCGAATTTTTCAACGGTGATTGTTTTGTTTGTTTTCTTGGTGGTCCCAGAGAGTGAACTCAGGGCATGAAGCCTGCTAGACGACAAGAGTCATACCTCCAGTCTTCCTTTTACATTTTTTTTAATGTTTAAAAATTAAGCAGTTGTACAAAGGATTTCCAATTCAACATGGCATTTTATGAGTATAATACATCTTGATCACCCCTCCCATCGTTCTTCCCCATCTCTCCTATTTCCTCAAGTACATTGGTTATTTCTGAGTAGGGCCTCACCTTGCGCCAGAGAAGCTGGGGTTGCTATGCTTCTACTGATACTTCCCTATATACGTGGAAATGACAGGTATATGCCAATGTGCTTTCCCTTTAGCTGGAATGACAGACCGTGTGCCACCATGCCCAGCCATTGATTGCGATGGAGGGTCTCATAAGCCTGGCTTGGATCCCCCAATCTCTGCATCCCGAGTAGCTAGGATTACAGGCTTGAGCCATGGTGCTGGGGCATTGATTGTTTTAAATAGAGGATGGGCAGGAGCTAAGATGAAATGTCATGGGCTGTGCCACACAATTTTCACCTGAGAGGGCCTTGCCACACCACTCCATTTGCTTCTTTTTCTTTTCCTGTGTGTGTGTGTGTGTGTGTGTGTGCGCGCGTGCGCGCGTGTGCACTGGTCCTGGAGCTTGAACTCAGAGCCTGGGCGCTGTCCCTGAGCTTTTTTTTTGCTCAAGGCTAGTGCCCTAGGACTTGAGCAACAGCTTCTCTTTCAGCTTTTTTTGAAAGTTAATTGGAGACAAAGAGTTTCATGGACTTCCTGCCCAGGCTGGCTTTAAGCCGCAATCCTCAGATCTTTGCCTCCTGCATTGCTAGGATTATAGGCGTGAGTACCAGTGCTTGGCTGTGCTTGAATCTTTTGGGTTGAGCCCATTCTGTGAGAGGGAAAGAACATGGCTGGGGCAGGGGTCCTTAGAGCCACTCCTCAAAAGGCGGGAAGACCGCAGGTGGATCATGGGAAAGAGCCACAGAATGACTCAGTTCTCCAGAAGTGGCTCAATTCTCCATCCTTCTGTAGCCTCTTGAGATTTGTGGCAGTTCCAGCTGATTTCTGGGCCTCCCCACCTCTACAGTCCGTTCCTGCCCGGGAGGAGACATAAGCCACCCCCAGAGCTTAGGGTCCCCTGTATCTGAGTCACGTGTCATCCAGGGCCAATGCTATTCACTAGTGGCTGCCTCCTGGTCCGCTTTCAGTTCAGCAGGCCAGCTCTGGCCGTGATGCTCAGGAGGGAGCCGTGTCCTGGAGTGTCGCCATCACCATCACCGGATGAAAAGCAGGGCTGCCCACCGGGCGGCCCTGGGAAAGTGCTTAGGCCAGGATTCGAACCAAGAAGTCTGGCTGTCACTCCAGCCTGTGAGCCGCCGTCCCCACGAACAACCCGCGGAGCCGGTGAACCGCATCCCTGCGTCCTTGGCCCCGGCTGGTCACTCGGCACCTGGGACCCCCACCCCACCCACCCCAGCGCCCCTTGGGAGGCCCTTCGTGGGTGTGAGCGAAGCCTGAGCCCCCTAAAGCCTGCGGCACACCCTACCTGTTATCCCGGGCTAAAGAACAGGGAGCTGCTGTCCTTTTGTTCCCCGGGTAAATTACATTTCTCTCCCATTGTCTCGGGCTAGGAGGGATGGAACGGGACACCCAGCATAGCGTTCAGACGCATGCAGCAGCCCCGGAGAAGCAAACTGCCAAGCACAGCCCCGCCCTGCTGTCTGTAATTACCAGGCTTGCGGGAGGAAAGAAGGAAGGGGGTCCGGGCCCAACCGCTGGGCACAGGGGGTGGGAGGGTGGGGGTGAGGGTGGGGGTGGGGGGGCGGGGAGCCTGTGAGACCTAACTCAGGTGCTGCTGCTGCTGCTCCTCCTTCTCCTCCCCCTCCTCCCCCTCCTCCCCCTCCTCCCCCCCCTCCTCTCTCCTCCCTCCCCCTTCGGCTTCTCCTCTCCTTTTCTCAGATGGCTCTGTCCATCTTCCCAGCCAATCAGATGGGCTGTGAGGATCACAAAGCTCTCATGACAGCCTCGTGGCAAGCATGTGCTGTGCTTCCGTGTTGGGCTCTGTGTTATGTCTGAGAACCTGCCAGAACATTCCAGAGAGGATGCTGGAGATAATGGTGGAGAGAGGGATGGGACAGGATGTCATGGATCATGATGCCAATGGATCCCTTATGATTTTTGAAGTGGTATTAGAACATTTCAAACCTGGAAAGTAATCCAGTCTCTCAGACCTGCTCTGTAGCCCCCTTGTTTGTGGAAGATGGAACTCAGGGCCTCATGCATACCCAGCTAGCTGTACTTCACCAAGCCACACCCCCAACCCTGTAACTATTCACCATAATTTAAGGAACCTGGTGAGTTCACTTAAAATAAGAATCAGAGGGCTGGGAAGGTGGCTCAGTAGTAGACTGCTTGAATCTGAATCGCATGCATGAGGCCCTGGGTTCAATTCCTCAGCACCACATAAGCAGAAAAGGCCGGAAGTGGCACTGTGGCTCAAGTGGTAGAGCGCTAGCCTTGAGCTGAATTGCTAAAGGACAGTGCCCAGGCCCAGAGTTGAGGCCCCATGACCAAAGGGGGGGCGTGAGGGGGCGGAGAATCAGCACCAGTAGCTCATACCTATAATCCAAGTTACTCAGGAGGCTGAAATTTGAGGCTCTCCGTTCCAAGCCAGCCCCTGTTAGAAAAGTCTGTAAAACTTGCATTAACCACCAAAAAACCAAAGTGGAGCAATGACCCAAGTGGTAGAGCATCAGTCTTGAGCAAAAAAGCTAAAGGATGGTGCCCCCCCAGCACCAGAAAGAGCGAGAGTCATAAAAATTAGTTTATTCATATCCAAATATGAGTTAGCATGGCCAAGGGCCGAAGATTCAAGTTACCTGATGATGTGTTTCTCCATGGAAAAGTTTATGTGAACTATTTTTTTTGTTGTTTTGTTTTTTTCTCGGGCTTGAACTCCGGTCCTGGGTGCTACCTCCAAGCTTTTTTGCTCAAGGCTAATGCCCTTCCACTGTGAGCCACAGCTCTATCTTCCACTTTTTAGGTGATTAGAGATAAGGATCTCCCAGACTTTCCTGATCAGGCTGGCTTTGAATTGTGATCCTCAGACCTGAGCTTCCCAAGTAGCTAGGATTACAAGCATGAGCCATCAGTGCTTTGTTACATGAACTTTTATCATCACTAAACAAAAGGGAGAAAAAGTCATAAATCAAGATTATTGACAGAGACACTATCTACACCTGTCCTTACTTCCAGCCAGAGAATTCAGGCCAATCACTGAAGGGAGCAAAAAGTGATAGCAGAATTCATCCCAAAAGCAGAGAAAGGAGAGTGTGTGGCAGGAAGATAGCACTTATCTTGGGCCATTTTCCGAATGCAGAAGTAAAAATTAGGTTTGAATAGAAGAACTCTGAGGGCCTGAGAGCCCACGTAAACACCGTTTAAGAGTCCTAGTTATACACATGGCCATCAAGAATTTCATTCTTTTTTCTAGTCATACTAGAAAGTTTTCATGGATGTTGAATGGAAAGAGGATACATGTTAAGGAACAAGAAAGTAGTTAAAATAGTGTTTCTCAACTACGTTATAAAACAGATGAGCAAATTGAGAGCAAAAGCATCACCTACAAGAGGTTTGTAAGAGGGGGCTGACAAGGCCATCTCCCCCCCAGGAAAGGGAGCAAAATGGCACTCGTCCCTATCTTTGTAACACTGGGGGCTAGAGGTGGGAAGTACTCCGAGAGCGCTCCTATCTCTGGGTGGAGAGTGTGGGAATGACCTATCTCAAGCCCCAGGAGAGGCAAGGTGGAGTTCAGGTGTTCTGGGAAGTGAAGTGGGAGGGGCCGAGGACCTGAGATGGAGGGCATGTTGACAGAGAGGATTCATGAAAAAAGTATTTGTCAAATATGCCTGGCATATTAACAGGCACTAGATGTCATTCTAAGCAGGACTTTCCCTTTCTACCTTTCACCTCCAGATTCAACATTGTGAAGTCATTTGACCTACAGAAACTTCAACTTGTTATGCCAAGGTCACAGGACCCTCCCCCCCAAGAAGACCACCGAGAGTCAGACTCTACAGCTGTTTTATTTAAACAGGCTGCAGCTCCGGCCTCATCCTACACTCCGACACAGCGGAGCCTAGGAGAAGAGCCCCGAGCTAAGGATTTGCAGGTCTTATAAAGGCACACAATCAACCAGGTGTTTTGATTACCACCACGTGCTGCTTTGCTAGACAGAAACAAGCAACAAGTGGTGGTCACTGCCTCAAACTTTAACCCTTCACAACTCTCCCACAGTTCCTGCATTCATACACTTACTGAGTTGAAACCATTTCTTTTTGTTTGACAATCTTAAGGAGGAAAAGTTTAGATTTTTTTCCAAAGAAAGGAATTTTGTGTGTGTTGGTGCCAATCCAGGAGCTTGAACTCAGGGCCTGGGCACTGTCCCTGAGCTTTGTTGCTCAAGGCCAGGAGAGGCACCCAGATGCACTTCTAGCTTTTTAATGGTCAATTGGAAATAAGACTCATGGACTTTCCTGCCTGGGCTGGCTTCAAACCGCGATCCTACTGAATAGCTAGGATTACAGGTGTGAGCCACCAGTACCTAGCCAAAGAAGGGATGTTTAAAAACCCTTAGCTTTTTCTTAAAGCCACATGACAGTCAAGGAATATCTTCTGGGGGTACAGCAATCATTGGGCAGATTATAAACTGGGAGAAGACAGTGTCTCCTTTAAAGATGAAGTCATAGAGATGAAGTGGAAGGGACTAAGATCAAATTCCACCTACTCCCCTAGATGAAGGACCTTGAAGGAAAAGGGGGGCTGACAGCTCCTAAGTCTCAAGCCTCTCTACCACTGCCCAGAGAGAGACAGATTCCTTCTTTCATTTCCATGTCAAACATTTCAGGGAAGGATCCTGATTGGCTCAGCTGAGATTGCCTACCTACCCAGCCAATGGGAGGCAGACTGGGGGAGTAGGGTAGCCACAGCTATTCTCACTCCAACCCTAGGACCTCAGCAAGGACAGACGTCACTTTGGGTGTCCTTCGCATCCGCATTTTATCTGGCACCAGCCTGGGACAGCAAAGTCTTTATGTGGCATATGTTGACACACGGCTGACAGGTTGTGTGCTTCTTCAGCACTGTGTGTTGGGGTGATACGTTGGAAATCCTGACCATCTTTCTGCCAGTCTCATGGGAGCCCTGGGCCTTTGCTATACTTCTTTTTGCTATACTTCTGCAGTGCAGGCAGGCCTGGGAGCATGAGAAGAGCCCACCCTTTCTGGGATGTGATTCAGCTCCTGTCATGCTCTGTTTCCTTCATGGTCACTGAGCCGGCCTAATGCAGCCCCTCAGTGGCCAGCCTGGTGTTCCCTGGGGCTGAGGATCTAATGTCAGGAGGGCACGATTCAATTCACATTGAAGATGGATATTAAGTCTTTTTACTCCAGGTCTTGTCAAGAAAAACAACTCTGCCTGCTATCAAAGGCATAGAAAATGCCCCTTCTCATAACAGCCCTGTCTCGACCCACTGAGACAGAAGAGGCAGCTTGGTCAAGGTCAATTCCGCTGATCTTTTTCAATGATAACCCAAAGAAGATTAAGTTAACATCTGACCTTTAAAGAGTTTATCTTTGGGGAACCAAGCCAATTTAAAAACCAAAAGGCTGCTTTTGAAAAAGAATACTTAGAGCAAAGCCTAAGGAAAACATGCACAGATTGCTTATGATAGCAGAAATACCTAAACGGAAAATTTGGAAGAGCAAGCTAAAATTGTTGTCACGTGTTTGAGCTGAGTATCGAGATTCGGGGACCCCCTGCTGCTTAGTTGTCTTGCCTTCCCTGGGTTCTGTTGACTTGTAAAATAGGTATAATACAAATTATAACAATATTGACAGAAGTACAGTCCTGGCATTAGGCTAACTACATACTACTGTGGGTAATTTTTTTGTTTTGTTTTCAGTGCTGAGGGTGGAACCCAGGGCCTTGCACATGCTAGGCGAGTCCTCTACTGCTGCTTAACCCCCAGACCCAACTGGGGACATTTTTTCATGTGGTACCAGTATTGAGACTTTTGCTCAGCATTTTTCACTCAATGCTGGTACTCTACCACTTGAGCCACGCTCCACCTCCAGCTTTTTGCTGGGTAATTGGTGGTGAGCATTAGCATTATCCCCGCCTCCCATCCTCAGCTCCACCCAGACCTGAACTCCTCTCTGCCCTAGAATTCCCACCATATAGTAGGCCACTCCCTCTCTTCACCCAGACCTACCTGCACCCCAGAGCTACCCACCTGGAGAGGGGCAGATGCCAGATTGCTCCCTCTACCGGGAGAAATATGGCCCTTCTAATAAACCTTATAATAATCTTTCTCCTGTGCCTGCCTGCCTCCACATGGTCTCCTGGGACAGAAGGAAAGGATCCTAACAGTGAGAAGCTCAGAGACTTTCCTACATGGGCTGGCTTCAAACCATGAGCTTCACATATCAGTCTCCTGAGTAGCCAGCACCCTGCTTTGTGAATATTTTTAGGTTTAATTTTTTTTTTAAGCTTCCCTTACCTACTTGCTGTATCATGTTGTTGGTTGGATGGGGTCTCTTGACAAGTGGCTAGTTTTTCTTAAGCCCAGAACTCAGAGAAACTGTCACTAAATGCAAAGGTTTTGTATATTGGGATGTGCAAAGCCAAAAAGCACAACCAGGAGAAAAAAGCAGAGAGTCAGATATGATGCTCAAACCTGTAATCCTAGTTACTTGGGAGGCAGAGAGTGGTTCAAGTTCCTCCAAGGCAAAAAAATAAGTTCATGAGACTCCATCTCAGCCAATGGCCGAGTGTGGTGGCGAGCGGCTGCCAGTCCCTGTGACACAGGGAAGCACAAATGAGGACTGCAGCCCAGACTGGCCAAAGCACGAAGTGCTGTTGTAAGGTGCAATTAGTTTAGAAGCCACATTTTGGAAAGTTGCAATACTGGAGTCTTTATTATACAGTTAGCAGGATGCAGGCAGCCAGTTGTTACAAAGGCCTGCCACCCCCAAATATACTTAACACAGTTAGGAAAAGAAAGAAAGAACAAAAACAGTACCAAACCAACTCAGCTCTGATGGAGAGTTGAATTGGGATGCTATGATGACCAGAGACACAGAAGACAGGACACAGGAGAAGTTCAGGTAGCATGGCATAATGTTGCCTGGTCTGCTCTGGGCCTATATAGGATCCGAGCAGGGGGCAGGTCCATAGGACATTCCCAGTCCCAGGCACTGGACTGACAGGTTCAGTAACCTATCAGCCAAGTGCTTGCCCCTACCTCGAGGGATGTGGGCATACCCTTCACCTGGGAGGTGGGGGCTTTTCCTTCCACCAGCAAGAAGACAAGATGCCAGACCCTATCATTCAAAAATAACCAATGCAAAAATAACCAATGCAAAAAGGGGCTAGAGATGTGGCTCAAGTGGTAGAGCATCCACCTAGAAAGCTTGAGACCCTGAGTTTAATCTCCAATACAGCCTAATAAATAATAATAATAATAATAATAGCAGATCAAAAGAGCAGAGGAAGCCAATTACCTGCAATAAGTAATGCAGTTATTTCCAAAGCAATGACCTCCAGAACACAGGAAGCATGGTCATCTTATCCCAGAAGTTTCTACACACTCTTATAATAAAGAACTTTAGAGGTCAGAGACTCTTAAGCATGTTCAGATTAAGGCATTTCTGGGTTGCTCAGTTTAAGGTCACACAGTTCCAGAAGGAAAGATGGCCACACATTTCTAGGCACTCTCAAGATTACACAGCACCCATTCAAAAGGTTCAGAAGGTACACACAAATGCTTCTGGGCATGCTCAGCTTAATATAATCAGCCAGGTTTGCCCAAGTGCCTAGAATGGGTCACTGTGGCTTGATGACTTTGGCTGGTTCTCTGAACGTTTCAAGCCAGGGCAACTCTGTGGGTGTGTTCATGCATGAATCTGCCTCTGAAGGTACCTGGCCCTCTTAGTGGCTAACAAAAACTCTAGGTTCTGAGGCAGCTCAGCCCTCAACCAGATGTTACTAGCAGCTCTCCAGCTGCTCCTGAATCTGACCATCTGCTCCAGATACACATTATGACAGCTCTGTTACTGCTGAGCCATCTTGAGGAAATCCTAATATGACAATAGAGAATGGCAATGTTGCCCAGAATGATTTCTACCCTTTGAATTCTCCTGTGAGAACTTTGCAATTCAAGGATACACTTGATGGTTAAAGGTTTTCTTGCATATCATTCTTACATTGGTCTGCCTCCTCCTCCTTCTTCTTTTGTAGTGCTGAGGATTGAACCCAGGGCCTCTGCATAGGCTAGGCAAGCTCTTTACCCCTGAGCTATACCCCAGATCTGGATTTCTTTTCACTGGTGTATGAGATGGTACGTCATGTTGACATCATAATGCTGTAGGAACTTGAGATGGCCTGAACATAAGATCACGGCCTCTTCCTGGAAGAGTTTCAGTCTCATTTCAAGCTCCTCTAGCAGCCTGCTTCAGGGACCACAGTTTTGCTCTCTACCATCTGTGTGTTTCTTAGAACTGCAGAAAGGGTGGCCCCATCCCAGACTTCCTGACTTGGAATCTGCATGTTAACAAGCCCCTAGATGATACCAGTGATATTAAAATTGGAGACACAGGTGCTTTGGAGTCACCTGCCAAGCCTGTGTGTCACCGGCAAAGGTGCTGAGAGTTTTAACATCTCAGGTGCTGAACTGTGCAGCCAAGGAGCACTTTAAATGTGTGCTGGGGGCATTCTTTCTTCTTCTTCGACTTACCATTATAATATTCCTTTTCTCTCTATAAGTAAAAACATCTGAAGCTGCTGCTGCTGTTCAGGGTTCATTTTACCCTATATTATGGCAGATGAGCATTTTCTTGTATTCTCTACAGTTTCAGGTTCCGTGTGTGTGTGTGTGTGTGTGTGTGTGTGTGTGTGTGTGTGTGCTTGTCTAAGGCTTAAATTCAAGGCCTGGGCACTGCCCCTGAGCTCTTTTTACTCAAGGCTAGTGCTCTACCACTTGAACCACAGTTCACTTCCAGGTTTTCTGGTGCTTTATTGAAGATAATAGTCTTGTGGACCTAATCTGCCTAGGCTGACATTCAACTGTGACCCTCAGATCTCAGCCTCCTACGTAGCTAGGATCACAGACATGAGCCACAAGTGCCCAGCCCATTTTTGAAATTTAAGAATAATCTATATGGCTGGGCGCTGGTGGCTCAAGCCTGTAATCCTAGCTACTCAGGAGGCTGAGATCTGAAGATTGAGGTTGGAGGCCAGCCCGGGCAGAAAAGTCTGTGAGATTCTTTTTTTTTTTTTGGGGGGGGGGGTCGGGTCATGGGGCCTGAACTCTGGACCTGGGCGCTATCCCTCAGCTCTTCAGCTCAAGGCTTGAGCCACAGCACCACTTCCGGCTTTTTTTCTTTTTGCTTATGTGGTGCTGAGGAATCGAACCCAGGGCCTCAGGCATGCAAGGCAAGCGCTCTACCACTGAGCCACCTTCCCAGCCCCTGTGAGATTCTTATCTCCAATAAATGACTCAGAAAAATGCATAAGTGGTGTTGTGGCTCAAGTGGAGAGTGCAACTCTTGAGCAAAAAGAAGCTCAGGAACAGTGCCCAGGCCCTGAGTTCAAATCCCAGGACCAGTCAAAAAAAATAACCTTTATGGCTTTCTTCTGAACCTCTGCCCCAAGTCCCTCTTTCATTGAGAACTCTAGACTTAGACAACACATCCTCAACAGTGCTGAGCATCTGTATTAAAGCCATTTAAATCCTTCTGAAGGAAAGGTACTGTTATAAATAATCAGTGTTTTGGCCAGCAGGGGCTCTCCTGCCTGGCATCTCAGAGCAAACAAATCAGCTACAAAAAGAGAAAACCTTTCCCTGTTGTTTTGGGTTTGTTTCCCCCCCTGATTGGAGTCCTAGATGTGTTGTCATTCAACCAAACACTGTAATTAATAAGCTTTCTTTGCATTTGTAACTCATGCATGACTAAACAGATAAACCTATCCCACACTCTGAGACAGTTCAACTGATCCAAGCAATTTGGCTGACATCATGAGCATAAGTCATCTGAGCCTTGAACCTGACAGACCAGTGACCTCCAAACCTGACTGCTTACCTTGTAAGTATCACCCAGACTGCTTACTAAAAACATACCTAGATATCTAGGGAAAGGTACTTGTGATTTTAAAAGCCAGACCAGTTCTTTTCAAGCCTTAAAGTGAGGAAGGAGACTTGTGACCACCTTAGACTTCCACTCATTCCATCTGCCCTGGGGGAGCCTGAGGTTTGACATTGCCAGGGGTCTCAGAAGTGGTGCTTTAGCTGGACACAGGTGGTTCACACCTGTAATCCCAGCTGCCCAGGAGGCTGAGATCTGAGAATTCAGGTTTGAACCCATCCCAAGCAGGAGAGACTCTTATCTCCAATTAAACCAGCCAAAGCTAGATTGGAGGTGTGGCTCAAGCAATAGAGCATTAGCCTTGAGTGAAAATAAAGCAAAGTAAGAAGAGGCAAGGCACTGAGTTCAAGCCCTGGTGCCAGCACAAAGAAAAAAAGAAAAGAAAAAGAAAAAAAGTGATGTCTGTACTCCTACTCCAGAGGTGGCCCTCCCAGTGATATGGCCTAGCTGATTCTTATAGTCTGGTGGGAATCTAGAACTTTGGGCATTGCCAATGTTGCCAGGCTGGGGATGTGGTTCAGTGGTAGAAGCTGGAGGCATTGAGTTGGATCCCTAGCACCGGAAAAAGAAAAAGATAATACTATAATACTAATACTAGTACTAATCATCATCATCATCTCCATCACCATCTGTGGGAGTATACAATTTTAAAGTGAACGAAGCCAGGCCGAGGCTGTTTTATTATTATTCTGTTCGTGCTGTGCCAATCCAAGAAACGAGCGGCATCTTGGTTCCTTTTCGCTTCTCTCCATCCATTCCCTAAGAGTTCGCCAGCGAGCACAAAGGCAGGAGGAGCCCTGGCTTTAAATTCAGATTATTTTAGCTGATGTATCTGGAGCATGGTGATAAATTAATCATGACGTCTGATTCGCAATCGTCTTCTAGCCCAATTTACACTTCGCATTTGCAGAAGTGAAATGTGATGCATTAAAATGGTGCACGCATCACAGATTTTTCTCTTCACTGAGCCCACGGGGGCGGGGGGGGGCAGGGGATGGAGAAGCTCCTGCCTTTTCCTGCGATCCAGCGCCTGCTGGGGGCGGGGGAGGGGGGGTGCCTGGCCCACGGTGGACGGCGGGGGTCCCCGCACCCGGGAGCGCCCCGCAGGCACACAGAAAGGGCGTTTGGGTGCGCAGGGTGAGCCGCCGCCGCCGGACCGAGGCCAAGCCAGTTTGCCCGAGAGAGTCATTACAAACGGATGTTCCGGGCTGAAGGGCCGCGGCAGGCTTCCTTCCCGGGGAGGGGGGGCGGCAGCGTTACTAAACCGAGCAGATGGCAGCTGTCTGCGCCTATCTAGGGCGCACTGACAAATCCCCCTGGACAGCCACTGGGCCCCGGGGAGCTGCGGGGCGTGGGCGCCGCCGCCCCTCCGGGCTCCGCCTGCGGGAGGACCCCGGGATCCGGCTGCCTCCCTGGGGACCCCCACCCCCAGTCCCCGCCTCGCTCGCCCACGCCCTGGGCTCGGAGCTGGGGCGCCTGATCCACCGCTGCCTCCCGGGCCGGCCAGGGGAGGGTAAGGGCGAGGCCTGTCCAAGGTCACGGTCACCCCCCCCCCCCGCTGTCAGCTCCCCGGGGAGATGGTAATTCACCCTGCCAGGATGGATGCCCAGCCTGCATGGGGCTGCGCGCCCCGGAAGCCCCAACGCGTGCCAGCTCACCCCAGCTTGTACAAACACCAAGGTGGTGGTGGCTCGGTGCTGGGCTCGGTGCTGGGCTCGGTGCTGGCCCGCGGCGAAAGCTGTGGATGCAGGCCGGCTCATCTGTCCAGTGGCTGCGTCCTAGGTTGGGATGACTGGGGTTCCAGTGTGTGTGTGGGGGGGGAGGGGAGGCGTGATCAGAGATACGCGTGTAAATGTGTCTGTTGTTTCCATGAAGGTGGACGCGGTGGGAGCCGTCGGGAGCTGCGGGGCTGCCCGCTGTGGCTTGGGGTGGGGTGAAGTGTGGGGCGTGGAGAGTCCCGAGGCCCGGGGAACACCTTCATACAACATTCAAGCCTCAAAGCCTCCCGAGAAGGGAAGGGCGGACACCGAGCCCAGCCAGCTACCCCTGCGGGGCGGTTAGTGGCCGCCATTCGGCCACAGGGCAGAATCCCAGGGGGGAAACGTCTCAAATGGCCACTTTGTGCCACTACTTGAAGATGAAGGGGGGAAGGTCTTTTCCCCCCCCACCTTAGTGTTTTCCTGACCTCTTCACTCTGGAAGGTGAGAGGCTCTCATCTTCTTTCTCCTCCATTGTTTGACAGTGGGTTTGTTTTTTCCCTGCATGCTGGACAAGGCTGAGGTTCATTCATTAATTCAACCAATGTTTAGCCTGGTGCCAAGTTTCCGTGTTCCAACTGGGAACACAACAGAGACTTCCTCCCCTTCTGCCTAGTCTAAGGAGGAGATAGGATTTTCCCGGACTCCAGGAATCACTGAATACAACTCTCAGGTCCCGTGGTAGAGACTAGGGAATAATCGTAATATTGGTGGCAGCATTGAGTGAGGAAAAGGAAGCCAAAGAGCATGAGGAAGGAGAGGAGAGTTCACGAGATCACTAGCGATCACACGGCCTCTGCTCCCTGTGGGGTTGCGCCCCAGGTCTGGACTTTTCATCTGATCTCTGGGCTCGGGGCAATGCAGACGGGAATTCCACGTTCCTACTGCCTCCCAGTCCAACTCTGACTTTATCCGCAGATCCATACATTGGAGAAAGACGGGCACCTAGGTGTATGTCTTTGCCTTGGCTACAGCAATAGGAAGTCATTGTACGTACTGCCCAAGTTCACTGCCACTTATTTATTAAGGAGTATGTGGACATGAGTAACAGAATATCAGGGAAAGGCTGCAATAAACATGAGATATAATTGATAGCTCTCTCATTCACACAAACTCACATGCAACTCATGCTGCCAGCCAAACAGACTTGTACAACCCTCCATTTTACAAGCATAAGTTTGCATAATCTTTTAATTTTTCTGCTAACTATATAATGTCCGGACTTTTAAGTCTTTTGCATCATTGTTATAGGCTATAGTGATACAGTCCAAAACTAATATAAAAGGACACGGTTGGGGGCAAACATGATTAAAGTAAATTAGAGCATAATAAAACTCACTAAAGCTATATATATATATATATATATATATATATATATATATATATATATATATATATATATATTTGTTTTGTTTGTTTATATTGGTGCTAGTCCTGGACTTGAACTCTGGGCCTGGGCACTGAGCACTGTCCCCGAACTTTGTGCTTAATGCTAGCACTCTACCACTTGAGCCACAGTTCTACTTCTGGCTTTTTGTGTGGTAATTGGGGATAGTATTCTCACAGCTGGATGCTGGTGGTTCACATCTATAATCCTAGCTACTCAGGAGGCTGAGATCTGAGGATCGCGGTTAAAAGCCAGCCTGGGCAGGTAAGTCCGTGAGACTCTTATCTCCAATAAACCACCAGAAAACTGAGAAATCTTTCCCGCTCAGACTGGCTTCAAATCTCATTCCTCAGATTGTGGGCTCTTGAGTAGATAGGATTATAGGCATAAGCCACTGCTGCCTGGCTATACAAATATTTTAACTGTTTTTTTTTTGTTGTTGTTGTTTGTTTTTTTGTCAGTCGTGGGGCTTGAACTCTGGGCCTGGATGCTGTCCCTGAGGTCTTCAGCTCAAGGCTAGTGCTTTACCACTTGAGCCACAGCGCCACTTCCGGCTTTTTCTGTTTATGTGGTGCTGAGGAATCCAGAGCCTCATGCATGTGAGGCAAGCGCTCCACCACTGAGCCACCTTCCCAGCCCTTAACTGGGTTTTTAAAATATGGTTTATCAAAGTATAATTTCACAGAAATTACTTGTAAACATTTTGAAAAAGTGAGTTGATGACAAATATGAAGTTAATTATAATACACATGGTACACAGATACAACAAAACTAAGTGGTAAGGAATAATTCTAGTTCAGTAGAAGATTCATTTATAGGGAAGCAAAAAAGACAACTACAACTGGTCTTATGGAAAAGCTCCATTTCATACTATTGAAGTATGCTGTTTATCATACATTTCATTAGTTTCCAGGCACTGATGCTTCATCCTGGATTGGAGGTATGGCTTCATCCTGGATTGGAGGTATGGCTCAAATTGTAGCATGCCAGCTGGGAGCAAAAAAAGCCTCAATTGCCCTCAAGGCCCTGAGTTCAAGCCCCAGTATGAACACTAATAAACAAGAAAGCCAGCAGAACCATTCCATTTAGCTCTCACTAGGTGGCAAATAAAACGAGGTACAGTATACATGGCTTAAGAAAACCACACATATTTCCACAACTCAGGAAAACCTTGCCACGCAACTTGATCAACAAGCCACTTTCTGGTTCAAGAGATATCAGTGTGGTTTTTGTTCTTGGTGGTGGTGGTAATGGCGGTGCGGGTTCTGGGGCTTAAACTCAGACTGGGTGCTGTCCCTGAGCTTTTTTCTTTTTTTTTTTTACTCAAGGCTAATACTCAATCCCTTGAGCCACAGTTCCCCTTCTGGGTTTTTGGTGGTTAATTAGAGATAAGAGTCTCACAGACTTTACTGTCAGGGCTGGCTTTGAGCTGCAATCCTCAGATCTCAGCCTCCTGAGTTGCTAGGATGATACTGGTGACATCTGTTTAAAATGATTATGGCTTTAAACCTTCTGAGCTCACAAGCATTAGAAACATACCAGAAACCCTCCAGTCAGCAAAGATGTTTCTTTAGAAATTTAACCAAAATGGAAAAGCTTGTTTGAAAAGCTCCATCGAGATCATGAGTTCTATATTGCTTCCCTTTATCATTCACTTCTAAGAATCACACTGAATGAAACTTCGAAAGTTAAAGTGGGTTTGTTTATAGTTTTCAACTCAATCGCTCAGTGTTTTTCAGCAGGACTTCCACTGGATCAGCACTGGGTGTACCAAGCCAAATACTGAAAAGACTAGAAAAGTGACAGGTATGGGGGTTTGCCCAAAGACCCACCCCACGTGAGCACCATGAGACTTCCCTATGAAAAGCTAGAACTGAACTTCAGAGCAACCCAGAAGTGGCAGGGGAGGGAGGGGGCTAGTTAAAGTTCACTTGCTGGATTGGAGGTAAGGACATAGGAGGTTGTCTCAGGGATCATGCTGGAAGCCTTATGGAGAAGCAGAACACAATTTATCACCGTTATAGGTTCCACAGAGGTAATGTCCTAAGGACTTGGTCACTTATATCATCCAAACCCACTGGCTCAAGGCTGCTAGGGACCGTGCTTTCTTCTGCCTTCTTTCCCTTCTAGCTTTTCTTCTTCCCCTCAGTGTGTTTCCTTGCTGCTCCTACCCCTGCGATTTTCTGATTGGCTTCAAGTCTCATGTTCCTCTAAAGGAAAGCAAAGAGGATCATGAAATATTGACAATACAAAGCATCCTTTTAGAGCAATTTTCTTGGTAGGCTCTTCCCTAGGTGAGGCATTTTGGGTTAGGGCCTGTGATTTATTTTCCCCAGCAGGGGGCAATACAACACAATGGCATCTTGAGGTTTATTACTTAATGTAGGGTTTAGAATCAGACTCTCTGGGTTTTAGAGCCAGCCCTACACAGCCTTGTGTAATTTCTGCTATCTGTGCCTGTGCCCCCATTTGAAAATTGACACATTAACAACATACTTTTAAAAAGATGTTTGTTAGTGCAGGAGGGAATTGAATGAGAACACATTTAAAAGTACTTAGCATAGCTGGATGCTGGTAGCTCACGCCCGTATTCCTAGCTATTCAGGAGGCTGAGATATGTGGATCATGTTCGAAGCCAGCCTGGGGAAGAAAGCCTGTGAGACTCTAAATCTCCAATGAATCACCTCCCATTCTACCAGGTTTCTCAAGAGTAAAGCTGTTAGAGTAGCTGCAACAAAAATCACCAACTCTGTGAAAGGCAGAGAAAAGTGAGATGTCGCCCTGGGAGAGGCAGAGAACAAAGCAGGAGCTGTAGTTCCAGATCCAGCCTTTGGTCTTTCTTCACTGCCCGACTGTCCCTAGAAAGAGGGTGGGAAGAGCCGGACCTGAAGGGCCGGGAAGCACATGGTAGAGTCTGAGTTTCAGAGAAACAAGCCTGTCCTGGATGCCCTAACTGAGCCTCAGACTCCTGCGATCTTGCACAACTCCCTTGTGTAAGCCTCAGATGTCTCTGCTATAAAACGCAGGTGAGGGTGGTACTGACTCCTTCCCACCATTATGATTGAATGGCATATATTCTGACACATAAAGTACTCACAACATGCCAAGACAAATGTTTGCTGTTACAGACAACATGCAGATTGCAATGTCTCTATAGTCTCATAATGGGGTATGTCTCCTTCTTTCTTTTTTTTTTTTTTTTTTGGTCGGTTGTGGGGCTTGAACTCTGGGCCTGGGTGCTGTCCCTCAGCTCTTCAGCTCAAGGCTAACACTCTACCACTTGAGCCACAGCACCACTTCCTGTTTTTTGATGGTTCTTTGGAGATAAGAGTCTTACAGACTTTCCTTTCCAGGTTGGCTTTGAACCATGATCCTCAGATCTCAGCCTCTTGTAGCTAGGATTACAGGTGTGAGCCACTGGCACCTAGTTGTTATATGCTTCTTAAACTAGAGCAACAAATAGACACACCATAATTAGTTGTTGTTTTTTTTTTTAAGCCCTTCTCTGGAATTGAAATCCCTTTGTACAACTATTTAAGATAATTGAGGCTGGACATTGGTGGCTCACATCTGTAATCCTAGCTACTCAGGAGGCTGACATCTGAGAGTTAGTTGAAAGTCAGCCTGGGCAGAAAAGTGCATGAGACTCTAATCTTCAATAAACTACTCAGAGAAAACTGGAAGTGGTGCTGTGGCTCAACTGGTAAAGCACTAGCCTTGAGCAAAAAAAGTTCAAGGACAGAGCCCAGGGCCTGAGGTCAAGCAAGCCCCATGATGAACATGCATACATGCACACTCACATACACACACATTTGTTTTTAAATTTGCTTTCGGTTTTTACAAAAACATGTTTTCCGTCATACTTGGTCATAACCACATATCATAAATCCCTGTATAAGGCAACTTATTGTACTAGCATTTCCTGTCTGTCAACCTGCTCAATACTCACCCCACAGCATTAAACGCACACTTTGCAGATCTCTTTCACTCTACAGCCTATTTCAAACCACTTCCCTTACCTGGATCTTGTATCTCAACTGTTTCTGAGCACACCAGAGGAACTTTCCCTGCCTATCAGCTCTGCTTGGTCTTAAACCTGCAAACCTTGCCACTTTGCACCTGCTGAGCTTCTTGTCTTCACTGTGGAGTTGGCATTTCTTTACTTCCTGTTTCAGGTGTTACATTCGCACACTTGCATGTTTCTTGTGTCACCTGGCGAGATTGCCACCACAACTAGGAAATGGGTAGCACCACCACACTTTGTCCAGGTGGGCAATCTAAAACAGGAAAGTAAAGTCTTACCAGGCCACACTGCTAATGCCTGAGGTGAAGTCAGGATGTAAACTCTGGTCTGTGGGGTCCAAACCACCACCACCAGGCCATTTGCTGCTTTATATCAATTCCCCCTTCCCCCACCAGCTACCTTAGCTGCAGAACTCTGCCTGCATTCCTAGGCAGTTGCCACAAGTCCTGCTGTAGAACTGGGGAAAACTATTTTAAGTTAGTCTTTATGCCCCTTTACAGCACGTCACACAAGCTCTTCAGACAGTGTGAGCCCAGTATGTATCGGTTAAACTGAATTTGCCTAGAAACAATTCGCCACAGCACTTTGTAGTCTTGGCTATAAACTTGGTAGAAGTTCAGAGGCCTTGAGCTATGACAGCAGGTTTCCTGTGCAGGTGGAGGGCTGGGTAGGCTCTGAAGGCCAGGGATTTGCTGACCGAGAAGAGCGAGTGTGTATCTTGCAGGAACAGGAAAAAATGTCAATGGAGTCCAGGCCGCCAGAGGAAGGATCTCAGCCTGCCAGAGGAACTTTGGAGAAAGCCAGGCCTAGTAGACACACTGGCTTAATGTGCTTTGGGAAAGAATAGGAGATTGGATAGATTAAATGGGCTTTATGGATTATGGAAGGATGTGATTGCCAGACAGAGGAATGTGGACCTAATGCTTGCTGATGCTTTAGCTATTCTGTGACATTCCATTCCCGATACTTTTCTACATTGTTATGTGTACTTTTAATACTGTATACCACTCCATCGTATGACTATATTGCAATTTATTTATTCTAATATGAATAAACATTTAGTTTCACAGTTTTTACTATTATAAATTTTGCTGCTATGATTGTTTTTGTGTTTTCTGATACATCTGTATCTTCCCTTACACATATATCTAATGGCTAGATCACAGGATATTTTTGTCTCCAACTTTTTTGATAAGGCTAGAGTGTTTCCCCCAAGTGATTGTGACAATTTACATAGATGTCGGTCGTGTCTAAGAGTGTGTGTGTGTGTGTGGGGGGGTATTAGGGCTTCAATTTACTGCCTTGCACTTGCTGCTGGTTTTTTTGCTCATAGCTAGTTGTTCTACAATGCTCTGAGCTGTGTCTCCAGTAATGTATTTTTTATGGTTATTTTGGTGATGAAGTTCCTTGATTTTTTCTGCAAAGGCTGGCTTCAAACCACAATCCTTCAAGACTCAGCTTCCTGAGTAGCTGGGGTTACAGTTTGAGCTACCATCACCCATATAAGAGATTTTTTTTCCCTTTACACTCTTGCAAACCCTTGGTTTTAAGTTTTTGTCAATTTGAGAAGAATGAAATATCTTACATTTTCATTTTATGATAAATACTTAATTTTTTTCAGTCTTTTGTTCCATAGAGTGTGCTGTTGCTATCTTAAGAACTAGTTCCCCATCATCAAGTGATAAAGATACTCATCTTCCCAGAATGTCATAGCTTGCCTTTGGTCTCTAATCCTTCTGGAATTTTCACTTAGATGCATGTTTGGGGGAGTTCCCTTTGTGTCTCATCCTTTCTTTCATTTTTGGTAAATTGTTAAATGTGACAGGGTCACAGAAGGGCGGGAGGCAGGGTGAACAAATGCAATAATGCTATTCAGTATGTGGAAAATGAACTATATAACCTTTGGGCAGGGACAGGGCCAATGGGAAAATTGAAAGAAGAGTGACATTATCCAAAAATAGTGATTTTTTTCATTATCTGACATGAAATTACAACCCCTCTGTACAACACCTTGGCTCACACTTGTAATCCTAGCTATTAAGGAGGCTGAGATCTGAGGATTGGGTTTTAAAGCCAACCCCAGGCAAGAAAGTCCATGAGAGGGGCTGGGAAGGTGGGTCAGTGGTAGCCTTGCATGCCTGCAGAAAAAGCTGGAAGTGGTGCTGTGGCTAATTGAAGTGGTAGAGCACTAGCCTTGAGCTGAAGAGCTGAGGGGCAGTGCCCAGGCCCAGAGTTCAGGTCCTACAGCCAGCCCCCCCCCCCAAAAAAAAAAAGTCCATGAGACTCCTATCGCCAATAAACCACTAGAAAATCAGAAGTGGTGCTGTAGCTCAAGTGGTAGAGCGCTCACCTTGAGCTGAAGAGCTGAGGGACATCGCCCAGGCCCAGACTTCAAGCCCCATCATTGACCAAAAAAAAGAAAAGAAAAGAAAAAAGAAAAAGAAAAGTGACAGAATTTGGTGTTTGATCTCTGGGGATTTTTTTGGGGGGGGGAAGTCGGTCATGGGGCCTCAACTCTGGGCCTGGGCATTGTCCCTCAGCTCTTCAGCTTGAGCCACAGAGCCAGTTCCTGCTTTTTTTTTGCTTATGTAGTGCTGAGGAATTGAATCCAGGGCCTCATGCATGCAAGGCAAGCGCTCTACCACTGAGCCGCTTTCCCAGTCCCTCTGGGGATTTTTTTTTTTAACTGTTAATTCTATTTTTTAACATTTTTAGAAACCATTCAGGTTTTTCATTTCTACTTTTTGAGTCAGTTTTACAATTTACATTTTGGTTCTGCTTAGAATCTTTTTGTTTCCCCTGTGTTTCAATGTATTTGTAAAGTGTTTATCATACTATTGCTGTCATGCTTACTGATCCAGGCCACATCTGTGGGCAGGTTTCTTTCTCATTCCTTTTATGTATCCGCTCATTTTCACTCCATTGTTATTTACAAGCTTTTTCAAATAGCAGATTTTAGCTTTGTTGATTCTCTTCATTTTCTACTTTTTGGCTATTTCTCTAGTTTATGTTTATGCTTTGTTGTTGTTTTTTGGTCAATTGTGGGGCTTTAACTCAGGGCAGCCTGGGGGCTGTCCCTGAGCATTGCCACTCAAGGCTAATGCTCTACCACTTAGGGCCACAGCTCCACTTTTGGTTTTCTGGTGATTAATTGCAGATAAGAGTCTCACAAGCTTCCCTGCCCGGGCTGGCTTTGAATCCTGATCCTTGGATCTAAGCCTCCTGAGTAGCTAGGATTACAGGCGTGAGCCGCCAATGGTGGGCGTTCATTTATGTTCTTATTTTTATTATTTTCTTTTTTTCCCTTATCCTGTTGCTTTTTCTAACTTCTAATGTCCAATCTTTATTCTTTAAATTAGCTTAAGTTAATTATATAAAGTTTTATTGTGATACTGTTAATATTCATATAATACACTTTGTGAAGTATTTGTGATAGTGCCACATATGCATATAACAACTTTATTCAAATTCACTATTACTTTTTAGATTCCTTCAGCTTTTCCTCTTTTCTGACATAAGAGTTAAAAGTCAACCAGGTGCCAGTGGCTCACACCTGTAATCCTTGCTACTCAGGAGGCTGAGATCTGAGAATCCTGGTTCCAAGCAAGCCCAGGCAAGGAAAGTCCATGAGACTCTTATCTCCAATTAACCACCAGGAAACTGGAAGTGGAGCTGTGGCTCAAGTAGAGCGCTTGCCTTGAGCTGAAGAGCTGAGGGACAGCGCCCAGGCCCAGAGTCCAAGCCCCACAAACGACAAAAAAAAAAAAAAAAAAAAGTTAAAAATCATGCAGCAGATACTAGATACTATGTTGAAAAAGAACTAGACAACGTGTGGTTAGGGGCAGGACGGAAAAACTAGGAGCGCACTAGGGAAGGGGTGACATTGTACAAAAAGAAATGTACTCTTTACAGGACTTATGTAACTGTAACCCGTTCATACATCACATTAAAAAAGAATCAAAAATCATAAATTTTTATACTTTTTGGTTTAACTTTATCTTACTTTTTTTTTTTTTTTCCATTCCTGGAGCTTGAACTTGCCCTCAGCGCTGGCCCTGAGCTTTTGTGCTCAGGCTAATGCTCTGCCACTTGAACTACTTCTGGCTTTTTGTGGTTAACTGGATATAAGAATCCCATGGACTTTCCTGTCTGGGTTGGCTTTGAACTGTGATCTCAGATCTCAGCTTCTTGAGTAGATAGGATTACAGGCAAGAGGCAAGAATAACTGGTGCCCAGCTTTATCCTATTGCCAATTCTGTAAATTCCCTTTTTATGCCATACTCAATATTTTATGATTTTTATTGGAATCTTTTGTTTAATCTGTTATTTGTGTTGTTTTGTCTTATTCTGTAATATTCAATTAATATTTAAAGCATTACATTTCCCTAAATTGTTATATTATTTCCTTAGACATTACAAATTCCTTAGACATTCATCAAACTACAATTTTAAGTACAGTATATATGACTCTCTTGAACACTTCCAACACCTAAGCTATAGAATATCTCTATATATCTATACATATGTGTATGAATATGTATATATATGTTTGTATATATACGTATGTACACACACACACAAAAGAAAACTGGTTGGACATATAAATCTAGTAAATCAGACATCAATTTTTGTAGTTCAAATTGTCTCAACCAGTTCAACTATCTGAAAAACACAGGTCAAATATATCAAGAAGCATACAATAATAGCAGAACTCATTGGCACTCTAAAGTGCAACGATTATTTGTAAAAATGCCTTTCTTAAAGTTGTAAATTTACTTGCATACAAAATAGAGCTGAATTGCCTTCTTCAGCCCATGGAACTTACTCGCCTACTCTGTAACTCCAAGTGTTCTACAAACCAGCAGTATCAAAGTTACATGAGAATTTGTTATAAACAGAGGTAGACTCGTAGGCCCACCTGAAACCTCCTAAAGCAGAATCTTTATTTAACAAGGTCCCCAGGTGGCTTGTATGCAAAGCTGAAGTTAGAGAAAATTACCATCAACTATTCAGTACTACAATTACAAGAGACGCCAAGGCAATTAGTATTGGCTCTTTGCTGGGATAGAGCGCTTGGTCAAATAAATGAGAAAACGCCAGGGTTCGACTTTGCACAGTGAAACCAGGAGCTATCAGAGTGAGCCCTCTCTGTGCGCAGATTTTGTCTGTTGTGCCAACTGGGCTTTCAGAGGGGGTATTGCCAATTCTGTAAATTCCCTTTTCTGGAAAGTTCTTGGAAATGTTTCCTGTATTGCCACCTCTGATGGGTCATGTGTTCTAGGGAAATTTTAGATCATGAGACACGCTGCAATTGCACACCTTTTATTTTCCATACATACATATATACACACATATACATATATACACATCTATATATGTGATATGTATTATATATACACATATTATACATATATACATATGTATACATACATGTATACATCATAAAGGAGGCTGGAAATAGGCAGGTAGAAGGGAATTGGCGCCAGGCCTAGTAAAAAGGCACGTGTGGGACCTCCACATCTCTACGCCCTGAAAACATAGGTCCAAGAACTGAGGTTCTATTGTCTATGGCTGGAATATTTACTCACAGATTTGGCTCGGGTTGACCCCAATTTCCTGTGTCAAGCGAGCATGTGTTCGTTGCTGACCATTGAGAAATACTCCCATCACCATCAGTAGCATGTGATAATTCCATGTCAGCTGTGCTTTGCACCAACACACAAGAAGTCAGTCTCATGCAAGGCCTTTACAATGTCGGTCTAATTGCTTGGTGTCATTTATCTTCACCTGAGGAACAAAACGTGGTTCCTGGGATGAGAGGGCAATCGCCATCTGCACAGCAGTGTCTCTGTGTTACAATCTTACACCCGACGCGGCTTCTGTTGTGAATGTTTGCTCAGATCTTCCTTAATTTCTCTGGACTACAAATCACTTATTTCTTGAACAAGAGGATTTGCTCCAGTTTTGTTTGTTTTGTTTTGCTTTTTGGTAGGTCGTGGGGCCTGGGAGCTGTCCCTGAGCTTTTCAGCTCTACCACTTGAGCCACAGCGCCACTTCCGGTTTCCTGGTGGTTAATGGGAGATAAGAGTCTCGTGGGACTTTGCTTGCCTGGGCTGGTTTTGAAGCGTGATCCTCAGATCTCAGCTTCTGAGTAGCTAGGATTACAGGCGTGAGCCACTGGCACCCAGCTTGCTCCAGTTTTTTAAAATTTAATTTTGTTTTAATTCAATTTTGTTTTGTATGTGCTGGTATTAAGGCTTGAACTCAGAACTTTGTGTTTAGGCTCTTTCTTTTCTTTCTTTTTTTTTTGCTAGGCTACCACTGGAGTCACACCTCTGCTTCTGGAAATATGCTAAGTGGAGATAGGTATCCCACAGATTTGTCTGCGTGGGTTAGTTTTTGAACCTTGATCCTCAACACTCTAACTCTTGAGTAGCTAGGGTTATAGACATGAGCTACCAGCATCAAGCTAAACATTTGTTTGGTGGTACTGCAGTTTGAACTCCATGCTCTATTAATGAGTCATGCCGCTAGCCTAATGACATTTGAAAAGAAAAGGTTCCTTACTGGAGGTCTTGTATACCGTTTAGCTCTGTGCTCTTGTAGACTCCTCCTCTACCACTTATTAATACTGTGTGTGACCTGGTGTTGTTCCCTTGATTCCAAGCTGAGCAACAGAACTCTAGCCTTTGGCTCAGCACTCATATTCTAAAGTCCACCTTTTATCTCTTCATTTCTATCAAGTGGAAAACTTCCCAGAGACCAAGTGTTGGGAGAATTGGTAGCTTCTGACTTCTAGAGACTGACATGAAAGAGAATGAGGCTCTGGAGCATGTTGTCCATGTTTGAATCTTAACTTACTAGGTAGTCTTGGATAAGTTAATTAACTTCCTTCTGCCTCAGCTTCCACAAACCCACAAGAAGAGGCTAATAATGAGAATTGCCTTCCAGGGTGGGAGTTAGGATTAAATGAAGCAGGGCATGCAAAAGAATGTCTGGAGGGTGGCAAGCATCCTAATGATTACAAATGATGTTTAAGAAAGCATTTAAACTGCACATCAAATACCACATTAAATAACATTTTGGTATTTTTAAAGGTGCATCCTACTGAAAACAAAACAAACTTTCGGTACTTAATTGTGGTGACTATCTCACACAATGTGAAGGATTCCGGAACCCCCACATCTCCATTTGCTTTACCTGAACTCACTGCAGTGAGAAGAAAACAAATAAGTGTCTGGCCGAGTCCTGCTTTTGTCTTTTTCTTTGAACACCAGTAGGATTTAATCATGACACTCAGGGTAATACCCGTCAATCACCCTCTTTCTAATTAAATTTACCTGGAGTCCATTTTAAAAGAAAATAATTTGTTCACTCAAAAGCGCTTGCATATTTATGCTCCGATTAGTTAAGAACTTCACAAATGAACCCTTCTCCCGAGCTTCTGGGAAGAAAGGAGTCTGCCCTTGAGAGCTGAGAGATTTCACAGCAATTAAGGCTAGAGTGCAGGTGTGTGGAACACCTGTTTCCCCCTCCCTCCATGCCCACCGCCCTGGCCACCCTCATCAGTAGGTTAAAATAATTAACTTACTCTCTGGGGAGAAAAGTCCTCAAACTGCTAAGGGCAACAAGTCTCCTTTTCTTTCCTTCTCAGATTAAATGGGAAACATAAAAAAGGTTCAGGGGTGGTCTAAAACAAGACAGAAGAAAGAAAAGAAAAGAAAAAGTTTTCTAAAAAGCAAAGGACAAACCAAGTGACAAGAATGACATTGTCTCCTTCCAGCAAACTCAGTGGGTGCCTTAAGTTCAGAATTGTTTGTTTTGTGAATGTGATTGCGGCTCCGAAGCACGAAAAAAAAAAAATCTATTTTCAGAGATATTTACGTGAATAAATAAAGCAATTGGGCAGGATGTGATTTTTTTCCCTGACCTGTCTCTTGTGAATGCCTGCAAAGTCATATTAAATCTCAATAACAGGGTCCCTCAAAAGGGGAAATTGTAGAAATTTGATTGGGTTTAAGAAAAATGGATTAGTCCATAGCTGGAAAATCAAGAAATTGCTTTTTCTTTATTTTTTTTTAAGTCGTTGTGAAAATGTGATTCAGCTTTGGCTTTTACATTTTGTGTATCACAGTTTGGTTTCCCTGAATTCTATTAAGGCTACTGTTGAACACTATTTGGCATAACTAGAAAAGATCAGGAAGGCAATCTTGTTTTTATGATTACTGGTACTTCCCCTCTCTATTCAAAGTGCAGATTTAGAAATCTTTGAGACTTTTCAATGGAATAAGTGGTTTTTGAAGATGTAAGATTGGCATAGGCAAGAGAATTTGCCAAGTTAGGAAACCATGTCAATATTTAAACAAATGTGTGTACACTTATACTTGGCCATTTTTCTAAAGATAATCTAGGGTACTGTAATCTAGTCACCTTAGATTGGTCTAGTTAGACTGTGGACTTGAATAAAGCTTTGTGACAGACTGCAAGAGACTAATGCTGTTAATTCCACCCATTATCCTGCCCAAGGTATTTTTTCTTAAATGCCTGATAGTTTTGGAAGCATTTTTTCCATCTGAGGTTCAATGTGTCTTATTCACACGTGTTCTAGAGACAAGGCCCACAGATTGTGGGTAGAGGGAAGAACAGTACTGATGATTAGGCAGTGGTAACACTGGGATCCGGTCTCCTTCCCTCCCCCTCCCCCGTCCCCCCCCCCCCCCCCCCGGCCCCAGCCTCTCTGTCACGGGTTTACAGATACTCCTTCCAGTTCTGTGAGATACTGGATGCTGGGGAGACAAAATAAAAGCACGGCCTTTTCACAACGCAGGACTGATTCCCTGTTGAATGTTTAGAGCAGCATTACTTCCAAATGGCCAGCAGGTGGCACCACAACTCTTGTTCCCAAATCCAACCAGGGGTTTGTCATTTGAAAGTAGAAGGCTGAAACTTTCCAGTTTAGAGAGATTCCGTATTCAAAGTTTCCTTAAAGCATCGGTAATGTTACTTAATACAGAGACTTAAATCAAACTAAATTTGAACTAGAACATGAGTGACTTTCCTTCAGCTCACAAATTATCTAAAGCAGTTGCAATTTTTGTTTTTCAATTTCATTTTCAGTTCTCTCTGTACTTTCAGTTTGGAAAGAAATGCTGGCTTCCTACTCAATGGAGTGAATTTCTTGTTAAGTCATTGCAGTCAATAGATGGGGTTGGCATAGGTTTGAGAACTGTGAAGCACTGTCCAAACCTGGGAATGTCTTTATTGAGTATTCATTATGAAGCTCCATGTTTCCTAATACCTAGCCTTGTTGCCCTGCGGAGCTGACCTACAGGAATTGTTCAGAGCACCTACTCCTAAGGTGCTCTGAAGGGGAACCAAAAAGCTCCATTTTGCCAGCACCTTCCTTTTCTTCATAGCAGCTTGCCGTTCAGTGCCAGCTTCCCAACCCCTTTTGTCTAAAATTTCAATGGCTTTCATGAATTTCCATGCATTCCTGGCAAGCACCAGCGGTGACTCTGAGCGGTTTCTATCCTAACATTTGCAAAAGTTTGTATCTAAAGTACCGTCATCCATATGAATGTTACACATACACACATGAGTGCATCCATTTCCATCGGTCCATCAATTTACATATATTTATCTATGGATTAAATTTCACTACATTAAAAAATGTCATTACAATGAATTTCACTGGATGATACAATGTCCCATACTAGAATTTTACTGCCTCAAGTATCTTGTAACTGAAAGGAATTAGATGATAAGAATCATGAACGGCTCCAGTGGCTCACGCCTTTAATCCTAGCTCCTCTGGAAGCTGAGATCTATGGATCATAGTTCAAACCCAGCCCTGGCAAAAAAGTCTGTGAGACTCTTATCTTCAGTTAACCATCACCAAAAACAAAAACAAATAAGCAATGCCCCTCCACCCAAAAGAAACCCAGAAGTAGATCTGTGGCTCAAGGTTCAAGTGGCAGAGTGCTAGCCTCGAGTGAAAAAAAAAAAAAAAGCAGCTCAGGAACAGCATACAAGGGCTTGAGTTCAGGACCCAGGACCTACACTAAAAAAAGACAAGAAAGAAAAGGAAAAAAAAACCACTAGAAGTAAGTATACCACCTACTTACTACTAATCACTTAAAAACCAAAGATGTTTTTATTTCAACTTAACTCTTTTTATTTGCAATCTGCCATATGTTCATAGGCATCAATAAAATCAATTGATTATTCAAAAAGTGGACTGAAAGTATATATGTGAATATCTATTTTAGATGGTTGCTTTTTCTGAAAAAAAAAGATTTCAGAAGTACTTGAGTTACAAGTTACAAATATTGTACATACTTACTTGCTAAGGTTTAATAAAGATGTAGTAGAAACTGTTGGTTTTAGAATTACATGACATCTTTTGCAAGTTGATACTTGTTTCAGCTGACCAAATAAAGGGAAATGTCAAGTGTGAAGTTAGCTGTTTACTTGTACTTTCTCTAATTCACAATAGAAGAATGAGCTCATTTAGCACATCCCAAATCTTATCATCACACTGTTCCTTTTCAAATGAACTCAAGAGAACCAAACAGTACAAGGGAATTCACCAGGAATGATACAAGTATGAGAATGGTAATTTTAGAAGTCATTTTACCTTTCCCTGAAATTGCAAATTCTATTTTATAACCAAACTCTTTTGTGCTCATTTGTCCCTTGAAAAGCACACACACACACACACACACACACACACACACACACACACACACATACACACACTCTACATATTTTTTATACTGAACCATCCACTTCAGGATTGTTGGTACTGGGAAGAGTGGATGAGGGGAAAGGAACAATGTTATAACTACATTGAATTTGTTTTAAAAGTGTACACTTTCTGTTTTTCAATATTACCTGCTTGTCTCTGTTTTCTTTTCTGTTCTACTCCTCTGTTTTCTGGTAGTACTAGTTTGAAATCAGGGCCTTGTGATGACCAGGCAGAAACTCTACAACTTGAGTCACAAACCCAGCCCAATATTGTGTGTTTCTGTATTGTTTAGATGGAGATGAGAAATTTCTTTTTTCCTGTTGCATCCTTAAAGCCCAAAGATCAATGCCAATTGCATACTTAGCTATCAGGCAACTTTTCCAGCTGTGCTCTAACTGTTTTCTATTGTATTCTCTACCATGAACTGGGTGTCATTTTTCTGATTTGAGTGGTACCTATGCAAGGCATTAATTGTGTCTTACTATTAGTCTTTGCTCTTCTTTTCAATCCTGTAATGTGTGCGTGCTCCAAGAGAAATACAACTGATAAACAACACAGCAGTGTATCTCTCTGTACATTGTTCACAATGTCAAAAAAAAATAGGTGAAAAAAATCCCTGTGTGCCAGTATATTTCAGAACATTCTGTGGGGCCCGATTTAAAAGCCCATTGTTCTATTTCTACCAGGCAACCACATCAGAACTGGATGTTGTGATGATGTAACAAGCGAGGAGATGCATGTGAGTTCTTTCCTTTGAATATTACAGGATTTGGTGGAGCACAGTCCAGTATCTGCAGAACGGAAGGCACTGTTAGAGCAGAACTGGGGAAATCTTTCAATATAGTTGTCTCCAGGGTAGTTTCTGAATAATGCCTTTAGGAAAGCTATGATTTCACTTGTGTTAGCTACAGTCTGGATTCAAAGAGGTCAAGGAAAGAGCAAGTTCATAGAATCTAAAATTCAGAATATTTAAAGGATTTGAAGGATTTTCTCAGGCTATATAGTATTAAATGCTAATTTGGACTTAAAACTTGATAAATGCTGCTTTCATATAAAGTGAGAAATTACAAAATGATAGAAAATCACTTATTCAAGAGAGTCCTTACAATCTTTACAGGCAAACCATGATTGTCAGGAGCAAAGGTTCCCAGCATTGTACAGCACAAGGTTGAAAGTACCTTGCTCTTTTGTTTAGTGAGAAAGACCAGAGAATATAAGAAATGTGATGTCCATCAGCTATTAACTTCAGGCCTAACTAAATACGAGCTAATATAATTAGAGCCCTTTTTAAAAGAGAGTACTTTCTGAAATAAAAAAGACATCATGGGCTGGGAAGGTGGCTCAGTGGTAGAGCGCTTGCCTTGCATGCCTGAGGCCCTGGGTTCGATTCCTCAGCACCACATAAGCAAAAAGAAAAAAGCCAGAAGTGGCGCTGTGGCTCAAGTGGTAGAGCGCTAGCCTTGAGCTGAGAGCTGAGGGACAGCGCCCAGGCCCAGGTTCAAGCCCCACAACCAGACCCCCCCCAAAAAAAAAGATATCATATAGCAAATTTTCATGCCTTGTGGTGTGAAATGTTAGGATTCTACTGTAATCTTCAAAGATTTATGTATATTCACACATGTTCTGTGGAAGTTCTGAATTGTTGGGATACGGCAGCAAAATACAGCCCTCTGTATCTGAGAGCTTGCATCTGCAAACCAATCTCAGAAAAAAAGGACAATTGTACTCAACATGTTCAGATTTTCCTTGTCTTTATTTCCTAAACTATACAGCATGACAACTATTTATATAGCATTTGCATTGTATTAGGTATTATGTGTAATCTAGAGATGATTTGAACTCTATAGGAAGATGTGTGTAGGCAATGGTACAAATACTATGTCATTTTATATAAGGTACTTGAACATCCGTGGATTCTGGATTTTATGAGGAAAGGAATTTTAGAATCCATTCCCCCATGGATATTGAAGGATGATTATGTTAGGTGACATTTCGGTTCATCAATATGGATTTAACACTAAAACTTCTATAGGTTTAAGTAGGTCTCCTGCAGTTTTTATTTGCTATAAAGCACAGAGAATATGTTTTGAATAGTAACAAAAAAGGATCCTCAAAGATAGCATGATGAAGGCAAAACATCTTTTGACAATTGCTAATTGATTTTGGTGACACATTCATTGTATAAGAAAAAGTTGGGGTTGCGGGGGAGGGGACCAATGGCCTGAAATTACACTTTCCTGTATTGAAAAAGGTTAATTAGGAATTGAGCTCACAGTTAATTTTTTGAAGGTCAGCTGCTATGCTATTGGGTCCCATGACCCTGTCTCAAGTAATCACAGCATTAACATACAAGTTATAGCTTTCCTTTCACTTGATGACATAATCTCTTTAATTGGTGTCGGAAAGCCTGCATGTGAAAGAACCATGGAAAACACCTAGAGACTATAATTTTATTCTCCCCATTCACAGAGCAAAAGAGACAAGCCTTAAGAATGTACTAGAGACTCATTACAATCCTTAGGCTGTCAATACAAAGCCTTCACCTTTCAACCAGGAGTTTTAGGAATGATCAATTCTATTTAGTTCGAACTTTGGCTGGTGAACTATTAACCTTCTCAGAAGAAAATGGTAAATGCTACATGTCAGATCGTCTTCTGTGAGAAAACTAAGAGGATGGATAATGTGGCTTAACTGATTAGACATAAATGTGAGAAGATAGTATTTGTAATATTATCAAGTGTGCTCTCTGCAAGAAACTCTTCATGACTCCTGCATTTCTACAACCCTTAACTCCTCATGCACTTGCAAGTTGTAATTTAACTTTGTTTATTTATTTATTGAGTCCAGGGGCTTGAACTCAGGGCCCTGGGTGCTGATTCTGAGCTTTTTGCCCAAGACTGGCATTCTACCACTTTAGCCACAGTGCCACTTCTGGTTTTCTAATGGTTATTGGAGATACGAGTCTCATGGACTTTCCTACCCAGTCTGGCTCCAAACAGCAATCCTCAGATCCCAGCTTCCTGAGCAGCTAGGATTACAGGAGTGAGCCACCCGTGTTCAGCTTGGAATTTACTTTTTTTTACTGGAAGCTGATCTTTGGTGGGTCAATATTATGGTGACTTTGTTTTCTAAATGGATTCTACTTGTTAAAGAAGAAAACCATGGCAGAGGAGCCCTAAAAAATCCCCACCATGAAGCTTTTGCTTAGAAGTGCTTTGGGAACAGAGAGCAAGGGAACACTGAAGTTTGCTGATTCCGTTCACATCAATTTAGCAACCACCCATTGCAATGCGGGTTGAAAGCTGACCCGCTTACAGTTCAGGAAACAAATCCTAGTTGTTTGCTTAAAAAAAAAAAAACATTCCATTTATATAAAATATCCAGAATAGGCAAATGCATAGAGGCAAAAGCACATGAGAGGTTGGCAGGGCCTTGGGAGACTAAAGGTAAAGGGGTTGAAGGAGAATGGAGTTTCTTAGTCAATCTGGTTGCTATAACAGAACTATCACAGAGTGAATGGCATAAACCACAAAGTGTTTTTTCCTCACAGTTCTGGAGGCTGAAGACTGAAATCAGGGAGTTGGTATGACTGGGTTCTTAGTGAGGGCCATCTTCTTGGGCCTCACATAGGGTTACATGCACAGAAGTGAGCTGTAGTCTTTCTCTTCTTATAAGGGCAGGAATCCCATCACAAGATCTCTACCTTCATGACTATATTGAAATCTGATTACCACCCAAAGCCTTCATTTCCTAGTATCATCTTACTTGGGGCAAAATAAATCCCAGTTTTAATTAGGGAGTAGATATTTAAAGCCAGATAGTTTTCCTCACAAACAAAATATTGTTTTTTTAGCCAATGGACCTCAGAAGAGAACAGGACCAAAGCGTAGAACATAAATTGTATTTTGATAAAACAATAGAATAGAATGGAGAACTCCTACATGCACATACACATATCCTCTTAAGCAAAGACAGGAGTAAGCTCAGAAGGGCTCAGTGGCTCATTGTGCTATTAAAACAGCGCCTGTTCTTAGAAAACTGAGTATTACAATCTTATTATATTTTCCATGATGTTTCTCCTCTTGAGTTCTTATTTTAAAAAACAGATAAACATCTGAGAAGTAGTGTTGTACCTAGAAAACTTTGTGCTAGATCATGTATTGGGTGTCACGAACAATGTGGCAAATATAAGAATGAGTGATTTAGTAGCTATATGAAGTTTTCGTTTAGAACTGGTTTATTCTTGGTTCTGATATGCCAGTCTTCTTGTGTCTTGCTTTGACAAGGCTGTACCCTCAGGGTGTGGGAAGACAGAATGGGGTTATAAAGATAACACAGGTGCTCATGACTGCCGACAGTACATAGGCCCACTTTGACGACATGTCTTCAATCATGTCTCTGTGTAGGTAGATAAGCTGACTTTTTGAGGGTCTGTTCTGTGTTCTATATCTCACACTTTTCTGCTCAGAAAACAATTAGTTATGGTGCATATAATCAATCATATATCAGTGTTTTTCATCATAAATGCATAGCAACTTTTATTTTGTAAGATTTTTCAAGCCAGAAAATGACCTACATTCCCTTCTTATTCAGGTTGAGACACTGTCAGAATTTTATTAATAAGGCTAACAACGATGTCCATATGGCTGAATTATTTTCTTCCTTGTCATTTTGATGCAGTCTCCATAATAGAAAAGAGTCACTGTGTCCAGAAAATGGAAGTATTATTTTTCTTCTTGAACTGCTCATAAAACCAATAGCTCCTCTTTTTCCATCAGAGTTTTCAGTAAAATCTGTACTTTCTCATCTAACTAAATTTGTGTGTATATGTGTGTGTGTGAAAACAGCATAATGAAACCCACCAAATATTGTGTGATAAAATGGGAAAGAGAGAAGGAAGACATAGGAATACCATTGAGAGGATGAACTTGTTCAAAGTAATATATATATATATATATATATATATATATATATATATATATATATATGGAATTATCACAATGAAATTCCTTTGTACTATAAATATACATTATTTTAAATATTTAATTTTAACAAAGAAAGCTCTTAACCTGGCTCAGGAGACTACAATGATCTTACTCTTGCACACCCCCTTATTAAACTCAGTCACTTAAAGCACCACGGTCTTTCTCTTTTCATGGTCATATAGTATTCTCTCAGTCAAGAATTTCTCTTTCACCTAGATAAGATGTGTGATAGGGTTAAGTTTCAGTGTCATTTCCTGCAGTGTCATTTACTGTCTTAATGCAGGGGAACCAATCAGTTCCCCTGCCTTCTGGGCCACATATCACTGAGTGTTCCTTTAGTCCCTTGTGCCAAACTCTAGCCCATGTGACCACTTACTCCATGCTGGAAAGTGTGTAATGTTCCTGTGTTTCTCTTTGGCACTAAAATGATATATTTCTTTTACCTTTGGATCCCTGTAATCTACAACAGCACTTGGCACATGTAGATGACTTGTGAATATTTGTCAAATGCATTTCTAATAGCATTTTGTTCATGTGTGAGGAACTATTTTTGTGAAAGTACTATTTGTAAGTTAAAACCCTTGAAGTATAAAAGCCTAGAAATTTCTATTAGGGCCTGCTAATCTGAGAATAATTTCAGTTCTATTTTAACAAATTAATAAATCCAACGATCTGGTTTTTAAAGAACTGTGTTCATGCTAGATTGATCTTCACAAAGACCCTGACATAATCTTTTTTTATAGGAAATCAACTTAAGCCCTACACAGGTCACTTTAATTATGCCCTCAAGACTAAGAATATGAGCTATTTGGACTTTGCCTTGTCTCTACCACTACACAGTCAGGTTAACATTTTAAAGGATGTTTAAGTCCAAATATTTGAAATGGTGCCTGAATTTTGCCAAGCCAGTGTATGGTCTCTTCGTAGAGGGCACCTTCAAGAAATCAAATTTTCTGCAATTTTTCATCCAGTTGCTGTACAAATCAATGAGCATACATTGTCTGTCCGTAAAGCAAATGTTTGTCACAGCAACCCTGAATAGAACTTTTCCTGTTTACCTTCTCCTCACTTGTTTAAGTTCTAAGGAGAGAGACCTGGCCATTTTGTTACAGAATGGGTGTTTTCAATGCAAAGAAAAAAAATTACAATTCTGAGTTTTTACAATGTTTGCCCCTTTTCCCAGCAGGGATGTGTTTTGAGTGCCAGGAGACAAAAAGTGTGGCCTCAACAAGCAGAATTTTAAAAAGAACATCATTTTCATTATGTAGTCAATCTCAATTACAAGCAAATGTTTTCTCTGTGGAGACTCTTCTCCTTTCAGGGCATTATGTGAGCTTCTTTTGTGGATTGAGAGAAAGGATCAGTGGTCAATAGGGAGCAGAGTGCTGTGTACAGTGGATTTTCGTATCCCTCCGTCTCCTACATAATGCGTTTTGTCAGGAGAACAGCCTGCCATCCTGAGCAGATTTGCTGAATTAAAGAGCGCAGCAGGGAGAGGAAACTTGTTGCTAGGTGACTGACCACCGCTGCTTGGCGGGTCTGGGCCGAAGGTGACTCGCTGCCTTTCTTCCACTACTTAATCTTGCCTTTTAATCTGCATCTATAATTAACTCTGTTAATGCCACACATCCATTTGTTTCTTCCTTACTGCACTTCAGGCAACCAATTTATCATTATTTAGTCTTTACACTCAAACAACAAACTATTTTTTCCCCATTAGCGTCATAGGAGGTGAACCAGTCTACAGTGCAAAGAAAGAAGTAGACCAGAAGCTCTTCCCTCACTTCCTGTGAGTATTTTCAGAGCTACTCCTGCTAATCTGAATGAAAAATTCATCCTTGAGGAAATTCTGCTGTCCATTATCTCTATAGTTCAACAGTGGTGCCTAATTGAAATGTTCTTGGTGACTTTAAATTCCTCTTAATGGTGACACACGTGGAACAAAACTGCTTTCTTTCTCAGAGATGTGTATAATTGTTTTCCCCAAAACAAATACATTACCTTCAATATCTTTTTGCAGAATAAATGCTCTGTGATCATCATCAGGATGGGAGGTTAGACTTGGATGCAAGACTTACGGAAGCCAGAAAGCAAGAACACTGCAAAACTGATTAGAGTAGCAGCATCCAGCACTCAGCTTGACTAATGTGGGTGCCTTAACTGTGATGTTCTCAGAGAGAGAATTAAAGTGGCTTTAAGGGATCAGGTCTACGCTATACTTTTCAACACTGTGGCTAGCTAAATGGCTCCAAATCTGTCTCTCTGACCTTCCTGGACATTCTGTATGCTAGGACATGATCTAAGAACCCTTACTGATGCAGTGTCTTGACTTGCATTTCAGTAGTCACATAGGTAGTATGGGCTAGTAGTTAAAAGATCGGACCTAGAGACCAACTGACTGCCTATGTTCAAATCCCAGGCATACCACTTACATGTTGTTTGACCTAAGGTAATTTATTTACTCTCTATACTTTGGTCTCCTCACCTTAAGATAGTAAACTAGGGGCTGGGAAGTTGGCTCAGTGGTAGAGTGCTTGCCTTGCATGCATGAGGCCCTAGATTCAATTCCTCAGCACCACATAAGCAGAAAAAAGCCAGAAGTAGTGCTGTGGCTCAGTGGTAGGGCACTATCCTTGAGCTGAAGAGCTGAGGCACAGCACCCAGGCCCAGAGTTCAGCCCCCACAACTGGCAAAAAAAAAAAAAAAGATAGTAAACTAATAGTAGCTATACAGTTTTGTTTGTATGCTTCATATAGGATTAAATGAGTTAACATGGGGATCCTACCAGCTATTATTTTATTTTGATAATATGATAAAACAATTACCTAATTTTTCCATGACTTAAGACAAAACTGCATGCCCATAGTAATTAAGAATAGCACAGAGATTTAAATAATACCTTTCACTAAGGGTTTTCCCAACAGTTTAATCACATGATTTCAATCCTCTAATTCCTGTAGTTTTGCAGATTCTCTCTCTGATTACCATTGCAAAGATAGCTTAGTATACTTTTGGCGAAAACATGTTTTGTGTGTACTGCAAGGTTATACTAAAGTTTGGATTTTTCAAAGCGCTCCATCCAACCCATCTAAATTAAGGATAGGCAGTTATATGGGCTTTTATGCCAGACATATTTGGAGAGCATTAGGGTGTAATTAAACTAACTGGGGCTAGTTGGAGGTTGTGATGGCTCTACTTCAGTGGTGCATAAAAGCATCTTACGCACTGGGAATTAGGAAGCCAGAATAGGGACCATTAGGATGTCATTTACTACATTTTCATTTGATCAATTTATACTCTTTAATGTGATGGCCTGGTTTGCATCCTTTGTGCAGGTGTTAATTCTTTGCCTTTGACTCTTTAATACATGTCTATAAAATGTGCTGCCTGCAAATCTGTTCCTATGTGCTGATGGCGAAGGGAGCACAATGTTGGAGAAGTAGGTCCAGTCCCCTGGTCCTTATCACCAGCTAGAACACTTCTAGATCAGGTAGTTGGAGGGTAAGCTAAATGCCCCAGTTTCTTGTGAAGAGCATCTGAACCTACACACACACACACACACACACACACACACACACACACACACACACACAATCAGTTAGATTTATGGTAGGGCATTGCTTCCTTATCTTTCCTATTGACCATCCACGACAGACTATACAACAATGTTTTGAAGGCTCAGCCAAGTACCACATATGCTTGCTCTGTCTCTTTCTGTCTCTCCATTTCTCTGTCTCTCTGTTTCTCTGTGTCTCTGTCTCTGTCTCTCTCTCTTTTAGTGGTACTAGAGATTCAAACCAGGACCTCCTTCTTGCTAGGCAAATAAATGCTCTTGGGCAATGCCCCAGTCATTAGTTGTTTTGTTTTCTGTTTCGTTTTTGAGACTCAGTCTCCTTAACTTTGCCTACACTGAACTCAAACTCGGAATCCTCCTCCCTCTACCTCCTGAGTAGCTGGGATTGCAGATGTATACCAACATGCCTATCTGATCTCACCTACCTTAAGTCTTCATAGGTAATAACCTACCCCATTTTATAAGTGAGAAAATGCAAACTCACTTGTCTTTACTGCCCCAAATAATTCTGTGAGTCTGGCAGAAGTGCAAGGAAGCATACACAGCACATTTCTGTGCTCTGCTGCCTCTGTGATGATTCTCCTTGCTAATTCAAGTATGGAGTGGTAAAATAACTTGTTTCTCTTCTTGCTTTTGAGAAAGGCTAAATGGCTATCTTAATTGAACTTATGGAATTGTAACACATTAGGATACTTGTGTAAGAGTTTATCCCAAGTACCTTTAAAACTTAGTCAGTTTGTAAGGCTCCATACCATGTTTCTTTTAAAAAATCTATCTATCTATCTATCTATCTATCTATCTATCTATCTATCTATCTATCTATCTATCTATCTATCTATCTATTTGATGGTTAGAGATAAGAGTCTGTAAGATTTTTCTCTCTCAGAGCTGGCTTCAAAATGAGTTTCTCAGACTTCAGGCACCTAAGTAGCTGGGATTATAGGTGTTGGCTGCTGGAGCTCAGCCCTACCGTGTTTTTTAGTTGCTCAGCTAAAGCATCTCATGAGGCTGAAGTTCAATGAGGGCAAGGATTACCTACTACTACAATCCCAGAGTTTGACACAATAGCTGTAAGTGTTCATATCATACTAGTGAAGAATAAATTGGTAAGCGAAGGACTTAGTTACTTAAATATAGTTAAAAGGATGTGCTGGCATCCTCTATTAGCTTCCTAGGATTTACACTTTTCTGGTATTTTCTTGGTCATACTGGGAGAGAGCCTCACACTTGCTAAGCAAGCACTCTATCTCTTGAGCCATACCCCAAATTCCTTTTCCAATTTTTAGAATTAATTGAACTCTTACGTGAAAGGAAATGTGAAGGATTGCTATAAACTTGACTTTCAACATTCTAATTTTATTCCACCTCTCCTCCTGCGTGCTAAGTTCTCAGACTTTCAGTGATCTGCGCAGAGATTTGGCTGGTCATTGGCTTAAAATTATGGAGAAAAGTGAGTTCAACAATGATCATCTGTCTGTGTCCATATTAGGATGGAGTAACATTAAAACAGGTAGTTTTTAAGCCTCTATACCTATTGTCCTTCCCTGACAAAGGGGATTTTAAAAATATTTTAATTAAATTAAAAATATTCTTATTCTCTAATATTTAGGTGATCACCTTAGTTAAAAATTTGTAAAAGAGGGGGTGTTGGGGGAGATGGGAAGGGATGGGAAGAGGAAACAAAGGAGGCAACAATGCTTGACAAGAAATGTACTCATTACCTTGTCCATAGAATTGTAACCCCTCTGTACAGTATTTTCAGAATTAAAAAAAATAAATTAAAAAAATTTGTAAAAGAGCCCAGAGTTCAAGCCCCACAACCGACAAAAAAAATTATAAAAGAGGGACTAGAAATGTGGCTTAGGTATACAGTGTTTGCCTAGCATGCATGAAGCCCTGGGTTTGATTCCTCAGTACCACATAAACAGAAAAGGCCAGAAATGGTGCTATGGCTCAAGTGGTAGAGATAAAAAGAAGCTCAGGGACAGTGCCCAGACCCTGAGTTCAAGCTCCAGGACTGGCAAAAATAAAATAAAAATAAAAGCATAAAAGAGCTAGGTGCCAGTGGCTCACACCTATTATCCTAACTACTCAGGAGGCTGAGATCTGAGGATTGTGGTTTCAAGCCAGCCCAGGCAGGAAAATCCATGAGACTCTTATCTCCACTAAACTACTCAGAAAAAAACAGAAGTGGTATTGTGGTTCAAGTGGTAGAACACTAGCCTTGAATAAAAGAAGTAAGGATAGCACCCAGGCCCAGAGTTCAAGTCTCAGGACTGGCAAAGAAACAAAAACCATAAAAGCTCAAAATTTAATATATATCTTTTCAGCCTAATGCATATTTTCAAAGAGTGAAACAAATAGTTACATTTATGTGTCAGGAGCCATTATTTAAATTAGTTTTGTTATTCTAATTTAATTAGAGAAAATTAGCATCAAATAAAGCTCATTAATAAACTTTGATATTTGGTGGCCGATTATCTATCTATGATTTTTGCAGCAGAGTGTATTTTTCATTTGTTGCTAAAACTCACCTTTCAGTTAGTGAGTTCTTCTAATTGACATGAGTATGCATAATGAGAGCTATGCACTAATAGGATTATTTTAATATTCTTTTACATTTGTTAAAAACCTAACCACACTAATTATTAATCATTTTTCTGTAATAATCCTTTTCAGATATTGTTTTTCAGAAATGTATGGATATTTGTGTAGTTAAAACTTGGCGTTTTCCCGTTGCTGGCGTGCACAGCGCCGTGGAACAGGCTTCTTAGTCGTGGGAGCCCCGCGCATCCCGATGGGTCTGCGGCAAAATGAGCTCCATCCGCACCGGGCGTGACCTGTCAGCCTCTACCTTCTCTCCTGATGGAAGAGTTTTTCAAGTTGCATATGCTATGAAAGCTGTGGAAAATAGTAGTACGGCTACTAGGATCAGATGTAAAGATGGCGTTGTCTTTGGGGTGGAGAAGTTAGTTCTTTCTAAACTTTATGAAGAAGGTTCTAACAAACGGCTTTTTAATGTTGATCGGCATGTTGGAATGGCAGGTTTGTTGGCAGATGCTCGTTCTTTAGCAGACATAGCAAGGGAGGAAGCTTCCAACTTTAGATCTAACTTTGGCTATAACATTCTACTGAAACATCTTGCAGACAGAGTGGCTATGTACGTACATGCTTATACACTGTACAGTGCTGTTAGACCTTTTGGCTGCGGTTTCATGTTAGGGTCTTACAGTGTGCACCAGCACAACCGTACATGATTGACCCATCAGGTGTTTCTTATTGTTATTGGGGCTGTGCCTTGGCAAAGCCAGGCAAGTTGCAAAGACAGAAATAGAAAAACTTCAGATGAAAGAAATGACCTGCCATGATGTTGTTAAAGAAGTTGCAAAAATAATTTACATAGTACATGATGAAGTTAAGGATAAAGCTTTTGAATTAGAGCTCAGCTGGGTTGGTGAATTAACCAAAGGAAGACATGAAATTGTTCCAAAAGACATAAAAGAAGAAGCAGAGAAATATGCTAAGGAATCTTTGAAGGAAGAAGATGAATCAGATGATGATAACATGTAACATTTCAGAATCTGTTATATTTTAAGTTTCAGTCACGTCGCATGTAACTATTTAACCCAATGGAGTCCACATCTTACTGACCAATTTTCATTAAAATGTGTCTTCTAAAAAAACCAAAACTTTACGTTTTGCTATTTTCTCCATATTCTATGTCTAACAGGTAAAAAGGGAGGATGTTTCATAATGGCCTTGTGTTTAAACAAGAATATATCTTTTTAAATTAAATTTTATTGGAAAGGTGATATACAGAGAGGTTACAGTTATATCAGTAAGGCAATGAGTATATTTTTTGTCGAACAGTGTTACTCCCTCCCTTGTTTTTCTCCCACTTTCCCTCCTCCCCTCCCCACCCTCCCCCACCCGCACATATCTTATAATTTGATTCATCTCATGATATAAACATCAATCACTAGGATTCGGGTAAAAACATCAATATTATTCTTAAAATATCTGAAAATCATTTATCCTTCAACAAGGTATACTAGGCAAGTGGGATTCCAATTCAAAGCAATATCTGCAGCATTGAGAGATTTCACAAAGCTTTGTCACAAATAGAATGATATGCCACCTTTAATACATAATGGTGATAGCTAACCAAATCAACAGCTCAATTGCCCTTGCCAAATATGACTATTTTAGAACCATATGATATGATTTTCTCTGTGTTTGAGTGTTGCTATTTTACAGCAAAGACATTTAAGTAACTTTTCAAAAATTACTTCTAATTCTTAGAAAATCTTGTGTGTCAAATGTCATTATCTTCATTTAAATAATATTGACTTAATTTTTTTTGTTTTTTCTTCAATATGTTGGACAAAGAGTACTAATGATGATATATCTATTGTAATGTAGAAAAATCATGGTCCTATGTAGTATACATAATTTTCTTTTTTTTTTTTTTGGGTCCGGTCGTGGGGCCTGAACTCTGGGCCTGGGCGCTGTCCCTCAGCTCTTCAGCTCAAGGCTAGCGCTCTACCACTTGAGCCACAGCACCACTTCTGGCTTTTTTTTTTTTTTGCCTATGTGGTGCTGAGGAATTGAACCTAGGGCCTCAGGCATGCAAGGCAAGCACTCTGCCACTGAGCCACCTTCCCAGCCCCAGATTTTATTTTTTTATTTTTTATTTTTTGGGTCCGGTCGTGGGGCCTGAACTCTGGGCCTGGGTGCTGTCCCTCAACTCTTCAGCTCAAGGCTAGCGCTCTACCACTTGAGCCACAGCACCACTTCCGGCTTTTTTTCTTTTTTCTGGTTATGTGGTGCTGAGGAATCGAACCCAGGGCCTCATGCATGCAAGGCAAGCACTCTACCACTGAGCTATCTTCCCAGCCCTGTATACATAATTTTCATTCTTTCCTTCCTTCTTTCACAAGTGTTTACTGAGAATCTTTTATGTGTGGAATACTACCAATCATGTTTTACCTGGTCTTCTTTAAAAAATAAATAGCTGCCACTGCTGCTGCTGCTGCCGCCAGGCACCAGTGGCTCACACCTGTAATCCTAGCTACTCAGGCGGCTGAGATCTGAGGATCATGGTTCAAAGCCAGCCGAGGTAGGAAAAGTCCCTGAGACTCTTATCTCCAATAAACCACTAGAAAACCAGAAGTGGTGCTGTGGCTCAAGTGGTAGAGGGCTCACCTTGAACTAAAGAGTACAGGGGCAGTGCCCAAACCCAGAGTTCAAGCCCCAGACATAAATAAATAAATAAAAATAAATAAATAGCCAAAGCTAGGCACTGGTGGCTCACTCCTATAATCATAGCTACTTAGAAGGCTGAGATCTGAGGATCATGGTTCTAAGCTAGCCTAGGCAGGAAAGTTATCTCCAATGAACCCAAGTAGAGCTGTGGCTCAAGTGGTAGAGCACTAGCTTTGAGCACAAAAGCTCAGGGATAGCATCCAGGTGCTGAGTTCAAGCCCCAGGATGAGCACAAAATAAACAAACAAATAAATAGCCACCATCTAAGAGTCTTCTGGGAAAGATGCCTGAGGAATGCTCCAAGTCCCAGCCCTTACCTGTTGGTGCCTTCATACCATAGACAGCAAGCCGGTTGCCAGACTGGCCTCACTGCTACAAAGAGAAGACACAGTTGTCTCTGAGCGTCCTGCCCAACTGCAGATGTGTGAACACATCCTGTTGTTCTTTTGATAAGTAATTGTGTTTAGAGTGGGTTGTTATATAGAAGTGGGCTCAGATTCACGGTAAAGCCTCTGGATTCCTAGAATGGATATTTCAGCAGTTAAGGCACGTGATGTTTCAAACAGGACTACATAATTTCATGAGATGGACTTCATGACCCAATCTGAAATTATTTAGTATATTGTATCATTTTAACTACTACTGTGGAAATCCAGATCCCAGAGTTGAGAAGAACTGGGTTTGGGATTGAGTAGAAGCTTGAGAGACCACAGGCCTATATGGGGAATCCCCTTCATCATCCAGAGTGCCAGAGCAAAGTGGGGCTACTCATTGTTTCTGTACATTGCAGAAGGAAAGGGAAGGCATCCTAAAGTTCTCATGGTCTGGGAGTAAGACACTAACTGCATCCTTTTCTGGAAAGTGTGCCCTTGGCTTCTGAATACTAACCATTTCCTGTTTCCTCCAAACCTTTTGACCATCCATTGCTGCAGTGTTCTTTGCTCAGAGAAGGCTAGTCTTTTTGCTCCACTCAGGCCTTCAACTGATACTAATACTATAAAAGACAACCTGCTTTACTTAAAGTCTTCAATATAAATGTTAATCTTATTTTTAAAAATCCATCCAAAAAACATCCATCCAGTGGTGGTTCTTGTCTATTATCCCAGTTACTCAGAAGGCTGAGATCTGAAAAATGAAGTTCAAAGCTAATCCTTGAGACTATTATCATCCTTTAGTTAATAGCAAAACTCTGGAAGTGGAAGCGTGGTTCAAGTGGTAGAACACCAGCTGAGAGTGCAAAAGCAGAAAGCATGAGGTCCTCATGCTGAGGACCAAGCCTCAGTACAGGTACAAAAAAAAGAATCCATACAGAAATATGGAGAATAATATTGGACTAAAGATAAATATGATCCAGCCAAAGTGACCTGTAACATTAGCTGTTATATCCATGAATAACTTTATGCTTATGAATAAAAAAACTTAAAAGATCTGGACTTGGTGATACATATCTATTATCCCAACTACTCTAGAGGCAGAGATCGATAGATTGAAGTTTAAGGACAGCCCATGTAAAAAGTTAACAAGCCAGATAGGATGGTGCACACTTATAATCCCAGCTATTAAAGAGGTAGAGGTAGAAGGATCATTGTCAGAGGTCTCTCTTGGGCAAAAGTGCAAGGCATTATTTGAAAAACAGACTAAAAGCTAAACAAGTGGAAGCATGACTCGTTTGGATGAGGCTCAGCGCTAAAACCCCAGTTCTGGAAAAAGAAAAATTCTTACCTGCCACCCCCCTCCCAACTACCATAATTCAACCAAAACAAGGAAAATGCTGACTAGTACTAAAACCTTTAAGAAAATGGAATTTGTCATTGTAGAATCTTTAAACAAGGACATCATAGGCCGAATGCATTCTGGCCATTTGAAGCACTGACACCATTTTAGTGTAATCTTTTCCAGAAAATAGAAGGGAACACACCCAATCTAATATTATAAGCTGTTGCCCTGATATTAAAATTTAAAAAACACAAAGACAGTACCAAAACCAAACCAAACAAAAAGATCTACTGACCCATATCTTTTATGATCTTAAGCATAAAAATTCAGTCAAAACATTAGCAAGTTTGAATCATTTCATGTATAAAATGAATCATATTTCATAACCAAGTGTGATTTACCCCACATATTAAAAATTGATTCAAAAGTTGAGAAATTGATTTTAATCTACCATATCAACAAGCTGAAAAGAAAAATCACATGATTCTATCAATTAAAGCAGGAAAATCGTTTGAAAAATATAATATCCATTCATCAAAAACAAAACTTAGAGAGTAGCTCAAGTAGTAATGCATCTGCTTCACAAGCATGAAGCCTTGAGTTCAAATTCCAGTACTGCCCCAAATAACAACAAAACCTTCTGCTAAGCAGAAATAGGGAAATACTTTATTTGATGTCAGTATAATTTGTGGAGGGGAAGGGGAAAAACAAATGGTTTAAATAGGGATACGGTGGACCCATTGCAACAATGAGATGTACAAGTTATTATGTTGAAAACGAACTTTACAACTATGGTGGGGGGGGGTTGGGTGGGTGGGGAGGATGGGAAGGGATGGGAAGGGGAAACAAAGGAGGAGGCTACAATGCTTGATTAGAAATGTACTCATTGTCTTGACCATGTAATTATAACCCCTCTGTACAGTATTTTCACAATAAAAAAAAAGTCAAAAAATTCTTTCACTGTATTTCACAGTGAAATATAATACACCCGGGCTGGGAAGGTGGCTCAGTGGTAGAGTGCTTGCCTTACATGCCTGAGGCCCTGGGTTCTATTCCTCAGCACCACATAAGCAAAAAGAAAAAAGCCGGAAGTGGCGCTGTGGCTCAAGTGGTAGAGCGCTAGCCTTGAGCTGAAGAGCTGAGGGACAGCGCCCAGGCCCAGAGTTCAGGCCCCACGACCGGACCCCCTCCCCCAAAAAAGAAATATAATACACAATATATAGCACATCCATAATACATAATATAATATGAAATATAATATAGTGTATATAATTCTATATTACTAGTATCATAGATAGATAGATAGATAGATAGATAGATAGATAGATAGATAGATAGATTTGTGCTGGACCTGGAGCTTGAACTCAGGGCCTAGGCACATATATATATGTGTGTGTGTGTGTGTATATATATATATATATATATATATATATATATATATATATATATATATACATGTACATACATACATATATAGCTCAAAGCTAGTACTCTACCACTTGAGCCACAGTTCTACTTCTGGCTTTTTTGTGGTTAATTGGAGATTCCTGCCTAGGCTAGCTTTGAACCATGATCCTCAAATCTCTGTCTCCTGAGTACTTAACATTACAGGCATTACCTATTAGCATCTGACTAATCTATAAAATATTATATATATATATATATATATATATATATATATATAAACTTCTAACTCATTGGTTATAGTCAATCCACAGTTTTCTAAAACAGTTTTCTAAAACAGTTCTCTTAGCAGACTCTAAATAGAAAAAAGCAGTAACACATTTAAACTACTTGCATATAAAACAATCTGGACAGGTTTGGGGCTATTTTTCTTTATTTGTTTGTATTACTGGACTTAGAAGCCTCACAATATTAAAGGTTTTTTTTGTGTGTGGGGAAATGTCACAATGAATCCTCTTGTATTACTAATATATGCTATTAAGATCTTTTTAAAATACAAAATAGGCTTTCCATGAGTAGTTTATCAATCTGTTCTTATTAGCATAAGAAAAGTAGGTATATTTATACCCAATTTCACTTCTTAACTTACAAAGATATGGTAAAAACATTAGCCATCAAATGTCATCTCTCATATATTGACAGCCTAGATAAAAGGTAACTACATCTGAAGTCCTGGAAAAAACTGCTAAGCCTTCAGCATTCTCTTGTCAAAGGAATCATTGTGACTAACAAGCAGCAATAAATGACAAAAAACAGAAATAAGAGTAGTTGTTTTATATTATGTCAGTACTTACAATTGATCTAGCCTCAGGTGATTTTAATTCTGAAGTGTCTTTTCCTTGAAGAAGTAAAGGAAAATATACAGAAGATCCTCCCAATATTTATTCTAGACCAGTCTTAGTTTTGAAAAGTAAGAAATAGGACATGACAACTGTTAAATTATGCAAATAAAGTAATGAATGTTCTTTATATCTGCTTTTTAAAAAATCCCCCGTGGTTAACTAAACCAAAAAATTACTCACCTGAGTTTATGGATAGGTGAAAAAAATTAAGAAGCATCATGAATCAAGACACTAGTGTATCACTGTAATCCTTATTCTGTTCAGATCTCTGTGCCCCATTTAAAAAATGCAGTTCCTGGCCTGGGTAGGTGGCTCACTGGTAGAGCACTTGCCTTGCATGCATGAGACCCTGGGTTCGATTCCTCACCACCACATAAGAAAAAAGAAAAAAGCCGGAAGTGGTGCTGTGGCTCAAGTGGTAGTGTGCTAGCCTTGAGCTGAAGAGCTGAGGGACAGCGCCCAGGCCCAGAGTTCAGGCCCCATGACTGACATAAAAAAAATATATATATATATATATATATATATATATATATAATAATTAAAACTTACTTACTGTACTTGACACAGACAGTCAATGTTTAGAACTTAATCCTTGTCCTTACAGAACACAAAGCCTAATTTTTTTAACTAGATGAATTATAAGAGAATGTTTTAAAGGTTGTAACAAGAGGCATCAACCAACTATTTTTGGTGCGTACAAGAAATGCTAGTCCTTAGTAAAATCAGAAAGGACATTGCATAGGTGTCATTAAGATACATTTTTAAAAGGATAAGTAGAAAGCACATGGGTGGTATTTTATTTAATAAAGCACATAAGAAACATTCTCTCCTCCAGTTTTCTACTCACACAGAAAAAGGATAGTCAGTTTTATTGTTTGCTTTCATAAGAATGAAAAGCTAATTATGTTTCTGTCTAAGCTGTTGAAAACACAACTCACAAGTTATTCTTGTATTATGCTGAAATGTAGGACTAAAACTTTTTTGTGTCATAACTAGTTTTTGAAAACTAGGCTTTTACATAAGTGAATTCAGGTTCTTAAAAGGCATTCTTGTTGCTGTGGAGGACAAATTTTTGCTTAGCTCAGGTAAGAGAGACTACTGCTTCTCCCTCTTCCCTGTCCCTTATTCATTATGCTCCAGCTACACCTTAGTTCTAGCTCTTCAAAATCTTAAGTTTCTGATTTAGCATCTTTGCCTGTATTATGCTTATTACCTAGAACACTGTGAGCATTTAAGCCTTACACTCTGCTTATCTCTTCCATGTAGTGGACCTTAGTTTCTTGAATTTGTTATCACTAGGACAGTAACATTTTATCTCTTTAATTTTTCTACTTATCAGGAATAGACACACTAGGAGAGACACACTAATTCAGCAGAGGCAGACTATTATTAGTTATTTTAAAATCCTCATTACTCACAATTGAAATAGTGTTTTGTCATCAAAAGGGCAGAACAGAAGAATAAAAATGAAAGTCAGATGGTGTTGTCTCATGCCTGCAATCCTAGCTAGTTTGGAGGCCAATCCAGGCAAAAAAATTGTAAAAAAGGTTGCAAGACCTCATCTCAACCAATAGCTGGCTGCAGTGGTATAGATCAACAGATGGGTGGATCAGTCAAATGTGGCACACACATACATGAATAGCAATAAGCCCTAAAATGGAAGAAAGTCAGACATATTACATGGATCAGCCTTGGGAACATTAAGCTAAATGAAATAAGCTAGTCAGAAAAAAAAAAAAAAAGCCCTGAAACTGTGTAATTCCATTTGAAGCAAGGACTTGGAACCTAGTGGGAACCCAGAAGCTTGGGTCAAGGAGGGGGGTGAGTTATTGTTAAATTGTTATATAGTTTCACTTACATGAAATGAAGACTTGTGGAGAAGGTTAGTGGACAGGGTTGAACAACATTACGAGTTCGCTTATGGCACTGAACTGTATACCTCTCATCCCTGGGAAGTATATTCTAAGTCCTCCTATTTTTGTGTGCCTGAAACTGTGGGCATTGCTAACTTATATGCTGCTTTTTCCTATACATAAGTACCTATATATATAATGAGGCTTAATCCATAAGTTAGACATAATAAAGGATTAACAACAGTAAGTGATGATAAAATAGAACAATTAAACAACATATTGTAATAAAAGTCACATGAATGTGATCCATCTAAGATGACTACCTAATTACTAACATAGTTTGAACATGTAGTTCAGCTACACTGGACATAGGCTGGTTCCTGTTCTGAACAAGACTGTGTATGTTTCATTATACTCTAAATGGGGAAGTGTAATTGAAAGCTCATTTATGAATTAACTATCTCTAGAACTTTCCATTTAATATTTTCAATGATTGTTGACTTGAGGTCACTGAAAACATGGAAAACACCATAGATAAAAGAACTACTATGTTTAATATGGTAGTTTTTGTTTATGTATTTTTGTGTATTTTGTGTATTTTTTTTTACAATGAAAAGAGGAAAAACTAAAGTTAGAAAAGAAAAAAATCATAATAAGTAAAATAAGCCAGTTCCAAAGAAACATAGGTTCCATGGTTTCTCTCATTTATACTGATTAGTATACACCTAGGATAGTCCTGGCAGAGGTTCACAATAGCCCAATAGCTATGTACATATGACCATATAAAATGATGCTAGTCAAAATGAGCTCCATGATATGGAAACAAGAAGGTTTTTTTCCCCTTTTTCTTTTCTTTTTTCTTTCTTTCTTTTTTAATGTACTCTTGACACTTGTTTCTTTTGTCTTTTGTTTTTTATTCCTCTGGTGTATTCCCTGTGGTCACTGTTTCTGATTTCTGTATCCTTTGTCTTGTATATGTTTATCTGATTTGGGGAAGGGGAATCACAGAAGCAGTGGGACAAAGGATGAACCAATGCAACATCAATATTCACTAGACACTATGTTGGAAATGAACTTTACAACTTGGGAGAGAGGGAGGGTGAGGGAAGGGGGAGAGGGAAAGCAAGAGAAAACGAGGGAGGGGTAACACTGTTTAACTTATGTACATCACCTCTGTACATCACCTTTAAAATAAAATAAAATTTTAAAAAGCCATTGTAAATAAATTGCAGATACATATTTTCCACTAGGAACATTTTTTCACTATAATAATAATAATGTCATTATCACACCTAAGAAATCCAACACTGATTTGTCTGATACATGATTTATATTTTTAAAATTAAAAACAAAAATAACAAAGAATTGAGAATATAGCTCTGTGACAAAGCACTTCTTACCAGGCCCAGGGTCCAGGGCTGAATTCCCAGCACCACAGATACATAAAAATAAATGAAAATTAGGTTAGAATAGTAATATTATTACATTAAGCAAAATTTTTGTTAACATATTGCAATCTTTTTATATATTTATATCTTGACATAGTTGAATATAAATTATACATAGTATTCTGGCTTTAAAATTTTTTTTAGGTTATCATGTCCGGTCTAGCTTTTAATTTTTTCAACTAACAATATAACAAATTCTATGACAAGATCATAAAAATATCATAAAAACAAAAATGATTGTCTAGAAGCAGAACTGCTGAGCTACAAACAACATGGGTGTGAGTCAGAGAATATTAGGACAAGCCTGTCCACCAGGAACATAGATTTGATTACATGTGACTTGTGTCAACTTTGGAGAAATCAGAGCAAAATGTAAAGCAAGGCAATGGAGATGTTTCTAAATGAGCCATTCAGCCTCTAAGGCAAGTTTTATGGCAGCAATTGAAATTCAAAGAGAAAGCAGCAACATGCCAGGTTTACTATCTTTAAATTATGCATCACTTCTTCATTCATTCCTTCAAAAGGTCAGAAAATTTGCTAGGAGTTGTGGCTCATGCCTGTAATCTGAGCAAAAGGAAGGCATCAGAAGCAGGAATTTAAGGCCAATCATAGCTATATAATGAGACTTTGTTTCAAAAAAAAGGAAATTTTTATTTTTAAAATTGTAATAACAGCATTCCAAAATTATTAGCGTTCTGGTCATTTAAAACTGGCCACAAAAGTTCTCACCATCTACATGTGTAGGCCTCTGAAATTTTAATGCCTACTTAGTTAACATGAACAAATACTAATCTTTATATTGTCCACTAACCAAAAAGGACTTATAACTCTAAATAAGTAGGATAATAGGCAGCTTAGTGCTATTTTATAAATATTAATCTCATATTCTCATCTGCTCTAATCAGTAGATTTACAACTTATTTCCTGATTATACTTAAGTACAACAATGCAATACTATACAGAGAATTAGTTAATTCCCCCAACTTTGTTTGATATAAATGATACTGTTTAAAATCTACCAGAACACTAGAAAAAAAAAGTAAAGCCAGTTAAATACCAAAACTGCCTTGACATTCAATAATCAAGTAATTTCTAGGTAGTGATACTATGGTTTCAGAACTCACTTGATCCAATTTAATTAGGCTTACACGAGTCTAATTGTTTTGAAATACTACCTTAATTTCAATGCTTAAGGTAGATATTTCTGGTTTCTAGTGTTCATCCCCTGGCAGAAACATCAATTTGAACAACTATCCACATAAGAAAATGTGTTAGGCACACACTCCAATATTATTCAGCCTTATTTTTAAAAAATAAAATAAAAGGAAATCCTCATGGATGAACTTGGTGGACATTATGCTAAAGGAAATAAGCTACAAAGAGAAAAATAAATTATTGAGTCATTTATATAGTATACATATATGCATATATAACATACATATACAGGTATATACAACATATATACCTATGTAGGTATATATAGGTATATATATATATATATATACCTATATATATGAGAATGAGCTAATATCCTTAACACAAGGTGCCACTAGAAAAATATGTGATGCACTGAAACTAACTTCTTCAACAACAAATCTTCTACCCAGCTAAACTCATGTTTATATAACGTCAACGCATCATACTAAAGACTTAGGAAAAAGAAAGATGCTCCATTTTGAGGTCCCAAAATATACTTTTAAATCTCCTTTTAACTTATATAATGTGCCTAATTTTGAATAAAAATCACGAAGCATAAACAGTAAGAAGTAATAATACATTCTTAGGGGAGAAAGTAATCATCCAATATTTTCTCACACAGATACTGTAATCATATCTGATCATTTAAAACCACAATGATTTTTGTGGCAAGGGAAGGGTTATAATTTAAAGTATAGACAACTTGAAGATTAGAAGATAGTTCCAACAGAGAGATGGCAAATAAAGAATTAAAAAGATGCTGAGGGACAGTGGCTTATACCTGTAATCCCACTCAGAGACGCTTAGATCTGCAGGACTGCACAGACAGAAAAGTCTAATAGATGTCATCTCCAAAATAACTAACAAAAAGCTGGGCTAGAAGTGTGGTTTAAGTGGCAGAACTCCAGTCAAGCAAGCAAGCTGAGCAAGGGTGAGACTTTGAGTTCAAATTCTGGCATTGGCAAAAGAAAAATACAATCAAATGGTAATGCTAAACAAACAAACATAGTAACAAAAATTGAAAATGCCTTTGATACGTTCATCAGACTTAAGACACCAGAAGAACAACCAGGTGAATTTGATAAGTCTATATAAACTTCACCAATCAAAAGAGTTGAGAGAAAGCATGAATCTAAGAGCTGTGGTTTTATCCATGACATGGAATCTCAGAAAGAAGACAAAGAAAAGGATAGAAAAAATGTCTGAAGAAACAAATTTGTGAGAATTTTCCAAAAGTAATAATACATACTAAACAACAAATCTAAGCAATCACTAAGTCTCAGGAAAATTGCCAAACAGGATAAATACCCTCAACTGAACTAATCTCTAACTATATCATATTCCAGCTACAGAGAGAAAAAGACATACAAAGAAAAAAGGTAAAAATTGAAACAGATTTCAAGCTGGTGCCAGTGGCTTATGTCTGTAATCCTAGCTACTTAGGAGTCTGAGATCTGAGAATTGAAGTTCAAAGCCAGGCCAAGCAGGAAAGTTTGTGAGACTCTGATCTTGAAATAATCACCAAAAAGCTGAAGTAGAGATGTGACTCGAGTGCAAGAGCACTAGCCATGAGCACAAAATCTCAGGGACAGTACCCAGCCCTGAGTTCAAGCTAGGACTGGAAAAAAAAAAAAAAAGCAGAGTGATTTTTTAAAACTAATTAATCTTTTTTTTTGAGACAGGGTCTTGCTATGTGGCCCATAACCCTCTTGTCTCACTTTCCTAGAATGCTAGGATTATAGGCCACTATGCTCTATAGAGTGATACTTTTTAGAGAAATAAGCAAACCAACACACCTTATATATGGAACATTCTAGACTCAGTAAAAATATGTCAAAAATATAGAAGTCTGGGTTCCAGTGGCTCATACCTGTAATCCTAGCTATTCAGGAGGCTGAGATCTGAGGATTGCAGTTCAAAGCCAGCCCAGGCAGGACAGTGCCCAGGCCCTGAGTTCAAGTCCTATGACTGACAAAAGAAAGAAAGAATGAAAGAAGAGCTGGATACATGGTTCAAGTGGCAGAGTGCCTGCCTACTAAACACAAGTTCCTGAGTTCAAACCCCAGGACTGCCCTTCCCAGAACATTTCTTGGTCCATAATGACATTAAAACAGAAATAACAAAAAGACATTTGAAAAACCTACCAAAACATATGAAAATTAAACAAGCAAGTTTTAAGTGATTTTAAGGAAGTCCCAAAAGAAATTTGGGATTTACTTTATATGAAATGAAAAATATATCAATATTTGGTGTTCACCAGACACCAAATTTGCCAATATGTCAGTCTTTGACTTTCCAACTTCTAAGAGTATGAGAAACAATTACCTACTGTTTATATGCTACCTAGTTTATGATGTCTTGTTATTAACAGGCTAAGTCATTCATAGGCACACAAAATCCTGTATGTGAATGTTTATGGTGGCATTCCTTAGAATCACAAAATGCCATTTGTTTTTTTTCCATCAATAGATTGACAGGTTGGCTATAACAGTTTGCTCATACATCACAGTGGACTACTTATTAATGAAAAGGAATAGTCTATTCATGCATCAACATATAATGCTACATAAAAGCAGCCAGATGTCAGAGGTTACATATCATATGTTTCCAGTTCTGTGGCATTCTGGAAAAGACAAAACTGTAGAGAGAGAAAACAAATCTGTAAATTTCCATGATTTGGAAGTAGGGAAAGGCTTCACTCAAGGGTTCAACATGCTGGAACACTTGGGAGTAATATAACTGGTATGGTATGATAGACATACAACTTTATCAAAGCCCATGGAACTGCATATTACAAGGAAGAAATTTAACCATATATATACATATATGTATCATATACACATATATACATATATGTGTAGATATCATATATACATATATGCATATATTACATATGTACATATATGCATTTAAAAACCAAGCAAGATTCAGATAAAAAAGATGGAATGTAGAAGACCACAGCTGAATCTAAGTAAGTGGGTGACATAATGATACTTTCAAGCCTAAGTCACTTTGAAAATCTTTATTTTGACATAGATAAAAATGCCCTCCTTAAAGATATCCAACCAACCTAATTTCTGGATCAGTGAATGTTACCCTTTATGAGGCTGGCTGGCTTAAGTGGTTCTATAGAAAGTGGCGCTGTAGCTAAAGCAGTAGAGCACTAGCCTTGAGCTAACGAGCTCAGGGACAGTACCCAGGGACAGAGTTCAAGCCCCATCACACACACACACACACACACACACACACACACACACACATCCTCAAGAAATTTAAGTGGTCCTGTAGCTTCCGTCACTTAACAGGCTGGGACTGAGGAGTGCTGCAATGATGTTCTTGATTGACATTTGATCAGTACACTATGCATAAAGAAAATTAACCCATAATGTAGGTGGGCCTGATCCAGTCAGCTGAAGGCTTTCAGGGGAAAATCTAAGTTTTCTCAAAGAGGAAATTCTTCCCAAGAGTTCAACATAAAAAGGACTTTGCAATTGAGTGCAACATCAATTTCTACTGGCTGAATTTCTGGCCCACTGTCTTGCTATACAGATGTCAATCTTGCTACTTTTACAATCCTGACCTCATCAATTTCTACTGGCTGAATTTCCTGCCCAATGTCTGTTATACAGATGTCAATCTTGCTACTGTTACAATCCTGGCCTCTTAACATCAATTTCACTTGTTACTGGATGCAAGCACACATGCATACTACATGTTCCATTTCCCTGAAGATTCCCTCACTATTTTAAAATACTGGCTCATAAAACAAAAGCTGTGGTTGAATTTCTTTCACCTGATTGTGTTGTCTATTTAATCTTAGTCCTTTTATCATATCTAAAAAGCTTATCTAGAAGACTCTGTTTACCAACTCGATCCTATTCAGAAGTATTTTATAAAATTATATTGAACATCAGCCATTAAGAGTTTGGCAACAAAAACTGTAAAGCTGAAAAGGCATCAACTCAGGATTAGGTGTGTAGCTCAATGGTAAAGCAGGCTTTTAGTATAGTTGAAGCCCTGCATTCATTCCTTAGGGCCAAAAAAAAAGTGCAAAAAACACATCCATCTTATAGTCAAGAATTTTACCGTCTGCATACCTTTAAAATGTCTTAATTAAAAATTTTCCTGTTCAGTGACTTCTAAGCCTTTCCAGTTTATAATGACCTTTCTATTTGTTGAAGCAACTGGTGTCTTGTCAATCTCAGATCAAATTATTACCCATAGAAACAATTATAACTATTTTATTGTAATGGATATTTCGCTTTTGCTTTCTAAGTTTTGTCCCCTCATTTGGTTCTAAGTTCCCTAAGTATAATATTACATTGAGACTTTTTATATGTTGTCAAGATATCATATATAAATGTTCATTTTTGACAGTACTGGGATTTGAGCTCAGGACCTTTTACACTTGCTAGGCAAGCACTCTACCACTTGAGCTATGCCTCCAGTACTTTTTCCTTTTATTATTTTTCAAATTGGGTCCTATTTTTGCTATGACTGGCATAGACCAGATAGCACATGACAGGCACATATCACCATGCTTAGTATTTTATTGGGTGGGTTGTGGTTTTGGGAACTTCTTGCCAAGGCTGGTCTCAACTGTGATCTTCCTGATCTCAGCTTCCTGAGTAGCTAGAAATACAGATACTGAACAACCATGCTCAGCCACTGTAGATACTTAAATATTTTCATTTATTGATATATGGTAAGTTTAAATCCTAAAGTACAAAAATCATGTAATTATTGGGATACTAAAAGCTGAAACCAATTTCAAATCTTAAATAACCAATCAATTACAATTTTTACTCCTTTCTCTCTCTTTTTTTTTTGCTGATCTTGGGCTTGAACTCTTGGCCTGGGTGATATCACTGAGCTCCTTTAGCTCAAGGCTAGAACTCTAGCACTTAAGCCAAAACACCACTTCTGGTCTTCTGGTGCTTAACTGGAGGTAAGAGTCTCATGAACTTTCCTGCCCAGACTAGCTTCACACAGACCTGATTCAAATAGTGATCCTCAGATCTCAACCTCCTTAGTAGCTAGGATTACAGGCATGAGCCACCAGCTTCCTGCTTGAGTCTCTTATCTTAGATACATCAAAACTACCAATTAATTTAGTCATGGGGTCAGACTTGAGTTGTCATTTTTACCCAGTTATTAAATGTTTTAAAGGTCTAAATATGTCTGAAATCCTGTCAATTAGATCAATCTTCTTAAAGCCTTTGGAAAAAGCTTAATTTTATACAATTCTAATACATTGTAGATACTCTGAAAAAGCAGCATAAACTCTCATCCAAAATTGGTTTGTATATTCAGACTTATAAGGGACATGCACAAAACAGACATACCAAAATATATGACAAAATAATTTCATACTCATGTAACAAGGTTTTCTAGGGGAAAGGAAAGCAGGTCTCCTAAACTGGCATGAAAATGGCTTGAGAAATCAAGTAAATGGTGAATGGATTTTATTTTTTATTTTTTATTTTTTTTGTCATTCGGGGGTTTAAACTCTGGGCCTGGGCGTTTTTTCCTTAGCTCTTCAGCTCAAGGCTAGTGCTCTACCACTTGAGCCACAGCGCCACTTCCAGTTTTTTTGGTGGTTTATTGGAGATAAGAGTCTCACAGACTTTCCTGCCCAGGCTGGCTTTGAAGCAGATTTCAACCTCCTGAGTAGCTAGGATTACAGGCATGAGCCACTGGAGCCTGGTCTGTATTTGGGTTTTTACACTGGCTAAGGGGTCAGGATTGTCCCACATGGTTTGAATTTCCTGCAAGCACTCAACTAAAAGAGGACCCAGGCTTTCTTGACCAGATAAGGAGCAGAAGGCTAAGTAGAAACAATGAGATTTTTTTAAAGTACTTATACATCAAAATATGAAGTCATTTTTATTGCTTGATCAATCAGTACAACTAAAATACAGATACTGAAAAATATTTATGATTTTATTAAAATTTAAGATATTAACAAGCTACATATAATTAAACTGAATATACAATATAAATGTGTCAATACTAAAAATAACAATATGCAATGTTTCTTGTTGAAGATAGGAATCAAAATCTTTTTTTTTTTTTTTGGGGTCCGGTCATGGGGCCTGAACTCTGGGCCTGGGCGCTGTCCCTAAGTCTTCAGCTCAAGGCTAGCGCTCTACCACTTGAGCCACAGCTCCACTTCCGGCTTTTTTCTTATGTGGTGCTGAAGAATCGAACCCAGGGCCTTGAGCATGCAAGGCAAGTGTTCTACCACTGAGCCACCTTCCCAGCCCAGGAATCAAAATCTTAAGTGTTATTCAAAATAGATTTTACCAAAAAAAAGTACTACTGAAAAATTTTCAAACATTTAAGACTTTCAACCATTGTAACAATGAGATGTACAAGACACCATATTGAAAATGAACTGTATTTACAACTTTGGGGGATGGAGAGGGAGAAGTTGGGGAGGTGGGGAGGTAAGGGATGGCAGGGGAAAAACAAAGGAGGGCTAACAATGCTCCATAGGAAATGTACTCATTACCTTACTCATGTAACTGTAATCCCTTTGTACAGTATCTTTACAATAAAAAATATATATTAAAATTAGTCTTTCACCTTTGATTTCATAAAAGATTCTAACATAACTAGTAAAATTAGAATTTTGCCATTTGTTGTGTTTTGAAGAAAATATGGACAGACTTAACTATCAATAATATAAATTGTGAAATTATAATACTATCATGCATGCTGCAATAGTGAAGTATGAGTGAGCTCTAGTGGTGTGTGTGTGTGTGTGTGTGTACGTGTGTGTGCTTGTCCTAGGACTTGAACTCAAGGGCTGAATGCTGTTCTGGGCTTTCATGCTCAAGGCTAGAACTCTACGACATAAGCCACAGCTCCACTTTTGGCTTTTTGGTGGTTAATTGGAGATAAGAATCTCACAAACTTTCCTATCCAGGTTGGCTTTGAAATGCAGTCCTCATATGTCAGCCTCATGAGTAGCTAGGATCACAGGTGTGAGCCACAAACACCTGGATCCTAGTGACTTTTAGTCTTTTTTTGGCTGATGAAATAAATATTCCTGAGCCCTGTTCTGCACAGTTATCATCAAACAGTCTTTCTGATAGTCTGAATTTATGCTCTTATCAACACAACTGAAATAATTCAAGAATAGAACTTATGTTCTTAGGAGAAGCAGGCTTAATAGTTATAATAAAGATTAATGGGGAAAGTATTGAATTCTATTAAGATTAATGAAAGTTCTGCCTGAATATGGCATCTAAAGTCAAAATGAAAATAAATGATTAGCTAAGCCACAATAAAAATAAAATTTCAGGGGCTGGGAAGGTGGCTCAGTGGTAGAGTGCTTGCCTGCCACACATGAGGCCCTGGGTTCAATTCCTCAGCACCACATAAACAGAAAAAGCCAGAAGTGGCGCTGTGGCTCAAGTGGTAGAGCGCTAGCCTTGAGCTGAAGAGCTGAGGGACAGTGCCCAGGCCCAGAGTTCAGGCCCCATGGCCGGACCACCCCAAAAAAAAATAAAATAAAATAAAATTTCAATATTTGAATATTTAAATACTCAAATTCATGTAACTACAGAAATTAACTTATTATTTTAATCAACAAAAATATCTTTGTTTTCAGTATTAATGTAAAGTTATACTCTAGATGATTATAGAGCAATAAAATAATTTAAAAATTAGTAACTAGTTCAAAAAAATGTAAATTGTGTTGAATTTTGTGAGGAAGGTGAAAAATCTTTTGAAGAGGAAGGTTGTGTGTTTTGACTTTTTTCAAAAGAAAATGGAAAACTAAAGTCATCTTTTCCAGCTCCAAATGTATGAGTTGAAGTATCTGATGGAAAAGAAAATGTAAAGGCATCTTCTCCTTCTGGTTTCCCAAATATGTTTCCTGAAGAAGATAAACATAATGAGATCATGCTATTTGACACATAAAATGTATATAACCTAATAGATTATAAGTATTAAATATAGTAACATACAATCATTTTTCTTTTTTCTTTTTTTTTTTTGTGGGGGGGTAGGGTCCGGTTGTGGGGCCTGAACTCTGGGCCTGGGCGCTGCCCCTCAGCTCTTCAGCTCAAGGCTAGCGCTCTACCACTTGAGCCACAGCGCCACTTCTGGCTTTTTTCTTTTTGCTTATGTGGTGCTGAGGACTCGAACCCAGGGCCTCGAGCATGAAAGGCAAGCGCTCTACCACTGAGCCATCTTCCCAGCCCACAATCAATTTTCTATTTAGCATATATTTCAATAGATTTCTCACATATGCAAGGCATCGTCCTTGGTACTATGGAAAACTACAAAAGACATAAACTTAAGCCCAAATTGCAACTATAAGGAACTTGTGTACATGGCAAAAATATGGAGTGGAAATGAAGACTTGAAGGCCCAAAAATAGGCATGCATAGAAGATTAGGGTAACCACAATCAATTCAACTTGGCAGGGGCACTAAGAAATAAAAAGGATACATTAAATCAGAATTAATAATGGTGAGCTTAGAAAAAAATGTTGAATGTCCTACTCTAGAATATGGGCTTTAATGAGTTAACAGAAAATCATAAGCATTTAAGACATGAATTGAACTGCTTCATAAAGTTTACTCAAGAGAGAATGTGTAAAAAGAACCTAGAAACAGAGACAGATAAAAAGGGAGAAAAAACTACAGTCCATCAAAGAGATGGCAAAAAAATCTCACCTCACCTACCATCACAGCAATGAAAATGGAAGAAAAAAAATGCTGGATTGAAGACATACTACTAAGCAAACTTATCTAACTAATATTTATTAAGTAGCCACAATGTATGCTTATGACATTGTTAATAGAAATAGAACAGTGGAAAGACTTCTACAGTTTGAAAAAGAAACTTTTCATTTAACTTTACATATACAATTATTTGGTTGTTGACTCTCAAAATTGCCAGTAAGGAAAAATAGATTTTTATTCATTATATTATTTAAAGCTATAAATACAAAAGTATTTTTAAAACCTTAAATTTACTTTAAAATTAATCATTACTAAACAATTAAAAATCAACAGTAAAGCCTTGCTTGAAATGTCATCTAAGCACCTATATTTTTTTCCACTCTAAATATTCACACTGTGAGACCAAAGGAGAATGTTCTCAGGAGAGGATCACAAAGGCTCAATTGCTATGTGCATATGCTCATATAAAATGATGTTTATTGAAATGAACTCTCCAAGAAATGGAAACAAAGAGGTTTTGTGGTTTTGCTTTTTGTTTTGCTCCTTTGTCACTGTACCTTTCATCTTTCATGTAAGATTATCAGTTTTGGTGAGAGTCAGGGGGAGCACAAAAATGGTGGGACAAAGAGTGAACAAACGCAGCTGATACTCACTAGACATTATGTTGAAAATGAACTATACAACTTGTGAGGGAGGGGGACCAGGAGGGAAAAACTGGGAGAAGAGGGAAGGGTAAGGGAAAAAGGAAGGGAAAAGAGGGAAATGAAGGAAAAAGAAGGAAGGAAGGAAGGAAGGAAGGAAGGAAGGAAGGAAGGAAGGAAGGAAGGAAGGAAGGAAGGAAGGGAAATTGGAGAGTAGGAGAGAAGAGAGAGGAAATGGGTAGGGAGGGGGGAAGGGAAAGGAAGGGGTGGGGAAGTGAAAGGAGGAAGGAAAGATCAGTGAGGGTCACAAAAGTAGGGGGAAAATTAGTATGTTTTTTTATGTAGCAAACTTCAAATCACTTACCAATTTCTTGTGATGGAGGATTTAGATTTACTGCAGAATAATGCTCATTAAACTGGAAAATAATTCCCACAAACTATTACTTGTGAAATAAGTAGAACAGTATATAAAGCATATCTAATATTCAAGATTAAAGTAAGTCATACTTCTTACATAACATAGAATTGCACTTAAAACAAGTTCTGTCTTAGGACTGGGTATATGATTCTGTGGTACAAGCCTTATCTAGCTACACAATGACCTAGATTCAATATCCAGCATAAAAAAGGAGTTCTAGCTTCATTTACATTCCCTCTTTATTTACTTACATTAAAATAAGGCCTATCCCAGCACTGGGAGGACCACCAGTTTGAGATCAGCCTGAGCTTCATAGACCCTATTTCAAACAAACAAGCTTTTCAGTGTTTCTTTTTCTTTTTTTCTCAAGACTAGGGCTCTACCACTTGGAGCACAACTCCACTTCTGGCTTTTTAGTAGTTAATTGGAGATAAGAGTCTCATAGACTTTTTCTGACTGGGCTGACTTCAAACTCACATCCTCAGATTTCAACCTCCTGAGTAGCTAGGATTATAGGTGTGAGCCACCAGGCTTCAGGTAATTCTGTTTTATCCAATGCTAGAATCTTTGGCCCTCCCCTTACCTCCCCTCCTTGTTTTTGTTTTGCCAGTTACAGGGTTTGAACTTAGGGCCTTCCATTAGCTCAGCTTGCTTGCTCAGCTGGCACTCTACCACAGTGCCTCTAGCCCAGGATTTTTGCTGGTTATCTGGTAGATGGAGTCTCCAAAATCACTAGTTTCAAGACCACTGTTTCTGGATCTCAGTCTCCTGAATAGCTAAGATTACAAGCATGAGGCAGAACTGCCTGGTTCAATCTTTATCTTTTAATGGAGCATTTAACTCATTCATATTAATAGAATTATTATAAAGTTCTAATTTTCTGTAGCATTTTACTATTTATGTTGGCTCTTTTATCTTTTATTATTCTTTTCCTTCTTTTTTGCCTTAAAAAAAAAAACTTTTTGGTGACACCAAGGTTTGAACTCAAGGCTTTGTACCTGCTAGGTAGGCATACTACTACTTGAGCCATGTGCCTCAGCTCTTTTTCTTTGTTTTCTTTTTTTAGTAAGTTCTCACTTTTTGCCAGGGCTAACATGAATTTTCCTATTTAAGCTGGGATAATTTGTCACTGTGTCTAGCTTTTTATTGGTTAGGAAAGGGTCACATCAACTTTTCTCCTAGGCTGGCACAAACTGCAATCCTCTTGATCTCAGATTACCCATTAGTGAGGATTATAGGCATGAGCCACTATGTTGGCTAAGGTTTGTTTTTCTTTTGCTATTTTTTAAAAAACAGAATTCCATCTTTATTATCAGTTTTACTTTTGAACATTTTCTTGATAATTCTTGACAACATTTTCCTAAGAAACATTATTTTGTCAGTCTCCTTCCCTAGCTCTACCTCTGCATAAACAAAACAACAAAATTAAAGATAAATTTTCTATTATTCCAAATACATTCATCAATTACCCGAGAACAAATTTATTTTTACAACATACTCTTCCTACATGCGTATTTTATGTATTCAATAATTTTTCAGTGGTTTTATAGTTTTCTTTATTTAAAGTGCCCATTTCCCATTAAGTTTATGTATATCTATGTTGTTATTGTCTTAAATGAGAATTTAGTCATTGTTATTTTTTTCATCTTTAGTCCATTCTTTCTAGGAATTTACTTCAGTAGTTTTTCAAATTAGCACTTAAGTAAAAACTGAAGCAAAAGGTGAAGATATGCAATGATACAGATACAGTACTGTATCATCTCTTGAAAAAATATGTCAACCATTCACTGTAAGAGGACACAGCAATTAAAACTTCTAATCCACATAAAAATACCTAAATGAACAATAATAATACTTTCATTACATTGCTACTTCCTTTCATAGCATTTATTAAGTGGTTGGGACTTTTCAAGGTGTTTTGTGTGTATAAATTCATTTAATATTCGCAAACAAAATTATTATTTTCATTTTACAGATAAGAAAACTGAGTTTCTCTACTTCAAATTCCACATGCAAAACATACAAGTTATTATCTGACTTCTCAGCTAGTTTTAACCACTACACAATATTTCTCTACTCTCACTAAAAGCATATCTTAACTCTTCAATTTACGTATTAAATACAAAAATGATCTATCGTGATCTATTAGGAGGAAATTGTTTTCTAGGGAGGGGGTAATACTGAGGTTTGAACTCAGGACCTTGTGGTTGTTAGGACAGTTAATATTCAACCTACCCGGCTGGGAAGGTGGCTCAGTGGTAGAACGCTTGCCTTGCATGCTCAAGGCCCTGGGTTCGATTCCTCAGCACCATGTAAGCAAAAAGAAAAAGCCGGAAGTGGCGCTGTGGCTCAAGTGGTAGAGCGCTAGCCTTGAGCTGAAGAGCTGAGGGACAGCGCCCAGGCCCAGAGTTCAGGCCCCACGACCGGACCCAAAAAAAAAAAAAAAAAAAAAAATCACAGCAATATTCAACCTACCATAAGAGTCAAACTTTCAGACCAGGGAATTACTTATTTTTAAAACTAACTAATGACAGAGGTGCAAGGTACACATATATAGTTGAAAAGACCAATTTATAACAGCATTTTAAGTTAATTGATAATATATAGTTTGCTTAGGAGTTAAACACATTCATTATAAAATCAAATTAATTTTAAACTACAAATTAAATCCTCCTTGTGTTAGCCAGGAGCCCATGGCTCATGCCTGTAATCCTAGCTACTCAGAAGGCTGAGATCTGAGGATTGTGGTTCAAAGCCACAGAAAAGCCCCCACAAGACATTTATCTCCAATTAACCACTAAAAACCAGAAGTGGCGCTATGGCTCAAAGTGGTAGAAAGCTAGCCTGGAGCAAAACTGCTCAGGAACAGCAGCACCTAAGCCCTGAATTCAAGCCCAACCACCACCAACCAAAAAAATCTGTATTTTGAGGACTTTAGTTGCGTTGTTTTACTTTCATGGTGTTGGGTATCAAACCAGGGCCTCACCAATGCTAGGCAAGCACTCAACCATTTATCTATATGCCAGGTCCAGTATTCAGATGTTTTGGGGGGTGGGGGCGGGTCGTTCGTGGGGCCTGAACTCTGGGCTTGGGAGCTGTACCTCAGCTCTTCAGTTCAAGGCTAGAGCTCTACCACCTGAGCCACAGCGCCACTTCCAGCTTTTTCTGCTTATATGGTGCTGAGGAATTGAACCCAGGGCCTCATGCATGCAAGGCAAGCATTCTACCACTGAACCACCTTCCCAGCCCCAAGAATTTTTGAATAATTGGTTTTTAGTTCCAAAATAGTTTGGTGCTAAAGAATTAAAACTATCCAAAGCTCCAGTGTACAGTTTTTAAAAATAAAACTTATACTTTTACCTGATCTGATGAGTTTTCTGAATCAAATACAGAGGAGTCAAATAAATTCAATCCTGGTGATCTAGAAGCAAAACTTGTAATAAATGAAAATCCAGGAGATTTTTGTGTTTGATCTTCAGGCACTGTATTTCTATTTCTGTTACAGAGAAATTAAGATGTCATTAATATATTATAAAGCTCTTGTGGAACAATGAAAATGGTAAGTACCATAAGCAGTAACATAGAGGTAAAAATTAGCATAGTAGAAAAAAGTAGGGGGTAGCTACTAAAGTAACAAACCTATGGTAAAAAGATGGTTTTGGTGGAAAATAATGTAGAAAAATCAACGTGAGGGTAAGAATACTTTCTGAGAATATACTATCAGGCACAATTCTACCAGGTACTTTCTTGTTTTTTGTTTTGTTTTTTGTCGGTCCTAGGGTTTGAACTCTGGGCCTGAGCACTGTCCCTGAGCTCTTCAGCTCAAGGCTAGCGCTCTACCACCTGAGCCATAGTGCTACTTCTGGTTTTCGGTGGTTTATTGGAGATAAGAGTTTCATGGCCTTTCCTTCCCAGGCTGGCTTTGAACTGTGATCCTCATATCTCAGTCTCCTGAGTAGCTAGGATTACAGGCATGAGCCACCGGTACCCGGTGCTCTACCAGGTACTTCCATAAGAATAACTTACTTCACAAAATGATCCAATGAGATAGGTAGTTACTACTGCTGTAACTTTCATTTTGCAGTACAAGATTTTGGAAGCAAGAATAGTTAAGGGATAACTGAAAAGAAGTGCTAGAGTTGAAATTTTACTACAACAATTCAGATTCAAAGTCCAAGCACTTAACCTTGACATTATCTTTTAGATCTCAAAATCCAATCACAAGATCTTACAGAAAAGCCAGCCATTAAAAAGTACTATGTAAAGGAGTTTAACTATAAAATTATCTGAGAAAAATTAGACAAGATAATATATTACACAGTAGTTAAAAATAAGGATTTTATGTCCAGAATTGTCTGTTTAAAAATCTCAACTATAGCTTTGTATGTCCCTCCCCCACAGTGTAACCCCTGCTTTCACTATATTTGATGTCAGTATAACATGTGGAGGAGATGGGGACAAACAAGTCGTTTAAGGATTCAGGTGGACCTGTTGCAACAATGAGAAGTACAAAATGTCATGTCAAAACCAACTTTACAATGTCGGTGTGGGGGGGAGGGGGGTATAATTGGGTGGGGGGAGGGGGGAGGCTGGGAAGGGAGGTGAAGGGTAAACAAAGGAGGAGGCTGCAATGCTTGGTAAGAAATGTATGCATTATCCTGCCCATGTAATTGTAGCCCCTCTGTACAGTATGTTCTCAAATAAAATAAAATTAAATTTAAAAAAAAATCTCAACTATAACACTGACTAGTTTTATCAGTAAATTCTATTCCCACATCTAGAAAATGAAGATAATAACATGCCTACAATTTAAATAGTTGTTATGAACTATAAATAAGCATTATTTATAAAGTGCCTAGTGACTTGCATATACTGCCACATAAGAGCTGAGATTGTAGCACAAGGGTAGAGAATATGTTTGGCATGCATGAGGCACTGGGTTCAATCTCCACCACCTAATATGCAATATGCGTGTGTGTGTGTGTGTGTGTGTGTGTGTGTGTGTGTGTGTGTGTGTGTGTGTGTGTGTGTGTGTGTGTGTGTGTGTGTGTGTGTGTGTGTGTGTGTGTGTGTGTGTGTGTGTGTGTGTGTATTCTCACCCATGGAGAGAGGCTTTAGCATTTGATATGCTGTGCATAAGTCAACACACCATACTCTTACTAGTAGTTCAAATACAGATATAGACCACAGGTGGATGATTCCTGATGAAGTAAAGTCTATTTGACATGTGTCTTAGAAGAACCTCATGGTTCAATGTTAAAGAAGAGACTGAATTAAATATAAAGGTTAATTGCAGCACTACTTTCTTGGCTGCTAATCACAAATCTGTATTTTACAATTAAATATTCATGTTAGAGAGATATTTATGCCTAAAGAAGTTATGTAACAGAATGGCAATTCTTGCTTTAGACAAAACAACATATGGAAAAATAACTGCTAGAACATTAATGAATATTAAGACTATAATCTATCATAAATGACAGTAGCTCTTTAGTTTGACCTTTGTAATTTTTTCATAATTTTCTCAACCTTTGGAAAATCTTATATCTATATACTACCATATGGAATGAATAATCAGAATCTACATATCTTCAGCTAAATAAATGATTCAGGAAAAATGGCTTTTTTATGAAACAAATCACTAAAACACTTAAGAAGTGTTCAGAGGAATGAATATATGGAGTTCCATTATACTAGCCTCTCTCCTTTTCATTTCTGAAACATTTCATAATAAACCCCTTACAATATATGTCAATGAAGAGATAATTTAATTATAAATAGTATTTAAAACCCTACATTTCAAACAAGGGACTTTTTGGAAACTGTATTTTCTCCAAAGATTCAGGTGTCTTCACAGCTTCAGTTCTTAAAAATATAGGAGTTTCAGGATTTCGTGAAAAAATTTCAGCCCTTTCTTCTACTTTGTCACTAGTATTTTCTATTGACTTTCCAAAGTGTTCTGTACATGTAGCCTGCAAATTCAAAGTAACAGAAAACTTTAGTAATAAATGTTACTGTATTAATAAAATGACATAAAATGTACAAAGTAGGAAATCAACAAATTGTTATCATTTCACAGATAAAATAAGTAAATTAAAAAAACAGTAAACTGGTACTATATATTCAAAAAGTTAAAAAGCTAGTTATTTTAATTATTTTTCTCTTCTTCCTGGCTCCCATCTTCCTTACCCCTATCTAAAAAAAAAGTCAGTGACAAACTGATCATATTGAAATTGAAGAAAGTATTTAAGAGTAATTTTCTTTAAAATTACAACATTGTACTCTGGAAAAATTGTCTATTAACTTATATTTAAGCAATTTTGCTTTCACTTGGTTCATGTTATAGTCTGAATCTGAAATGTTCTTCTTCAAAGACCCAACTGTTAAAGGCTTGTGTCCCAGCTTGGGACTATTTGCAAATTCTAATTATCTTTAGGTCATTGGGGGGCAGGAAGAAGTATGCCTTGGAAGGGGATTATGAGACCTTAGTCACTTCCTCTTTTTTTTCACTTCCTAGCCATGATGTGAGGTAGTGTGCTGCCACAGGCCCAAAGCAATGATCAGGGACTGCACCTCTAAACTGTGAACCAAGACAAATCTTTTATCTTCATAGTTGGTTATCTCAGACAGCTATTATTTCATATAACTGTTAACAGGAAGATGTTAACACAAATTATATTCCTGTCCTTTTTTTAGGCCATTTTCTTTCTCTCTCTCTCTCTCTCTCTCTCTCTCTCTCTCTCTCTCTCTCTCTCTCTCTCTCTCTCTCTCTCTCGTCAGTCATGGGGGGGCTTGAACTCTGGGACTAGCGTTGTCCCTCAGCTCTTCAGCTCAAGGCTAGCATTCTATCATTGAGCCACAGCACCACTTCTGGTTTTCTGAGTGGTTTATTAGAGATAAGTGTCTCACAGATTTTCCTGCTCAGGCTGGCTTTGAACCGCAATCCTTAGATCTCAGCTTCCTGAGTAGTTAGGATTACAGGTGTGAGCCACCAGCACCCAGCTTCTTTACCTTTTCTATAAATATTGAGAACCTAAATACTAATTTTCCTGTTTATGGTTTTGTAGGCCAGAGATGTTATTCCTTAGATACATACTCACTACAACAAATTCTTTTACAGAAATAATTTGGGTTTGTTAAAAAAATTAAATGTACATTTTACCTGAATTTCCTTACAGCAAAATTGTATTATGTAATTGCCCTTATTTTAACCCTTATTAGCTATGGTAAAGTTGATATACATTGTTAAAATGTGTTATGATTAATGTTTTCTAATATTCAAAAATACTTTTTCAATACTTTTACAGCAACAACTGGTCTTGAATTGTAGTAGCAAATAATTTAGTCTTATTAAACAATTTTTCTTTCAATTATAATGTTATATCAATATATTATCACTTATTAATGATAATTTTTGTATTTTTAATGTAAACTTCTGTGGCTGCATTTTTGAATCTGAAAAATAGAATCTGTATCTCTCCAGAATTCTGATTATCAACCAAATAACAGCTCATGTAAATTTCATTGTACTAAATGTAAGCTTAAAATGGAAACAGAGTAAAGGGGCTGGGAAGGTAGATCAGTGGTAGAGTGCTTGCCTCACTTGCATGAGGCCCTGGGTTTGATTCCTCAGCACCACATAAGCAGAAAAAGCCAGAAGTGGCACTGTGGCTCAGGTGGTAGAGTGCTAGCCTTGAGCTAAAGAGCTCAGAGACAGTGCCCAGGCCCAGAGCTCAAGCCCCACGACTGCCCCCCCCAAAAAATGGAAATGGAATATAAAATTAGAATGTTTTTCTTAGAAATCAGAAATCAAACATCTGACTTACTTGTGAAGAAGTACAGCTTGATTCTCTCAATTGTCTTACCATCCCTTTATCTCCACATTCTGCATCTGTTATATAAGAAAAAAACTATTGTTCTTTTTCAATTTTATTGTAAAATAACATATTAGTCTAGGTGTATGAAGGTATGAAGTTTAACTTGCAATTTTATATGACCCAACACAATAAATACATAAAAGAACAAAACATAATATTTATAGTTTAACAAACAAAATTGTAAAAACACTCACATGGCCACCACTAAGTTGAGGAAATCAAGCATCGTGAACACTACAAAAAGTCTCATACTCTCCATATTCTCCTTCCTCAGAAGTAATCCCAGGGCTGGAAATGTGGCCTAGTGGTAGAGTGCTTGCCTAGCGTGCAAGAAGCCCTGGGTTCGATTCCTCAGTACCACATACACAGAAAAAGCTGGAAGTGGTGTTGTGGTTCAAGTGGTAGAGTGCTAGCCTTGAGCAAAAGCAGTTCAGGGACAGTGCCCAGGCCCTGAGTTCAAGTTCTAGGACTGACAAAAAAAAAAGTTATCCCTACTCTGACTTTTGTGATACTCATTTCCTAACTTGTATATGATAAACCATAAAAATAATTTTTTTCTGTTTTAAAATGTCAAATGGGATAGTATCATATGCTATTATCGCTTTGCTTTATTTAGCAATATGCATGTAAAATTGATCAATATAAACATATTGCTGAATTTAAATATATTGTTGAATATAAACATAATTTTCTCATTCTTAAGTATTTTGTCATTCATATGCTATCTATGCATTCTAATGCAACTGAGCATTTTTGATGTTTCTCTTTTAAAGTTATTACAATATTGTAGCATTCTCTTAGATACATCCTTGTATATATTTAGCTATATTTCTCTAAATATCTACTTAAGAATAGAATAGGTAGAATTAGGAAGTATACATTATGTCTATATTCTAAGACCAGAGAGTTGTGTCAGTTTTTGTTCTGACAACTAGCCATTCTAGAAATCATTTAATCCCACCAAACAAACTATTAAGTTCAATTATAATTTAGGTAGGGTTTCAATTATATAGTTGTTTATAAAGGACAGTTCCCTATTGTCCTACATTCTCAGCAGCATTACTTTTTAATACTTAATGTGGTCAGACTTTTGAATTTTACTAATCTAGAGATGTGTAAGGATATCTCACTGTAGTTTTTACAGTTCCATGAGTTGCTGAGCATCTTTTCATGTTTATTTGCCACACAAATTGCTCTTTTTAAAGTGCTTATTCACATATTTTACATATCACTTCAAATTGGGTTGTCTTTTCCTTCTTTTCTTATATGGAATGCTTCATGAATGTGCGAAACTTTTAGACAGGAGCTATGCTAATCTTCTCTGTATCATACCAAATTTAGTCTATGAGCTGCTGAAGTAAAAATGTACTTTTTTTTCTTGATTAATAGTTCTTTCACATCGTGTGGACTACACCAGTTGTGAGGCTTGAACTCTGGGCCTGGGCGCCTATCCCTTAGCTCTTCAGCTCAAGGTAAGCACTCTATCATTTGAACCGCAGTGCCACTTCTGGGTTTTGGAGTGGTTTATTGGAGATAAGAGTCTCATGGACTTTCCTGCCTGGATTGGCTTTGAACCATGATCCTCAAATCTCAGTCTCCTGAGTAGGATTACAAGCATCAGCCACTGACACCCGGCTAGATTACTCTTTTTGACAGTTTTATATACTGCAAATATATCTTTTGACATGATGACTCACCTTCTATTCTTTATGGTATCTTTTGATTTAAAAAATTCTTAATTTTAATTTAGTTAAGTTTTCTTTTATAATTAGGCTTTTTAATTATTTAAAAATCCTTTAAAAAAAACTTCAAAGGATTAGGAGAGGAAAAACTGGGGGGAACAAAGGGAAGGGTGACATTGACCAAAATTCATTATACTCATAACCTGACTTATGGCTATGTAAAGTCTTTCTACAATTACTTAATGATGAAAATTTTTTTTAAACTTCAAAGGATTCTAAAAATCCTTTCCTATACAGAAGTCATGCATCTGTTTCTCTATGTGATTTTTGAAAAGCTTTGTATTTTGAGTCACAATTATCACTTTTCTCCATGTATTTCATCACATTGTGGGTATAGAGGTTGCTAAAAGTTATCTTTTTATTTTCCAAAATAATTATATGTCTTCATCACACGTGTTCAACAACAGGTAAAACTATGTCATTTATATACATTTCCAACTTTTTATTTCAAGGATGTATTGTTCCTAGATATTAGATATTGCTCCTGTCTAGTACTTTCAGCTTGGTATATAGAAAGGATATAAACATCTAGAACATCTAGAATATATAGTTATGAATATACATCTTACAGAGAAAAATGTAGGGAGACTATTTATCTTTGTGGAAAAAGCATGGTTTTTTGGATGAATCCCATAAAAAAATATTGATACATTATAACCATTCTGTCAAGTACTTGTGGCTCATATCTGTAATCCTAGTTAGGCAGGATCTGATGTTCATGGTTTGAAGTCAGTCCAGGCAAAAACATCTATGAGATTTACCTCCAATCTGTCCCCCAAAAAGCCAGAAGTGGAGGTATGGCTCAAGTGGTAAAGTGCTAAACTTGAGCAAAAAAGCCAAGTAAGAGTTGGAGGCCTTAAGTTCAAGTTCTAGTACCAGAAACAAAAAAACTGACCATTCTGAAAATGCATATATCTACAATATTTTCATGCTTTCAGAATGAGGTATTTCCAAAATAAAAGTCCATAATCAAACGAGATTTGAAGATATTTACATAGCATAATGTGTGGGATAATTTTATGTATTAATGCATTTCCAAATACGTATAATATATGACACATATACATATTCTTATAGGTATTTATATACATATAGACATATGCCATATAGGTGTACATATGAGATACATAAGAAGAGAGAAAAAAGTATTTTCAAAGATGTGTCAAAATCCCAATAGCTAGCTGATTTGAGAATAACAAATGCATATATATATTCTATGAGCCCTCTATTATTTTATCCAGAGAAAATGGCCCAAGATGGTAAAACATTAGTGCAAAAGAATATAGTATTATTTATAATAGCAAAAAATTCTAGAAACAACCAAATATTTAATGTGAGAAAATGGCTAAATAAATTATGGTGTATTCACACAACAGACCATTATACAGTTATTCCAAATAAAACCAATGACCTAGAGAAACAAGCTCAATAGTGTATCAAGTAGGGACACAAAGGATGTAAAATTATATGAGACATGATTCAAATTTAGGATGAAAAAATATGTATAGACTAAAAATATGCACAAGTAAGTATGGGCATCAGCTATGTCTATGTGATGGTATTTTTGTTTCTTTTAGATTTTTGTTTTCCAAACTTCCTACAAGGAAATGCATTTAGAAGAACATGTACTTTAATGCTTGGCCTGTGTGGGCAATTACCAAAGATAAAAATATCCAAATAATTTATTTGAATAATATGTATACATATATATAGTTACTTTTACTTAGGAAAAATATAAAAAGCAAATACCTGAAATGCCTGTATTTTCTTTTTCAAACCACTGATTACAGCTTGCTTTTTTCTGTAAATTTAATCTAAAATACAATAAGCATAACTTTGTATTATTTCCTTAGTTGGTATTTATTAGCCATTCCTTCCCTCCCCTCCCCTTCCTTTCTTTCCTCTCCCTCCCTTTCTTCCCCTTTCCTTCTTCTTCTGCTTCCTTCCTGCCTTTTCCCTTGCTATTCCCCTTTGCCTTTCTCCTCCCTTTCCTCCCTCTTTCCCCCTTTCCCTCCCTCCCTCTCTCCCTCCCTTCCTTCTTTCCTTCCTTCCTTCCTTCCTTCCTTCTCTTTCTGTGTTGCTCTACCACTGAGATACATCCCTAGTCCCCAAGAATTTTATTTTAAAAAGTTACCTGAATTGCAAAGAATTTTGTGAACTTTTAATAGCTGTAATATCACTCATAGCAGAGTCATTAAATACCTGCAAGAAATTAAGCATTATAATTGGCTATATAAAACAATAAGCATATGCCATAAACTGCTCAGAGCTGTCTCAGATTAACATTTCACTCCCCTATCATCATCAATCATTATCAACATCAACAACTACAAATATTTACTACTACACTCAAAACAAAGTAAATACGGAGAAACAAAAAGAGACTCTCAGGCTAGCCAGGAATAGTGGTATGCATCTGTAATTACACCTACTTGGAGGTAGAGATTGAAAAGATTGTTCTAAGAGGTCAGTCCTGCCAAAAAAGTTAGCAACATACCCAACTCAGCCAACAGATTGGATGTGGTGGCAGATGCCCATAGTTTTACCTGCATGAAAGGCACAGGTAAGAGCTTCAAGCTAAAGCCTGGCCCCAGGCAAAAATGGAAGACTATCTTATAATAATAATAAAAACAGCTGGATGCAGGTAGCTCATACCTGTACTCCTAACCACTTGGGAGGATGAGATCTGAGGATCTTGGTTCATAGCAAGTCTAGGTAGGAAAATCCGTGAAATTCTTATTTCCAAGTAATCACCAAAAAGCCAGAAGTAGAACTGTGACTCAAGTAGCAGAGTGCTAGCCTTGAGCAAAAAAGCTCAGGGACAGTGCCCAAGGTCCAAAGTTCAAACTCCAAGACCAGCACACATACACACATACAAAAAAAAATAACAATAATTAAAAATAACTGAAAGCAAAAGGATGTGACTTAAGAGGTAGAGTGCCTGCCTAATAAGCACATGGTCCCGATGTCCAAGCCCAACACTAACAAGAGCAACAGAAAAAGACTCAGAATTTGATGGGTTTTGTTTTCTTTTTTTGTCAGTTGTGGGGCACTATCCCAGAGGTCTTTTGCTCAAGGCTAGTGCTCTACCACTTTGAGCCATAGTGCTACTTGAATTTTCTGGTGGTTAACTGGAGATAGTCTCAAGACTTTACTGCCCAGGCTGGCTTTGAACTGTGATCTCGGATCTCAGCCTCTTAAGTAGCTAGGATTACTGGTGTGGGTCACCGGCACCAGGCTAGAATTTGATCTTTTTAAAAAATATGATAACCATTTGGGGCAAAATTTCTACATTTAAGGTAATGCTTTAAAATTTTTATACTGACCATATTCATGACTAATCAAGTAGATGTTTTCTCAAATGATTACTTGATTTCATTTTTCAAACAGAATATCATGGTTTTTGCCTAGGTGAATGGAAACCTAAGTCTTCCTACTTATACCTCCCACATAGCTGGGATGATGGGTGTGAACACAATTAATCACTTCGTCTGTGGCTGAGATGGCATCTTGCTAACTTTTTGCTGAGGTTAGCCTCAAACTACAATCTTTATCTTTACCTCCCAGAAAATTGGAAAAGATGTAATCTCATCTGGTCCAGTCTGATTTCTATAGTCTTCCTTCCTTTATAATCTCTCAATCTGAATACAGGAAAGGAAAACAAAGCCTGAACTTTCTTTTTTATGTATATATGAAAGAACTAGGATTTCATTTTTAATTTTACTTTAATATTGTTTAAAACACCACTTTATTATTTCAAGCCTTTCATTTTTCCTGAGTGACTCATTTTAACAATCCCCAATTTTTTTTGTTAATAGACTCAAAATGTAAGGATCTTTTTTTTTAAAGCAAAGTTCATCTTTTTTATTTTTGTTAAACAGAGTAATGTAATCTATCATTTTATTGTGCTTTTTATAATAAGTGTCAGTCTCCTTTAAAGAACAAATTCAGTTATTGGTTTGATGTATGTTTTAAACAATACATTTTTGTATATGACTCCCTGACAAAGTTTAGAACCAAGAAGTAAGCTTGCTTGCTATATGTATTTTATTACTAATAAATATGGTGAATCAGTCCTACAAAATAATTGTAACAAATTACACACACACCCAAAAATCTTAATCTCACAAAGTTGTACTGAGATTTTTGAATGTTGGTTATCTTATAAATGAAAGTAGATATACTTCTGTAGTCAAGAATCTTTTTATAGGGGGGTAGGGGGTTAGAGGTGTTAGGGGATGGGAGATGGGAAGGGATGGAAGGGGAAACAAAAGAGGAGGCAACAAAGCTTGCTAAGAAATGTACTCATTACCTTGCCCATGTAATTGTAACCCCTCTGTATGGTATTTTCACAATAAAAAAATTTTTTAAAAATAAATAAAGAAAGAAAGAATCTTTTTATTTCAGTGACCCCATTTCTTTTCTGTTATTTGCCTTCTTATAAACTCTGTATTTCTCAACATCTGAAGACAGAGATAGTCTTCTACCTATGTTCTGACCAATGAAATGATAACATAAATTGCTTAAAAAGGGTCTAGCTTCACTTTTATTGTCTCCATAAATTTTAAGAATCACTATATGGTTTTTTTTGTTTTTTGTTTTTTTGGTCACGGAGCTTGAACTCTGGGCCTGGGCGCTGTCCCTCAGCTCTTCAGCTCAAGGCTGGAGCTCAACCACTGGAGCCACAGTGCCACTTCTGGTTTTCTGAGTGGTTTATTGAAGATAAGGGTCTCATGGACTTTTCTTGCCCTGGCTAGCTTTGAACGGTTATCCTCAGATCTCAGCCTCCTGAGTAGCTAGAATTACAGGCATGAGCCATGGGCGCCTGGCTCATACTGTCATATTTTAACTACTCTAGTGTCTTTTGTTGTACAGGCTTTTTATTTTGACATTGCAAATTGATCAATTTGTCTTTTCCAGAACCACACTGTGCTTTGCTAATATTTAAGAAATAGCTGGGTGCTTGTGGCTCACACCTGTAATCCTAGCTTCTCAGGAGGCTGAGATCTGAGGATCATGGTTAAAAACCAAGAAAGGGCAAGAAAGTCCATGAAACATTTATCTCTAATTAATCACCAGAAAACTGGAAGTAGTGCTGTGGCTCAAGGTAGTAGAGCACTTAGCCTTGAGCAAAAGAGCTCAGAGATAGTACCCATCTCCTAGTTCAAGCTCTACAACCAACAAACATAATTTTTTAAATATAAAAATATATGTAGCTGGGCACCAGTGGCTCACACCTGTAATCCTAGCTACTTAGCTCAAGAGATAGAGTGCCAGCTTTAAGTGAAAAAGATAAGGATATTTTAAAGATGGTACTAACTGAATCACATATTTATGGTTCAGAAATATATCTAGTCTTGTTTTCTATTTAAATGCTTTATAGCTGCTCTATTCTCCCCCATTCTTCTATCTCTTATTGACTAATTTGCTTTATTTTTTTACTGTCTTAAAATTTTATGCCTTCCTTTTCTCTTTTGATGGTTATCCTTAAATATTTAACACATGTTCAAATCTTTGCATTTTCCACCAACATATAAAATTAATCATTATTCAAGCATTCTCCCTGTCTCCATTCCCAGCTCCATCCCACACCCCCCAATAGTTTAAATAAATTGTTTTCTTCTTTTATCTTCTTTCCTCACTTCAAACTGACATAATCAGGACTTTTAGTACCAGAATTTTAGATTTTATACTTACTATTTACTTAGACTTAAATTTCATTAATTATCTTAGTTACCTTTACCACTTAGTTATATTATTAACTGTGAACTGGTGGAATGACTTATATTTTTCATCAAAAACCCTCTGGACTGTTTTCAGGGAGAACAAAGGGAAACAATGATGTGCAAAATCAGTAATTAGTTTTCTGGTGGTAAATTCCTTGTAGTTCACAAGTATCAAGAAGTACCAACTTGTCTTTCTCACTTAAACTCATTGCTTCCACCTGAAGAAAGTCATCCCACTGCTCATACCAGACTAAAATCAGAATGGATATGGAAGAAACAATGATTAACTAGGTTACTGAAGTAACCTAACCAATTACCCTAATCATTGTTCCTGGATCTCTCTGTTGTGGAAAATGCATATACCAGGAGATAATTTCCTTCTTCAAATCAATCCTTCTTTCTTATTTCAGAGATTTTTCTTTTTGTCAGTCCTGGGGCTTGAACTCTGGGCCTGAGCACTGTCCCTCAGCTCTTCAGCTCAAGGTGAGCGCTATACCACTTGAGCCACAGCACCACTTCTGGATTTCTGAGTGGTTTATTGGAGATAAGAGTTTCATGGACTTCCCTTCCCGGGCTGGCTTTGAACTGCGATCCTCAGATCTCAGCCTCCTGATTACAGGTGTGAGCCACCAGCTCCCAGCCATTATTTCAGAGATTTTTCTAAGTTTCTGGTCTACTAGGCACAGGGCTTGGCATTTTTTTTTATTATTTTATTGTTTTTATTAAGGTATTATACAGAAGGATTACCATTTCACAATTCAGGTAATACACACATTTCTCTTTTGAACAATTTCACCCTTCCTTCACTTTCCCCCAGTTTTGCCCTCCTGTCCCTGCTCACAAGGTGAATAGTTCATTTTCCAATATTCCACCTAGTGTATACTGAATATCATGATTGCATTTGTTCATCTTTCCTCCCTCCTTTTCTGTATCCCACATTTCCCACCCCTCCCCCACAAAAAAAAAGCAGAAGGGGAAACAAAGAAAAAAGAAGCACACACAAACACTACCACTAATATAAACAACCCATGTTTCTGTTTCCTGGAATTCCTTTCAATAAGTAGTATTTTAAAAGTTTAGGGGCGTTTTGCCTTTGGGTTCCTCACCTACTGGTATCCTCTAGTCTGACTGTGTGTGAATAGCTAGAGTTGTGTATAGGTTATTATGTCAGGGTTTGGTATTTTAAAGTATCATTTTTCTTACTTTAATGGACTTGTTACAGTATATGTTCAGAATACTGACATGTTAATATTTTAAGCTAGGCACCGGTGGCTCATGCCTGTAATCCTAGCTACTCAGAAGGCTGAAATCAGAGAATTGTGATTCCAAGCCAGCCTGGGCAGGAAAGTCTGTGAGACTCTTATCTCAAATAAACCATAAAAAACTGGAAGTGATACTGTGGTTCAAATGGTAGAGTGCTCGCCTTGAGCTGAAGAGCTGAGGGATGGCGCCAAGGCCCAGAGTTCAAGCCCCACAACCAACCGAAAAGAAAATTTTAAATTTTAGACCCTGAGGTTATACTAATGAAAGACTTAATTAACAGACATTCAACCTCTGTATTCCAAATGCAGAATGTTCATTATTTCATATAATGAAAGCAAACATCTGTGCTGTTAAAAAATAAATAGCTACCTGGATATCATTTTCTTTTTGTCTGAAGTCAGCACTCACAATCTTTGACTGTTTGATGGCATTTTCTTCTTCATCTAATTCTGGAAGACAGAATTAAACATGATCTCCAACCATCCTTCCATCTTTTCCTCCAGTTTTTCCCTTCCTCCCTCCCTTTTTCTTTCTTCATTTTTAGTGGTGAGAATAAGATGCTAAGCTTGCATTCTTCCACTGAGCCTACATCCCAGCCTTTATCTCTAACATTTAATCTAAATTTGTACCTTAGAAAATCAGGTCTAAAACTACAACCAATTCCCCTAAAAACAGGAACAGGGCAAGGATGCCCACTTCCTCCACTCCTCTTTTATAAAGTTCTGGAATCCTTAGCCAGAGCAATAGGCAAGAAAAAGACATTAAAGGGATCTGCATAGGGAAGGAAGAAGTTAAACTATCTCTTTTTTGCAGATGACATAATTTTATATCTTAATGATCCCAAAAGGTCCATCCCCAAACTCTTAGAGCTAATAAACCACTTCAACGAAGTAGCAGGATATAAAATTAACCCACAAAAATCAGTCGCCTTTCTGTACAGCAACAATGTACAAGCAGAAAGGGAAATCAAGGAAAAAAACCCATTCACAATAATCTCAAAAAAAGTATCTAGGAATTAACCTAACCAAAGATGTAAAGGGTCTATTTCATGAAAACTATAAAACCCTTAAAAAAGTAAACATAGAAGATACCAGGAAATGGAAAGACCTCCCATGTTCCTGGATAGACAGAATTAATATAGTGAAAATAGCCATACTGCCAAAATTGATATAAATAGACAATGCAATTCCCATTAAAATCCCAATGATGTACTTTACTGAAATAGAGAAAACAGTCCAAAAATTCATATGGAACAACAAGACCTAGAATAGCCAAAGCAATTCTAGGCAAAAGAAAGAATGCAGGAAGGATCACGATACTGAATTTCAAGCTCTACTATAGAGCCATAATAACAAAGGCAGCTTGGTACTGGCACAAAAAGAGACTTCAAGACCAATGGAACAGATTAGAGGACCCAGAAATAAAGCCCCATATGTGGCAGTTGATATTTCACAAAGGAGCCAAAGACATACAGTGGAAGAATCATAATCTCTTCAACTACTGGTGTTGGGAAAACTGGGTGACCACATGCAGAAATCTAAAAGTTGACCCTAGCCTGTCACCATGCACTACCATCAACTCAAAATGGATGAAAGACCTTAACATCAAACCTGATATTCTGAAACTACTGCAGCATAGAGTAGGAAAGACACTTGAACTTATAGGCACAGGCAGGAACTTCCTGAACGGAGTCCCAGGGTCAAAACAAATTGGAGAGAGACTTGATAGATGGGACTACCTTAAAGTAAAAAGTTTTCTGCACAGATAAAGAAATAGTAACCAAACTAGAAAGAAAGCCAAATATTTGGGAAAAAATATTTACCAGCAATATATCAGACAAGGGTCTAATATCCATTACATACAGGGAACTCAAGAAACTAACCCCTCACAAATCTAACAAACCAATCATGAAACGGGCAAGGGAACTAAGAGAGACTTCTCAGAAGAAGAGATTAAAATGGCAAAGAAACACATGAGGAAATGTTCATCATCCCTGGCTGTAAAGGAAATGCAAATAAAAACAACCCTGAGATACCACCTTACCCCAGTCAGAATGGCACACATCCTAAATTCAACCAATGACAAATTCTGGAGGGGATGCAGAGAAAGATGACTCTACTGCATTGCTGGTGGGAATGTACACTAATACAACCACTTTGGAAAGCAGTCTGGAGGTACCTCAGAAAGCTAACTATTGACCTCCCTTATGACCCAGTCATACCACTCTGAGGCATCTACCCTGAACAGGAACCAGTACACAAAGACACATGCATCTCCATGTTTATTGCAACACTGTTCACAATAGCCAAGATTTTGGAACAACCCAAATGCCCCACTACTGATAAGTGGATACAAAAACTGTGGTACCTATATACAATAGAATATTATGCAGCCATTAGAAAGGACAACATAATGGCATTTGCAGGGAAATGGATGGAACTAGAGCAAACTATTTTGAGCGAGGTAAGCCAAGAACAAAGAGACAAATGGCACAAGGTCTCCCTGATACGTGGATGCTAAAGCCAAAATCCAAGAAGATATGGCAAAGTAAACAAGACTCAAGAAACAAAGGACAGCCACTCATTTTGTCATATCATTACTAAATGACTCCATGTTCTTGACCATATATATGGTAGATATATGCACGCAAAGGAGGGAAGCCAGGAGGAGGACACAGAATAAGTGGGAAATGGAACAACATACAACAAAGGGGACCATCAGCTGCACTGGACATAGAAGAAAAAGAACTAAGCAACCCAAAGACGGCGATGGGAAGGGCGGAATGAGAGGGAAAGAGGGAACAGCCTACACTAAGCAAAAGGAAAGAAATCTAAACATCACCCGATGTGGAAGAAATAATTTGTATTGTCAAAGCTCATAGAATTCACAAACTTTATAGACTATGATAATGACAATTTGCCTTGTGAAGGTTAAAATGTATTTGTGTCTTTAACTAAGTATCGCTATTCCTCTATACTGTGAAATATGTGAAATTTATGTAATCTAATCTCAATTTTAAAAGAAAAGTGAGAAAAGAGATGGGTTAGGAGCGATGGGTGACAATGTTGTCAGAAACTTTGTATTCATATACTGTTTTGTAGAATGGGAACTTCTTTGTACAACTACTTCAAGATATAATAATAAAAAAAATGTTTTAAAAAAGAAACTCAGGTCTAAATGAGTATCTAAGATTCAGAATTATTTAAAACTCTTTTTTTTGGGGGGGGGTCCAGTCATGGGGCCTGAACTCTGGGCCTGGGCGCTGTCCCTCAGCTCTTCAGCTGAAGGCTAGCGCTCTACCACTTGAGCCACAGCGCCACTTCCGGCTTTTTTCTTTTTTCTTATGTGGTGCTGAGGAATTGAACCCAGGGCCTCTGGCATGCAAGGCATGCGCTCTACCACTGAGCCACCTTCCCAGCCCCTTATTTAATAATTCAGGGCTATTAGACTAAATGAAAAAAACTACATCATTTTAATGAATAACCAAAGAAGAGTAGTGATACTAATGATATGGAACAAATAAAACAGCTAATGTAGTCAGTCTAACACAATGTAGTTAATCTAATCTGGAGACCAACTGGAATGAAATATGATTCTCATACTTTGGTGACCAAGTTACAAATACTATTAACACAAGTTAATAGTATTAACTCCCACTTAAATCACATATACTGATAATATACAATATCTTAACTAAAATGTGTATATTTATTTATCCTCCTCTGACTGCTATCAAACCAGAACACTTTCAAAATTTCTTCATTGTCTTTAAGTCATTGCACAAAGAAGACACCATTTAACAGAGCAGTTTATGAATACAATGCATTTTTTTTCCTGGGGCATAAACTCAGGGCCTGGGACCTGTCCCTGAGCTTCTTTCGCTCAAGGCTAGCACTCTACCACTTGAGCCACAGAGACACTACCGGCTTTTTCTGTGTATGTGCTATTAAAAAATTGAACCCAGGACTTCATGCATGCTAGGCAAGCACTCTACACTAAGCCCATTAATACAATGTTCATCTTGATCAGCGTCATCCCCTTCAATCTTCTCACCCCCTTCCTCCCACTTCAACCCACTCCTTCCCTTAATTTTCATATACAATTGTTGACTCATTTTAATGTATCTGAAAATAATTTCTTTCTAAAAAAAAAAGACAGATGTGAAGTTCAGATCTTATTGGTCTCAGAAGTATTCACAATAGTACTTTCCTGAGTCTACAGATCCCAGAACTGTTTTCTTGCTTATACCAAATGATAACTAAAAGTCATTTTGATTTCTTTAGTGTTTGCAAAGGAAAATAAAGTTTTTAAATAAGAAACAATTCTGTACCTGTAACTCTTGGTCTTGAAGAATGTATCTTTATTGGTCTTAGTAATTTCTGAGTTTCATAGGGAAGAAATAATTGACTGCTTTGTGGAGGGTTGTTCAATACAAGCACATGTTCATCTTTTTCAAAAACTCTAAAGAGAAAAGTGGATTGCATTCGATATTAGCCAAGTAAATATTAATATATTTTAAATCTAGAAGGAAGGGCTGGGAAGCTGGCTCAAGGGAGAATGCTTGCCTAGCATGCATGAGGCCCTGGGTTCGTTTCCTCAGCACCCATAAACAGAAAAGGAAGTGGTGCTGTGGCTCAAGTGGTACAGCACTAGCCTTGAGCTGAAGAGCTGAGGGACAGTGCCCAGGCCCAGAGTTCAGGCCCCACGACTGACAAAAAAAATCTAGAAGGAATATTTAGGTTTTATATAGTTAAAAACTCTTTATATTTGCAGATAATGAACTGAGTTCCAAAAAATTTAACAGACTTGCTGAATATTATTAAATTACTTGGTAATAGTGCCAATGCTAACTATACTTTACCTAATTAAGTCCAGTGCTCAGTATAACTTTTTATTTTTAGAATATACCCAGTTTTTTTTTGTTTTTTTTTTTGGGGGGGGGGTCTGGTCCTGGGGCCTGAACTCTGGGCCTGGGTGCTGTCCTTCAGTTCTTTATCTCAAGGCTAGCGCTCTACCACTTGAGCCACAGCGCCACTTCCAGCTTTCTTCTTTTTGCTTATGTGGTGCTGAGGAATTGAACCCAGGGCCTCAGGCATGCAAGGCAAGCGCTCTACCACTGAGCCAACTTCCCAGCCCAATATACCCAGTTTTAAAAGATGTTTTTAAACAGATCAGAAACCTGTTAAATGAAAACGTTAATCATAAATATCATCTTATATTTCGGATTACTTCAAATTTAAAAAAAACTAGAAGCAAATTAGCTAACATGAATATCATAAATGTTTGGGGGGATTGCTAGAAGAATAGTTCTGAGTTTTCTTAAATCAGAGAACTAGAATAAACACTATTAAAATACATCACACCTCTCTATCAGCAGGGGATATGGTTCAAGATCCCTAGTGGATAGCTGTAACCACAACTGTATCTCCCTTTGTCATCTCCTTCTCTTCCCACTTCTCATTCCTTCTCTCTTTCTCTCTTCCTCCCTCTCTATATGTTTATTTTTATTTAAAATTTGTAATTGCTAGTATAAAGGTAATGTACAGAAGGATTTTAGTTACATAAGTCAGGAAATGAGGCCATGTCTTTATGGACAGCATCGCCCTTTCCCTCACTCTCTCCCAGTTACATGTTTTTCATATATATTCTTATATATAATACACAAATTTAATGTCTCTTCCGTCTTAGCTAAGTACTCAGTACGCATTGTGCTACAACTTTTGCAATGTGAAGTGTAATAGAAAAACTAGCATAAATTTCTTTTTTTTCTTTTTGGTCATGGGCTTGAACTCAGGGCCTGGGCACTGTCCCTGAGCATTTTTGCTGAAGGGTAGCACTCTATCACTTAGAGCTACAGTGCCACTTCCAGTTTCCTGGTGGTTAACTGAAGATGAAGAGTCTCATAGTTTTTTCTGCCTGGACTGGCTTCACTCAGCCAGTACCTAGGATTACAGGTGTGAGCCACTGGAGCCTGGCCATGAAATTTCCTTTTCCTTCTTCACAACTGGGCAGACAGAAGATTCATTCTTATTAAAATATTTTAGCAACCTAAGAATATGACTGTTTTCTTAATTGAAAACTCTGACCTATTTAATTAAAGTACTTTATAGCTTTCTAATGGAAGAATCTAAATTATAAGCATCACTATTTTTGTACTTAGGGCCATTTTTAAATATAAGGGTCATCTGAATGCAGTACAATGAGACCACAATGGCCAACTTAATATAAGGCGATTAAAAGGCAAGTGGTATATACAACATAGATATACTGCACAAAGAGAAGACTCATATCCCCAGTAGAATAAAGATGCATTGAATTTTATCATACTACTCATGTGAAATTTATTTCTTAAATTTCCCATTTAATATTTTTGAACCACAGTTTTCCACAAGTAGGTGAAATAGAAAACAAAACTATGGATAAAGGGAAACTATTATCTATTAAGAAAAAAATGACCAGGTGTTTAGATCAGTTCTTTTCAATACAGGGCTTATATAATATTAAAATGTGAGTAAATAAAATTTTGTACATTTGCTTATTTTTCCAACCAATTTCGTTATAAATTAAAACCACCCTTCCATGGTGTGATATGTGGAGCTGAGGGACCAAGAAAAGAACAAATCCAAACAAGAGATCAGGGAAATTAACTCAAAAGGGAAATGTGTTGAAAAATCAGGATAAAGGCAGTGGAAAGGAATTTACAAACAACAACTAAAAGGATATGGGCAGAAAAAAATGGAATGTTTATTAGAAACAACAATAGTAATATGTCTCTCTGTTGTACAATAACAGGTAAAAAAAATATCTTCTTAAAGCCTTCATCAATGATGTCTAAAGTCTTACCATTACAACAAAGGACAAGAAAAAACATGATGCCCAAATACACAGAAGTGTACTGGAAGTTCATCTTTACTCTTTGTATGTCAAGCTGGTGACAGGATGATAAATAAGTGAATGCATTACTGTTCCTAGCATTGTTTCATGTTTACTACTACTGATGATTTGTCACAGAGAACTGGATAAACTATATAGTTGAGAGGTTATAGAATACACAAGTGCTGCTGCTTCAGCCCAATTTCTCTCAATATAATATCCTTCTTATTACTAATAAGAATATTCCAATAATATCTGTGTATAACTAAATTACTCAAAATTAAATTAATTTTATAAGAAAATAATAGAAAAATATCCTGCACAAAATTATATTTGAACAGACTTACAGAAAGATACTTTTAGATGCAGAATATGTTTACATAAGATCCATACCTTTCTTTCAATTCTTTTCTCTTTTCTATATTTTGGTTATTTTCTTCCAAAGTTTCTGAAAGATTCTTAGTTTCGTAAAGTCGTGCAATTTGCTAAAAAGAAAAGTGGGAAAGCAAAACAAAGTAATTACCTACAAAGCAATAGGGATATATGTTTTTCTTAACTAGTGGATATAATTTTTTCCTGTGGAATCAGATTTGCATTTTTGTAGTATTCGCTTTTACTGAAAGTTGTTAAGAGTCAAAATAAATATTAAACAATACCTCTTTACATATGTATTTTTAAATTTTTTGTGCCAGTCCTGGGTCTTGAACTCAGGGCTTGTGTGCTATCCTTGAGATTCTTTTTCCCAAGGCTAGCTTTCTATCACTTGAGCCACAGCCAGAGCTTCCAGCTTTTTCTGAGTTGTTTATTGGAAATAAGAGTCTCATGGACTTTTTCTGCCTGGGCTGGCTTCAAACCATGATCATCAGATCTCAGCCTCTTGTTTAGCTAGGATTACAGGCATGAGCCACCAATGCCAGGCCCTCTTTATATTTTTCTCAACACTAAATTAGCACATGGTAGATTTCAAGGAACTTCTATACTTAAAAGAGCAGGAAGCTGGGCACCAGTGGCTCATGCCTATAATCATGGTCACTCAGTAGGCTGAGATTTGAAGACTGGTTTGAAGGCAACACAATCAGGAAAAGTCCATGAGATTCTTATTTCCAACTAACAGCAAAAGCCAGAAGTGGATCCTGTGGCTCAACTGGTAGAGCTCTAGCCTTGAGCACAAAACCTCAGGGACAGTGCCCAGACCCTGAGTTCAAACCTTTAAGACTAGTACTAACAAAAAAAAATGAGGAGTAGGCAGAGGAAAGACATGAGGAAGAGAAAGAGAAGGTTGTGGAGGAAGAGGAGAAGAGAGGATGTTTAGGAGACAGATCATAGGAATATCACAGTTTGAGACCAACCCAGGCAAAAAAACTTACAAGACCCCATCTCAACCAGTAGATGTTGTTCAGAGGGGCAGAAAATGTAAATAGGAGCATCATAATCCAGGTAATTAACTCAAAACCCTGTGCAATAAACATCAAAATCACAAAAAGCTGGGGGCATGGCTCAAGTGGTAGAATATCTGCCTAACATATGCCAGGTCATTGCTGCTGCTAAAAATATAACAAAAAATTGTTATGAGCTAAGTAGACACTGACTCTTACATAGGGACATAATCACTACATATTTGGGGGGGGGGGTCCGGTCGTGGGGCCTGAACTCTGGGCCTGGGCGCTGTCACTCAGCTCTTCAGCTCAAGGCTAGCGCTCTACCACTTGAGCCACAGCACCACTTCCGGCTTTTTTCTTTTTGCTTATGTGGTGCTGAGGAATCGAACCCAGGGCCTCAGGCATGCAAGGCAAGCGCTCTACCACTGAGCCAACTTCCCAGCCCAGTCACTACATATTTTAAGAGAAATAAAATCTATTTTAATCTCTTTACTAAAATTACGTTATGCTGGATATGGTGGTAAATATATATAATTCCAGCTACGTAAGGGGTAGAGATAGGAAGATCACAAGTTCAGGGTGAGCAGGGGAAAGTTATGAGACACTGTCTCAGAAAGTGAATATATCAACAAAACAGCTAAGATTGTTGCTCAACAGATAGAGCACTTTCTAGAAAGCTCAAACACAAGTGCTTCCCCAATATGGCAAAAATAAAATGAAATAAAGTTATGTTACTGTTACTGTTATCTATTAATAACATATAATCTTTTGGGGAGACACAAAACTAGGGTTTGAACTCAGGGTCTTGTACTTGCCAGGCAAAGAGCCATATACCCAGTTCTTTCTCATTTCCGACTTTTCAAATAGGGTCTCATTTCTCTCCCAGGCCAGCTTATACTGTGATCTTCCTGTTTATGCTTCCTCATTAGCTTAGATAACAAGTATGCATCACCATGCCCAGGCAGGGATCTCATGAACTTTTTACTAGTGCTGGCATTGAACTGCAATGCTGATCTTAGCCTCCCAAGTAACTAGGATACAGGTATGAATCACCAAGCCTGGCTAATATATATTAACTTTAACATAATTTTCAAAAAAAATAAAAATTAGGTACTATATTCAAATTTTTCTCAAAATTGAGACATAGCTTTGATGGGTTCTTGAACCTATGCTAGTTAAAGCTACAACTAAATGACACCAATAATTATTACAAAAAATAGGTTAAACTATTCCTATAAGCTCTTTGAACATTATAATTGCAGAATTATATTTTTAAGATTAAAAATTTAAAACTACTTACAATTCTTCCCTCATCCACTTATTATTTGTACTGGTTCTGGGGATTGAACTCAAGGCCTTGAGCTCTTGCTTGGTTTATTCCACTTAAGGCTCATAACTCTCACCACTTGAACCAGACCTCCTTGTGGCTTTAAAGTAGTTAAAGAATCTCACAGATTTTTCCACCCAGACTGATTGTGAACCAAAGTACTCAAATATCAACCTTCTGAGTAGGTACAATTATGGGCATGAGCCATCAGCACCCAGCTCTTGTTCCCTTTTTTGAAATGCAACCCCTCTGTATACTGACTTAAAGATAATAAAAATAGGGGCTGGGAAGGTGGCTCAGTGGTAGAGCGCTTGCCTTGCATGCACGAGGTCCTGGGTTCAATTCCTCAGCACCACATAAGCAAAAAAGAAAAAACCGGAAATGGCACCGTGGCTCAAGTGGTAGAGCACTAGCCTTGAGCTGAAGAGCTGAGGGACAGCGTCCAGGCCCAGAGTTCAGGCCCCACGACTGGACCAAAAAAGAAAAGAAAAGAAAAGAAAAAAGCCGAAGTGGCTCTGTGGCTCAAGTAGTAGAGCACTAGCCTTGAGCTGAAGAGCTGAGGGACAGCGCCCAGGCCCAGAGTTCAGGCCCAGACCAGCAAAGAAAAAAGAAAAAAAAAAAAAAAAGAAAGCATAGTTGCCCTTTTTTTATCAGTCAGTCACAGGGCTTGAACTCTGGGCCTGGGTGCTGTCCCTGAGCTCTTCACTCAATGCCTGCACTCATCACTTGAGCCACAGCACCACTTCCAGTTTCCTTGTGATTAATTGGAGATAAGAGTCTCATGGACTTTCCTGCCCTGGCTGGTTTTGAACTGCAACCTCAGATCTCAGCCTCCTGAATAGCTAGGATTACAGGTGTGAACACTGGCACCCAGCCACAGTTGCCTTTTCAATGCCTTTAAATTTGTATTGTAGGTCTGGAACTATTCTCAGAAGTAGAGAACTTTCCTAACATGCAAGAGGGCTCTAGGTTTGACTCATGCACGCGTGCATACATACACACACAAACACTACACAATAAGTTCCTGTAACTAATCTACATTTTGTTGTTTTTCCTCATCTTCCTCAGACCCTAAAGAAAGCCAAACTATTCCTTAAAACTCAGAGTTAGAGTATATTTAATACCTGCTAGGTGCTGGTGGCTCATGCCTATAATCCTAGATACGCAGGAAGCTAATATATGAGGATATGAAGCATAGCCTGGGCAGGAGAGTCCTTGAGACTCTTATCTCCAACAAATTACAAAAAGCCAGAAGTAACCTGTGGTTCAAGTTGTAAAGTGTAAGCAAGTTGTAAAAAGGATCAAAAGAAAATATATTTTTATAATATATATTATATATTTCAATACCCAAAATATATTTTGCTTCAAAAGTAATTTGAGACAAATGCACTGACCTTTCTCTATATTTGTAATTCCTTACAACAGGATTTTAAAAATATTTTAACATAAACACTAGTCCATGCATTAGAAATATATAACAAAATACATACCTTGTTTAAAGAATTAATTTCCATTTCCATTTCATCTACTTCTTTCTTCAATTCAGATGATTTTTTGGTAATATTGTTGAAACTTTTAAGAATATTTTGTGTTTCATGTCTCAAATTAACTCTGTTCATGTTAAGGAACTATATCATTCAAGTAATATTATTTATATAAACAGTACATATTACTGATATGTACATTTAATATAAGCAATAAATAGTAAGAATGTCTGAAAACAAGATGGAAATAAGCTATGTTGTTTACATGTTATTTATTGAATTAATTTTTTTGTTTATTATTTTTTCTTTTGGCTAGTCCTGAGGCTTGAACTTAGCCTGGATGCTATCCTTGAGCTTCTTTGGTTCAAGGTTAGTGCTCTACCACTTGAGTCACAGTGCCACTTCTGGCTTTTTGTGAGTAGTTTATTGGAGCTAAGTCTCACAGACTTTTGCCTGGACTGGCTTCAAACTATAATCTTCAGGTCTCAGCTTCCTGAATAGCTAGGATTATAGGTATGAGCCAACAGCTTATTGAATTTTGTTTTGTTTTGGTCCTGGGGCTTGAACTCTGGGTCTGGGTACTGTCCCTGAGGTCTTCAGTTCTAGGCTAGCACTCTAGCACTTGAACCACACCACCACTTCCTGTTTTTCTGGTGCTAGCTGGAGATAAGACTCACGGACTTACCTGACTGATTTGACTTTGAACTGCGATCCTCAACTCTCAGCCTCCTGAGTAGCTAGGATTACAGGTGTGAGCTACCAGCACCTGGCCAGCTTACTGAATTTAAACATAACATTTCATCCCAAATACTCACTAGGATTTTTTTCCTTTCACTTAAATGTTTTCACAGCACTGTATTTTTCCTTTTTTGTGTGTGTGTAGGTTGTAGGGCTTTTTGACTCAGGGCCTAAGCACTGTCCCTGAGCTCTTTTACTCAAGGTTAGTGTTCTACCACTTTGAGACACAGCCCTACTTCTGGTTTTTGAATGGTTAATTAGGAATAAGAGTTTCATGGGAACTCTTTCTATCCTGGCTAGCTTCAAACCATAATTCTGAGATCTCAGCCTCCTAAGTAGCTAGGATTAAAGGTATGAGCCACCAGTGCCCGGCTTGTAGTTTTCTTCTTCTTCTGTTCTTTTTATATAAGTTCACTGTGCCATTTGACCATAACCTGAACTATTCAAGTTCAAATTTAACTTTTTACATTCCAATTATCTGTTCCAAAGTCATCAATGTATGTTGCAGAACTCAGAAGAGCTTCCTTCTGGGCTTTGTGTTCAAACTGTTTTATGCTCAATTTCAACTAAAGAATTTCTTAGCTATTAATAGATATCCTAGATGATTTTTAGATAATGCAACTTTCTAAGTTACTATACAATCTACTTAAGAGAATTTTAAAATACTCAACAGTGATCAAAATTCTAGTGAGAATTTATCCTACCTTCCCAATCCTGCCTTCAAAATATGATTGACATGTTAGCACACAAAACCCCAGGTGAATATGGTGCACCTGAACAACATAACATAAAGCTATGTTATTATCAAACTGGATCAAACTTAAATTTAATTATAGATGTTCAGATTCTAAATTCTAATTCTTTCTCTGTACCCATCTCTCTTCTTGCCTGTTATACAACTTTCTATCTCATCCTAACTCACATACAACTCCTTAAATCGTTGTTGTATCTGCCCCTTCCTATTGAAAGTGCTCAGATGCACGGCAATGAAGAGCTGACCCCCTCGTCCAAAAAAACACCCCAAAATAGAAAAAAACTAGTAGCAGAGGAGTTAGAGGAATGATTTATGAGGGACAGAACATTTACTACCAAGAGTAGAATTATAATCTGATATAGGAAAGCATGTAAAGGATTGTAGAGGTTGAAAGAGGACTAAATTTCAAGTTCATTATCAGTGAAGATCTCTTACAAATAGGTGAGATTTAGAAAAATTAAGAATTAAGTATTAAGTGGTAATGAATTAGAATTATTTATTGATATGACTGTTTTCCATGCTAAACTGTAAGCTTAAAAGAGCTTCATAAGGGCTGGGAAGATGGCTCAGAGGTAAGCGCATGCTTTGCATGCCAGAGACCCTGGGTTCAATTCCTCAGCACCACATAAGCAAAAAGAAAAAAGCCGCAAGTGGTGCTGTGGCTCAAGTGGTAGAGCGCTAGCCTTGAGCTGAAGAGCTGAGGGACAGCGCCCAGGCCCAGAGTTCAGGCCCCACAACTGGCAAAAAAAAATAAAAGGCAGATACAGGTATCATTTATTCTCCCTAAAACTTCTTGCTTTTAATCACATAGACATATAGGAAAATTACAGTTTCTACTATTTGAATGTAATAAAAAATTTAAGTAATCTTTAAAATATAAGTTAAACACAAAAAACAAAGCCACGAGACTCTCATCAAGAAAACACAGTACACAACAATGAAAATACATAAATTATACATATCAAATAAAAATTATAAGTAGAAATACTATTGTGGATACATATATAATGTCCATTTGGTAAGTGATGAAAAGGGAGCAGGTACTGAAAAACAAAATCATAGTTGAGAGTGAGCTATTATTCTTTTCATTAATAACATACTATAATTAAAGTAACATATAACAAAATGTTAATACCTAGAAATTCCATGAGAATATTTTCATGTATTTTTAGTTGTTCACTACAAGCCAACACTCTGTTTTGAATTTCTTCATGTTCTCTTTTCTTCTCATAATATTCACGTGAAATATGGTTTTCTGAGTACTTTAGTTGGTATTGCTTCAAAACATCTTTATACTGACTGATATAATCATGATACATTTTTCTATTAAAATTAAAAGAAATACATTCAAAAAATAAGTATCACTTGCTAAGATCTACTAAATTAAGCACCAGAAGCAAGTTGAATATCTACTTAACTCGACTGTCCTCAATATTGTCTGCTCTTCATACTTTCCCTTAACCTATCAAACTTTTCAAATATACTCTAAATTATTTACTCCTTAATCTTCTTCAATTTAACTTTTTTTAATGACACCATTTAAAAAATTTATTATAAAGATGATGTACAAAGGGGTTACAGTTACATAAGTAATGAGTATATTTCAACAGTTGTCACTTCTTCCTTAGTTGACTCCTAGTTTTATTCCTGCCAACCCCCACCCCTACAAGTTATATAGTTCATTTTTAACATGTCTTTATTAAATTATACTTTGTCTCACTATTTCCAAAATTAAGTCTACAGCTAATTATTCCTCTAGAATTATGCCTATAACTCATAGCAAGCATTAATTGAAGGACTATGCTGTCATTAGTGCTGAGAACTAGTTTATATCTAAGGCACTGTCTAAACAAATTCAGGATTACACAGAGCTTTACAATAAGTAAATGGCACACAAAGCCCAAATTACTATGGTTAGCTAAAAAAAGAACCTCTTTCAGAATACAAACTTCCTACATTTTCAATTACTATTCTTACAAAGCAAGTCCTAGTAATAACCAATTATATTAGAATTGATATACTTAAATTATTTTATTTTTTTATTTTTGGGTTCAGTTGTGGGGCCTGAACTCTGGGCCTGGGCGCTGTCCCTCAGCTCTTCAGCTCAAGGCTAGCGCTCTACCAATTGAGCCACAGCACCACTTCCAGCTTTTTCCACTTATGTGGTGCTGAGGAATCGAACCCAGGGTCTCATGCATGCAAGGCAAGCACTCTACCACTGAGCGGCACCTTCCCAGCCCCGATATACTTAAATTAATATATGTATTATACTTGTCATTTTCAATAGTTTCTTGATAAACAGTAAACTGGTCCTGCATATAATCTTCATGTTTATGAAAAACATCACATGTTGGCTTCCAACTAGAAAAAAAAGTATACTTATAGTAACCATTTCAGAATAAACAAATTGACAAAGATAATTTTAAATGAAAATAATTGTTTTTAAATAAATGTTTTCACTTAGAAAAAACAAGTTTACATCAAGAAAAATATTCTCATATCTTAAAATCATCACTACTAGCAATCATGTACTCATATGCACAAATACTAATACTTGTACATAAAATTTTTTCCAATGACCAGAGAACAAGTGTGGTACAGCGATGGCATTTTTTTCTATTATGCATTATAGTGATACTCTTCAGTTATTATCTCTAACTCCAGTCTTTCTCTCTGATAGATTTTTGAAAAGATCCTGACCAAGAAATTCTTTTGGAATAAACATTGGAAGAGCTAGGATAGGGTTAAAGAGGATTTTTCTCCTTTTACATTTAGGTTATAGAAAGGAAAGAAAGAAAGAAAGAAAGAAAGAAAGAAAGAAAGAAAGAAAGAAAGAAAGAAAGAAAGAAAGAAAGAAAGAAAGAAAGAAAGAAAGAAAGAAAGAAAGAAAGAAAGAAAGAGAAAGAAAGAGAGAAAGAGAGAAAGAGAGAGAGAGAGAGAGAGGGAGAGAGGGAGAGAGGGAGGGAGGGAGGGAGGGAGGGAGGGAGGGAGGGAGGGAAGGAGGGAAGGAGGGAAGGAGGGAAGGAGGGAAGGAGGGAAGAAAGAAACTAGGCTAAACTGAATCATAAAATCAGACAGAAAGGATAAGATGAATGTCCATCACATATATTTTTGTTTTATTATATAGCTTAAAAATACTATCATTATAAAAAATATAATTACTATATACCATAATAGTTTCTATTCCAAGATTACTTCAATGTATTTCCTGTTTTCCCTAATATTTCTCAATTAAAAAAGTATACTCACTTTGGAAACACAAAATATATAAGAAAATAATTATCATCAACATTCTCCATATTAAATAACTGCTGTTATTATTTTAATAAATTATCTCCATGTCTTGCTATATGTATATGTTTCAGTGTAATCAAAATCATATTCACATAAACAACTTATTCTCCTTTATTTATTGAACAAAATTTATTTAAATATTTGTCTGATTCTAATTTAACTTAATCTAATTTGTCTAATATTCTAATTTCTTAGAAAATATCCCCAAAACAGAATTAGAAGTCCATATATTCTGAGCATTTAATGATTATGTAAGAAATAGGTTCATTGAGAAGATAATTTTACTACATGCAATTTAATGTACATCTTTCTAGATTCTCTAGACATATATAGTTATAAATTGAGTTCCTACTATAAACATTTTATACTTTGCTTTAATTTGTAATGTATCATTCACTTCTTTTCATGTTAAACATACATCTGTCATAATTTCCTTAGCTATTGTGTGTTCAGAAATATGGATATTTTAATAAGTCATTTACCCAATTAGTGTTGAACATTAAAGAGTTATAGCTAATGTTTTCATATTATAAAAAAAAAGGTTTAAATAGAACTCAAGCAATTCAATAGCAAGAAGACTATAAAACAAATGGGCAAAGGCCTTCAAATTACATTTTCAGCAGTCCTTTATCTTGAAATATTTTAGACTGGATTTTCTTACATAAAACTAAGTCAAATATCAAAATTATTTCAAATCTAATAAAAATTTTAAAACCTAAGCTTAAATTATATTAAAAATTCTGTACTTAGAATGACCAGATTTGAATCACTGAGATATTACAGCCCTTCCATTTTTTTTTTGAACCATCAATGATCCTTTCTACAATGACATATAACAAAGCAACTGATTTATAGGCTAGAAGTATGCCTGCCTAGCAAGCAGGAGGCCTTGAGTTCAAATACCATATCGCCAAGCATAAACAAGTGATGATAAAAAAAAAATGTTTAAGCAAAAAAAAACATGAAAAAGGTTGTATAGATACTACCCTAAGACTAATTCAGTGGTAAGGATATATGCCAATGTCTTTTTTTTTTTTGTCTTTTCTTTTTTGGTACTGGGGATAGAACCCAGGACGTTGTAATTGCTAGGCAAGCGCTTTGCCACTGAGCTACATCCAGCCCCTTTGCCAATGTCTTATGCACAAAACAAAATAAACCACGAATACTCTGTGCACCAATCCCCAGCAACAAAACTATTTTAGAGCAACAATGTCTTCAACTTTGAGCAAAAGAATCAAATCATAATTATTGAAAGTTAATTTCTTTCAAATACTCACTTATTACAGCTGTCTTTGATTTCCTTACTATGTTTGCAGTAATGAGTAATTTCTTCATCTGTTGTACTTATGGTTTCATGTATCTTACGAATAGTTTCTTTGTTTTCTTTAATATCTTCAAAACATTCTGAAAGGGAAATGTTTTAGTGTAGAAATCATAAATTCAAAATAAATAAACTAGAAAAAAGTGTATAGCAACTTTCCTAAAAGGAGGTAACCCAGAGAATGTAAAGGAAAAGAGGCCTGAGATGGAAAGGCTTTCACACTAAAAAGTAGAAAACCACAACCAGGCCTAATACATGACCCAGAAGAAGATGGATTTATGTTTTGTGATTTAAAAGAAATAAATGTCCCTTACCCTCATTTTTATCAGAAAGTGGCTAGATTATGTAACACTTCAAGTCAGTCAATCTTTTAATGCTATAAATTTTATTCATTACTGGGTATTAACATAAGACTTTCAGTTTTGACAAATGTGAAATTTCTATTAATCAATTCCACATGATAACTAGATACACCTTAAATTAGTTTGTTATTAATGATCAAATATAAAGATAATTTTGAAAATATTAAAATAATTTAATAGAATATATTTTTAATTGCAGAAAAGATAAATCAAATTCTACCTTTCCAGAACTAAGAACAGTCCAGTTCTGAAAATTAAAATTAAGTTTAGTGTATTTAAGAACTTAAAATATTTGTTTAATTAACCATCCAATTTTACTGATACTGTGATTTTTTTTTTTTTCAGAATTATCATTCCTGAAAATGTTCCATCTATCTCAATCTTGGTCCCTGATTTTTGGTGACTTCTGAGAAAAAATCAATTCTCTTACATTTGAAACTATCTTGTTATTTGTTTTTTTGTTTTGTTTTGTTTTGGGTTTTTTTGGGTCCAGTTGTGGGGCCTGAACTCTGGGCCTGGGCGCTGTCCCTCAGCTCTTCAGTTCAAGGCTAGCGCTCTACCACTTGAGCCACAGTGCCACTTCCGGCTTTTTTTCTTTTTGCTTATGTGGTGCTGAGCAATCGAACCCAGGGCCTCAGGCATGCAAGGCAAGTGTTCTACCACTGAGCCACCTTCCCAGCCCCACTATCTTGTTATTTGATATTAAAAAAAAAAAAAAACTTTTCAATTACACTTAAGTTATCTACGAAAGAAAACTCGTAAGTAATTAAATTCTGAATAAACTAATTTACTGTTGAAAAACTAGTTAAGTCACAATGTAAATAGCTCATTAATAACCAGTAGTTACAATGCCAACTCTAAGTTATCCTCCACAGGGAAATCATGTATTATGCTATATGCCATAAATCTTTAAAGACCAAAGTATCTGTGCCATATGTAACTACTTACTATTAATTCTTTGAACCATATCTTCTTTAGTACTTCTGTCTTGCTCATACTGGAAAACTAAATTAAAAACAATTATTTTAAATTTTTTGTTGCATTGTTGCAGTCCAATTATAATACAAATAGTTATCTATTTATTTTCATTTTATACCTACCAAATTCTAACAGAAGCTTGTCCAAACTGGCAAACAGGCCGTCGTTCATCTTGGATACTATGTGAAAAAATACATATATTAAGATTTTCTTAAGTCGGGTAGGGAACAGTGTACATAGAAGCGAGCACCTTCCAGATACAGCATACCTCACATGAAAACGTGGTGGACACCCTTTCAGCACAGTGTCTCTCGCCTAGGCCAGTACTGGTGAGCCCTGAGAAAGTGTTAAATAGCTGCTGGGCCTGGTTGCTTATCTGAAACTTCCAGAAAGGGTGGGCAACCTTTCTAATTGTCCATGCATGGACCCCGAAATTTCAAGTTTGAATCCACTGGTTTCCTGAAATATGCTTTCTTTTAAATGGAGAAAAAGATCATCAAACTCTACCCTTCCAGAACTTTCCAGAACATATGCTCCTCCCTCCCCCAACACTATTTTTGTTTTTAGGTCTTAATTGCACTGATGGGGCAATTTAGTACAATTACGACCTGCCCCAGCCTGCGGGTCCTCAACCCCCCCCCACGTGACCCTGCCACGTGACCCCCGCTGCCCAAGGCCCAGACAGGCCTCTCCTCAGGGCCACCGCCCGCCCGGCCTCCCACCATAAGGCGCCCTTTTCCACCCACCTCAGGGGCCCCTTCGGACACAAACATCCGCGCTCACTCCCCCACGGAGCGAAGCCCACGATGCCAAGGCCTCAGCCGAGACACCACCTCCAAGGAAGCAGAACCCGGCCTCGCCTTCGACTTGTAAGGCCAGCCTCGCCAGCAGCGGCTGGGGTGAACGAGGCCGCATCACACTCCACGCGAGATCAGCAAGGCACGCGAGACTACAGTGCTGCCGAGGCGACGCTCGGCGGGCTGGGTGGTGCCCTTTAACCCCGCGGGGACGCGTCCAGGCCTGCGCCGCTGCCTTCAGGACATAGGGGTTTCTAGGCAGCCTGCTTGCAAACGTTTCAGTAAGACATAACCTGGGGATTCACAGCAAAATAGATGACGGATAAGCGCAAGAAGTAACGATTGCAGCCTTAGTCAGAATTCAGCTTTAATTTAACGTTCTCAAAACGTTTACTGAACGCCAGCATACTTCCAATAGAGCATATTTTCTGTCTGAAAAATGCTGTTGGAAACTTTTATGTGTGTAGACCTTGCTTGGCCCAAGCGAAATAAAAGAATGGAGGGGGGAAAAAAACAATGTAAGCACCCAATAGTCTTAATCTTTTTGAGTTTTGTTGGTTGTCTTTGGATGTGTGTGTGTGTGTGTGTGTGTGTGTGTGTGTGTGTGTGTGTTTTGGGGGGGGGGTTGGTGTTTGTTTGGCTTTGGTTAGTTTGGTTTGGTGCTGGAGATTGAATCTAGGGCCTCCTGCATACTAAGCCTATAATCAACTACTGATATATACCCTTTCTTTTAATTTTGTATATTTCTGGTAGAAACATGTTTTTATCCTAAATGAGCTCAATAATTACCTCAGCTCACCACATCCTAAATGGTTTCATATCATGAAAAGCAATGTGCATAAGTTTTTTTTCTATTTAGCCTCAGCTATCCATAATCGATTTTATTATGTTTTGCAGTGTTGTACACTAATAAGTATTATTAATAAACCAGTAAGCTAGCTTGTTTGGATAATAGAAGAACTTAACTAGATTTATCTTTTTGTCTCTCTATATGAAAATCTTTTCTTTTTTCCAGCTTTATTGAGCTATAATTGACAACATTACATACATTTACAGAGTATATTTTGATGTGCATATTATTGCACTCATTGTCTATTGGTAACAACTGAATAACACAGACTGGGTAAATTATATAAGGAAAATAAATTTGTTTTGACTTACAGATCTTGGGATTCAAAGTTGAGGGGCCAAATCTGGTGATAGCCTTCTTGACTTGCAAGGTCCCGAAGTAGCTCAAGGAAACAGAGTATACCTTTGGAATGTGTTTCTGTGGTCTTCTGCACTTTTGTTATATAGTTACCAGGATTCAATTGGAGAGCTCCATCCTAATGACCTTATCTAATGCTAATTCTCTCCCAAAGTCCCCAGTCTAAACACCATAGTCATATTGTTTTCACCTTATTAATACCTCACAGTGGGGGTTAAATTTTCACACATGAAACCTTGAGGGACACACAAACTAATATTCAAGCCAAATCAATTATGAAACGGTGACTGTTATCATTAATGTATGTGCTAAAAATGTTTAGGATCTATGTAAGCTGAGAGCTGATTGCTCATGCCTGTAATCGTAACTACTCAGGAAGCTGAGATCTGAAGATCAAGGTTTGAAGGTAACGCAGGCCGACAGATCTGAGAAACTTATTTCTAATTAACCAGCAAAATACCAGAAGTAAGGGTGTGGCTCAAGTGGTAGAGCACCAGGCTTGAGTGGAAAAGCTAAACTAGAGTAGTAGAAACTGAGTTCAAGCCCCAGTACTAGTATGCATATACTCTCTTTTTCTTCATAGCAAATAACAAGTACAAAATACAGCATTACTAACTATCCTCATCATGATATACGTTAGATCTCCAGAATTATTCATCCTGACTGACTAGAAACTTTGTATCCTTTGACTAAAATCTTGTTCCAAAATCCTACTAACTGGGCTGGGAAGGTGGCTCAGTGGTAGAGCGCTTGCCTTGCATGCCTGAGGCCCTGGGTTGATTCCTCGACATAACATAAGCAAAAAGAAAAAAGCCAGAAGTGGCACTGTGGCTCAAGTGGTAGAGCGCTAGCCTTGAGCTGAAGAGCTGAGGGACAGGGCCCAGGCCCAGAGTTCAGGCCCCACAACCAGACCAAAAAAACAAAACAAAACAAAACAAAATCCTACTAACTTAGCCACTTGCAACCACAATACTAATCTCTGCTTTTCAACATTCAACTTTTTTATATTCCACAGATAAGTGAGACCCTGTAGTATTTGTCTTTCTCTACCTAGTTTATTTCCCATATTGTCCTCCAACTCATTTATGTTGTTACAAGTGATCAGATTTTCTTCTTTTTATTTAAATCTAACACTCCCTTGTATGTGTGTTACATTTTCTTTATCCTCACATTACCCAAGTGTTGCTATCATACATTGGTTATTGTTAATAATTACAGTGAATATGAAAGTGCAGAATTACCTTTTTGACTTACTGATTTCATACCTTTTTTATATATACTCAGAAGGAGGACTACTAGATCAGTTAGACCTCTTTAAGGTTTTTTCATTTAGACAGTGTCTTGCTGTGTAGCCCAAGCTGGCCTCAGACTTGATGTTGTCTTATTTGTGCTTCCTAAGTGCTGGGATTACATGAAGTGGTATTATGTTCAGCTCCTATTTTTATGTGATTTTTTTTTTGTGTGTGTGTGTGTGTGTGTGTCGGTCGTGGGGCTTGAACTCTGGGCCTGGGCGCTGTCCCTCAGCTCTTCAGCTCAAGGCGAGCGCTCTACCACTTGAGCTACAGCGCCACTTCCTCAGCTCCTATTTTTAATTTTTGAGGTACCTCCATACTGTTTTCCATAATGGCTATCTTAATTTACATTCCTAAGTAATACAACTTTCCTTTTCCTCTACATCAGCACTAATACTTGTTATTCTTTTGTCTGCTTTTATAGTAGCCACCCTAACAGCTGTGAATTGGTTTTTTATTTTGGTTTCTATTTCCTTGATGATTAGTCATATTGGATTTTTTTGTTGTGATTATTTATATACCTTCTTTTGAAAATTGTCTATACAGGTCCTTTGCCTATTTAGTAATACATTTATTTGTTTACTTTTTTCTGAGTTATTTTAGTTCTTTACATATTTTAGGTATTAATCTTATTTTCATTATAATTGTCCTATATGAATTAACTACTCCTTTTAGGAAAGTATAAGGAGATAAATATGATAAGTAAAGGTACTTAGTCCTACTGGTTTTACAAGAAAATTTGCCAAGAAAATTTGACTTAGTAGGTCAAAAGATATTATCCAGGAGAAACCATGGCAGGCTTACATAATTAAATGTGTTAGCTCTAGAAGTAGATTTTACACATCTTTGTTCTCATAATACCTGTTAAGCATCCCAATATATAATGGCAGTGGCTGTGGCAGCAGCAGTGAAATAGGCAATAGCAAGGAGAAGGCCCAAAAACATTTGTATCTAACCCAAAATGGATTTTTTTCTGGTGTTTGTCATAACACATTCTGGTGTTTGTCTACACATTTGTCTCTTCCAGATGTCTGTAACTACAAAGCATAGCTTACTTTGACATCTGACAGATGGCAAGGTCATTTTATATTATGTATAATCGTATATAATATTGCACATTATACCACTCTTTTGTGAACATTCTACTTGAGCACACAAACCCTATTCTTTGGCCAGATTACTGTGCAGAATAATAAAGAAAAATACATGATCAACTGCTAAAACTAGATTAGAAGAAAAAGATGAATGCCTTGACCAAGGACCTCTGAGAAAACAATCTACAAAATATTCTATTACTCTGTAATGTTGGTATCCTCAAGAACAGTGTCACTGACATCACAGTGAGCTGAACTTGCATAAAACAGATGATGTTCTGTGCTTCCTTTGCCATCTGAGATAGTGAACTTGTGCTTTCCTTCCTCTTCTTCCCAACAGATAATGATTCTCTCCATGTTGTATTGCCTGTAATTGGGAGATGGATGAGCTATGCAGTCCCATGAGCACCAATCTCACAACGTGTTTGTGCCTGGACCCCACAATCCACCAAGACCAACACCAATAAGAGACAGGATCAAAATCCACTATGCTACCGTCTACTTGCTGCTATGATATATTCATGGCCTAAGAGTGGTGCAGCCAGCCAGAGATAATGCTACCTAGAATTCAAGTCAAATCAGAGCTGCTCACACAGAACTCAGTAGGAACTGGTTAAGTAAGTTATGACACTTTTGTGGTGGAAAAAAACACTGGACTCATTCAAGAATGATAACATGTATTTATAAAAAAAATTTTCAAGATGTGTTATGATGACAAAAGAGCTGCAATATAGTATTTATATTATTGTAATATTTCTGTTACTTGGAAAAAAGGTATATATTTCTATACATAGAAGGAAAAACTCTGTCCTGATATATACTTAGCACTAACAGGTGTTTGTTAGCTCTGTAATCACAACAGTACAGGAAGCTTTCACATTTGATTTCATATAACCTTAGTGCTTGACTTTTATTTCAATAAGAATGTACAGCTTTTACAAAAACCAAAAATGTATTTATAGTAGGAAAATAAACTAGTAACCCAGATGAGGAAAATACATGAGAAAAAAAATCTACATATCAACAAATGAAGTAGAGCAAAAGGAAGAACAGAATAGGAGAAGAAGAAAGAAGGGAAGAAGGGAGGGAGGGAAAGAATATGCATGTATGTGTAGGTGAGTATGTGTAGTAAGAATAGAAGTAAAATTCCTCATGTGTATTTTGGTGAAAGGAATAGGCAAATAAGAGTATTGTGAAAGAAAAAAATAATATATCCTGATGGGGGACATATTAAGCATCTGGGTTATAGATAATAGCCATGACACATCTATCACTAATTAAGAGAGCAGAAAACATTATATACAGGATAAAAAAAAGTCAACTGTCTGAATTATGCCTAGAAGATACTCTGTGGAATCCAGTAGATAGTTTTAACACATGCATTTTTTTTTTTTTTTTGGTCCGGTTGTGGGGCCTGAACTCTGGGCCTGAGCACTGTCCCTCAGCTCTTCAGCTCAAGGCTAGTGCTCTACCACTTGAGCCACAGCGCCACTTCCGGCTTTTTTCTTTTTGCTTATGTGGTGCTGAGGAATCGAACCCAGTGCCTCAGGCATGCAAGGCAAGCGCTCTACCACTGAGCCAACTTCCCAGCCCAACACATGCATTTTTGACATCTTGTTTTCCACACGGCCAGACCTAAGTAGAAGCGATATTGCTATAATAATAATAATGAATTCTTCCCTTCTGCTTCAAATGGAAAAGAAAGACTAAATAAAATAAAATAGAATCTTAGCTGACTTGCATTTTTACTAAACCTAAATAAGGAGCTCACTGTCATACAACAATTAAGTAAATTATACTTAAGAGCCAAATCATAAGCTTTGTCATAAAATTTTTCTGACTCTTTTCCTGGAACAATGAGATTGCTTTTATATATTTCCACTAAGGAAAGATGGAAGACTTCTTTTCAACTCCCTGAAACAAACAAAAATACATATAAGCAACACATTTCTTCTTATATTAGTGAATTGGTACTGGGGCTTGAACCCAAGGTCTGGGCACTGTCCCATACCTTTCTTCCCTCAAGGCTGAAACTCTACCACTTGAGCCATAGTTCCACTTCTGGCTTTTTGGTGGTTAATTGGAGATAAAAATTTCACAGCTAGGCTGGTAAGATGGCTCAGTGGTAGAGTGCTTGCCTTGCATGCATGAAAACCTAGGTTCGATTCCTCAGCACCACATAAGAAGAAAAAGCTGGAAGTGGTGCTGTGGCTCAAGTGGTAGAGCACTATTCTTGAGCTGAAGAGCTGAGAGACAGTGCCCAGGCCCAGAGTTAAGGCCCCATGATGGACCAAAAAATAATAATAATAAATTAATTAATTTTAAAAATCTCACAGACTTTCCTGCTTGGACTGTTTTTTAATCCTTAGATCTCAGCTTCCTGAGCAGCTAGCATTACATGTGTGAGTACCAGAGCCTGGCTTACCTTTTTACAATACCAAAAAGATTATGTTCCAACTTCTACATTGATCTCTTATTGTGTTTATTCTTTCATTTTAACTGGGCATAGTTAAGGTGAGGAAATAAGGCCTCTGAAGATAGATTCACCACACAGTCTCCAGAATCTGAGAATATTACTTTATATGTCAAAAGAAATGATTATGTTAAAGATCTTGTGAGGATAAGCATATCCAGATTACCCAGAAGGTTCCTAATGCAGTTGTTAACTAGATTCTTATGCAACGCAAGCACAGAGAATGTTCACGTACACTAGAGAAGTGGATATGGAGGAAGCAGAGATACAGCCATACACTGGATATATTAGCAGCCACCCAAATCTGGAAAATAGAACATTCTTCCATAGAGACTATTTGGAAAGAGCATGGCCCTGGCCAACATTTCAGTTCAGATTTGTGGCTTCCGGATCTGTAATAGAATACGTTTTCATTTTTTTTCATACTACCCAGTTTGTGGTGATTGTTACAACAACCAGAAGCAAACATAGCAATCATTTGAGGAATTCCAGACCAGCTATCTATTGATTAATCTGTTGCAATCACATTTTTTCATGGAATAAAAATGCCTACTTCAAAAGAACCTATTACTTGAAAACTTTCAAGAGGCCCAAGGAGAATACCAAAGGATGATGAAACCAATGACAAGATGGTAGGGGAGACCTCATATAGACATATTAGAACACCTAATGAACAGATGCAGTAGCTGGTTTCCCACAAGAGGGGAACTAATATTTGTCTAAATTTCATCAAATGTATCAGGCATTGTATAAGGAATAGCCATTTATAATTTCATTAAACCCCTATAACTACTCTATAATTATTATACTGTTTAGCAGATATGGAAACTGAAACCTAAAATTATGTGGTCAGTACAATGATTTAAACATAAAACTATCAAAAAGTCCTCTCTGTGATCCACTACTTTATCTTCTTCTATAAAACTGTTTGAAAAGCATCACTGCTCTAAAATATCATTACAATGATTATACCTCTTTTCTCTGACAACCACTCCTTACTTCCTTCCACATGCAATCTGTCACAAGTTAAGCATTTGTCTTTGTCTACTTCCCAATTTTAAGAAGGATTAGGCTACTTAGGAGGTAGTTGGTAATAGAGACCAGGAAGCAGGAGGAGGGAGTCAGAGAGTTAGAACAACTAGAAAAGAAAGAATAAATACAAATTATTACACTATAGAGTGCTACAATCATTAGGAAATAAGATAATTGTCCAAGACCATTAAAAGGATTGGTAAGGATATAAAAAAAGTGTTAACAGAAAGAAAGGAGATGAAGGGAGTAGAAGAAAATCTAACTAAATGATGAGCAAAAATTAAACATTAAAATTCTAAAATTTCAGTTCAGCCCCAAATACTAATATATGTGGCATATTCGTTTGCATTAATTTCACCAAAACCTAGGCGCAACCTAGGCAATAATATAAAATACAAAAAAGAAATGGTTAAAAAAATTGTAATATAGAGGACACGAGAGAAAAAAATCTGCTCGTAAAGCAAATGTAAATCCATTTCTGTGTCCCTTATTTTTTTCTAAATCTATTCCCCCTGTCTGCCTATATAACTCTCTGCCAGGGCTTTGCAGCTGGTCCCCACTGTGGCTTAAGCAGCCTCCTCTCTGCGTTTCCATTTAAAAATCTTTATTTCAATAGGTGGGCCCAGAGCATCTGCACTTCCAAAATTACCACACAACTGATCCAAAATGATTGAAACAAAATTGGTTTCAAAAATTGCCCTTAGGCTGAAAAGAAGATGAAGGCTAACATTTCAGACCTAAAGAAACATTTATCACAATTTTGAGGTCTGTAATAGACTTCTGTAGTCGTAATAGAAATGTTGACAGCTTGTTAATTATAGAAATGCTTGTGAGCATCACTGTTATTCTTTTGAAAGACCTGACAAAAGAGTTCAGAGTTTTTTCACGTACACCCAGCCTTACAACACCTCAAGTCCAATCTCTTCTCCCCCACAGGCTGCATTCACTTCCATTTCCTTGTTAGTAGACAGTGTGCTGACTCAGGAGAGGGTCTTCAATAGCTCCAGACTCTTAACAGTTTTCACTCCCCAAAGAAGACAATGGAAGTCCCAGAGCCACATTTTGATTCAGGGACTCTTGAGGCTTGTAAGGGTTACATCACCTGACAAAGCCCAAGACAACTGAAAATCTCCCTTGGGATCTTTGAACACAAGTGTTTCCAAACTAAAGCCACAGCCGCATGCAACAATACTGAAGCTTACATGTAGCAGACATCAGCAAACACCTTTGTGTGATTAACATCTTCTGTCCTTACACTCAACTAAAATTAGATCAAGTTCTTTAGTGAAGAAAGCAAGATGCATGATGGATAGAAGTTTGAGTCTGTTTTACTCTCTTCCTCTACCACTAGTTGTGGCATATTGGTAATGGCTTAAAGTCTTGGATCTTCATATTTTATTCATTTGTAGATTGGAGAAAGGGTCTCAACAATTGATTGTCTATGCTACCAATGACTTAAAAGAACACAGATTCCACCATGATAGAAACAAATCTCACTTTATTCACTGATATTTATAGGTTTATAAGTATTTCTACTAATATCACAGTGAATTTTAAGGAAAAAAAATTAAACAAAATTACATAGTGCATTCCTAGCAATTGATTTCATTAGTATGGCCTAGACTCAGGTGAAATTAAAAGTACAGTGATTTGAATGTTTCAATTCTAGAATAAACAGAAATTTTGCAAGTTTCACTAAGTGCCTTGTTATTTATTTTAAGACTCTTTGACCCAGAGTTTCTTAACAGCTGTTATTGGCCTTTGTTGTGGACTATTCTGTTCCAGTGTAAGATGGTTAGCAGTCTTTCTGACTTGAACCCTCTAAATATCTCCAGATAGTGCCAAATCTCCTTAAGGAGGAGTAGGGGCTCAAAATTGCCCTCAACTGAGAATGGCTGCTTGGAAAGATAAAAGGTCATATAAATATATTATTCTATAGTGCAATTTTTAAACTTATTTTCTGCTAGCTGGCTCTATTAACTCAAAGAATTTAAGGCATTTTTAAAAGGCTAATGTACGGAAAGGAATGACTTAGTAAAATAATAACACATGTTTACTACATATACTTTATGTATATGACCTGTACAAATTAATGTGAATAATATTTGTCTAAATCCCAGAGAACATTAAACAAACTTACACTAAGCAAATTTACAGTCATGTATGCCATGCAATTTTTAAAATTTTTATGCATAATTTACAAAGATAACTTGATCTTATATTTGGAAATAGTAAAAATAATAATACCCACTGGTGGAAAAATGTTACAATAGAGAACTGTGATTTAACCATTTTTCAGTCACACAATTAGTGTTTCATTATTGATAATACTTTGTTTATAAATGACAGGCTGGTCACATTGTTAAGCATTAATCCCTCATACCGGAGCCCATTGATACACTGAGCAAGTCATGTAGTAGTTATACCTGTGTACATGCAGACTTACCCTAAAGAAGCAGGATGGAAAAATGCAAATTTAAGTCCATAGCCTATATTACAAGGGTTATAACTCATAATATACTTTTTACAAATATGAATTTTCATCCAAAAGTTTTGGATGCACCACAAACTAGAAGTCAAAACAGAGTTGTATAATGTTTAAAAAAAAAAACCTACTACTGACTAACACCATTTTGAAACAGCACATTTCTTACACTTAAATTTTGAATTTTTCTTGTTTACCCAGCAGAAGCAATTTTGTGTCATTTTTAAATATCATTTTAAAAAACAGCTGGGGAAAAATACCAAAAATAATCTCAAAATATCCAGATTCCTTAAAATTAGATTGATACTTTCCTTGGAATGCTTTTATTTGCCAGTTAATTTCACAGTACTGGGACATCTGTAAAGCATTTCTCAAATCATGTTTGTTCTTGGGTGCCTCCAATAATTCTGTTACACAGTGTATACCCAGGAAGTAAGTCATGGAATATAGAACTCTATCTGATATGGTTCACTGAATTAACTTTTAAAAAACAAACAAACCATGCTCCTCTATGTGCAAAGTATCATCTGAAAATTAGGTTACTGAATTGATGGATAAGTATTTGAAAATATGAAAATTTTATTAGTCTTATTCCAAGGACTGTAAAATGCCAGCTAACCTTTCTGGATTCTATGGCTAAACTCAAATGTTTTAAATTGTCACTACTTTTTAAATAATTTCTAAATTAGAGGTTAAAAATTAAGAAAATGAAAAACCAGCTCTCACCATCAACACTAGGCTTTAATCACAGGAAAGGGAAACGAAGATCTTTTTCAAAAATTCAAATGGACCCACAAAAAACAGGAGCCTCCTTAATTTCCTGCCTAGCACTCCAAGATGCAGTGCCAGTGTCTTAATCAAGGAATTCTGATAGATTCAATTACGACACTCTTAAAAATCCTGACTGCAAAATTACCTGGGAAGAACAGAATATTTTTAAGGCATTTGAGGTAGTAAAAGTGCAATCTTAAAAAAAAAAAGTAAAGGATAGAATCCCGAGGTAAGGATGTGCTGACTTCTATGCACTGCACTGTGACAAAAGTGAGCTACATCAGAGAGAGCAATCAGTAACTTCAGAACCATAGATGTGATTCCCACATGAACAGGAGTGCAGCACTGGTCTCTGAAAAATGTCTAGCGTAAAACCTCACAATTCCAGCACTGAACAGTTCCATGTAGAATCTGTCCTAGGCCCCTCTCCCTGTTCTTCCCAGTCTCTGACTCCAAAGAGAGCAGAATAGAGTTCTCTGGATTCCCAGCGAGAGACGCATTTGCTCCCTCACTCTTTGCTTCTGAATCTCGTAGCAGCAGACCACCCTTAGAAAGATGTGAAGCCGCCCAGGCAAGTCTGAGGCCAAGGGCTGCTGCTGCACTTTCTATTTTCTCATCAAAAAGAATGGGGGGATGGGGTGTGTGGAGTGGAGGGTTGCCTAGAGGGTTGGCACAAAGCCCATGAATTGGATTTTCTTAAAAATCTATCTTGCCCTGCCACAACCAAAATCCAACCTTCTGCCTTGGCAAACCCGCAGTAAGTACTCTTTGAGGGCAGGGTAAGGGTCACTATGCTTTTCTCAGTAGTATTATTTCTAAGAAACCCCAGGAAGCTCCTGAATATTCCAAGGATAAGAATGCAACCCATTCATTTTTTCCTGTTTGTCTCTGTGTGAAACTGATGAACGAATAAGTGATTCGAATGGGCTATTTGAGTTAATAAATTTTCCTTTGAGTTAATAAAATCAAATCAAATTCCCAGCGATGGAGAAAATAGGATGTCCGTGTATGTTAAGACCCCTCCCTCGGGTAACTAGACACTGGCTACCAGTAGCCTGCTCTGGTTCCTCCTTGCGGCTTTGATGCTGCTGCTAACCCAGACCTCTAGATTCCAGTTGCACACAAGCCTAAAATACACAAAAGCTAAAGCAATCGGAGCATTCATGAGTTGAGATAGTAGGCTAACTATTCAATTTTCCCAGATGGGGCTCCCAGACTCGGAAAATTAAAGGTAAAAGCCAGGTCTCCCCAAATCCTTCCGTTTTAAACCTTGCACGTGCAGCAAAAGAGCTGTGGGGAAACTAAGCAGGGACCAGCCTCTCCCTCCACCAGCAGCGCTGGAATTGGGGTCTGCTTGGGACTCGTAGTAGGGTCCTGGGAATAAAGTAAACCCTGGAGACTGAAGCAAGGGTATGTTTTCCTTCCCTGGCCAGCAGGCTCAGGGAATGCAGTTAGCTTGGTCCCTGCCCTACCGGCCTGGTCTTTAGGGGTTTTCACAGCGCAGATTCTCTTCTGCTTCTGCATTCTGAGTCCCTGTGTGCTACTTTTCTCACTCAAACTTGTCCAAGGGGTAATTCGGAAGTCCCTCTGAGCTAGAGAAAGATTTATGCATTGTCATTATTCCCAATGTCCTCTTTATTTGCCCTGCCCTGTCGCATTTCAAGAAAATGAGCTCTTAGAAAAGAAAGCCTCTCTATTGAGGCAGCTGGAGAACTTGCAGAATGATGTAAATGGTTGCAGGGCTTTCTCCCCCCTCTGCTTTTTTTTTTTTTTTCTGAGTGAACTGTGAAGATCTGTGAAAATAATATCAGGGTTTTCCGTCAGAACGAGCTTTGCCCTGCACTCAGGCGTAGCATGATCTGACCCGACACTTCCAACCATCTGTGCTATCTATCTGCCTTCTGATTTACCAGATCTGAACAAGCCGCATACAAATTGTACTTGATACTAAAGAAAAAAGAGCCTGGCCCAGTCCAGTTTGGGGGTGAACTTTTCCATCTGATTTTTGGTCAGATGAGCCTCCCCCAAACTTTCTGGCATTTTTGTTGGATACCCCATCAATCGAGTTATTTTCTTCCAACTAAATAACCCCCTTATCAAAAGCCCACATGAGAGTTGCTTTGGTTTCTGTGGCTGAGGCCTCAGAATATGGTATGATGTGGATGTCAATTGGGAATCAATACAAGTTGCCAATTCAGCCTATGTCCAGAAGGTAGAGCTGCCAACAAGGCCCTTCTCTGCAGGAGGCATCAGTGGCCAATGGCTTAAGAAGTGGGGTTTTGTTTGTTTGTTTTTGTTTTTTAGTCACCACTACCACTACCCCCCCCTCCAACACATTGTTGTGGGTCTCCTCTCTTTTACTTTTACTGAATTGCTTTTAGGTTAACAAGACAACATTGCTGTCTCAAGCTCAAGAGTTGTTATGTTCTAATAGTGAGGGGAGGGGGGTCAAAATTAGGCTGCCAGAAGAGAAGTAAATCAATATTTTCTAAAAGATCTTTGAAATGAGCTTTTAAGTCGCTGTCCTGACCTAGCAATGACTTCTCACTCTAAATGTGGCTATGCTGCACATTTGTTCAAGTCCATTAAACAGGGGAGGAGGGGATTAAAAGTATAGTATTTATTCCAGTGAGATCTCTCCAGCCCACCTGACTTCAAGTATTTGACTTTGTGGTCAGTGTCTATATCTCCAACTGTGAGCATGTCCCTGCTTTTATTTACAGTAGTTTTAGGAAGTTTTTGAAGGGAGTGGGGATAGAGTCAAACTGACCTCTTCTACAGATCCCTGGTCCTGATCCTTCGGCTGCAGATTAGTTTCTCAGCTGCTTTGGCAGCTGGAAAGGTGGGGGGGGGGGGGGACGGGGCGGGGTGCAGGGATGGATGCTTAGAAGACTTGGCAAAATCCACTCTTTCCTCTCCCTCTTCGTGGTGCATGAGATCCCCAACGGTTTTCTGTTTTCTTACAACTAAATTAGACAGTTCCTCGAGGATTTTGAGTTTGGGGCCAAATCTCTTTGTCTTCAGGAGATCTGTCCATATCATCAGAAGCATATAGCATCGTCCCCGGCCCTCCCCCCTCAAAATCGAATTCCTATAGCACCCCTGCCTCTTCTGTGGGAAAACAAGAGGGAGAGGAAGGCTGAGAGGGAAAGGAAAGAGAGAGAAACGCCGCGGTCCTCGCTTGTGTGCTCTTCCCAGCCACTCGATCCGTCCTTTTCATCCTCCAGCTTCTGCAAAATACTGAGGATAAGTCCACCCACAAACGGCGGGCGCTGTCGGGTACGGGGAGGTGCTGAAATGGCCCAGGCGCTCTGGTCGCAGCCTTGATTGGCAGAGTTGGCCAGTGACTGACAGGGGGGTCTCCATGGCGCCGGCGCTGCCAGTCCTCCCACCCCAGTAGCAGCGCCTGCGAGCCTGCCTGCATGCGGGAAGAGAGCGGTGCCGAAACCTAGCCCAGCAGCCCACACCTCCTCCAGTCCGGGACCGTCTCGCTCGTGACGGTGTCACCCCCCAGCCACCACACCCAGGAGAGCCTGGCGCATCCTGCTAGGCCTGCAGACATCTGCTGAGTGGCCCGCCCGCCCGGGGCTCCGTGTCCCCTCCGCTGCCGCCGGCGCTTCCTCGATGTTCCAGCTGCCTATCTTGAATTTCAGCCCCCAGCAAGTGGCCGGGGTATGCGAGACCCTGGAGGAGAGTGGCGATGTGGAGCGGCTGGGTCGCTTCCTGTGGTCGCTGCCTGTGGCCCCTGCGGCCTGCGAGGCCCTCAACAAGAATGAGTCGGTGCTGCGCGCACGAGCCATCGTGGCCTTCCACGGCGGCAACTACCGCGAGCTCTACCACATCCTCGAAAACCACAAGTTTACCAAGGAGTCGCACGCCAAGCTGCAGGCGTTGTGGCTAGAGGCGCACTACCAGGAGGCTGAGAAGCTCCGTGGACGGCCCTTGGGGCCCGTGGACAAGTACCGCGTGAGGAAGAAGTTCCCTCTGCCCCGCACCATTTGGGACGGCGAACAGAAGACGCATTGCTTCAAGGAGCGCACTCGGCACCTGCTCCGAGAGTGGTACCTGCAGGACCCTTACCCCAACCCCAGCAAAAAGCGGGAGCTCGCCCAGGCCACCGGACTCACCCCCACACAGGTGGGCAACTGGTTCAAAAATCGCCGACAAAGGGATCGAGCGGCCGCAGCCAAGAACAGGTTGGTACCTAGAGGCCTTTGTGCACGCCAGAGAGGGTTTGGGGGAGGCTGTCCCGGCGCCCTTCTCCGGGTCAGGAGATTTCCGATTCTGCAGGAGTTTGGGAGTGTGGTCTTGTCTTCGGTGTCGGAGTCCAAGTTCTGGACTCCAGTGTGAGGGCTCCCTTCCTCGCTCCTTGGTTCTCTACCCTCTCATTCACCTGGCTCTGGGAGCCAGGCAAAAGCTGCTCCTAGGCACCAAAACCAAGGCTTCATTGGAATGGGAGAGAAATAAAATCCCAGAACAATTCATTGACTCCAACACCCAAAGCTTACTTCTTGTGACCCTGGACCCAGCCTCTTACCATTCGAATTGAAATCTGGCTCGTTTGCAATGGGTCGGCTTTGTGAGATTTTTTTCAAAATCCCAGGTGCCTCCTTGCGCAATGCAGTTTTCCAAGGTGCCTCTTCCTCAGAGGCGGAAAAAGCGACTTTTTCTTCTTCCCGCCGCCTAGCTAACCGTGTTCCCTAAGAGCGATCCAAAGCGTCCCATTTCCCAGCTTATGGATCTCAATGAGCCCAACACTTCGTTTGAAACTCCCAGTGCAACCAAACGTCAGGCAGTTTTTGCCCTTAGCCTGAGCAGACCCGGCCTCAAGCGTGAGCCTCGGGCAGATGAACCTCTGGGAAGGGTGTTCCCTATCTTGGAGCCTTATCTGTTCGTCCCAGCGGTCTGTCGGTCTGTCGGCTATTTCCTAACAGTCCTGTCAATCTCCCAAAGGTGGGCCCTAACGGGAAGACCCAGTGATCCCAGCATCCCCAAGGCAGAGGAATAGAGAAGGGTGGGACCGCAGGAAGCCGCCGCAGACTCCTGCGGGGCCTGGGCCTCGGTCCTCCGTTCTCCTCCACCCGAGGTGTCCTGGTTTGAGGAAGATCCCAACGCTGGGCTGGAGGGAGGCAGACTAGGAGGAAAAGGAGACTCAGGAGTGGCTAAGTTACGCACTATGACCCGTGTCCCCTTCCTTCCCGTCCCCCCCCCCCCCAGACTCCAGCAGCAGGTTCTGTCGCAGGGCTCCGGGCGGGCGCCGCGGGCCGAGGGCGAGGGCGCGCCAGAGGTGTTGGGCGGTGCCGCCAGCCCCGCTGCCAGTCTATCCAGCAAGGCGGCCACTTCGGCCATCTCCATCACGTCCAGCGACAGTGAATGTGACATCTGAGTTGCCCACCCATCACACTCAGAAAACAGAATCCGGTGAAAAGTGATAAGCAAAATACAGAAAGGAGAAAGGGCGAGAGACCAACAGATCCAGCGCTGGAGGAAGTCAGGTGGCTAGGGACCCGTGGGCTTGAGTTGCAGGGCTCCACCGTCCGACCTGCGCCAGGGGCACCGGCTGGCTTCCAATACCGGGACCCGCGGTGAGGCCTGGCCCAGGGCCACCTTCTCTTTGCTTTGCTTTTTCTGAAGGATTTTGCGGCAAAAGACGCCTTGGGAACCCGAACTGCACGCTGAGCATCTGCCTTGAATCTTCTGTGGGTATTTCATGTCGAAAGGACGCTGATATATATGTATGTATGTATAAGTTCTGCTTTAAAGTGTTTTTTTAAAGAAAACATATATATGCTGTTTATTTACTTATTTAAGGACTGACTGCCATGGTAGGTTTCTCTGTAGCGTGGGGGAACTTCCTGGTTAAAGTGGGTGCCCACTGTGTAGAGAAGCCAAACAATAAAACAACTTGGTGGGCAATCTTTCTTCATGAAGGGACCTGTTATCTTAGATTCTTTTTAAATCATTCTCATTTCTTTATCAGGCATATAGGGTTGAAATCTTGTCCAAACAGTCTTACCAGATCTTCTCTGTATCATATGCCTTCTGTGATGTTTCCCTGTGTATATATTTTTCAAACAGCCACTTGATAGGACTACAACTGCCTACCAGATCAAATTTTATGTATATGTTTGTGTGTACACATGTACATACATATATACACATCATATTTAAGCATAGAAATTGGCGACCTGAGCGTGCTCTGTAAGGCCATCTCCCATGTCTCCAGCATACGGAATTATGAATTATCTATTGGTATCCATTTTTATAAAGTGTTAACAGTTTTCAGAAAGAAATAAGAGAGCCAAACATGGGGCTCAGACAGTGGATCTTTTTATTTACAATGCAAAACTACTCTGACACACAGGTTCTGTAAATAAAGAGGCTTTCCACCTCTTCTGTGGCCCCCTCCCATTTAAAACCAATGCATACACAGGACCAGGCTAGGTAAGCATGTACTGTGGTTAGACTTGAGCTTTTATTTAAATAAGACCAAAACAAAAATACAAAAGGCTGGAGATAACTAGAATAAGATCTTCCTGCTGCAGGAAGGACCCTATCTTCCTGTGGGTTATTTTCAAATGAATAATTGTCAGCAAGAAAAATCTCAAGGTTTGGTATAGTATGTAATCTTGTTATACATGGAGGGTGAAACAAGTCTTCAGGAAATAACTGACATTTTCTGATCTCCACATTAAACATGAAACAATTCACAACTACATTATCCTGGCAATGACCTCAATTAAATATATAAAATAGCCAGTGGCTCATGTGGAGGCTCAGTTCTGACCATGGAGGTTCAAAGAAGCCGCCTGGGCTGGAAAGTCCATGAAACTCTTATCTCCAACAAATTAAAAAAAAAAAAAAAAGCTAGAAGTGAAGCTGTGGCTCAAGTGGTAGAGTGCTAAACTTGAGCAAAAGAAGCTTGGGGACATCACCCAAGCCCTGAGTTCAAGCCTCAGGACTGACACACACACTAAATAAATAAATAAATAAACCCTTAGTGTTTAATTCTTCGACCTGCAGTACATAAACACTCACATTCACATGTCACCATTGGGGAAAAAAAAAACTTATCATCCTTGTACTATAAAAACAAATGTTATCCAAAGTTTCTAAGCTTGTTTCCTAGTAAAACAGATTGCAAATTACAAATTTTGACATTGATCTTTCAATCACTTGAGCTGGACTTTTCTTCTACTCACCCCCTTTAGAGAACTTCTAATTTGATTCACCAACCCTAGTCAAAATGCTCTTTGAGTCAGAAACTTGCTAACAACTCTTAAGGGAGAAATGCTGAAGTACAAACCAAACAAAAAGAACTAAAATGAAGAAGACCAAAAAAAAAAAAAAAGAGTCAAATGGAAAGCTATGGTCTGGAAGGCCTGAACATCAGTAAGGGCTGATATTTGCTTTCTAAATCACTTAAACAGATTTGGCTTGTTTGAGCTTTATTAAATGTTTGCCATTTTGTACAATCCCCCTTATGCGGAGAATTCCTGAAGAGTACCTGGATGGAAGGATTGGGAAAGTCTTTGTTTTAATTAGTGTTCTTCCCCAAGCAAGTAAATGCCCTTTAGTGTGTCCTGAAAGGTTTGGTTGATAGAGGTCTCTCCAGACTCAATTTTTATTTAAAGCCCCAGATAGTTCCTGGAATGCCAGGGTTCAGAGACAAGAATGGTCTTTACAGTTGTAAAACTTAAGGAGGACTTCACTCTCAAAGTAACTTTGGAAGTACAAGACCCTTGTGATTGAATGCCTCCTTAAATTTTGGAATGGGGGAGGGGAGGGAGTCTCTCTTGCCACACCCTAGTTCTGAATACACGGAGCAACAGCGCTGTACAGTGAAAAGTCCAGGGATTACCAATCTTGTGCCCCAACTCCACCCTATTTTAGCTATAGATTTATCCAAAACCAATACTTGGAGAAATTTGTTGGTAAATTTTATCTCCTACTTTGATGATTTCAGGTTTAATAGGGAAAAGGATTATTTGGTGGAATGATATATAGGAATTTAAGATTCAAAGAATCCCAGTCCACTCACCAGTTCAAGTGATACTTAAAAACAGAAGGAAGTATTCATTCTGCCATCTCAAGAATTGGGGTAACACAGCTAGGAAGCAAGTTTTCCCTTTACAAAGTAAATTTTAAATTACATGTAACTTGCTTAGAGAAGATGAAAAGGTCAAGTATCAATGGGCTTTAAAAAAATTCTGCTTTGATTGAAATGGCATGCACCATTTACTTAAATTAACATGCAGCCAAGAATTACCTCTCAAAACAGCTATAATAATTCCACAATCTGGAGATTTATTCCTTTAATTTTACCTTAAAGCCTTACAGAAGCGATATATTGTTTCAAATTGTTTGTGTTTATCTTAAATTGGGTCACATCTAACTCTCTTTGTAGACAATCAATTCTTTGATGGGCACATGTTAAAAAACCAGTCCATACCTTCACACAGAGATTTCTTTATATTTATTTTTATTCTTGTAGTGCTGGTGTTCAAACCCAAGGCCTTGCACAAAGTAGGCAAGCGCTGTCACTGAGCACCTGCCCTTGTATATTAACAGTCTAGAATTTCCAATTCAATTTTATCATACAAGTTTGCTTTTAAATGCTTTCCCGGATCAGTTTGATCCTGGCCTAGAGAGTGTTTATAAACATCCATAACAACACATGCAGGTAGTAAAAAGACTTGAAGGTTCTGGATTAGGGAAATCTCCACGTGATGGGTTTCCTTTCACTCGGGCAATTCTTCTGTCAAAATTTCCTCAAATAGCACTGCAGCAGAATAGAAAGAAGCTTTTTATTTTTAATTTTATTTTTACATTTCAACAGACAGAAATCTGGAGTGTTTTAAACCCCAGCCTCAGCTCAGACTCTCTCACAGTGTGTAACTATTGGAATCAGCCTCTGATTCCACCCAAACATCCAAGGCCCTCGTTCCCCACTGCCAGGGCTCCTGGCCTCCACTTTAATGACCCACTGGGCCCCCACCAGCTCCCCCTCCCCCCTTCCCTTCACTAGTTTGTTTATAAAAATCTAACGGGCTGGGGGGGGAGGCTGGGGTGGGGGAGGGAACTTGCTCTTTGTTTACATTAAACAAATGACAGGCAAAAAGCTTGAGCAAAGGTCTTCCTTGACCTCGTTCTCTCTCCCTAATTTTAACAAAAAGCAAAAAAATATTGTATCCAAAGAGAATGAGACTGGGGCCCCGGAGGAGGAGAGAAGCAGCTTTTCGCTCTATTCAGCGGGGACCCCGGGTGCGGACGATTTCCGCTCCCATTGTGAGGCGGGGCCGGGGGCGTCGGTGAATGGGGGGTCTGCCAAGCGGCCCGCCGGGCTGTCAGGCGGCTCAGCGTAATCAGGGCTAATGACAGCGGCCGGGCGCTCGGCGGGACAATGCGCGGGACAATGCGCGGGACAATGCGCGGGGCCTCGGGGTTGCGGGGTTTTGTCAGCCTGAATAGCTAATAGGTTTGCTTGTGGGCTGCGAAGGGGCGGGAGAGGGGGGCGTCGGAGGGGGAGGCGGCCGGGGAGAAGGGGTCATTGTCCTCCCACTAGCCGGGGCGCCCAGGCGCGTCCCTCCGACGCGCGGCCACCCCCTCCCCCTGCAGCGCCCGGACAGGAAGACGGCGGGGAGGACCCCCAAAGAGCTGCAGGCCCTGCGTGGGCTTCCCTTACGGAGGGGGTGGGAGGACCCGAACAGTCCTGGGAAAAGTGGTCCTCCCTTCCAGCTGCGATCGCCGCGGGCCCACCTTCTCCATCCAGTGGCCAGGGACCTCGCCCACGTGCGGGCCTTGAATCACAACTATTGTCACTTGCACACTCAACTCCTAGCTGCAGGGGACAACTCCCTCACAACCTGCCACGGGAGATTGCGAACACCCAGGTGAGACAATACACACACGAGTGCCCGAGGCACAAGCCCGGCCGGGCCTGGGGCCAGGGCGCTCGCGCAGCCTCTCCCGTGGGCCTGAACCTGCGTCGGCCCCACCCGGGATCCGCCAGCCCCACGCCGTAGTTGGCAGTTGTGGGCACCTGCTCCAGGCAGTGTCGATCCAGTAGCCCAGCAGAGGCCAAAGGGAGAGCAGGGAAGTTGCAGACTTCCAGGAGCCGGATTTGGCGTCACTGAGACCCCGCTGGCGGGCGGCTGGGGCTCAGCCACCAACCACAAGTCCGCGACCACACATTTCAGCCGGCCGGACTGGGAGGATCCCCCATCTTTAGAAACAGCTGTGAGTTCCACTTCCCCCGATAAATAAACTCTTTTGTTCCCGGAGCTAGATCTAGCCTCGCACCCCTTTGCTACGATCCACGTATCTCACCAGGAGCGAATAAACTGGATTCCTTTCCCCTTTCACCTCCTTGTTTGGAAACAAAGGGACGGGAAGGTGGGTCCCCGGGCCCTCGCGGTTTTCACTGGCTGCGTGGGTACGGCTCCCTACCAGGACTACTAACTTGCCAATCCACCCGGCCCGCCCCACACCTCCAGCACGACTTCCTAGAACCAGTGAGCACCCCACAAACTGTTCCCTTTCTACTCAGAGTTCCCACGACAGCTTAAATGGGTGACAATAACATTTCTGTGCACTTATTTATCCGATTTATCTGATTCCCTGAACCACCGTAAAGTGTGAGCTCTTGAAGAACAAGGGCCGAATCTCACTTTGGGTATGCCCAGCACCTAGCCTAAATTGTCGGTACTCAATAAATATTTAAAAACCCAATGAATTCATGAATCTTTCCTGAAATCTGTTCCACGTAAGTAAGGGACCTTTTGCTAACTCAGAACCCATACAAACAGCAAACAACGAACACCAGTTGGACCCAAAGTTGACTTAAAACCTCCTAGCTCACGTCGTTGGCTCTCTCCAGCTAAGCATACATTAGTTTTTTTTCTTTTCTTTTCTTTCCTTTTTCAGAATTTTGTGGCTTTGGGTTCATAACATGAAAATTCGTTTAGCACACAACACATTTCCCCGAACTGTAGGGTAAGAATCATCTCTCTTCGTTTTCAAAAATTCTAGCCATTATACTCTCTAAATCCTATATTTTATCGGTTATGGAGCAATAGAAGGTATCTGCTATGGCTTAAATGTCTGTGTCCCTCCAAAGTTCATGTCGAAATGTAATCCCCAATGCAATAGTATTAGGGGGGGGAGCTTTACAAAGTGCCTAAGTTATAAGGGCTCAGACCTCATGAATGGATTAGTGTCTTTATGAAAGCCCCCATGAAGCTTGTCCTTTTTCACCCTTCTGTCATAGAGGATGCAGTGTTTTCTTGACATTCCTGCAGGCTTCGTGTTAGAAGCAGAGAGAGCCAGCTCGTACTACCTTCCTTGACCATTTATTTCACTAGGATCTATCTAGGACTTGATCTTGAAATCTCCAGCTCCCAGAACTATGAGAAATGAATTACCAAGTCTAGGATATTTTTGTTGTAGAATGAGCAAACGAAGACTATCTTCTTTCTTCCCCTTTCTTCCTCCTCCTTCCTTTTATCCTCTAACTCTAGTTTTCACCAACAAATATGTTCACTTAAAAAAAATCTCAAACTCAGACAAGGTATCCAATTTTGAGAATGAGGATCTCACCCCTCTCCCCATCTCCAGCCCCACTCCCAACCCTCTGTGCTTAAGAGGGATGGGGGCAGAATTTTCATTAAAATATTGAATTACAAAAGCCCTAGAAAATCTACTTGATAAAAACTTATTTCAATTTTAAAATTTAATGAGCAGAAACAAGTGAGCTGTCTATAATTTTTGAATTCTGATAAACTAGATATTGTAAGGTATATTAAATAGGTAGGCTTCATTAGGTCGCTGAAGCAGGAAAGAAGTTTATTTACTGAACTGCTGCCCCTGCCACGCAAGGTGGAGAAGCGGGGCTGAAAAGGAAAGAGGTGTGAGGTGTGGTCAGGTGGGGGAAAGGTGTGGCCACACTGGATCTGGGACCCTCCTAAGGTCAGATGGGAGGCACGTGACCCGAGGAGGCCGGGGATGTGACCTAGCAGCTGGGGAAGGTGATTGCTTCCAGGTCCGCCAGTTACCTAGGTAACAGATATTGGGAGGAAACTTAATCAAGAGGGAGGGAGGTGTCCCTGTTCAGACCTTACAGATATGTCATCCCTTAGAAAGACATTTTTGCCTGGCACTATCAATGTACAATCTGAGAAAATTGATTTGCTATTTGTTTTTCTCACTGACCAGATAAGTCTTGAACTTTCTAGAATAAGATCAGCACCTGAGTTCAGGTGGCCCATTATTAATTTGGTATATGAAAAATTTGGTTGGTGATAAGCATGTTATGCATTTCATTTTTAGATATTTAGATTGCTATCAATTACTCATCTATTTAAATTAAGCACCATTAAAATGATATTTTATTGTATTGAGTATATGCATGAATTTCCATATTCATGATAAATTATGTATTTTAGCTGTGCATACATACTAGACATCTTATTTTCAAAATTATTTTTTCAAGTAATGATGGTTGTATAAGTAGGACTCATCAGTTTAAAAAAGATAAGCAAATAGGAAAAAGAAAACTATATTGTAAGCAGCCTGTCAAAGTAAATTGGCACCTCACAGGATGATTTCAACAAACCTGGCTTGAAGCATCTAATCTTCATGAATCTGGGCAGGTTATTCTACTCTCTAGCTTTAGGTTTTACTTGTAGAAACTAGGCTTCATGATATCCAAGCATATTTTGAATGCTGCTGGAATCATGCATATAAAGTATCTTTCACAGACTCTCATAGACCACTTTGTTAAGGCAAAGAAATGCTATAAGGATTAGGGAGGTAGCTTAGTAGCACAGTGCATGCCTGGCCTGGGCAAAACCCTGGGTTCAATACCAAGTACTACAAGAAGAAAAAGACAAGGAAAAAAAGGAAGGAAAGAGGGAAAGGAAGGGAAAAAGAAGAGAAAGGGAGGAAGGGAAAGAGAAGAGAAAGGGAGGGAGGGAAAGAGGGAGGAAGGGAAGAAGGGAGGGAGGGAAGGAAGGATATTCTGTATCATGCTCCTTCAAAAAAAACTGTTCTTTTTTCAGAGAAGACATGGCCATATAGCTTAAGTTGTCCTTAGATCGAAATCCTCCTGCCTCAGCTTACCAAGTACTAAAATTACAGGCATGTGCTACCACACTTGGCTTAAAATTTGATTTTAACAGGTGTTACGGGTGCGTATATGTTGCATCTATTGAATCCCAAGCATCACATGTGCCAAGCACCTGCTCTACCATTGAGCCACACCCAGTCATAATGACTTGATTTTTTTCAACACCTCAGTTGGGAGGACTTAACATGTTGGTTTTCAAACAGTGGCAATGGATGGGTTGATGTTAATGCACCGTCATTCTTTCCTAGGCTCCTTTCTCTGTCTGAAGCTGCTAATCAGTTACTTGCAACTCTCCAAAGGAACCCTGGTCCTTCTGGCATGCAAGTGTGGATAATGACAAATATAAAAGTATGATCATTGAAACTATTACATAACAACTGGGGGAAATACAAAGTCTGTTTCTTTGAGGAAAAGCAGTGATGCTATTTTACTTTTGTTTGTATGGCACTTTGTAGCTGGTGATAAAATCCTCTCATCTGCAATGTCTCACATCTGCACCAGAACACTGTTATGTATAAGTGAGAAAACAGGATTATTCCCGCCTTTCACACAGGAACTGGGTTCATGTTACTTGCTTAATGTCACTAAACCAGGGAAAAATTCAGATCCTGTGGGGTTTAAACTTACACAAATTAGAAGTAGAGAAGTATTCTTTAAGTCAAAACATAGAATTGGAGCTGTAACTCTGTAGTAGGACATTTTCATTGTATATTCAATGCCCTGTGTTCAATTTCCATCACCGCACACACCTAAGAGAAAAAAGGATAAAATATGAAGATTATGAGTATGAAATTGAGTATGAGAACAGAAATTGCGGTACATACAAACTTTTTAACCTAACATATGCAACAACTTGTAAGATAATAAAATTATTTTATTAACTGTCATATACATCTCTAGCATCGTTTTTCCTTACATTTTTTTGGTATCTTCTTTGATTTTTTTATATGGCATCAATTTTACAGTATATCCTCAAATAATAAGATAATTCAGGGATTAGGCATAAGGACACCAATTTATAATCCTAGCTTAATGGGAAGTAGAGACAGAAGGATTGTCATTCAAAGTCAGCCCCAGCATAAAAGTGAGCCAAACTACTATCTCAAAAACAAGATAGGTAGTATATGCCTATAATCTCAAATACGTTGGCAAGAGCATGAAACCTAATATGAAAAAATAAAATAAAATAAAGCAGAGAGAACTGTATGGCTCCGGTGCAAAAGCTTAAGGCCCTGAGTTTAAACTCCAAGACCAACCCCCCAAAAAGTCTTCATTCTCGTATGGGTTGAGTGACACTTTTTGTTTATTATTGATGGGTTAAAAATGTTTGTGTCTCTCCCATAGCTCATTGTTGGTAATGCCATCTATCACTTTTTAGTAACATAAAATTTGGGAAAGCCTCAATGAATTAGCTTTCATAAATGAGCAGCAAGACTTCACAGCACGTCAGCTCTCCTTGTACAGCATTTGTCTTAAATAACTCTGTGCAACCGCACTCACTAACCAGTGTGATATGGCTTGGTGCATAATGGGCATGAGGGATATTCTTGCCACATATTCCTGTACTGCAGTAGTTAGCAACTTTGCCTAGAGGTGACACAGACCATAACAATACACCTTCAAACCCAAACTAAGTGAGTGCGTTTCCAATGAACTTTTCTGTGACTATATTTCCAAAATAACCATGTTTACTCCAAGACCACCTGGCAGAGGAGAAATAGAGAGAAAATACAAGTGGAGAGAGATAGTGGTCTATTACAGTTAAATTACCTTATTTTCAAAACATATTAATATATTGCAATGACCACTTCCAGGCCTTGAGGGGCCTGTGTAAGTGCACAATCTGGAAACCTAAGTACAATTTGCCTCAAGGTAATTCTGCCTCTGCATAAACAGTGACTGATGAGCGTAAGTTTTCTGGCTCCAATTCCAGTATTGTTTTTCTATCACCTGAAACCATGTATTTTCCCAGAAAATTTGACAGTGATCTACTGGGAAAGTTTTAATTTTATATATTTATTTATTTTAAGAATGGCTCATTTGAGGCTGGGAAGGTAGCTCAGCGGTAGAGTGCATGCCTTGCAAGCATGAGGCCCTGGGTTCGATTCTTCAGCACCACATAAACAGAAAAAGCCGGAAGTGGCGCTGTGGCTCCAGTGGTAGAGCACTAGCCTTGAGCTGAAGAGCTGAGGGACAGTGCCCAGACCCAGAGTTCAGGCCCCATGACCGGAAAAAAAAAAAAAAAAGAATGGCTCACTGATGGAGAGATATGTGTAAGATGGCTAATGAAGAGCTAACTGGATAGAATGCTCTAAAGAGGACAAGTTATTCCCTTTGAACCTGGTTACTTGTCCTTTTGGGAATTTTCCACCTTGCCAACCTACAGGTGCCCCTTCCCAAAGTGGTGAGCAAATATAGTCATAATACTCAACATACATATGGAACTAGGTAATTTGGAGCTAGGTAATTTGAAGGGAAGGGTAGGGTTAGGTTGGGTGAGGGAGAATGATGGGAAGAGGTGATATTGATCAAGATGTATTATACTTATAAATTCATAGGTTGAATTGAATCCTCTCTGTACAACTATTTAACAATAATAAAATTTTGTTTTTTTTAAAAAGCACTTCAGTGTTCGTCTCCCTCCCTTTATCATAATCCACTCAGTTGTAACAACAGAAAAAATCAGATAAACCAATTCACATCAACATACAAATAGCTGCTAAAAGCTTAATGAATTATCTACAGATGGGGGCCTGGGAAGGTACTTACTAACTGCTAGAAGATAATCCTTTAATTCAATAAACCAAATCACTAATGGTAGCAGTTCAGACATCACTAGAGGGCTACCAGAAAATTATTTTCAGTTGGCAAGGAGCCAAGAATCCTTCAAATCATTCCAAAGAAGTAGATGACTGCTTTCTAAATCAGATATTACCAGCATTTCAAAAGTTAAACAAGTTGTTTTCTTTTTTTTTGTTTACGAGAAGCTATCTCTGTCATCTCCTTTACCACCAGACTGCATGACACTGTCACCAACATTCTTTATCTCCTGCCTCCATTTCTTGTCTCTCTCTATATTTACTTCTTAAGCTCAATTTGGCTTTTGCCTACAGCATTCCATTAAAATAGTTGCCTCAAAGATTACTGTACTTGGACTTCAAACTATCCAATCTGTTCATGAACTCTAAACAGGGTCTGGATTAGACTGAGGTAAGGAAGACACTTGAAGTTACAAAATTTAAGGAGACATTTTCTATTCCTGAGAATCTACTGTCTTAAATTTTGTTCCACAGATGCCTCACTCCAGATGAACTATAACTGAACTTCTTGGTACAACCAGGTGATGGCCTGTAGCTTGTTGCTTTCATACCTTTGCTCATAATACAGATGTAAGTGTGTGTGTGTGTGTGTGTGTGTGTGTGTGTGTGTGTGTGTGCGCGCGCGTGCACGAGTGCGTGCGCGCGCGTGCACGAGTGCGTGCGCGCACGCACACACACACATACCAGTCCTGGGGCTTGAACTAAGGGCCTAGGTGCCATCCTCAAGCTTTTTTGTTCAAGGCTAGCACTCTACCATTTGAACCATAGCTCTACTTCTGGCTTTTTGGTGATAAGAGTCTCATGGGCTTTCCTGCCTGGGCTGGCTTTGAACCATGATCCTCAGATCTCAGCCTCCTGAGTAGCTAGGATTACAGATGTGAGCCACTGTCACTTGGAAATGCAGGTGTAAAGGGACCTCCATGTTTTATGTCAGCCCTGTACTCCTTCCTACCTTCTTCTGGTAGCAGCATCCCTAGGAAACTGTATCTCCCTACTTCAGTGTGTTTCTGGTGGAGATACCAAAGGTAGACTCTCCCAAACCAGGCAGGAGAATAAACATGAACTTATTCTTTAAAAATTTGAAATGGAAACAGAGGAGCAGTTTTCGAACACTTGGACTGAGGGTAATATAAATATGATGACAAGCCTGGTCATCTGTTACAAGAAAGTCTTAAAAAAAAAGAAGCAGGGTGAAAGAAAGACAGCTGGAAAATTGCTAACACTGGTAAAGTCTCTGCATGCTGTTGATGTGGCCTTGTCTTTCTGTGTTTTGATTACAGCAGCTAACATAGCATCTTCTCATTTATTGCTTAGACTTATACTTAAGAGTTTCTATCACTCACAAACCAGAGTGTGAAGATACGACATAAAATATTCTTCCTTTGCCCTCACCCCTCTTCCATGGAGGTGTGTGTGTGTGTGTGTGTGTGTGTGTGTGTGTGTGTGTGTGTGTGTGTGTGTGTGTGTGTGTGTGTGTGCAGCTATTTCCTCCTAGAACCTTCTTTCATCCAAATCTCTCCTTGTTTGAACTGCTGTGATGTTTTATGCATCTCTTATAGTTTCTTAGCTTTGTATTTTGGATCTCCCACTATACCAAAAGTTCTTCCAAGGAAAGGTTCACAAGTGCAGTAGCTTTTGCACATACCAGAAAAGCAATAGAGCTTTACTGAACAAATGGATTAAATGAATTAAGGAACATAACTAAAGGAAAGCAGAATTCTTATACTCCATTTCCAGAAATTTTAGTATGAATGAGCTGAAATTTAAACAAAAAAAAAAAAACTATTTTTCTTCCAAAGGGTAAAACAAGAGGAAGAAGGGGCAATGGATAGCTAGGGGAAGTTAATGAAACCTAAAGAGCACCAGATTTTTTTTTAAGGTTGGAATGTTATACTTGATATTTATATTTACTAATATCTGAATGCATCAATGCTTAGAGGATACCCAAGAATCTATAAACAACAATTTCATGTTTGGGGGGAGAGCAAGAGGACATATGAAGGCCTGAGATAAGAGGAAAACTTGCCAATGTACAGTTCGCATATTTCAAATGTGCTTAGCCACGTGAATCAGTTAAGAACTTCACAACCGGCATGATCTACATAAATAGATAAATAAATATTAAAACTAACTGAATAACATAATAGCTAAACACAGTGGACTGTGTTGTTATTGTTATTGTTAAAAGCACTCATAAATGAGATGCAAGGAGAAACTTTGTTTCCTTATGAAATACACATGGTGTGGCTTAAAAAAATGCATGGCTCAGATAACCTACACACAGATGAGGATGCTTTGCACTCATAAATTCTATTTGTGATCTCAAACAAATGGAACTTTCAGCCTTGCAGATTTTAATGATACTGGTGTTGAAGCTAAATGCAAAAGATGCAAATAAAATTATTTCATATAATTTGTGCCTGCAATTGCAGCTACTCAAGAGGTGAAGATTGGGAAGATCAATGATCTGGGCCAGCTTGGGTAAAAATTTTGTGCAACTCCATCTCATTTGCTGAGCATGATAGTATGCTTCTGGGATCCTAGCTATTTTGAAGGATCCCTAGCTATGTAGGAGGATCACAATTCAAGGTTGTCCCTAGACAAAAAATATTTATATCTGAAAAACAACCTAAAGCAAACAGTGTTGGAATTGTGGCTCAGCCAGTAGAATGCTTAAGAATAAGGCTCAGGGCTGGGAAGGTGGCTCAGTGGTAGTGCCTTGAGCTGAAGAGCTGAGGGACAGCACCCAGGCCCAGAGTTCAGACCCCCCCCAAAAAAAGAATAAGGCTCAGGGGGCTGGGAAGGTGGCTCAGTGGTAGAGTGCTTGCCTTGCATGCATGGGGCCCTGGGTTTGATTCCTCAACACCACATAAGCAGAAAAAGCCAGAAGTGGCACTGTGGCTTAAGTGGTAGAGCGCTAGCCTTGAGCTGAAGAGCTGAGGGACAGGGTCCAGGCCCACAACCAACAAAAGAAAAAAAAGAAAAAAGAAAAAAAAAAGAATAAAGCTCAGAATTTAAACTCCAGTACTCAAAAAAAAAAAAGTATGTTAGAGTCACAATTCTCCAGAATCTTCATCTACTAATTACGTTTAGAAGTTGTTGTTTTGTCAGACTTACTAAAACTTATACTTTTAGATAAGGAATTTTTTGTTGTATGCAAATTATATTTCAAAAATTTGGTTTTGAAAATATGCTAAGATTGGAAGGGATTTTAGATATTTTTATAGTCATCTCCAATCCTTCTATCTAAGGATTCCACCCTTTCTTCTGAATGATTGACATATCTTGAAAATTTCTGCTATCTAAATGAAATTACACAAATTACCCTGATGGATACTGCTAATAAATAATAAAACTAAAGATTTACAGACAAAAAACATTCTGCTACTTCAAAGGTTGACGATCAAGTCCTTAGCCGCATAATCTACTTAGTAGATACACAATTTAAATAGTTGAAATAGTATTCTCATTAGCTAAGAAAAGAAAACTGGTGTTTGGTTTATCATCTGATATTTTAGTTTGTGTAAATCATGTTTCTTCTTGAGAAGAAACAGTTTCACTGCTAACCTCCAATGGGATCACTCACACTCACTCAACCATCTTATAGTCATCCATTCATCTATTTGTTCATAGGCTACTAGGTATTTCATATGTGCCAAGCATTTTTAGCTGCCAACTTGCACTGAAGGTCGCTTCACCTTTTAACAATTTACATAATGATCAATAAATTACTGTCCACTAGACGGGCACTTTGCCATGTTAGGCAAGTCCAAATATTCAAACCATTAGAAATAATGTTCTGATGCTCAGTAGGGACTGCCAGTATGGTCCCTGAGTCAATTCTAGAAATCTTAGAGAATCTATGGCCCATGAAAAGATGACTGAAATGGGAAGATGATCTCCTCAGCTCCAAAAGAGAGAGGAGCATAGATTTTAGAAAACAGATCAAGCCATGGTTCTCTCACCACATAGTAAGCCACAGTGGGTACTATAAATCGCTGTGTTAAGTCAATACTTTCCTTCTAGACTTGGATGAAAAATTATAACTGAGAAGAAAATCACTACAAAAGCAAAATGCAATGAAAACAAAAATCAACATGATCTTATTAGACTAGAATGTTTTAGCCCCAACAAACAAGATAAGTAAATTTATCCCAAATTTCTATATTTTCACAAGAATCACAAAATAAGTTCCCAGGTCCCACCTGATGATAGATGGAAATTACAATGGATGGTGTAATTTCAGGCACTGTGCTTATATTTTTCTGCTTTGATATCCAGATACCACACTCCTGTTATGCAGTGGTCCCACTATGATTTCCCACATATTGTAATTCCTCTCTAGGAATAAGATACTGTTGACCTTGTATTTCTATGAGACAAGATAGTCTCATGGAAGGAAGAACATATTGTTGCCCTTGTATTTCCATGAGACAAGCCCTCCATTAAAATCCCTTACACACCTCTAGTGTGAAGCCACAGTTAGGAATAAAATTTAACCTAAAGTTAAAGAATAACAGGCAGGAAATATGAAACAGGTATGACAATTAGTACTAGAAGTGACTATTGTCAGATTCGACAAGCTGGTTTAGGGTGCTTTGGAGGGCTTCTGGCCTGGCTCTACCTCTTCCAACTGTTAAATCATGTAGAGTGCTCTGACATCTCTACCACCAAGAGTTGAAGCCACAGGCTCCCTGAGGGCCAGAGAGAAAAACAAGTTTACCTTTCCCTACCTCTGAATCTAATCAGCACAATTAAAGCTAACTGGAAACTTTATTCTTCGCCAGCACCCAGTTTTATTCCTATTATTACTGGGCAGAATCTTAAGTCTAGAAGTGTCAGAGTCAGTCAGTACAGTTAACAAGAGTAGACTCCAAGACTCTGATCCAAGTGTCATAGGCCAGATAAGAGAGTAGCAAAAAGTTGCTTGGTGATACAGAGTGCAAGGGAAAACAAACCCAGAGTTCCAAAAGGAATGGAAAACACCAGGAAAGCAACCATTGGCTCAGAATAGTTTGTGTGTTTTTCCAAAGACAAAATCAGAGGGGGAAAGAAATCTGAGTATAAAAAAACATCAGACCCAAAAGACTGCCCACCAGGGAAGAGAGCAGTGCAGGAGTGTAGGGCAAAGTGAACAAAAGGAATCAGAGCTCTTTAGAGAGGTTGATTGAGGGGCTGTGGTAGGATGAGTCTGGATAAGTTTGCGCTACTAGAAAACAAAGAAATCATTCAAAAATAAAAAATTAAAAAGAAAGGGGGCAAGTCAAAAGGATAGAGGAGCCAGTCTAGTGGTACCTCACTACGGTATCACAATTTGACAATTTGACAACTGAATTGCCTAATAATAAGAGTATTAGAGGGGCTGGGGGTTTAGCCCAGCAGAAAGGCACCCGCCCGGCTCGCGCAAGGCCCTGGGTTCGGTCCTCAGCCCTGGAAAAAAAAAAAAAGAGTATTAGATTATAACCCATAAAAGAAATATTCACAAGTTTGCATTAATATAAATAAGCAATCAAATAAATAAATGGGAAAAAGGGCAGCATTTCTTTTTAGAGAATTATAATTTGTAGTACGTAGAGATAGTAAGAATAAGATAGTCACCATTAGGCAAATACTGCATTCATAGGCGAGAGCCTATGAGTGAAGAATTCAGCAGGCAAAACTTTGAAGAATGATAGAATATCAACATACTCTCATAGTATCCCAATATAGCATGGATTACAAAGGAAAATTCTTCACTTGACAGTGAAGAAAACCAGCACAACCAGTTTAACAAAGTGATCAAAGTGAATTTAACAAAGGTTTACACCACCAGAAATAACACAGCAGTTATGATATGTCTTGCACACAGGTAACTCCATGATATTCTTGTCAAAATGCATAATCTCTTCATAAGAAACATTAAATAAACTCAAATAGAAAGTCTACAAACCATTATTCTTCAGAAACAGCACTGTTAGAGGAAACTAAAGACATACAACTCCATATAATCAATGCAGGGTTCTAAAATGGATCCTGGAATTCCAATACGGTTCATGGTTCAGATAATAGCAATGTGCCAATTTTAATTTCCTGGTTTTCATAATTGTATAATTAGTATATAAATAGTTAACCTTAGGGGAACTGAACAAACATACAGATGAAATCTTCATATGATTTTTGCAAATTTTCACAAAATAAAAATTAAAAGCTACCTTATCCCCTATTCTTAGGTAGAATAACAAGTTCTTCTTCATAGGAAGATTCCAGACTCTTTGTGTTTCCAGGTGGGAGTGATAGAGTTTCCATCAAAAAACATGTGCTTATTCATTCGTTAAATCAAACTGCAAGAAAACAAGAAAAGTCATTTGGAGTTATTTATTTCACATTAATGTAAAACATTAAATGGATTTTCCCCTCTGTCTCTCTCTCCTTTCCCTTCCTCACCCCTAAAAAAAAAAAAAAGACAAGGCAACAAAGAACATTCTGTCTTAGGCACCAAATTACCTTTGCTGAGACACTATGACTCACCTCTAGTACATTGTTTTTAATTTGTATCTACTTGCTACTGTGGCATTCCCTAATCAATGCTGTTATAGACTCACTTAAAAACGTTTCTTAATCTTCCATCTCAGTCATGAAAACATGTTGCCTCTGAATGACTTCTTAAAATCGTATGACCATTATTGCTTTCTATACAGGTTCTATTGCTCTATAAGAGGGGATTGGCAGTTATCTCAAGGAAATCAAAGTTACCTACAACTATTTTTTATATGTCCAATAAAATATGGCAGTAAAGACCATTCTTGATTCTCTTCTCCATTTATTCTGTAGAGTGAGAATTTGAGGAGGTCCTGGACATTCTCCCAATCTCAGAGCAAATATCAAAAGCTCCAACACTAATTCAGTTCTATACTCAGCCCTAACCAATGAGGAGAAGGTAAGAATGAAGAGCAGAATGAAAGCAATGGCAGATTTTTAAAATATATATATATGTATTATTTAAAAGATACTGTACAGAGGAGTTACCGTTACATGGGTAAGGTAATGAGTACATTTCCTATCGAGCATTGTTTCCCCCTACCATCCCTTCCCTCCCCACTTTGCCAACTCCTCCCTTCCGCTCCAAGTTGTAAAACTCATTTTCAACATAGTGTCTTGTACATCTCATTATTACAATGGGTCAACCTGTATCCTTGTTTCAGCATTTTCTGATTTTCCTTCCCCTCCCCAAATTAGAAAAAAATGTATATACAAGATGCATGGCACCAGAATCAAATGCAGTGAGAACAGTGGTTATGCCATGGGGGAAGAACATACAAAGAAACAAACAAACAAAAAATCACAGTACATTAAAAACAACAGTGACAAAGATAAAACCTCTTGTGTCCCTATCTTGGGGTTCATTTCACTTAGCATCATCTTATATGGTCATATGTGCATAGCTTTTGACCTTTTCTGCTTGTCTGGTAAGATTATCCTAGATGTATACTAGTTATTGCAAATAAGGGAAACCATGGGACCTATGTTTCTTTGGGGCTGGCTTACTTCAATTAATATAACTAATTCCAAGTCTTTCTATTTCCTAACAAATGGGGCAGTGTCATTCTTTCTGATGGAGATATAGAATTACATTATATATATATATATATATATAATATACATATATGTATATACACATATATACATATACATATATGTCACATTTTCTTGATCCATTCAAGGGGCATCTCAGTTGATTCCATATCTTAGCTATGGTGAATAATGCTAGGATAAACATAGTTGTTCTGGTAAATGACAGATATCATTGAAAGCTAATAGTTAGACAGGAAACATATTTCTCTGTAGTTTAAAGTCCTCATGACTTCCCACGTATTTTAAAAATATTTCCTTACCTAATCCATTTTTAATTTTTTTAAAATTATCTTCAAGTACTTGTACAAAGGGGTTTCAGTTTAACAAGGCTCACTCTATAAATTTTTAATATAAAAATCTGTATTGTGAGAACAAATCTATTACATTTCTGGCTATTTGCCTTATACTCTAGAAAAATAATTAATCAGATTTCTCTTTTGATCCTAAACCTTTTCTGATAAGAAAAAAAAATGAAGAGAAAATCCTAGCAGGACCTCAGGATAATTATTCAAACTTTAGTTACCAATTCATTTGTCTACCTACCCACCCACTCTGATAGGAAGAATACATTTCTTTCTCAAATAATAAATCAATAAATAATAACTCAATAAAGGGCCACTTATAAAAGCCCTGGAACTTTGTCTGTTAATAATTTGTCTGACCCTCAACCTATACATCCTTTCTTTATAGTAAGGACCTTTGGATTCCAGCCCATAGCTTTACTCCTCCACTCTCTCATGCTCTAAGATTTATAATCCCTCTATTGTGGGATCTGAAGAGCACTAAGGCACAGGCATTAAGCCAGCCATAATGTGGGATCTGGCCTTCTGGTCCATCTCAACCTGTACTATGCTTCTATAATAATCCTTTGCCTCGTATCTTAGCACCTTAAATATGTCTGTATCATCTGCTTACTCTCTCAGTTTCTATACCTATATTTACCACCCATCCTCACCCACAGAACTTGCTGGATCTCAGTCCTGGAACTGACACTTTGCTATGAATGGCCATTCTCACTGTTGTTGAGAACCCCCAAGTCATGCTTTACCTACCTGGACTTCTTCCCATTGCCCCAGAAAAAATGTCCTCTTCAGCGTCAGCCCAGAGACCACAGTTTAAGCCAAGGCTCACACCTCTCTTCCTCACAATAAAGCAACAAATTCCTCCTTCATCTTACTTCAGTATTTCTCAATGCTTTATCTAAGGTAAGTAGACTAATAATTGCTGTCTTTCTAGCCAGAAGTACTCAAAATATCACAAAACCTTATTGGCCCAAAAGAACATCAATATTTGAATGATTATGCTTCCATGAAAATATTTCATATAACCTCACTGCTGCACTATTCACAATAACCGTTATGGAAACAGCCACGATGCCCTAAAGAGATGAAAGGTTCCAAAAAAATGGAATTTACATAGCTACTAGAAAGAATAATGTTAATGTCATTTGAATGGAAATGGATGGACAAACACATTAAGTGAAGTAAGCCAAACTCAAGAGACAAACCATGCACCTTTTCTTTCATATGCAGAAGCTAGATCTAAAATACACCAGGACATGACAAATTATACAGGACTCTAAGCATTCCCACACAATGAGACCAAAGGAAACTACTCTTAGGGAAGGAGCACAAAGGTGTAATGTCTATGTGCCTCTGATCATATAAAATAATATTGATTGAAATGAACTCAAGGAAATGGAAACAAAAGTTTTTTCTTTGTTGTTGTTTTTGTTTTTTCTTTTTGTCTTGTTTGTCCATTTATCTGTCTTGGGAGGGGGCACAGAAATGGAAGGACAAAGGGTGAACAAATGCAGCAGGGGTACTTATTGGACACTAGTTGAAAATGAACTGTACAACTTGTGGGTGGGGATGGAAGGGAAAAACTGGGAGAGACAGCGGGAAGGGGTAACTGTCCAAAAAGAAATGTACTCTTTACCTGATTTATGTAACTGTAACCCCTCTGTACATCACCTTACAATAAAAATTAATATATATAAAGATGTAATTATATATTTCAAATAACCAAATATAACTCCTTTAAAACTCAGTTCCATGTAAGTAAGCTTCTTCAAGTCTCTACTGACCAAATGTTATAAAAAATTATTGTCACTAGTATATGTCTGGGACAAGCAGAAAAGGTCAAAAGCTATGTAATATGACCAGATAAGATGATGTTAAGCAAAATGAACCCCAAGATAGGGACACAAGTAGTTTTTTCTTTCTTGCTATTGTTTCTAATGTATTTATAATGTACCATGTGATTTTTTTTTTTGTTTCTTCGTATGTTCCTCCCCCATGGTATAACCCATTTTCACTGTATTTGATGTTGGTGCCCTGCATCTTGTGTCTTGTACATACACTTTTCTAATTTAGGGAGAGGAAGGGAGAAAACAAAACGCTTAAATAAGGATACAGGTTGACCCATTCTTACAATGAGATGCCCAACATACTATGTTGTAAAGTGAACTTTACAATTTAGGCCGGGGGCGGGGGGGGGGGGGGGGGGGGAGGGGGGGAAGGGCGTGTTGGAAGGAGTGTAGTTATGCAGGTGGGAGGGAAGGGATGGTAAGGGAAAACAAAGGAGGAGGTAGCAATGCTTGATAGGAAATGTACTCATTACCTTGCTCATGTAACTGTAACCCTTCTGTACAGTATTTTTACAATAAAAATGTATAAAAAATAAAAAGTTATTTTCATTTTAAAATATCTTTTAGAATATTGCTACTTAACAATGGTGCCTGGGTCTTACTAGAAATGCACAACCTCAGGTCCCCACTCCAAAGCTACTGGATCGGAACTTGTATTTTACTACATCTTCACATTTGAAAATCACTTTTCTTGAACATTTAACTATTTTTCTTCAATAGTTTTGGAGAACTAATGACTATTTTTATCTTTTAACTATTTTTTTGGTTTGTTTTTGTGCTGGTACTGGAGCTTGAACTCAGGGCCTCATGTTCTTGCTTAGCATTTTCAATTAAGGCTGGCACTCTACCTCTTTAGCCATTTGGGGCCTTTTGCTGGTAAATTGAAAATAAGAGTCTCTTGGATTTGTCCGCCTAGGTTAGGTTTGAACCTCTATCCTCAGATCTCAGCCTCCTGAATACTTAGGACTACAGTCATGAACCACTTGCATGTGCTGCTCTTTTTGCTGCTGTTGCTGCTACTACTACTACTACTATTACTACCATTGTTATTATTATTTTATGTGGTACTGAGGAGCCAAACCCAGAGCCTCACGCATGCTAGGAAAGCACTCTGCCACTAAGCCACATCCCCAGCCCATCTTTTTACTATTTCAATTTGAGGAGTCACTCCACTGTCCTTTATGGAGCAGCTAGTCAGTATCCCACCTCTCTTTCTACCACCACCGGGCAGGCCTGTGAGCTAGGCTCAGCTGATTTCATGACAACAGCCCCCTGGAAATATCCACTAACCATTCAAGAAATCATTCTGGCAAGTAATCCAACCGAGAACAATCAATAATTCATGAAATTTTCCTAATTGGGAGCTCAAGGATTAATTTCTCTTCTTTTAGATTTTAAGCTGTAAGATAATGATGCCTACATTACTAGAGGCCAGCCAGGTATAGAAAAGTACATCCAGAAGACAGGACTGAAACCAAGCAGAAAGCAGCAGAGAAAGAGATATACCAGAGAAGGAAAGAAAAGCATGAAAGCACTGTTTGAGATCCTCAACTCAGACATACATACCCAAGGCCAGAAGCTCCTTAGACTTCTCAGTTATATGAAGAAATAAAAGCCTCCTTCACTTCAGCTACCTTAAGTCAAGCTTCATTCCTGCAACTAGACTTCTTGAAAAATGCACAGCTCATGCATTTGAAATTTGCTATGCTTTCTTTTATTTTCATTAGTCCAATCAGCTTATTTTCTAATCCATCTTTTTCCCACATAATTTTTAAATTGCCAACTGTCTTGGGTTTTTAAAATGCTACTATCACGTCTCCACAAACCTAGCTGTTTTTCTTAATTGTTTTTTTACAAGTTCCTGTTATTGCTCTCCCTGAAGCTCCTAATAGTATCTTTTAAAACAAAAAACAAGGAAATCAAAACCAATATGTGTATATAGCTGTTTCTGAGTATTTTTTGGTCTTATGTATGAACATTTACTTAGTGGAGGGGGACAATAGATTGGCCTATTTATGAGTGGATGCTGAGAACACTTAATGGAAGCACCATGCATTAATTCTACAAGAAGAGCCACTGTGTGCTAATAATGATGAAGGATCTAAATGCTTACAATGCTTTGCTTTCAAAAACACTGAGTGCATCACAGCCATTTTAAAAGATCACTCCAGTTCAGATCATTTAGTAAAGCTAAAGCAAAGAAGTAGAAACATTTGCTTTAGAGAGCCAATTCTAACTAGTTATGGAGCAAATGCAAACCATCATATTTATCCACTTATCCTTGGAATCAGAGACAACAAATGTATATCTAGTGGAACAGACAGAGGATAATCTAAAATAATTTTTCTCTCACCTTGAGAGGATGTGGCTATGGAAAGTCTCTTTTATAATTTGTTTTAAAATAACCACTTCTTCACAGCATTGGAGTTAGGCTCACATTTGAGAAAAGACTCATTCAGAAACACTTTCAAACCCTAGGGTTTAGTTTAGGGTAGAACGCTCAGCATAATGGATTTATGTAAATGGATAGTATTACAGCATTTCATGGCCTGAGAACTCCCTTAGTAATGTTTTACCATTGTATTTTGCTTCTGTAGTTTTCTTTTATCTTTTTTAACTGTAACCTACTTAGGTGGGAGATAAGGTCAGGAAATCCTCCTAGCCTATCTGTTCCTGCTTTGTTGGAATAATGTAGTATAATAATAACAGAACAGAAATTCCAGTTCTGTGTAAAAAAGTAGGATACAAGACTTGTTACTAAGCTAAACTGCCTTCTCTCCATCTGTTGTCCAATACAGTAACTGGTATCCACATGTAGCTACTGAGCACTTGACATATAATAAAAATTGGATATTGTACAATAAGTTTGAATTCGATTTGGTAGGCTTAGTACTAAAGAAAGAATTTAAATATCTCATTGATAATGACATACATTGAGGCTGGGATGTGTGTATATACATATATCTGTATATATGTATATAAATACACATATATGTATACACACCATATTTATTTATATGTGTATATATATATATATATATATATATATTTCTAGTACAGCACTTGCCTAGCATGTGTGAAGCTCTGGGTTTGGGGAGCTAAAACTATGATTTTATTGTTTATACTGAAATCATATTTTTGATAGGTTGGACTAAATAAAATATATTTAATTAATTTTATCTAGCTCTCATGCCATTTTAATGAGACTGACAGAAAATTTAAATTTCATACATATTTCTATTGAAGGGCACAGGTATGTACCTTCAATGGTGATAAACACAGGCTGGAACCCAGTTACTAAATATCTTTGGGCCACAAGCCTACTGTTCACTTAATTGAGTGTTTCTCAGTGTTCTTGGTGTACTGTAAATGGATCCAGATAGACATGATGGTTCCCATTAGTATTTGGGTATAAAATGCTTTTGAAGTCTTATATATGAAAGCTTGACCCCATAGTTGATATCATCATTAAGAAATCATTGAATCATAAGGATGAGCTTTATCAGTGGATCAACCCACTCATTGCAGAATGAGCTATTAGGAGGAGGTGGACTTAGTTGGAGGAAGTAGGTCACTGAGGTATGACTTTGAAGGGTATATAACTTATCTCTGATTCTATTTTCTCCTTTTCCTCCTTTTTCCTTTCCTCCCTGTCTCTCTCCTTTTCCTTCTTCTCCCTCAACCTCTTTGCCCTCTCTCTGTCTCCTGGCTGGCATAAGGCAAATAGCCTTGTTTACCACAATCTCTTATTGCCATGATATTTTTCCTCAGATCTAAAGCCAAACAGCCACCCCTCTTGGACTAAAAACAAATCTTTTCTCCTTTAGGTTGTTTATCTTAGGTATTTTGTCACAGTCTCCAATGATATAAACTTCAAAACGTTCCTGTATATTTTCAAATCAGCCCAAGTTTAATTACTTTGTATAAATCGCATAGCTCTGAATTTAATACAATTTTTAATCTCTTTTAGCCTTTTGGAATACTGAATTTAATAACTTCCTGTTGGAAAAAGTTGTTTTCTTATTGGTTGCATCTTGCTTGTAACCCTCCCAAATTTTTGAATTTGGAATTTAATACACCTGGCTTATTTTAATCTTTAATAATAGTATCTCCTGTTGAATATTTTGTACTTCGGACTTTGTATGCTTATCCTTTAGATCCAAGGTCTCAGTCTAATGCTTCACCCTGCATTCTTTGTATTTGTTTTTGTTTTTGTTTTGGTCATTGGGCTTGAACTCAGGGCCTGGACACTGTCCCTGAGCTTCTTTTGCTCAAGGCTAGCACTCTACCACTTGAACCATAGTGCCACTTCTGACTTTTTCTGTTTATGGGGTACTGAGGAATCGAACCCAGGGCTTCATGCATGCTAGGCAAGCACTCTACCACTAAGTCACCTTCCCAGCCTCTCACCCTGCATTCTTTACTCTGCAATTCTTTTATTCTCTTAGTTACCTTATATCCTGAGGGTTAAAATCTCTCAAAAGTCAAGATCCTAAAGTCTAACATTTCTTTCTTTCTTTCTCTCTCTCTCTCTTGTTCTTTCTTTTTCCTTCCTTCCTTCCCCCTCCCTCCCTCCTTTCCTTTCCTTTCCTTTTTTCTTTTCTTTTTTTTTTTTTCTTTTCTTTTCTTACTTTTTGCCAGTCCTGGAGCTTGAACTCTGGGTCTGGGCACTGTCCCTGAGCTTCTTTTGCTCAAGGCTAACACTCTGAGCCACTGCACCACTTCCGGCTTTTTCTGTGTATGTGGTGCTGAGGAATCGAACCCAGGGCTTCATGCATGCAAGGTAAGCACTCTACTATTAAGCCACATTCTCAGACCCAAGTCTAAAGTTAAAAAAAAAAAAAACTCCAAAAAAATCAGAATCCCAAGTGATTATAATTCCAAAGTTGAAAACTGAATTCTCAATGAGAAAAAAAACAAACCAGTTGGAGATACAGAAGAAAGCTGCACTCTGGTATACTCTTCACAGACAGTACCACATTTGCCTTGTAAAAACATCCTTGAGGGGAGCTGGAAGGTGGCTCAGTGGTAGAGGGCTTGCCTTGCATGCATGAGGCCCTGGGTTTGATTCCTCAGCACCACATAAGCAAAAAGAAAAAAGCCGGAAGTGGCACTGTGGCTCAAGTGGTAGAGCGCTAGCCTTGAGCTAAAGAGCTGAGGGACAGCACCCAGGCCCAGAGTTCAGGCCCCACGACCAGAACCCCCCCCCAAAAAAACATTCTTGAGAGGTTAGGGGTAATCACTCAGTGGTAGAGAATTTGCATGTTATTCACAAGGACTTGGATTCCACTTCCCATCAAGTTAAATAAATAACAAACAAACAAAAACCAAAAACACTCTTGACCAGAAAAATAAATAAAAATAACAGCAAGAGACCTTTCAACCAAACACATTTGATATAGAGATTGTATTCAAAGTTCCTCCAGTATTATAAAATACATTAAATGTTGATCTATTCTTGGCTAGAAAATTGATGTTTAAAGACATTTACTAGATGTTTAATAGACATCTTATATTCACCACTAGACTTACCAAAGAAAAAATGGCACATCCTTTATGTTGGCTAGTGGATGGCATATTTTTTTTCTAGTCTTAGAGCTTGAATTTAGTGCCTTAGTGTTCTCCCTGGCCTTCTTTTGCTCAAGGCTAGCACTCTCCCACTTGAGCCTCAGCTCCACTTGCAGCTTTTTTGATAGCTTATTAGCATCTCATATACTTTTCTACCCAGGCTGGTTTTGAACTGTGATCCTCAGATCTCAAGATTTCAGCCTCCTTAATAGCTAGGATGGCTGTAGCTGGCTTTGGATGGTATTTTCAAAAATTGTCCTCCGTATTTTTTTTTGGGGGGGGGGGTCTGGTCGTGAGGCCTGAACTCTGGGCCTGGGCGCTGTCCCTCAGCTCTTCAACTCAAGGCTAGCGCTCTACCACTTGAGCCACAGCACCACTTCCGGCTTTTTTCTTTTTTGCTTATGTGGTGCTGAGGAATCAAACCCAGGGCCTCATGCATGCAAGGCGAGCGCTCTACCAGTGAGCCACCTTCCCAGCCCTGCATCCTCTGTATTTTTAAAAATCAAACACACACACACACACACACACACACACACACAACCATGCCCCCACCTGGACAAAAAATGTAGAACTTATCTGCTTATTTGTTATTAATGACTGGAAAAGACAAAGCACATTATAAATGCTTAGAGATTTAGTAGAAATTGAAGAAGAAAATGAATTTCAACTACCTCAAATCATAACGGCAGATTTGAAATTAGGTATGATCACAATATCTAAAAGTAAGTTTCAATAAAGTTTATTTTTTACATCTAGCCCAATGCATTTGAGAGAAAAATTCTGATAGGTAGTTGGTCACATGATATGTCAATAATGAAAACCTCTTTAAAAAAATGTTTCATTTGAATTGGCATTACTTCCAACTAATGAAATTCCAGGAGCTTTCAATGAATTAATGCCTGAAGAAGTCAGTGAAGTAACTAATTGATTTGAAGATAATTGCTACGTGGTAAGATAAGACCACCTTCATGATGTTGTTTAATCACTAGTTGTGGTCTGTAGATGATTATACATATGGAATGGCTTTTCTCATACCCAAAGCAACAAAGGCATGGCACAGAAGAAGAGAAAATTTAATAGAAGATACCCATGTTAGTGTATTTCAAGTCATAGAAGTATTTCAAAAAAAAAAGCAGCATCATAAAGAAAATGAATGTGGATGTACTAGGAGAGCCAGGCTCTTAAAAGAAAAAAAAAATGAGCTATTCATTGTGAGGCAAGACTTCAAAGTGTAGTTAATAATGGTGAAAGTCGGCCAGCTCTTATGGCCTACTTCCATACAATTGCTCATAATCTAGCCTTGCAGTACTCTTTTTTTTAATATGTCAATTTTTCTTATTTAATTTTCTCTATCTTCTTATTTTCAACTTTTTCTGCATGCACTGTTTTTAATTTTCTTTAACAAAATACTATGCTACATAATCCATCTTTCCATCATTTCCAATACTGGAGGTATAAATGATATAAAAACTTTTAGAAAGTTCCCGTTTGTTTCATGTACTTGTGCAAATTTTATTCTATGGTATTACCATAATATTAACTTTGTAAGTAATTATTCTGCATACACATAAAAATGTCTTTAGCAATTGAAGGGATATCCTTTTATATATTTGCATTTACATAAGGTATAATTTTCTAAAATCTCTGCTGTTTGAATAAATACATATGCAATAGTAACCTATCACAATTTTTTACTGATCTCACAGTATTTCAGATGACTGCATTTAAAAAGTTGTGTGCACAAATTGCCAATCATGATGATATGCATTGATACATTTCTATCTTGATAAATACATTTTGTCTGTTTATAACTATTATATCTGTCTAATTATTGTTGCTAATCCCAAGTGTTAATGTTTCCAAAAATATGTATGTTATCATTGTTTATTTTACTGTGTAAAATGGCCTGTAGACCTTTCTACTACATTTCTCAGATTAACCCCTCTGTAAAAATGTTAAAAAAAAAAAAAAAAAAAAAAGGATTTAATTTTTTTGAATCATTTTTCCAAGAATTACCATTTTAGAATTTTGATCATTTGGAATTTCAGTATTCAGGTCTACAGAATTCTATCTTTTGGTATTATGGCCCAAACCCCCTTAGTCCTTCCTCTCAAACTTGTGTTCCTTTCTTTCCTAGTTGTCTGCAAGAGAAATTACAGAGTCATGCCTGACCTCTTGCTCTTTTTCACCCCTACTTCCCAACATTTTAATAATTTTGCCTGAAAAGTTTCTTGCACCCATCCCTACTGCTTCTGGGCCTTTCCTCCTAAGGAAATACTTCTTCCCTGGCTTGTACTATTGCAGTAGCTTAAGCAAGACTCACTTCTGGCTCCCAGGCCAGTGTTCTTTTCATCGTATCAAACTACTTTCCACAAACCTACAAGTGGAAAGGCCTTTTCATTTGTTCTTCTTTGGCCTGTGGTCCACCTTGACATACCTGAGAGGTTCTAATATGCCAATTTCCTCCTCAGGTAGGAGTTACTAATAAGATTTTAAAACCATTGTGACAAGCCGGGAACCAGTGGCTCATGCCTGTAATCCTAGCTACTCAAGAAGCTGAGATCTGAGAATCATGGGTCAAAGCCAGACCTGGCAGGAAAGTCCATGAGACTCATCTCCAATTAAGTGTCACTGTGGCTCAAGTGGTAGAGGACACGCCTTGAGCTGAAGAGCTGAGGGACAGGGCCCAGAGTTCAAGCCCCATGACTGACCCAAAAAACAGAAAAATAATGTGACGGAATTATTAAATAGCATATGTCAAGCCCTGTGTCTAATCTTCAGTCCTGTAAAACAAATAAGTAAAAATAACAAAATCATTGTACAGAAATAAGCATCTTCTTAGTCATTCTAGTCTCATTGGCCTGCATACCGCCATCTTAATTGTATTAATTTCAACCTTTTTTTCTCTCTACCTGTAGGTCATCATTGTAATATGTTTGATGTGTAGGCTTTGCTCCTTGAGTGGGATTTCTTTTCTTTCTTTTTTCTTTAATTGTAAAGGTGATGTACAAAGGTGTTACAGTTACCTAAGTAAGGTAATGCATACATTTCTTTTTGAACAGTGTTACTCTCCTTCATTTTCTCCTTTTCCCTCTAATCCTCTCCCTCTCAAGTTGTCAAGATCATTTTCTTCCTTTAGTCATTTTTTTTCTTATTTTTGTGGTTATTTCTTTGTTTTTGCTTTGAAAGTTGAGGAAGGATCAGCCATTATAAATGAACTAGTTAAAACAGTTCAATTTTCTCTAAGTACTGAATAAAGGTTACTATATGTGTACAAATTTACAAAAAGCAATTACTAAGAAGGAAATGTACTTTTTAAAGTACAAATTAAAAAAACAAATTATAGGAGGAGTAGATTTTTAGTTGCCATAACAATAGGACATATCATAAACCTAGATTTCTTTGCAGAGCCCTCTATCTCTGGAGATGAATATTAATCACTATAAAGTGGCAGAATGGCCTCCAGTGATTTGACAACCTCTTACTGTCTCATCCTTTCCTTATCACAGGCTATATTTAGAAGCCTGAGTACTGTTTCTCTCCTGTATCATTATATTTTTATGTACTTCAATGGATGAAGAACCAGGTTCACTGATTGATTCTCATCTACTTGATTTTAGCCAACTCCTTGGGCCCTCAGCAGTTTTTCCCTTAGGGACTTTTAATACAAATTACTTATCTCAGAGTGTGGATGGAAGGGTGACTTTGGCACTACATGTCTCATCAGTAACATCCAGGAAATCATAATCAAATCCACAGCCTCTAGTTGAAACAGCACAAAATAAAAGCTCCCAAGTATACTGGCTTCTCCATATCCCGGTGCTGAATCTTAAACTTGCTTTTTTTCCCCCTACTAAAAATGTGATAGTTTTTTTTTTGTTGTTGTTGTTTTTTTTTTGTCTGGTCGTGGGCCTGGGAAGTGTCCCTCAGCTCTTCAGCTCAAGGCTAGTGCTCTACCACTTGGGCCACAGCACCACTTCTGGCTTTTTTTCTTTTTGCTTATGTGGTGCTAAGGAATTGAACCCAGGGCCTCAGTCATGCAAGGCAAGTGCTCTACCACTGAGCCACCTTCCCAGCCCCAAAATGTGATAGATTTTATTTCATAGAGCTGTTTTAGGTTTGCAAGAATGGAACAGAAGGTACAGAGAATTCCCATTCTACATCTTTGTATCTATCCCTTTCACTCTCTCTCTCTCTCTCTCTCTCTCTCTCTCTCTCTCTCTCTCTCTCTCTCTCTCTCTCTCTCTCTCTCTCTCTCTCTCTCTCTCTCTCTCTCGTGTGTGTGTGTGTGTGTGTGTGTGTGTGTGTGTGTGTGTGTGTGCATGCGTGCGCATTCTGGTCTTTGGCTTGAGCTCAGGTCCTGGGTGCTCAAGGCTAGCATTCTACCACTTGAGCCAAAGCTCCACTTCAGGCTTTTTTGGTGATTAAATGAAAATGAGAATCTCATGGACTTTCCCACTAGGACTGGTTACAATGCCTGATCCTCAGATCTTCCTGAGTAGGTAGGACTATAGGTAGGTAAGTAGGATTGTAGGTAAGAAGGATTGTAGGTAGGGTACCATTGAGACACACTGATGAGTTTCCTTTATTTTTAACATCTTGTATTGATTGGTATGGTATGATTGTTGTAATTAGTAAGACTATACTGATACATTGTTACTAATTAAAATTCATTTTAAGTTAGAGTTCACCCTGTGTTGTTCATTCTATGTGTTTCAACAAATATAGATGGTATAAATCTGTATCATTCAGAATCACCTTACTACCCTAAAACTCTCCTGTGGTGCTCCACCTACTCATCCCTATTCTCGCCTCTTGTCAAACCCCTGACAACTACTACTGCTAAGGTTTGGGTGTGGTTTGTCCTGCAAGGGTTATGCATTGACCTTTGTCCCCAGAGTTATGATGCTAAGAAGTGGTGGGACCTTTAAGAGTTGGATCCTAGTACAGATAAGTAGATCTTTAGAAGGACTAAAACTAACCAGCAGGGCAGGTCCTAAGTTAGTTCCCATGAAAGCACATGATTATAAAAGAGTCCCTGAGCTGGGCACTGGTGGCTCATGGCTGTAATCCTAGCTACTCAGGAGGCTGAGATCTGAGGATCACAGTTCAAAGCCAGACCGGGCAGGAATGTCCGTGAGACTCTATCTCCAATAAACCACTAGAAAACTCGAAGTGGTGCTGTGGCTCAAGCGGTAGAGTGCTTGCCTTAAGCTAAAAAGCTGAGGGACAGCATCCAGGCCCAGAGTTCAAGACCCCACGACCGACCAAAAAAAAAAAAAAAAAAAGAGCCCCTCCCTGCTCTCTTGCGCCTAGCATCCATCTCTTATTCATTCCCACCATACCATCCACCACGTGTGCAACCAAGAGGGCCCTTGCCAGGGACAAATAGACATTGGCATCAGGCTGCTAACCCTCTAAAACTTCATACATACCTATCCTCAGCTATTTTCCTAAAGCAATGAGAATTAATGCAGATGCTCTTTTCCCAATCTCCATAGTTTTGCCGTTTTTAGAATGTAGTAGGAGAATCATACGGTACATATTGGTTTTCAGACTGCCTTGTTTCACTTAGCAATAAGAATTATTGCATGCCTTTTCATGGTTTGTATGTTCATTTCTTTTAGTCACTGAACAACATTCTGTCGTGTCAATGTACAAGTGTGTTTAGTATTGAAGAACACTGTGGATGCTGCCAAGTTTTGCAATTATGGATAAGGCTGCTATAAACATCTATGTGCTGCCTTCTGTAAGAACATAAGTGTTTTTAATTATTTGGGTAAGTGCATGATTTCTGAACAGAAGTATGACATATTGCTTGTTCCTCTGTAGCTAAGTTGTTTTTTCCTGCTGCTGCATTTTTTCCTAGCTCTCTATTTGTCTTTGCTTTTTGCAGTTTTATTGATATCTTTAAGTGCCATGTTTGGCACTTACTCTGCTCAGTGTTCTCTGAATTCCTATATCTATGATTTGGTATCTCTTCTTAATTTGTTCCTGAAAATATTTCTTTGTTCCCCTCTCTCCTTCTGGTATTTCCTTTGTCTGCATGTTATATCTTTTATAATTTCCCCTTAGTTCTTGGATGCTTTGTTCCATCTTTTCTTTCCCTCTGTTCCCTCTTTTCACATCTGTTTTAGGAGTTTTTACTGACATGTCTTCAAGTACACTTTTTTTTTTTTACTAGAAATCCTCTGTTTAAGATAAATGCAATTATTTGTGATAGCTAAGATATGGACTCAACTCATATGCCCTTCAGCAGACAAATGGATCAAGAAAATGTGGCATATATATATATATATATATATATATATATATATATATATACATAATGAAATTCTATGATTCCATCAGAAAGAATGGCATGGCCCCATTCATAAGAAAATGGAAAGGCTTGGAAAAAATCATATTAAGTAAAGTAAGTCAGATCTAAAGAAACATAGGCCTTATGGTTTCCCTCATTTATAATAATTAGTATATGTTTAGGACAGTCCTAGCAGAGGATCACAATAGCTCAATAGCTATGTACATATGACCATATAAAATGATATTAATCAAAATGAACTCCAAGATACAGAAACAAGAGGTTTTTCTGCTTTTGTTTTTGTTTTGTTTTGTTGTTTTGTTCATTAGTGTACTGTTTTCAGTTTTTTCTTTCATTTTTCCCCTCTGGTTGATTCCCTATCAAAGATAGTTGTCACTATCTTTGATTTCAGTACCATTTATCTTTTATTTAAGTTACCTGATTTGGAGAAGAGAGAAGGAATCACAGAAATGGTGGGACAAAGCATGAAATAATCAACAGCAATACTCACTAGTTACTATGTTGGAAGTGAACTTTGCAACCTGGGGGCAGAGGAGTCAGGGGAGGGAAAGCAAGAGAAGACAAGGGAGGGGGTAACACTATTTGAAAAGAAATGTGGGGAGGTGGGAGAGGGGAGTGTAGTTGTGGCCATGGGAGGGAAGGGATGGAAGGGGAAAAACAAAGGAGGAGGCAACAATGCTTGATGAAAAATGTACTCATTACCTTGCTCATATGATTGTAACCCCTCTGTACAGTATTTTCACAATACAAAACTTATTTTTAAAAAAAAGAAAGAAAAGAAATGTACTCATTACCTTATGTAACTCTAACCCCTCTGTATATCACCTTTACAATTAAAACAAAAAGATAAATGTGAGTGTTATGTGAAAAATGGTATGGAAAGCCAGGCACCAGTGGCTCTTGTCTGTAACCCTAGCTACTCAGAAGGTTGAGATCTGAGGATCGTGGTTCAAAGTCAGCCCTGGCAGAAAAGTCGCCATAAGACTCTTATCTCCAATTAACCACTAAAAAACCATAAATGGCCCTGTGGCTCAAGTAGTAGAGTGCTAGCCTTAAGCACAAAGATGCTCAGGGACAGCGTCCAAGCCCTGAGTTCAAGCCCAACAATCAAAAACAAAAAACAAAAAACAAAGGTGTAGAAAAATGATATGCTGAATTCATCACAGGTATACATGAACAGTGTCCAAACCAACTCATGGGATGCCATGTAATGTTCATTAATGCACTAAGCTGGAGGCAGGAAGACCAGTTAGGAGATAGCGGCAGTGGTTTAGATGAGAAACAATAAGAATCTGAATGATAATGGTGGCAATAGAGTGCCAGCAGATAGATGGACATCAGAGATACTCCGTAAGTACAAGCAACAGAACTTGGAAATATGATTGGATATAAAAGGTTCTTCGGTTTCTGACTTGGAAAACTCCACTGATTGTAGTGACTTTTATTGAGATAGCAAGTAGTAGAGAAAAAACAGTCATTAAAAAAAAGAGCTTGAAGCTTGGCGCTGGTGGTTCCCACCTGTAATCTTACCCACTCTGGAGGCTGAGATCTGAGGATTGCGGTTCAAAGCCAGCCCAGGGCAGGAAAGTCTGTGAAACTCTTTATCTCCAATAAACCCCCAGAAAAACTGGAAGTGGCAATGTGGCTTAAGTGATAGAGTGCTTGCCTTGAGCTGAAGAGCTGAGGGACAGCACCTAGGCCCAGAGTTCAAGCCCCATGACTGATTTAAAAAGAAAGAAAAAGAAAAAGAGCTTGAGCTCTTTTTCATGTAGGATTTGAAGTGACATTCCTGTGGGCTTCATGCACAGGTTTTAAGCAGACAAAAGGCTACATTATTAGAGCCCAGTAGATATTTCAGGACAGTAGATTCAGACTTAGGAGTTAACAGCCTAGACAGAAATGGATAATCTTGACCCCCTCCTAAGGGCAAGAGTAACAAGAAAAGAGGTCATAGGTTAGAGTTCAAATAATACCAATGTTTAAGAGACAAATCAAGGATTGATGGAGAGAATGACTACACAGAGAAGGAGAGGAATCTGAAAGTTATGGCATCTTACAGACTAAATGTACAGACTACTTCAGAAGTGTGAAGATGAACTTTATAGGTTAGGAAATTGAGATTAAGAAGGCATAACTTATGCTTTCTTTGAAATACACACAAATATATAGGGATTCAAACTCAGATTTCTGTGATCAGAGATCCCATTCTATGGGCCTGATTTTCTTTATCTGTAATACCTTGAGAAAGTGGATTATAAAAAGATAAACTAGACTGCTGCTATGATCCCTTCCTGATCTCTGTATAGAGAAGAATGAATGGGATATATGGATAAATCCTTGGTGTGAATTTTAGTTCTTTGTTTTTTTGCTCCTGATAGTAAGAGAGAGAAGATATACAATAAACATTTGCTGAATTAAACACAACAAACTCATTATTGTCAAAACAAACTCATAGGATGCCATATAAAGTCCATTACCAGATATTAGATACATAGCTGAAATCCACTAGAAAATCACTTTTAGTTGCCCAACATAAACCCTGACAAATGCTGGTTTGATTTTTCACTTTTCCCCAGTGGTTTGCACTTGTAGAGAAAGAAGTTTAGTTACAGCTATATATACAAGCATTATTAGGATATGAAAACAAAACAACTGGTCTTAAAATGGGATTGTGTAACATGTGTGATTAGAGCATAATTCTATCCATAATATGAACAACAAAATCATCAGAGGTCAGACTTTCTTCCCTTCAGAACCAGAAAAGAATGTTTGGATTTGGTTTTATTAAGAAATATCACTCTACTAGTATATACTTTCAAAGTACTTTCTTTCTGGAACACTCAAGGTAAGTGCCAGACAGATGTGAATGGTCCCCTGTTGGTAAAAGACACAAAGCAGGGGAAGAAAATCCTCTTTTCATTGTGCTCCTTTTCACTGACTTCCATACTTTCTTATCTCTATATATACAAAGATTACTCAGAGAGATATAACTAGTCAGATAATCCATTTTGTTATTCAACAGTTGAATTTCATCTCCACATTCTACAGAGAGAATAAATTAAATGTTCTTATTTAAATTTCTGGTCTCAAAGCAATATAGTAGTTTCTCATCTGATTTAGCAATTCCACTTTTGGCTATATACTCAATATATTGGTAGCAGAGACTAAAACAGATATTTGGACACTAATGTTTATAGAGCAATATACAAAAGGAAGAAACAACATAAATATCCATTCAAGGATGAACAGAATGTGGTATATACATACAATGGAGAACTACTCACTGTGAAGAAGGAATGAAATTAAGACAACATAAATAAACCTTGATAACATCATGCTAAGTGAAACATGCCAAACACAAAAGAACAGATGGCTTATGTGAGCTACCTAGAGTAATCTAATCTTGGTACAGAAAGTAGAATGACAGTTGCCAGGAACTGGGGATCAGGGAGAAGTGGGGAGTTATTTAATTGCTGTAGTTTTAATTTTGGGTGAAGAAAAGCTCTTTTGTATGCACTTGCAAAAACAGAACAATGCAGTCCATCAAAATTGCTTAAAAAGGGGAAGAGAAATAAGAAAGAGTAAGGAATAATGGACTGCCAGGCGCTGGTGGTTCATGCCTGTAATCCTAGCTACCAAGGAGGCCTAGATCTGAGAATTAAGGTTCCAGCCCAGGCAGAAAAGCCCTTGAAACTCATCTCTAATCAATCCCCAGAAAACTGGAAGTGGTGCTGTAGCTCAAAGTGGTAGAATGCTAGCCTTGAGTGAAAAAGCTCAAAGATAGATCGTAGGCCATGAGTTCAGCCCCACAAAAAAGACGAATGAGTGCATTTAATCAATACATTTTATGTATATATGGAAAATATCACAATGAAACTCCTTTGTACAATTAATATATGTTAATATAAATAAAAGTTCTTAAGATGGGTAATGGTAATGGTGATGGTTTTATGACAATTAAACATATTGAATACTACTGATTGTAGTTTTGAAAAAGCTAAAATGGTCTATCTTAAGTATATTTAACTACCATTTTTCAAAAAAAATGCTATTCCTACAACTTTTAGAGACTGTAGTACAGTAGAAAAAGAGCAAAGTTTGGAGACAAGAAGTAAATGAGAGGTGCTGGTGGCTCACACCTGTAATCCTAGCTACTCAGGAGGCTGAGATCTGAGGATCAAGGTTCAAAGCCAAGCTGGGCAGGAAAGTCTCTGAGACTCTTATCTCCAATTAACCACTAGAAAACAAGAAGTGGAGCTGTGGCTCAAAGTGGTAGAGCACTAGCCTTGAGCAAAAGAGTTCAGGGACAGCATCCAGGTCCTGAGTTCAAGCCCCAGACTAACCCCCCCACCCCCCCCCAAAAAGGGACATTACAACTGATAACACAGAGATACAAAAGATCAGAAGATTGTTGTGAACAATTATATTTTAACAAATTGAATAATCTTGAAGAAATGAATGAATTACTGCATACATACACACAAAACCTACCAAGGCAGAAGCATGAAGAAATAGAAAATTTGAACCAAACGAGAAAGAAGAGTGAATCAAATCATAAAAATTCTATTATTGGGGGGGGGGGTAGAGGCCAGGACCTGATAGATTGATTCATTGTTGAATTTTTCAAACATTTGAAGACATAATGCCAATCTTTCTCAACTCTTCTAAAAATTGAAGGAACAAAATAGGATAATATCATTATCCCATATGGCTGTCCTAGCATCTACCATCTAGCATAATATCTGGTATTGAGTGGACGTTCAACAAATGGTTTTTGTTTGTCTGTGTTTGTTTTTCAGTATTATGGTTTGTACTCAGAGCCTTGCTCTTGTGAGGCAGGTGCCCTACCACTGGAGCCACACCTCCAGCCTTTTTATACTTTAATTATTTTTAAAAACAATGTCTTCAATTGATGCAAGGACATAGAGTCTTGGCCTTGGACCAAGATCTCCTATTTATGCTTCCTGAGTAGTTGGGATTACAGGTGTGAGCCTCCATGCCTGGTTTACAAATGGTATTTTACCATTTTGTATTTGTGTGAGCCAGTGGCTCACACCTGTAATCCTAGCTACTCAGGAGGCTGAGATCTGAGGCTCACGGTTCAAAGCCAGCCCACGCAGGAAAATCCATGAGACTCTTATCTCCAATTAACCACCAGAAAGCCAGAAATGGTGCTATGGCTCAAGTGATAGAGTGCTTTCCTTGAGCTGAAGAGCTTAAGGACAGCGCCTAGGCCCAGCATTCAAGACCCATAACTGACCAAAAAGAAATAAATAAGTAAAAAAAATTTTCATTAGACAATGACAAAAGTAAACAATGAATTTACTTTTCAAAATTTGAGATTACATCTATCGCTATACTATTTAGGTCATTCTTAAATTGTGATTATTCACTAAGGAGAAAACTTTAATGTCAAATTACCTTATTTCAAAACTTTGGATCAACCATCATTTCTTGCATTTAATTTGGCCACTCATCATAGCAGTAAAATTCTGCCTCTGTGTAGATCTGAATCTCTAAGCTCTAAGAGCCAAAGGATTATTTTGTTTTTCACCTCCCCTTGGGTTTTAGCTTACCAATATTTTCATTAAACATTTAATTATATTGCCATTAAGTTACTCTTACTCTGTTTAATACCCAATTCAAAGCTAAACAAATAGCTTTAATATAATTCTTACAGTTAAATATCTAGAGTTAGAATTAATCCCTAAACCATCTGTATATAGACATAACTTTAAAAAGATGTATGAAACAGAAAACAATTCCTTGTACTCTGTCTTGTAAGGCTGGAGGCAGAAAAACAGCTTCTATTCAGAGACAGCCCCCAGTGAATTAAGGTTAAAAGGATTTGCCCTTGCAGGACCCCAGGTCTCTAATTGGGGACTTCAATTCCTGTAATCCAGAAGGATTGTTACCAGACACATCTAGATTATTGCCAAAGCCCCACAGGTGACTCATAAGGAAAAAACAATTAGTGCTCCAAAAACCTTCAGATAGAAAAGAGGCATTTAATGAAACCTGATGCAGGCCTTGCCTGGCAAGGTGCTTAGTGAATATTCAGCCCTTAACAGAGGAGGAAAAGTCTATACATTTCCCTATTCAACTTTAATCTCAATGCATTTCTCAAGATTTTTTTCTCACCACTCTATTAATATCCTACTTCAAGGAAGAATGATTAGACCTAGATTTACTAAAAAAATAAAAAGACCTATATTTAGTAAAGAGTAGCTTATTTAATGTAAGACTAACACCCATAAAACACATATAAAGGACTCCAATTTGATACAGTTTGATTCCTCTAACACAGAAAGCTTGCGTGAAGGTCTAAAATTTTACAAACCCATCCAACTACAAGAGCAATCTGAGTAGAAAAGATTAGTATGCATGCAACACTCTGGAAATTGGGTTCCAAACAGCAGTTCTCAGCCTGGGCTGCAGACTGGCTTTTCTCACGGAATACCAGTAAACCAGCCCTGAAGACTGAGATATAATCAGTCTGAGGATGGCCTTCACGAGTGTTCAGAGCTTCAAAAATGCCACTCATAATTCTAGTGAACAACTAAGGATGAGTGTTACTTCTCTGAAGAAAAGTTAAGAGAAGGGTAGAAAACACTATAATCTTTTGTATTATGGAGCAGTGACATAATTTTCAGGGCCAAGTGTGACATTTAAAAAAATATATGGCCCCTTATTTAAAATGTATTAAGAGGGCTGGGAAGGTGGCTCAGTGGTAGGTAGAGTGCTTGCCTTGCATGCATGAGGCCCTGGGTTCGATTCCTCAGCACCACATAAACAGAAAAAGCCGGAAGTGGCGCTGTGGGCTCAAGTGGTCGAGCACTGCCTTGAGCTGAAGAGCTGAGGGACAGCGCCCAGGCCCAGAGTTCAGGTTCCCGACAGGCAAAAAAAAAAAAAAATGTATTAAGAATTCAAGATGACAATATAAACATCTTAAGCAACAGGGCCCTGTGTGTCAACATGGGTCACACCTATGAAACCAACCTTGATTTCATTTCTTTACTAAACCAAACCATTTTATTGTACAGAAACCAATTCCTTTGGAGTAAGGAGGAAATATGTCACCTTCTCTTAATGAGTTTTCTGTCTCTTTTTTTTTTCTGTGTTTCTTTTTTTTTCTTTTTCTTTTTGCCATTCCTAAGGCTTGAGCTTCTTTTGCTCAAGGCTAGCACTCTACCACTTGAGCCACAATGCCACTTCTGGCCTTTTCTATTTGTGTGGTATGGGGGAATCAAACCCAGGGCTTCAATGCATGTTAGGCAAGCACTCTACCACTAAGCCACATTCATAGAGATCTCACCAATCACTCCTCTCTGAGCAATAGTATTGTTTCTTTACGCAGCTGGAAATGCCTTGAAAGCTCCCTCACTTTGTCAAGATTAATAAAGGCTGAACTCTAGAACCAATATCAAAGAGACACTAAGCTCTTTCACTTCATTTCATTGTCTATACTATATATATATATATATATATATATATATATATATGTTTTGCCAACCTGTGAAATATCACCTATGAAACAACAGCTTCATCGATGAAATATCCACTCTCCAAATGAAGCCTTCTTGGTTCCAAAAATAAGACAAAACAAACTAAATGAAAGCTCTTCATCTAGAACAATTCATATTCATTAAATACACACTGGTTCCCGTGTGTTTCCTCCACTCATCCAGCATTCATGTTACATTACCAATTTTATTAGCCAACACCTATATTCACACGATCAAGCCTTCATTTATGAAAAAAAAAACTGTTCTGATCAGTTTACCAATCAGAACTTTTAAAATCTCATCACATTAGGGAAAATTTAATGACCAAAATAATCTTAACCTTTCTAATTACACATTTTGTTAAACACTCCAGTCTTTCCCGGGTAAAACCATTTTTTCCAGGACTCGTCTACATTATACAATGTTAGGAGAGCCCTCTGGTGGCCAAAGTAAAAAAAAAAAGATTCTCCTATCCAGGGATTTAAATAAATGGAACACAAGAGAGGATATTTAGAAATAAGGTATTCTAGAAAGGTATAGGGCTTCACCTAGCTTATCTTCTGATTATCTCTGCGGGTGGGATTACCTGGGAAGACAAAATAAGACTGAGTGTTACTGGGGAGGTATGAACACAGTTCTGATTTAGGAGAGGGAAGTTGTTGGACTCCTAGATAGACAAATCTCAGAATCACACTCACCTCAACAAACACACACACACACACAAACACACACACTCTCTCTCTCTCTCACATACACATATACACATACTCTCTCTCTCTCTCTCTCTCTCTCTCTCTCACACACACACACACACACACACACACACACACACAAACATCTCAGCCTGTATGAGGATTTAATCCTAGACTTCCCATTTGCATTTTGTTGTGCTCCACTCTCTGAGACCCCATTGGGGTAGAATGAGTCAGAAACGGTGTCATGGCACAGTGATCTGTGTGTTCTAGGAGGCCCATCAGAAGATTCTAAGGCATGCCACAATTTGAAAACCTCTAGGTTTGTTGTTTTTTTTGGGGGGGGGTTGTTTTTGTTTTTGGCTCTTCTGACAAGTGGTACCCAACAACTTTTCAAGGACTTTATTATGACCCAGGCCCCACCCTTGGGTAGTTTGACTGGATGGCTCCAAAATGTGATTAGGCATCTGTAATCACCAAACACCCAGGCGATTCTAGTGCAAGAACTTCAAAGACCATGCTTCGCAGACCTCCAAGATGGTCAATGGAATTGGTCATTCCAGAGCATGGACCACTGGGGTAGAGGGTAGACTTGAGTGGAGAAACTACAAAGTGGGAAGCACTTGGGAGAGCATAGGGGTCCTGGATTATTGGGGGAAAGGGAGAGAAAGGGAGCTGGCACTGGCTAAATTTAAATGTTTCTTGTATTTGTTTTGCCTCATTAAAGTAGATGCTACTTCCTTATCTCTATACCACTCAGATCATTGCCTCAAACACTAGGTATCAAGCTGATGGTATCAAAAAAAATTATTATAGTTTAATTGAGCTTTGAGCTTGCCAGTGGCACTAATCACCATATATGATCACTTTTATAAGAATGTGTTATGATTTCCAAATAAATATTTAAAAGAATTGCTTTAAATACCCCATTTATAAGTTGAGTATTGACTGATTCATTTAATTTTTCATAATTTTTTTCTTGAACTTATAGGTATTCCAAATGATGAGTAGGAAAGACTTTTGCAGAAGGCAAATAGCAGATTACTATTTAATTTGATTTGAACATTAGGATCTGATTTTTATAACCTTATGTGTTGCTGCATAATTGTATTTTTTTTGACAGTATTAGTGTTTGAAATCAGGACCTCCTGCTTGCTAGGCTGGTGCTTTACTAGAGAGCCACACCAGCAGTCCAGAAATTACGTTTTTAATGTTTGTCTTTTCTCAAAATATGAAAAGCAATTGCAGCCATCAAGATATAATTAAACTATGCATGATTTCCTTATATTAATGTCACATATATTACACACACCATGAATATTATAATCATTTATATTCCATATATATGTACATATAATTATATATACATATAGATACAATCTATTTAGCAACAAACATTATTATGTTATGAGGCATACACTCTACTTAGCAATGAAGAGATTAGAACAAGGTCAACAAGTCCCGTTATTCATGCCAGAATTCAAAATAATACTTTGAAAAGAACACTTGATGTGATTGCCATTGACTTCTGTGCATAGTGATTTTCCCCTAGAAGATTCCGAATTTTGTATGTTCAAAAGACCTATGACCAAATACTAGATTCTGAGCAGTAAATATGACCTGTGGATTGCCAAGGAAATCCATTTAAAGAGTGGACAGGATTAAACCCACTCGTTTGGGCTTTCCCTGTTTGGGAGGAAGCTAGACGTGTTGCTTGGCAGGAAGAAAACTCATATTCCTGTTCTACCTGGCCAGTCCAACCCATGCCCTCCTGGAAATGCTTTTGGCAACTTCTGTGCTTTTGGATGACATCCAGCTAACACCTTACATTGAAAATAGCTGCTGTTTTACACCACTCACACAACACCCCTTAGCATTCCCAACTTAGGTTCTGTTCTGAGTGTTAAGGGTCCCCAGGTGGGTATTTTAACATGGAATCCATATATTTTTTTTCCCTTGGTCTTTTGAAACATTCATAAACACCTAATAACTTTTCTTACCAGAAATACTGCAGCAATTGTTAAAAAAAAAAAAAAAAACATAATAATGCAATTCAGTGCTGGGGGTTCTTCCCCTCCTGCTTCCATTTCACTCTTTCCAAAAAGCTCTTCAACAACTACGGCCATTCCAAAAGTTTTGTCAAGCCAAACCAAAATCACAAACAAAACAAAACCCAGGGCACTTAGGTAGTAAATACCCTATTTCTCAAGAACACTCCCAAGAAAGCCTGGATACCTTTTAGTTCACTAAAAAGCCTTCCCTGGTAAGACGGGAGGTGAATAATGCTTCAGGGATGAAGTGGGTCTTTTCATTCAGAAGTAAATGCACCCAAGGACTTAAAAGCCCTAAAAGGCTGAGGAAGGAAAGGTCTTAAGAAGGAAGCTTTTCAGCTCAAGTCCAAAGGTGACAAGAAGCCGCCATCGCTGCTGAGTGACGCCGTTCCACAGAGCAGCAGCACCACCTTGTGTGCAAAAGCTTTTGCTTTGTTTTCTGGAGAATCATGTCTCAGCCTAACCTCCCTGTACACTTAGACGGACAAGGGTTTTTTTGTTTGTTTCTTGAAGAGAAAGAAAGACCATCCCCGACTCCTGATCAGAAGACACTTTAAAAGTCTTTCTAAGCACTATCTCTGGTTGGTTCAGTCCTTAGCACATTGTGGTGTATTTCCTCCTTCATCTGACACCTGCCAATGGCAAAAAGGATCCTGTCTTCAATAAGGATCCTAGACTTTAGTACATTTGGCAGTTGGTAGAGACTCAACAAATGCCTGTTTTTTGTTGTTTTTTTTTAAGAAAGAATCCAATACAATTTACGGTTGGAAAAGGAAATCACACCCACCATCTATATCAAATGACATCTGCCAACTAGCCTTGCAGGTGTAACTGCAACTAACCTTTTGCACATTTTATCAAATCCAAGAAATCAAATCAACTTTTGAAAAATTAAAATAAAAATGACAGGGAATGACAATGGAAAGTTAAGAAGTGATTCACAATTGATTTATCTGATACAGGCGAGAATTTCTCAGACAACCCAAGCCCTAACACTCAAACAAGCTCATCAGAATTATCCTTTACATACGTATAAGCCTAAATTACAGTTCATACACAAGTTCACATGTAAAAATAATTTGGGGAATCTTACAGCAGTAAAAACCATCTCAGTGCACTCATAATAATGCAACGTCTTTCTAGGAGTCCTACGTAATGTTTAATATTCACAACTTACACAAAATTGGTTTATTAAAAGCCACTCAATGTCTACTCTTGTCTGATACAGCCAATGCACACACACCCTTCATCTGTTAAGAAGCACAGCAGTGAATTGAGCAAGCCAAAAAAAGCTTTAACAAAATTATACAGGCCAGAGCTTCCAAGAACAGTCTTGCCATCCAGAACTCTTACAAATTCCAAGGCCAGAGAAAAGTGTGACTAATTCTAACTAAAATAAAAACCAGCTGCCCAGCATGCTATAATAAGTATACATAAAAACTGAAGAACAATGCTCCGTGGCTTAAGCAGGGACAGCATGGAACAGTAGTAAGGCCGTGAGTCTAAGAATATCCATGAGGATGAGAGAATGGAGGGTATGGTAGAGGGGTGAATTTGATCAGGATACACTGTGTGCATGTCCAAATTTCACAATGAAGCCCCCCTCCAATGTAATTAATCTATGCTAGTAAATGATTTGTAAAAGAAAATCTCTCCAATTACAAAGTAAAAAGGAAACAATAATAATAAATAATAATAACCCTTCCTTCTCCTGGCTCTTGGAGCTCTGCTTCAGCACACCAACAATTGAGAGGGAGAAAAAAAATCTCAGTTGTGCCAATAATGGAACAAAAACCTTCAAAGAGAATAATAATTTCTATTGGGTCTTGATGATAAAAAAAATCTCCTAAGTGGCAGCATTTTGAAGTCCAGATTCCCGCAACAACAATGTCAACCTAAAATACACACTCAGAGCTCTAGTGCCAGCTGTGGGGAAACTTTGTGGCCACCTCCTTTGAATATTTGCAAATTGAGAGCATATGAGAAGTGCTAAGGTGCTATTTGTATTTGTGTTTGTTATTCTCCACAGCTGCCCTGGAGAGGAAGTAACTAACCCTCTCCCCTTCCCAGATAAGTAATCAAGACAAACGGAATTCAGAAAACCAGACAAAAACTGAACTGCACAAGGTAAGACCAAGATCAGTGCCGGGGGGCCTGCATTTCAATCAAGAGAGAGAGAGTTCTTGAATGTCTAGGACCCTACTAGGCATGGAATACGAAAGCAGAGTATAAAACAGTTACAATCCCCACACAAACTGGAATCTGAGAAGAAACCCTTTGAGTAAAAGGGCCAACCATTCATTATAGTGTTTCTCATCATGGTGCATCTCTGCAGACACCCTGGTGCTTTGCCGCCACCCTCAGGTGATAAGGCTGATCATCTAGATGAAATAGACCTGAGAGGTGAGGGGTTATACTGTTCCAGATCAAACCACTACCTACAAGAGTAAAGGAAATCTACTAGCACACAATCAATTGGAGGGAATCCTGTTAGTATAAATAAAGTGCCTGGATGGGGCACTGAGCAGGCTGAGCTCTGAATAGCACAATTCAAAGCCAGTCTGGGCAGGCAAGTCCATGAGACGTTTATCTCCAATGAACCACCAAGAAGAAAGAAAAAAAGGAAGGAAGGAAGGAAGGAAGGAAGGAAGAAAGGAAGGAAGGAAGGAAGGAGGGAGGAAGGGAGGCAGGGAGGGAGGGAAGGAAGGAGAGAAGGGAGGGAAGGAAAGAGGGAGGAGGAAGAAAGAAAGAGAAAGAAGAAAAAAGAAAAAAAGAAAAGCTGGAAGTGGAGAGCAGAACTATGGTTCAAGTGATAGAGAGCCAGCCCCGAGTGAATAAGCCAAAGGATAGCATCCAGGCCCTGAGTTCAAGCCCCGGTACCAGCACACACACACACACACACACACACACACACACACACACACACACACACACACACACACACACACACACACCTACCTATGAAGAGGCTACCTATTGGCCAAGCCCTGTCTTGAATACTCTTTACCTATATGTCAATATAGACAAAGGGTAGTTATTTTGCCAGTCATATTGGTAGGAAGTCATGGCCTGAGGATTTTCAGATTAACCAGTAGACACCAGGGTCTGTGCTCAGAGTACAGGGGTTCTCCACATTGGCTGTACATCCATATCACTTAGAGAGCTTTAAACAAAAATGCTTATACCTACCATACTGGTAGGCATACTGGTGGTTTGTGCCTGTAATCCTAGCTACTCAGGAGGCTGAGATATGGAGGATCAAGGTTTGAGTCCAGCCTAGCTAGAAAAATTTGGTAGACTCTATTTCCAAAATAACCAGAAACACAGTGCTGAAGGCATGACTCAAGTGGTAGAGCACCAGCCTAGTATGTGTAAGGCCTTGAGTTCAATCCCCAGTAACACACACACACAAACACACATACACACACACACACACACACACACACACAAAACTTATGGCAGATACCACAATAAACCAAAACAATCAGAATCTCAGAGAACAAAAGAAGGAAGGTATCTATCTCGTAACATAAAATGACATGAAATTCAAATTTCTTTCTTCAGTAGGAATGTTTTTATTATAACACAATTCTACTCATTTGTCTATGCTGAGGTACCTTGCCATCTCAACAATGAAAATGCCTGAGATAATTTACTGATGAACCAAAGGTTTATTTTATTTATTTGTTTATTTACTTAGTTGGTCATGGAGCTTGAACTCTGGTCCTGGGTGCTGTCCTTAAGCTCTTCAGTTGAAAGCAAGCGCTTTACCATTTGAGCCACAGCGCTGCTTCTGGTTTTCTGGTGGTTAATTGGAGATGTCCCACAGACTTTCCTGACCTGGCTGCTTTGAGGCATGATTCTCAGATCTCAGCCTCCTGAGTAGCTCAGATTACAGGCATGAGCCACCAGCACCAGGCACCAAAGGTTTATTTTGACTCATAGTTTTAGAGCTTCTACTCACAACCAAAGCCTTGTTGCTTGGAACCTATGATAAGGTAGCACATTATTGCAGAATCATGTGACAGTATAAAACTATTCAATCTCAAGCAGCATGATTTTTGGTATTGGAGACTCTGGATGGAAAATTGTTTGCTTCTGGAAAAGAAAAATTAAGATATTCCTCTTTCCTTTGATAATAATACAAAACATTTTTATTTCAGTGAAATGAAAACAACATTAATTATATGTACATTTACAGATTCCATTACCCTGGACAATTTTTAAATCCTGATTAAATGGTATAATTGCCCTGAAATGTACAATTGGCTCTTTACTACTTAATCCAGAGGTTGGCAGGCCCAGCCACAAAGCAAAGTGACAAGGATAGGCATCATAACTTCACGCTTATGGTGAAAATCACATGTGGAAAGCAAATTTAATAACAGAAACCAGGCGTGGAATGCATGCTTCTCCTGACGTTGCTTTTCCAGAAGAGTTTTTATTGTAACAATGAACAATATTTCTCAAGGAGAGGTACCACAGAAGAGGAGCAATGAAACAACTTTAGTTGTTGGACAAGAATACAGGGGATGCTGGGTGGTGCTGGACAGAGCCCAAACTGTGTATAAACACTACATCGCTGGGCAGCTTCTGCCCTGGGAGTATCACCTTTTCCTCTCTCCAAAGATCAGGCATTTATCCTGGGTTCAAACTGTAGCATCAAATCTATGAGCTTTATAACCCTGCCAAGTTGTTTTACCCCTCTTTGCCTGTGTCCTTATTTGCATAATTGGATATTAGAACCTATCTCCTAGTGTTAATGTGATGAGTAAATAAAATAATAACATGGAAAACATTTCACATACTGCCCAATGTACAATGAGGGTGTCTAAGTATTTATTCTTTGTATAACTGTCAATATTTTTATCTACATGGCTATTCACTTTAAGCACAAGTAAAATGTCTTTACAGAACATTGTTGCTTGCAGGACGGATTATTGTTATTTCTATCATTCCTATGCAATTATAATATTCCCCTTTCTTCCTTTCCCACCTCCTCAGCCACCCTCCCACCTCTTTGGTGATCACTTAGAGGACACAGACATATTAGATACACACAAAGACCATATAAGACATCTGTGGTAGCTATATGGAGTGAGAGTCAAAGTACTGGGGATACAGAAAAGAGCACTTATATACTTGGGGGAATGAAAGGATACTTCACACAGGATACTTCAAATGCTAGGGAGTGGCATTTGAGCAAAGTGTTTAAAAATTCACACATTGGTTTGAAAGGAAGCAAAAGTGTCAAGCAAAGTGTCCCTGGACATGAAAACCAAAAGCCCCATGTAAAAGAGACGAAGAAAGGAAAATGACAAAAAGAATTGAGCTTGTGAAGTTGGTCCACTTTGTAGAGCTATGGAAGAGAGGTAAGCGTGCTGAGAGGCAATAGTTTTAACTTGATGGGGCCAACATCTGTCCAGAGATTAGGTTAAATATTGCTCTGGGTTTACCAGGAAGGCATTGCTGGGTGGTGTACATTTGAATCACTAGAGTAAGTCACATTCTGTAAGATGAAGTTTGGAGTTACCTGTTCCTTGGATGCTTGGTAGAGCATGCTGGAAATTTACCTGCTCTCATGTTGTTTGATGTGTCAGTAAGAAAGGGAGAAGGAGAACAGGTGGCCAGCCACTGCTTTGATCTTTTTAATACACTTAGTAAGTCATTCGTACACCATCTTCTTACTTTCTATAGAAGTACCATTTTATTAATATTGCTTATTTATCTGTTTTATCTTTTCCTCATAATCATTCTGGCCAGACATTTGTCTCTTTTACTAGTCTTTCCAAAGAACCAACTTGTGGCTTTGTTGATCTTCTCTGTTTTATCTATTTCATTCATATCTGCTTTTAATCTTTATTTCTTTCTTCATTTTCATCTGGTTTATGGTTTATTCTGCTCATCTTTTGCTATTTTATCTTAGAGCTTTCTTAGCTCATCAATTTCTCAACCTTTTCTCTTTCTCTTTATTTTTTTGGGATGGTGCTGAGGACTGAATTCAGGGAGCCATGTCCCAAAGGATTTTTTTTCTGTTTTAGTTATTTTTTTTTAATATGGCCATCCTTAGACTATTATCCTTCTATTTGTCTCCTACATAACTAGGATTGCAGGCATGTACCACTCTGCTTGGCTTGTTTGTTGAGATATGAGTTTGCTTACTTTTTGCCAGGCTGGTCTCTAACCCTAATTCCTTTAATCCCCACCTTTTGAGTAGCTGGAATTATAGGCATGCTTCCTGTCTTTCTAATATAAATATTCAAAAGAGAAATTGTGTGCTGGGAATACATGTCTGTAGTAGCATACTTGTCTCCATGAATGAGGCCATGGACTCAATCTCTAGAACTCTAAAAAGTAAATAAATAAATATAAGAAAGTTCCCTCTGTTTTTGTTATACTTCCTTAGCTTTTTGAATTTCTTTAATTAGCTTTAAGTAATTATACAAGTGACTTGGCATTCAACAAAGCAGTTATGAATACAGAGCATCTTGATCAATGTCACCCCTTTGAACACATTCTCACCAACCCCTCTCAAACCATCCCTTCCCCTTCACTTTTAATCTTTAGCACATGTATTGAATTTGTTGGCCATTTAACAAAGCAGGTTATGTATACAATGCATCCTAACTATCTTCTTTATGGCTAGTTATGAACACTGACAAATTTCTGCATTGCCTATATGCTTATCTATAATTCTTTTACTAAAATGCTTTGAAGTTTCCAAAGATATGAGCATTATATGGACTTAATTTTAACTTTTCATTGAAGACTAATATGCATAGACAAAGGTCATATCATAAATGCATAGCTCAATGAGTTTTCACAAACTAAATACAACCATGTCACTCATACTGAGATCAAAAAGTAGGTCTCCGCCAGCATGCCAGTGCTACCTGCATGCTTTCTTCCAATAGCTAGGCCTTGCTGGGTAAACACTATGTTGAGTCCCAATAGCACAGATGTGCATGCTTTTTGTATTTAATATACAGAAAATCATAGAACATATAAGGTATTTGGTTTGACTTCTTTTTATGAGATTAAATCTTCTATTTGTGAGATCCATCCATACTGTTGCATGTATGCAATTATGATTTGTAGAACACATCTTTGAATACATTTCACATAATTTCTTTATTCTGCAGTTAATGAAGATTTATTTGGGTAAGTTCCAGTTTGGATTATTTCAACCAGTGTTGTTGTGAAAATTCTCATACTTTCTTTTGCAATTTGACTACTAGGGATCAAACCCAATTTTCACACTTGCTAGGCAAGCACTTTATCATTCAGCCACACCCCCAGCACTAATACATATTTTTTATTAAACTTTTTTTTCCTTCTTTTGTTGTTGCTGATGGTGGTGGTAGTGGTTGTGGGGCTTGAACTCAGGGCCTGGGCAATGTCCCTAAGCTTTTTTGCTCAAGGCTAGCACTCTACCACTTTGAGCCACAGCACCACTTCTGGTTTGGGGGTGGTTAATTGGAAGTAAGAATCTCATGGACTTTTCCCGCTCTGGCTGGCTTTGAACCACAATCCTCAGATCTCAGCCTCCTGAGTAGCTAGCATTGCAGGTGAGAGCAACCAGCACCCAGCTATAGGCACACATTTCGATTAGGAGAAAGAAATTGCTGGGTCATAGGTTATATGTATATGCAGTTGATATATGCATATTGTAGTTATAAACTATATATATTATAGTTTATATGAGCAAACATTTTCTTAAAGCAATCAAATCAGCTCATACTTCCACTAATAGGAACAAATTTTTGCTTAGTTTTAAGATCCAACCTAGAGCCTCATACATGCTAACTCCTAACATCAGTTTGTTTTTTTTTTGGGGGGGGTGTCTGGTCGTGGTGCCTGAACTCTGGGCCTGGGCGCTATCCTCAGCTCTTCAGCTCAAGGCTAGTGCTCTACCACTTGAGCCACAGTGCCACTTCCGGCTTTTTTCTTTTTTGCTTATGTGGTGCTGAGGAATCGAACCCAGGGCCTCATGCATGCAAGGCAAGCGCTCTACCACTGAGCCACCTTCCCAGCCCACATCAGTTATTTTTTATGTTTGACTTCCAATTTAAGTGCCTTGTGGCCAGAAAATGTGATTGATATATTACCGATTCTTTGAAATGCACCTGACCAACTTTCAACAATCCTCCATGTGTACTTCAGAACTTTCACACCAACTTCTTTCTTTTCTTATTTGTCCTGAGCATATGTCTTCTGTACAAGTGGACTATTTCATATATGTTTTATTATATAGGTTTTCTTACATTAATATCTACCCCCATATTATTATGTATTTTTCAGATGTTCTACTATTCTTTTAATGTCTCACTTCGGATTAAATAAGGATTTTCTCAGTTGTTCACTGTGATGAGAAAAGTATAAACTCTAATTCTATACTGTGGTAGTCATTCTTCAAATTTTTTCTAATGGACTCAATGTCTAAAGGTAATCAGTGTATCAGTTGTCCTCTATACAACTAAAAAACTCTATAATCATAAAATAATTATGTGTATTGGGTACCTGTTATTTGTCAGGGACTATTCAGACCATTAGTCACCAGTCATTTTAGGCTGTAAATAATTTGCTCAAGGTTGCACAGGTAATACATCTTAAGACTAGTACTCAAATTCTTAGTTTTTTTTTTTTTTTTTTTTTTTTTTTTTTTTTTTGTCGGTCATGGGCCTGAACTCTGGGCCGGGATGCTGTTCCTCAGCTCTTCAGCTCAAGGCAAGCGCTCTACCACTTGAGCCACAGCGTCACTTCTGGCTTTTTCTGTTTATGTGGTGCTGAGAAATTGAACCCAGGGCCTCATGCATGCAAGGCAAGCACTCTACCACTGCGCCACCTTCTCAGCATCTTAGTGTTCTTAAACTCTATATTTAACCAGAACCCTTAAATTAGGAAGAGTTCTGTTTTTATTCATCAGAAAATGTAAGCATTGAACAATAATTTTATTGAGGTTCACAGTTTTTTTTTCTTTCATCACTTGGAATATATCATGCCATTTTTCTTTAGTTTTCATGTAATTGATTAAAATTTTTCTCACCTTTTTTGTGAATAAATTGTCTTTGCTATCTGCTTATTTCCCCACCTCGAACCCCTCTGCCAATCTTGGTGGTTGAACTCAGGGACTAGGTGTTATCCCTGAACTTTCATGTTCAAGGCTAGTACTCTACCACTTGGAAGCCTGAAAACCACATGAGCAAATAATGTAGATTATGGTTTAAGTCTAAAAGCCTGAGAAATAGAAGCTCTTCTTTCAGCATTTTAGTAATTAATTGGAGATAAGATTCTAAAGGACTTTCCTGTCTGGGTTGGTTTTGAACTTCAATCTTCAAATCTCAGCCTTCTGAATAACTAGGATTTACATGTATGTGCCACTAGACCCAGCTATCTGCTTGTTTTTATAAACTTCTTTTTCTTTTCTGTGTTGCACAATTGAACCAAGACATATTCAATTGTTTCTTTTTTTAAAAAATCCCTCATGAGATTCATTTTGTCTCTCAAATCTAAAGATTTTTATCTTCACCAATTAGAGAGAATCACTGACTAATTTGTCTCTATTTTTGTCCCTTTTTTTCTCTTCTGGAACACTAGACAGACACTAGTCCTTCTCATCTTATCCTTACTAATTTATATTGGTGATAGTTGTAAGGTGTCCAAACATTTGGTTAAACAGTATTTCTGAGTGATCTGTGAACATGTTTGTATATGAGGCTAACATCTGTCATTTAACAAGGAGGGGAGGGGAAGGGAGGGGAGGAGAGGGGAGGGGAGGGGAGGGGAGGGGAAGGGAGGGGAGGGGAAGGGAGGGGAGGGGAAGGGAGGGGAGGGGAGGGGAGGAAGAAAAGAGAACTCTTCCAACATGGGAACATATCATTCAATCCATGAGGACCAAGGTGGAATGGAAATCTGGAAGAAATCTGTTTCTGCCTTATTCTCTAAGCCAGAATATTGATCTTCTGCCCTAGAACTGGGAGTTACATCATCAGCACTTCTATTTCTCAGGCTTTTAGACTTAAACCATAATCTACATTATTTGCTCATGTGGTTTTCAGGCTTCCAACTTGAATTGTAACCATATTATCAGCTGAGTCTCTAGCTTACAGATTACTCACATAATTTAGCATTATTATTGTTCTATTTAGTCAATGTTCACTTAGCCAAGAATTGAAATAATGTTTTAATCATCCTTTCTGTCTTAACAATGTATTTGTATTTGTATTTCTTTTCCTCTAACCTGCATAGTCTGTTGATATCTCCTTTATTAATTTTAAGGGCTCTCTATATAAAAGAATAACATAAAAATATATAAGAAGTCAATCTTTTGCAAACATACTTTCTACAACTGATTCAGTTTTCACTTGACTTTGTTAATGGTATGTTTTACAGTCTAGCTATTTTAAACTAATGTATACTTAGGTCTAACAATCAATTGGTGGATTTTATATATTTTTTTCTTTTTGTCAGTTGTGGGGCTTGAATTTAAGGCCTAGGCACTATCCCTAGCTTTTTTCTTCAAGGTTAGTGTTCTACCACTATGAACCACAGTGCCACTTCCAGATTTCTTGTCATTAATTGGAGATAAGAGTCTCACTGACTTTCCTTCCTAGGCTAGCATTGAACTGCAATCCTCAGATCTCAGCATCTAGAGTAGCTAGGATTACAGGCATGAGCCACCAGGGCCCGTCTTAGATTTTAGATTTTGCTTTAAAAGATTCCTCATTCCAAACTCATTTTAAAAAACTATGTAAAATTTATTCTGTGATTTTGTGCTGTGCCTTTATGATTTTAAGTGTGTGTTTAGAGTATTTAAAATTTATTTTGCCATAAAGAATATATATATATATATATATATATATTTTTTTTTTTTTTTTTTTTTGGTCCAGTTGTGGGGCCTGAACTCTGGGCCTGGGCGCTGTCCCTCAGCTCTTCAGCTCAAGGCTAGCGCTCTACCACTTGAGCCACAACGCCACTTCTGGCTTTTTTAAAGAATAAACTTATATCTAAATTTATGTTTTACAAATAATCTGCCAGTTGTCTGAAAGCCATCTATCCATCCATTCACTTATTCAGCCAATACACCATTTTATTTTATGGAGATTTTTATTATGGTTTTTCCTGCCTTTCTCCTCCTCCTCCTCTTTTTTCTTTTCCTCTTCTTCCTCTGCTTTCTTCTTCATCTTTGTTTTCATTCTCATTCATCTTCATCTTCATCTTTGTCTTTGTCTTCTTCTGAGATGCTAAGGTTTGAATTCAGGCCTTCATACTCACTCCAACTTAAGCCACTGGGTAAGTTTCTTGACACTCTCTTTTGCTCCACTGATCAGTTCCTTTACAACATAGCACAGTTTTATAATGCATCTTAAATATCTGCTAAGATTACCTCCCCTCCATCACCTGTTAGTCTTAATTTTAATAACTCACGTAGACTCAAATTTTAACTAATAACTTTGGAGTCAGTCCATTTTAGAAATTGCAGATAGTAAACTTTGGATTGCAATTAATTATTACATGTCTGTCTCCAATAATGAGATTATAAATTCTATCCTGTCAAGCACTGAGTTTGTCTTATTCACCATTACCAGAAATCAATATGAAGTGCACAATAAGTACATAAGAAACATTTGTTGAATGATTAATGAATAAATGAGGCCAAAATCACAGTATACTGTCTAGTGGCTCTCTGATGATCCTGAATAATCCAAAGGAAAAGACAAATTCCCTCACAGTTAAGCTCCTCTGATTATTTCTGTTTCCCCATTTCCCCTTAGTGCTGATCCCAGGATTAGCTATCAACAAACTTCCTGTATACAAATTTCCACCTACGAGACTGTTTCCCAGGCAACCTAAAATATAGAGGAATTAGATGGCTTTCACATTCTTAGGCAATATCCCATAAATGTTAATGTAGTCAGAAGATATTTAATAAGTATTAAGTGGCAAAGAATTTCAAGTTAGATTCCCTGATAAATACCTGAAGTTTTCTATTTATTTGCTTATGAAAATGAAGGGCATAATAAATTATCAATCCTAGATGACATATGCTCCAACTACCACCTTTGCATACTTACTGGACTTACATTATACCAATTTCATTTCCTGAATACTGTTTACATACAATATCCAATAATTGGGAAGAGAGAAATATGATCTCCTTTTTATATAAAAGAAAATGAATTGATGTAAACTCAAAATCCATTTGTTGGATGTTAATCTCCAGTGTGAGTTGTTTGCAAAATGATTAGATACTGAGTCAAGCGGAAAAGGTCAGATAATGTGATGTCAGGAAAATGAACCCTTAGATATGTATTTTAATGTTTTTTTCTTTCATGCATGTGTTTCTAACGCATTTATAAGATTATCTCTTTGTTGCTCTGTATGTCCCTCCCCCACAGTATAACCCCTGCTTTCACTATATTTGATGTCAGTATAACTTGAGGAGGAGATGGGGGAAAACCAGTTGTTTAAGGATACAGGTGGACCTGTTGCAACAATGAGAAGTACAAGTTGTCATGTCCAAAACGAGCTTTACCACGTCGGTGCGGGGGGGGGGGGGGAAGGGGGGAAAGAGAAGGATTGGGATTGGGGGGGAGGGGAGAGGCTGGGAAGGGAGGTGAAGGGTAAACACAGGAGGAGGCTGCAATGCTTGGTAAGAAATGTACGCATTATCCTGCCCATGTAATTGTAACCCCTCTGTACAGTATGTTCACAAATAAAATAAAATAAAATAATAAAAATAAAAATAAATAAAGATAAAAAAGAGTGAAGCCTGCTTGAATGGGACTAGTGCCTTTATGATGGTGATCACAAAGAACTCCCTCATCCCTCCCTGTTGTACTGGGAATTGAACTCAAAGCCTTGGCATGCTAGGCAAGCATTCTACTACTTGGGCTATACACCAAGCCCGTTCATTTTCATAACAGGATCTCACTACCCTTTTAGCCTGGACTGGCTTCAAACTGTCTCTGTTCCACTTGAGACACAGCTCCACTTCTGGCTTTTGGGTAGTTAATTGGAGATGGGTCTCACAGCTTTTCCTGCCCAAGCTGGCTTCAAACCTCAATCCCTTGCTCTCAACCTCCTAAATAGCTAGAATTACAGGTGTGAGGCAATTGCACCCAACTGCTCCTGTGTCTCTTTCCTTCTATATCTCCCTTTCTCTCTCCTTCTTCCCTTCCTTCTTTTCTTCCTTCCTTCTTTCTTTACCAAATATCAAAGAAATGAATGTGAACTCCAAGCAATGAAAGACTTGATGATCACAATGTCAAGACAAACAACAACTGAGAGATCACGTGGTTTGGGGGTTTATTTCCCAACCCAGAAGAAAACATTAAAATACATCATTTTGTTTCTGTTGTAGCAGTCCCAGAAAAAGAAAGCCAGCCACAGCTCAAGACACACAAAATGTTGACATTACTGCTTAGGTCTCCAGGTTCTGTCTGCATGCTCTTTAAGGTAATTCGGTCCTACCTGGGCCTGGTGTCATCTGATTGTCAGTTTAGCTAATATATTAGATTATAACTTTTTTGTTGATGGTGGTGGTGGTCATGGGGCTTGAACTCTGGGCCGGGGCGCTGTCCCTGAGCTCTTCAGCTCAAGGTAAGCGCTTACCACTTGAGCCACAACGCCACTTCCAGTTTTCTGGCGGTTAATTGGAGAGAGAAAAAAAAATCTCATGGACTTTTCTGCCCAGGCTGGATTTGAACCATGATCCTCAGATCTCAGCCTCCTAAGTAGCTAGGATTACAGGTGTGAGCCACTGGTGCCTGGCTTATATTACAACTTTTAAAGGGCCATGGCCAAGCCATATTTTAAAGCAATCATAATCATAAACTATTCATCCAATTGTGTGTGCAGTTTTCCTCTTCCCAGATCCTGCTCCTAAGTAGATAAGTTTTTAACTGTGCAGTTTTTCCCCCAATTGTGGGGCTTAAACTCAGGGCCCGGGCACTCTTTTGCTCAAGGCTAGCACTCTACAACTTTGAGCCACTGCTCCACTTCTAGTCTTCCGGTGGTTAATCGGAAAGATAAAAATTTCATGGACTTTCCTGACCAGTCTGGATTTGAACCATGATCCTCAGATCTCAGCCTCCTGAGTGGCTTGGATTATAGGCTTGAGCCATCAACACCCGGCTCATTTTGTGTGTGTGTGTGTGTGTGTGTGTGTGTGTGTGTGTGTGTGTGTGTGTGTGTGTGTGTGTGTGTGTGTGTGTGTGTGTGTGTGTGTGTGTGTGTGTGTGTGTGTATGGTCAGAAATGCAGTAAATTGTAGAGCTTTAAGAAGCTAACATTCTTAAATGAGAACTATAAATCAATAATCAGAGACAGAATTCATTTTCAGCACTAGGTTTAAAAGATACCTGAAATTGGGCTGGGAATGTGGCTCTGTGGTAGAGTGCTTGCCTAGCATGCATGAAGCCTGGGTTCGATTCCTCGATACCACATAAACAGAAAAAGCCACAAGTGGTGCTGTGGCTCAAGTGGTAGAGTGCTAGCCTTGAGCAAAAGAAGCCCAGGGACAGTGCCCAGACCCTGAGTTCAAGCCCCAGGACTGGCAAAAAACAAACCAAACCAAAGATACATGAAATTATATATGTGAATAAAAATGCAGTTAAGAGCTAGGTGCTGGTGGTAATCTTAGCTATTTAGGAGGCTGAGCTCTGAGAATTCAGGTTCAAGGCCAACCCAGACAGGAAAGTCTATGAGACTCTTACCTCCAATTAACCACCAGAAAGCCAGAAGTGGTGCTGTGGCTCAAGTGTTAGAGCACTAGCCCTGAGTGAAAAAGTTCAGGGACAGAGCCCAGGCCCTAAGTTCATGCCCCATGACTGACACTCCCCCGGCCAAAATTGAAAATGTTGCATAGTAACTGAAAACAGTTACAGCAGAACCTAAGCACACCAAAAATATTCTTTTTTATTTTACAGCTTTAATGAAGGTCTTATTGTTCTAAAATCAAAGAACCCACAGCTTTATGAACATTATGTAGATAAATTCTCAAAGCTTCTGAATTGCTTCTTAAAAACCCATGATAGAATCTTTAAAACAGAGGGGTTTAGTTAAAATAAATGGGTTTAATTCCAATGAGGAAAATACATTGAATACACTTTAAAGAATAGTTTGGGGTTTTCCTGGTGGGGTGGACCACATAGCGCACGTTCGCGTCCCCTTGGTCCTCCTGCCTCAGCCTCTAAGCACAGAATGATTTGTGTGTGTCATCATGCCTGGCAGAAAACATTTTTTTTTCTCTTTCTGGTACTTGGGCTTGAACTCAGGGTATGGATGCTGTCCCTTGGCTTTTTTGCTCAAGTCTGGTTCTCTACCACTTGAGCCACAGCTCCATTTCCAGATTTTTGCTGGTTAATTGGAGACAAGAATCTCACAGACTTTCCTGCCCCAAGCTGGCTTTGAACCATAATCCTCAGATCTCAGTTTCCTGTATAGCTAAGATTACAGACTTGAAGCACCAGTGTTCAAAAGAAAATGCTTTTAAATGTAATTTAAATTTAAATGCACTTTAAAACTCTCTTTACTAATTAAAAAGTTATAATTACTTGATGGTCAAAACTCAAAAGTTATGATCAAAATTCTTTCAAAAAATATTTACACAACTCTATTTGTGTAAAAATTAACAATAAAAAGAGCATTGCAGCTGGGCACCGGTGGCTCATGCCTGTAATCCTAGCTACTCAGGAGGCTGAGATCTGAGGATCACGGTTCAAAGCCAGCCTGGGCAGGAAAGTCCATGAGACTCTCATCTCCAATAAACCACCAGAAAACCGGAAATGGCTCTGTGGCTCAAGTGGTAGAGTGTTAACCTTGAACTGAAGATCTGAGGGACAGCGCCCAAGCCCAGAGTTGGAGCCCCATGACCAAAAAAAAAAAAAAAAAACAACATCAGTTTGTTATCCTATGCCTATGGTATTTATAAGACTCATCAATTGTCCATGTTTATTAATTGAATGTTGTTGTGGACAATTTTTACCTATCCTTTCTCCATAATTTATTCCAAATGTTTTTCATATATATATGTATCATATAAATCATATATTATATATGAAAATATATAACATAAAGTATAACTATATAATTGTTTATATGTATTATATATAACAAAAACATACATCTTTTGTCTATTGTGGTTTCTATAAATATTTTCTCAGCATATTTCCTTTAAAATTTTTTTCTTTGTTAACTTAGAGTTCTTTCTAGCAATCTTAAAATGTACTTACAAGAAAAAATAGTCATGTGGCCTCTTTGAGGTATGTGACTTCACAGGACATTAATCATTTATCCTTAAGAGAACCAATTCTCCAACATGAAGTTTTCTACAACTAAGCCAATACTTTTTCATAATATTTGAAAGGCAATTGGTAATCAAGTTTGGACAACCAGGCAACAGTGTAAGATGACCCTGGCCATCAGCGCTCTTTAGAAGTCAGTTTGTTCCATTTAACATCTCTGGATCTATCTAGGTTAAAAAAAAGGATGTGTCACTCTCTGTTTTTTACCATGGCAAGTACAACTAGATCCACACTGATTGGTAGCATAGTTGGTTTTTTTTGGGGGGGGAGAAGGGTTGTTGTTTTTTTGTCAGTCCTGGAACTTGAACTCAGGGCCTGGGCACTGTCCCTGAGCCTCTCTGTGCTCAAGGCTAGCACTCTATCACTTGGGCCACAGTGCCACTTCTGACTTTTTCTGTTTATGTAGTACTGAGGACTCGAACCTAGGACTTTATGCATACTACACAAACATTCTACCACTAAGCTGCATTCCCAGGTAACATAAGTTTTAAGACAACTAATAAGCCATAACCAAGGTGGGCAAGTCCTATATTGCAAACAAAGCTCAACCAAGTTGAATTGTCACTGATCTCCACAAATGGAGCCATATTTTTTCCCTGTATTTACAGTTTGAGCATCTTACCTAGATAGGCCAGATCACTTAATTTAGGGGAAAGGGATAAACAAGATTTCAAAATAGAAATTAGAGAAATCATTACATCCTTAAGCAAGCCACAGACAATCCTGGGACATTTGCATATGCACCTGGGCATTTATGAAAACCAGAGGAAAAGAAAAGGTGTGCATGTTGTGACAGTGCCACATGTGTTAGGACAGGGCATCTTACCATACTTCCTCCGCCAGCACCTGACATGCCAGGGCATTTTGCAAAAGAAATCAGTGAGAATGAAAATCCAAGCCACTCACTGTCTGCATGACTTAAAAGGCAAAACTAGTCTCGGCTCCCTCTTCAACCCAAATTGGAGTGAAGCTGTAACTTTGTGGGTGTAAAATGACAAGATGAACAGTACTGCCAACAACCATAGTTCCCAAAGTCTCTGAGCTCGAGTCCAAGCCATACTGAAAGACCCCCGGCGTGGGGTGTCCTTCGATCTAAAGAGACCCTTCCCCAAGGAACAACGAGACCACTTGTACGGATGCAAACAGCACGAGGTTTATTCGGGCATGCCTCGGCTCCCAGGTGCACTTAACCACGAGATCCACAAGGTTCGGGTCAAGTGTCTGGGAACCGGTTACACGGGTACCCGGGGCGACAAAGTCTATCGGGAGACTTGCGCCCCGAGTGCTTGAAAGCACCCTCCTTTTATGGACAGCAGAAGCAAGGTTACAGAAGCGAGATGCTTGGTTACAGAATATTGATTGGTTAATTTCAAATTACGCTCAGGGTGGGGATTGGTCAGGTTAAGCTGGCCAGATGGGGCAGGTGGGGTTGGGGGAAAGCTGATGTGTCGGTACTTGCCCCGGCAAGTCTGTGCTGGTCGTCATGCACCGAAACTGTTCGTTCCCTAATTTTGACAAGTGATTTATTACCTCCTGACCTACCCTGCCATTATAGCTAAGTTTTACAGGAAGGGACGGGAGGGTCGGCTATTTTTCAGGAATGCCTGGCTTTAGGGCATGTAATGACTTGCCTGTGTCCTGCTTCGCTCTCTTAGGTATGCAGGGGAAGGGGCAGCAGTTTTCCTTAAAGGGCTCAATGGGGGGGCTCAATGGGTGAACATATACTGGAGTCTGGGGTCTTTTCATTCCCCCATTTTCTTTTTGCCTGAATGAAATCCTTCATTCAACTGGAGGTTCCTCCGTTAATTTAAGTTGATGATATTGTTGGGTTAATACTAGGGCCTGCACGACCGATAGGCGGTCCTTACAAATTGTATTAGGCGATTTACGATGCAGGGGCCCACAGTAAGGATTAACATGAGGAGTATTAGGGGTCCCATTAAGGATGATATTAGGGTAGTAAACCATGGAGTCCACAACCCTTCATACCAAGTTTGTTGAGACTCAAATTCTCGCTGTCTATTGTTTAATCTTTCTTGGAGTTTGTCTAGGGTCCTGATTACCACTCCTGTTTTGTTAGCATAAAAACAACATTCTTCCTTTAAGGCTGCACATAGGCCCCCTTCCTTTAGAAAAAGCAAGTCTAACCCCCTTCGATTTTGGAATGCTGAGTGCTGAGTGCGATTTTACGGAGTTTGTCAGCGCCCAGACAGACTAATGTAGAGGATAACAAACTTTTATCAGCAAAAGGTTATACAATCTTGCTGCAAGGCTTCGTTCTTGGATGGTCACCAGCTGGTCACCTGATATACCAGCTGTACTTGTAAGCTCCAATTTTAAGACATACTCATACCATTTGCGACATACTTAAACTTTCTGAGGTTTGTCTTAAAGACAATCCTTACTTTTCAAATTTCCCCAATTCTCTTTCCAAGGCTTTCTTTACTTCCTTCTTTCTTTACAATTCCTTTCCCAAGGCTTTCATTACCACCCTCTTTTTTACAATCTCTTGACCATCTTTGTGGCTGTAGTTTAAAACTGCCCAATTTTTCCTTTGGCTTGCGGAACCTTTATCTTAGGACAGCCTTAAGGCACCACCGTGATGCAGAAGCTTGCTAGATTTTAAGGCTAAGAGTATTACCTCTATTGATAACACACTCAGGTTATTACCATATCAGAGTCAAACTAGGCTGTGACCCTAGAGTGGATTTTCAGTCACTATGCACTGAAGTGCCTAAGACAAGCAAGCCAGTGATATCCTTGTCCCCAATATCCACTGTGGGAAGAGAGGGTTTCTGGATATCACCCAAAAGAATGTCCCACAAGATCTTAGATTTAGCAGCTTTCAACCAGGAAGCAGACTCAGGTGATGGAATCAAGCAGGAGTTCCTCCAGGTGACTGTCAGGCCGTCGTTGAACTTTACCCATTACGGTGTACAGCAGCAGCAGCAGCAACCGGAACAGCAGGGTCTCTCAGTGGCTCCAAGGGACTGTCGTCACACCTCATGCTGGGCTGTAAATTCCTACACAGACTGGTTAAAGATACATTGCCTAGGCTTGGCAGGCTTTGATCCTGCTGGTTTTTAAGATCTTTTAAACAATAGCTCAGGACAATTTACCAAAATCACAACTTTTTACTAACCAGATATTTTTGTAAATAGACACAGAAGGCTTAGTCTTGTAACCATCTCTGACAAATGCAGTCTCCACACCTTGCACACCTACAACAGTTAACACTATTTTTATGCCCTTATTAAAAATTATTTTATCTATTTTGCCTCATTTTTCCAAAACTGACTCTGGACTCTTGATCTTAAAATGGGGGTAGAAGGGCGAAGGTCCATCTTCTGTAACTTCTTCAAGCTGACTTTAGGGGCGTTGATCTTACCTAGCCAGGAGCCTATAACCTTAGCCTATTTTACAAAGAGGCCATCAGGGTTAGAAGTCATTAAGAACAATATTTAACTTTTGACAACTGCACAGACCTTTTCTCCAGCTATAGCAGTATAGCTTGTTTAGCACTCTGGTTTGTAAAAGCATCTTTCTGGATGACTTAGGAATGTGATCTCTAGTAACCCTAACACAATGCCTGAGTTACCTTTGCAGGCCTTTAGACAGATATCAATAGAAACACACTCTCAGGTTTACAAACTTTTTCCTGAGAAGATGAATTTCATGTAACTGGTGTCAGCTCAATATTACCGCCAATTAGAGCTTTTGGCACATAAAGGGGTTAAGATTTAAACTACCCCCCACATTTTATAACATTAGCTTTTTACTATCACAGAGGACTGGCAAGTTCCTGTCCCTTACAAGGTAGTCATGAACATTAGGCATGCTTCCAAACTATCTTCCTATGACCACCCGGCTCTGACCAGTTTTGAAGGGCCACACACAAATGACTCTAGGATCTGACATTTCTGCCATCCAAGCAGTGGCTTACTGCCTCTGGATGCTCCACCATTGCTTTTGTCCCAGGAGTGTCTTCTCTACATTGGGATAAATGCCTCATTGGCATTTTCCTTAGCTGGTTGCTGGACTTGAACTCAGGGCCTGAGCACTGTCCCTCAGCTCTACAGCTCAAGGCTAGCACTCTGCCACTTTGAGTCCCAGACTCGGGGCTTGAATGCTGTCCCTTAACTCTTCAGTCCAGGGCTAGTACTCTGCCACTGTGAGTCCCAAAGCATTTCTGCTTGCTCTTTCAGCACTCTGCTGGCTGAGTAGAGGTGACAGTCTCACAGGGACCTTTTTCTGCCCGGGCTGGCTTTGAACCAGTTTGCAGATCACTGAGTCTTATAAAAGGCCATTTTACTCCAATTAAAAGCAACAAGGTGGTCAACATAGAAGTAGCTTTTAAGCATGCACTTACCTGACACTTATTAAGAGTCAAAGTTACATCTGACAAACTGTAAGAATCCTCTGTGCTTTGCTTTGGGCTTGCTGGAAACTTAAAAAACCTATAAGAGCAAACTAGAATAGCAATCATTTTGATAATCCTATTTTTTTTTTTTTGCACATTGAGGCCAATGTCATAAACTTTATATCAAAAAAATCCATTCCTAATTTTTAAAGCCTCTTATTAATCATTTTTAATATTTTATACTTTAGTTTTCATTTGCATTTTGAAAAGATCCCTTGAAATCTTGAGGCCAAGTGTCACTCATTGTCTCTTGGCTGCTTGTTTTAAAACAGACACACATTAAAAATTTTAAACTCAAATGACAATTTTCCTTAATGCAAGAATTACAATCACCTTTACTATACCACAAAGCTAGATTTAACATCTTTATAACTTTTAAAAACATCCTAATTGTAGAACATAATTGAAAGTAAGCCACATTATACAAATAATTTTTACCCTCTTTTTAAGGCCTTCCTAATTTTAATGTTAACACATCCAAGGGAAAGTTTTAGCAATACTAATCAGATCATCACATCATTTATTTTAACCATCATGTTTTCAGTGCCTATCTGCAGGGAAAAGAGACAGAACAACGATGGGCCACTTGGCCCCTCCTATGGAATAGGCAGGCACACACCCAATCTGACTCTTTAGGGTTAGATGAACTGCGTTTGTGCCAGTTTGCCTCATCATGCTTGGACTCCTCCCAGGGCCTGTCCCACTGCATGACCAGCTGAACTGCACTTCTGCTTGTTCACCCTTCACCCCTAAAGATAGGTCTTCGGTTGGTTTCTAAGTTTTTCCCCGTCTCTTCTCTTGGTTCTCAAATGAAATACAGTTTTAGGTAGACAGAACAGGTAACATCTTTGACAGTGTTAAACTAACCTTTACATTTAAATTTTTAATATTTATCCCAAATTTTAGCCAAGGGAATTAAATCCCGAACTGCCAATGCATTTTTGTTAAGCCAGATAACTTGATTACAGTATAAACAGTCTTATGCATTTTAAAACATTAGTTTTTAAAATACCAGATTTTTTTTTAATTTGCAAGTTAAAGAACCTTTTAAAAAGCCATTTAAAACAATGTGAAGATTTTTAAAAAATTTTTGGTAATGTCCAAACCTCATAACCTTTTGAAATTTAAATTTAAATCACCCAATTGTTACAGCATGCTGACAATTTTTTTTTTTATCTTTGAACACGTTCACAGACACACACAAAACACACAGATCTTAAAGCGCGCAAAAATCAAAATCAGTTGTACGTACACTTTCTAAAGGTTTTAAACAAAAAATTTAAGACAGTATTTCTTTTAGAACTAGGTACCTTTGTTGTGCTTCATTTTCACAGAGCTTGCTTGTTAGCAAGGCTTTTGAATCTCTTCTGAGTTGGAGGAGGGCTGAGGGAGGGAGTCACCTAAGACTAAACTGGCCTGATTTTTTTTTTTTTTAACCCAATTTTAGACAGAACTAGCTGAAAAGTCCAATCCAGGTACACAGCCTTCTACGCCCTTACCTGTCCTCCAGCAGCCTCCACTGGGAGAAGGTGCAGCCTGAGGCTTGAAGGGAACCAAACTAGCCCAGTAACCCTCCATGCCTCGCGGGGAGGGTGGGCATAGCAGGTCTGTGACCAGGCCCAGCTGAAAATTTTATTCCCTCAGAGATGTTTAAATAAATAAATAACAAAAACATAGATAAACACAAAAACCAAGGATCCACATTTAAAACTGGTACCAATTTTAAAAACAGAATTAGACAAGAACTGAAGGCTGAGTTGGGGACTAATGGGCCCCAGTTTATCCCTACCGGAACTCTGTGCTGTTCTCACTCAGCAAGCTGAATCCAGAGTCTGCTGGGTGAGCCTGCCACACTCACCCAGAACTTTCCTACCCCATAAAACAAACACACTAAAGTTAACAAGACAAACATGTGGCCACAAAGACAAAATCAAGTCTCAGTGAATGGGGCGACATCTCACCACCATTCACTTACCAGGGGACTCAACCCCCCTACTCACCTCCGGAGGATTTTTCTCTTAGAGTCCTGCAGACGTTGACCCGGGGGTCTTCCAAGGCAGAGGCGAATTCCCAGTCATCTTGGGGCAAGGGAAGGAAGTCCCTAGCGGCCTTTCCCTCAGACTGACAGGTTCTCCCCCACGCTCAGACCCCCCGAGCCAAGGCCCGAGGCTGAGATCTAACTGAGGCCACCTGCAGATGGTCAGTGGCAATTTCATAATTGACAAACAAGCAAGTTCCCAAAACCTGACAATCTCGGCTCAGGCTGTGACTTCCAGTGATCTATAGTCAGACTTAAGGGGGTTGTTAGTTGCTGCCCCATCCCTTTAAGGACAACAAAACAGACAACAGAAACAATTAACACTAAACAGAAACACAAAAACAGACAGGCGCCAAACAGAAAAAGCGACTTCAGATGGGAGTGGCCGACCATGGCTAAACTCCCCGGGAAGGAGAGAGAGAGCTGAGGTTGGGAAATTGGAGAGGGAAGGAGTGGGGGAGAGAGCTGAGGGGCAGATGGAAGGGTTAAGGGGGTAGGGATTTGGGGGGCCGGGGTAGATAAGAAGGGTTTCATCCACGGGGGAGGTTCTAAAATAAGAGCTTCCCAAGTAACAATATAAGGGACCTGGTCTGGGTGTCCGTGTGGTCCCGGGTCCATAACTTTGGCCTTGATCTGTAAGGCAATGGTTAGGTTAAAGGTTCCTTCACGTGGCCAGCCACAGTTGAAAGTGGGCCATTCTGATGAACAAAAAGTTATCCATTTTCTTTTTTTAACTTCTACTGAAAGATTGTGAGCTGATGTTTGCACATCCCTCCAGTTCTGTAAAGTAAGGTTAAGTGGTGTCGCGACAGTTTGTCCCATTTTAAAACTGTTAACGAACACAAAAACAATACAGACAACAATACAAACGACAATACAGACAACACTTGGCTTCGCTGCGCGCTGTTGTTAATAAACTGAAAGCAAAACCTGATAGAGACCTGTGTAGTTTTAACTTAAGGTTTAACTTAAGGAATAACACAAGACTATTCACAGTAACACACTCTCCCAAATTTTCCACAGCGAAGGCAAAGACAGCAGATCAACAGAAAAACAAACCACAAGGGCAGAAGCAATGCAAGCAACCAAAACTCTACAACAAACAACATTACAATTATAACTGGTCACGTTACTTTGTCGCTGCGCGGTTTCGACAATCAGCCGAAGGCAAAAACCAGGCGGAGACTGTTTTGAGAGTCTGGATCTCTCGTCTCCTAGGCAAATCACGCGTCTAAAAGAGGACTGAGTTCCAGATGGGCCACTTTTTCAGGCCACCCTGATGAGCCACTTTTTCAGGCTCCCTGACGGGCCAATATTTCAGGCCACCCTGACGGGCCAATATTTCAGGCCACCCTGACGGGCCAATATTTCAGGCCACCCTGATGAGCCACTTTTTCAGGCTCCCAGAAGCCCCCAGGACGTCTCCTGGGGACCGCGGTCGGGAGTACGAGCTCGTCAGCTCCTCCACGGGTCCGCCTGATACAGACGAGAACGGCCGAACTCACCAGATTCGCAAGCGCACAGAAATTGGCCACACGAGACTTCAGACAGCTTACAGGCAACACACAGACAATACACAGACGCTGGCCAGCTTACCTCCCGAAAATGGGTCGGTGGTCCCTGGGTGGGGGTCTCTATCCCGGACGAGCCCCCAGAATGAAAGACCCCCGGCGTGGGGTGTCCTTCGATCTAAAGAGACCCTTCCCCAAGGAACAACGAGACCACTTGTACGGATGCAAACAGCACGAGGTTTATTCGGGCATGCCTCGGCTCCCAGGTGCACTTAACCACGAGATCCACAAGGTTCGGGTCAAGTGTCTGGGAACCGGTTACACGGGTACCCGGGGCGACAAAGTCTATCGGGAGACTTGCGCCCCGAGTGCTTGAAAGCACCCTCCTTTTATGGACAGCAGAAGCAAGGTTACAGAAGCGAGATGCTTGGTTACAGAATATTGATTGGTTAATTTCAAATTACGCTCAGGGTGGGGATTGGTCAGGTTAAGCTGGCCAGATGGGGCAGGTGGGGTTGGGGGAAAGCTGATGTGTCGGTACTTGCCCCGGCAAGTCTGTGCTGGTCGTCATGCACCGAAACTGTTCGTTCCCTAATTTTGACAAGTGATTTATTACCTCCTGACCTACCCTGCCATTATAGCTAAGTTTTACAGGAAGGGACGGGAGGGTCGGCTATTTTTCAGGAATGCCTGGCTTTAGGGCATGTAATGACTTGCCTGTGTCCTGCTTCGCTCTCTTAGGTATGCAGGGGAAGGGGCAGCAGTTTTCCTTAAAGGGCTCAATGGGGGGGCTCAATGGGTGAACATATACTGGAGTCTGGGGTCTTTTCAATACGTATTGCTATACTACATGCCCAAGGTTGTGTGAAGGTACAAAATTCAATAGGTTTCATTTTTGTGCCAAACAGTAAGCAAAGATGAATTGGCTTTGTTTTGGTTGTACTACTAAAATATTTGCTTACACTTCTTAGTTTATAAAGCAACTTTCAAATAAGCACATTATCTTACCAGTTCCTTTTAAACTTGCCACCACCTTGACAGGGAACTATCTCTGTATAGCCCATGTATCTAAAGATGCCTTGAATACAGTAGGAACTCAAGAAGTTCTGGATACATGTATATGGAAGTGAAATTCCCTCTTCAAATTGATCATAAGAATAAGTCAGTTATCATATCAACTATGAAGAACTAGCAGTAGCCAGGCATGGTGGCAAACCTCTGTCATCCCAGCTACTCAGAAGGTGGATGTGGGGGAACTGTAATCTGAAGTATGAGGGCTTATTAAAAAAAAAAAAAAACTAAAAAGTCAAGTGCTCACACATGTAATCCTAGCTACTCAGGAGGCTGAGATCTGAGGATCATGGTTTAAAGCCAGCCCGGGCAGGAAAGTCTGAGAGACTCATCTCTAATAATTACCAGAAAACTGGACATGGAGCTGTGACTCAAAGTTGTAGAGCACTAGCCTTGAACACAAAAGCTCAGGGATAGCGCCCTCGCCCTGAGTTCAAACCTTAGGAACAGCTAAATAAAACCAAAGACCTAAAGTTAAAAAGGAGAACAGGATGTGGTTCAAGTAATAGAGTGCTTGTTCAGCAAGTACAAGGCCCTAAGCTCAAACCCAGCACTACCACTAAATAAATAAGCAGCAGTTGTAGCCGGGCACTGGTGGTTCATACCTGTAATCGTAGTTACTCAGGAAGCTGAGCTCTGAGGATTGTGGTTTGAAGGCAGCCCAGGCAGGAAAAGTCCATGAGACTCTTATCTCCAATTAACCACCAGAAACCAGAAGTGATGAGTGCTAGCCTTGAGCAAAAGGGCTCAGCACACAGGTCCTGAATTCAGCCCTCACAATCAACAAAAAATAAATAAAAATAAAAATAAGTAGTAGTTGTTTGCTATTTGACAGTTTATATACACTAAATGGTACAATGCATTAGGTAAAAAGCATTCATCATATTTTATTAAATAAGTATATTAATTATTATACCTTTTCTTTACCCAAACTCAATCAATTCTACTTTGTAACCCAAAGCCTCCTGAAACATTTTATATATATATATATGTGTGTGTGTGTGTGTGTGTGTGTATCCATATAATATATATATATCCATATAATATGTATATATCTCCATATAATATATAGCTCCATATCATATGTATATAGCTCCATATAATATGCATATAGCTCCATATAATATGTACATGTACATATTATGTGTATATATACATACACACATACATACAGATACACATACACAAACATACATATATAAACTGCTGAGAACTGAAGCCAACACATGCTAGACAAATTAAATTTATCATTAAAAAACAGGTGAATATAGGGCAGAGTATAAAGCCTGTTACCCTTGGATTGCAAGATTATGAGGAAAATGGACAGTCCTAGAAGACAATCAGTACAACATGGCACCCCACTAAGGTTTGCCTTAGTAATATGAGGAGAGTCCAGGAAGTGGAGCTGGAGGATCTCTTGCATTTCTGCCCTGTTCTACATCCACAATAGAAGCATGAAATTGAAAATTTGGAAGCTGACAATAAATTCAGTGAGCACATTGTGGCTAAGAGATTATATGTGTTTGAGGGAGAAAAAAACAGAAATCTTATGCCAACTAAATGGACAAAATAATATTGAGACAAATGTGCAGGGGTGAAAAATAACATAACACATAGTATCCACGTCAAGATAAACAAACGAGAAGTCACAGATATTTGGAAATTGAGATCATCGACATGGTTAGTTTAGAATTTCTCCCATGACACATCTGCAGTTCTTCCATTATCTGGCAATATTTATAAGGCTGTCTCTCCCACTGAAGTTTTAGCTTCTGTCCTATAATTCTGTATTATTCATCATTGTACAACGATGATAAGAAAAACAAAGTGTCTTTTTCTTCCCTTTTTTTTGCCAGGTTAAAAATCTAACCCAGGGCTTCACTCATGCTCAGCAAGGACTGAACCACATCCCCAGCTCAAAAAAGTTTCCTGAACAATTAAATAAACAAATTCATGTTTCTTTTTCTTTCCTGTGCTTTCTTACTCCCTTCTCTGTCTTCTACCTTTTCTTTTTTTCTTTTTCCCTTGATAGGATAGTAATCAAAATACCCAAGATCCAATCCTGGATTTTATATTCACTAACTCTGTGAGTCACTCTTACCCTATCAAAAAATGTAAATAAGGGGCTGGGAAGGTGGCTCAGTGGTAGACCACTTGCCTTATATGCATGAGGCCCTGGGTTCAATTCCTCAGCACCACATAAGCAGAAAAAAGCTGGAAGTGGTACTGTGGCTCAAGTGGTAGAGTGCTAGTCTTGAGCTGAAGAGCTGAGGGACAGCGCCCAGGCCCAGAGTTCAGGCCCCACGACCAGACCAAAAAAACAAAACAAAAAAAATGTAAATAAGGCACCTGACCTTTCATAACTCACTCTATAGTTTGGATATTCAATGTTCCCCACACCACTCAGTGCTCAGGGCTTGATCACTAGCCTTCAGCACTGTTGGGAGGCAGGGGAACCTTTAGGCAATGGGGCCTAGTGGAAGGAAGGAAGGAAGGTGGTGTGGGGGTATTCCACTGAAGGGGTATTGGAACCCAGTCCTGTCTCTGTCTTTGTTTCCTGGTCTCGATGAGGTGAGCAGTTTCCTCTTCCATGTGTCCCCATTCTGATGTTCTGCCCCAGCCTAGGCCCAGATTAGAGCCAAACATCCAAGGATTGAAACCTCTGCAATTATGAGCCAAAATAAATTATTTCGGCCTTTTAAGTTGTTTTGAAGCCAGGCGCCAGTGGCTCGTATTTATAATTCTAAGCACTCTGGAAGCTCAGATCTGAGAATCATGGTGAATGTCCATAAAGCTCTTACATCCAATTAGCCAGCAAAAAGCTGAAAGCAAGGGTGTGACTTGAGTGATAGAGCACTAGCCTTGAGTGCCAAGCAAGGACAAGAGGCCTTGAGTTCAAACCCCAGTACCAGAACAAAAACAACAAAAAAGTTGTTTTGTTTCAGAGAGGGACAGCTGACTAATATACTCACAGACAAAAACATTACACCGATCCTAAAGAAATTATGCTGAGGGCTTCATAAGAAAGGAATCAGATGCACCCAGGGTAGCATTTTGATGTCCTGACAACCACAGACTGGTCTGCAAAGTTAAGAAAACAGGAAGCTCACAAGTAGATAAATAGAGCATTCAAGGAACAGTGACAAATGCTCAAAATGATAACAAAGGAGCAGCCAATAACCTCCAACTCCTAGTTTAAAACAGAGTATCAGTGGGGTGCTGGTGGCTCATACATGTAATCCTAGCTACTACTCAGGAGGCTGAGATCTGAGAATTGCAGTTCAAAGCCAGCCCAGGCAAGAAAGTCCATAAGACCCTTATCTTAAAAAAAAAAAAAAAAAAAAAAAAAAAACTACCCAGTAAAAGCCAGAAAACTACCCAGAAAAAGTGGCAGTGTGGCTCAAGTGGTAGAGTGCTAGCCTTGAGCCAAAGAAGCTCAGCCAGGCCCAGAGTCCAAGCCCTACAATATTAAAAATATATATAAAATAAAATAATTTAATTTTTTAAAAGACAGCATTAACCTGATGGTTCTCTGAAAAGTTAAGCAAAACTAAGCCAAAATGGGCTCCTTGCTAGTGGCTCACACCTGTTATCCTTGTTACTCAGAAGGCTGAGATCTGAGGATCAGGGTGAGAAGCCAGCCTGGGCAGGAAAGTCCATGAAGACTCTTATCTGCAATTAATCACCAAAAAAGCTGGAAGTATGGGGCTGGGAAGGTGGCTCAGTGGTAGAGCGCTTGCCTTGCATGTATGAGGCCCTGGGTTCGATTCCTCAGCACCACATAAGCAAAAAGAAAAAAGCCGGAAGTGGCTCTGTGGCTCACGTGGTAGAGCGCTAGCCTTGAGCTGAAGAGCTAAGGGACAGCGCCCAGACCCAGACTTCAAGCCCCACAACCGGACCCCCCCCCCCAAAAAAAAAAAGCTGGAAGAAGAGCTATGGCTCAAGTGGTAGAGAACTATCCCTGAGCACAAAAGTTCAGGGACAGTATCCAAGCCCTGAGCTCAAACCCCAGGACCAGCCCCAAAACAAACTAAATCAAAATAGAACAACTAGGGCTGGGAAGGTGGCTCAGTGGTAGAGCACTTGCCTTACATGTCTGAGGCCCTGGGTTTGATTCCTCAGCATCACATAAGCAAAAAGAAAAAGCCGGAAATGGCACTGTGGCTCAAGTGGTAGAGCGCTAGCCTTGAGCTGAAGAGCTGAGGGACAGCACCCAAGCCCAGAGTTCAGGCTCCATGACCAACCAAAAAAAAAAAAAAGATTCGAAAGAAATCATAAGCTTTTAAGAGACCAAATCATGTATAGAAACAACATTTTACAGATTTTTTAAAAAGTCATTATCAAAAATTGCACCATTATTACCACCAATGCCCACTCCTACCAGCATCCCTCATTCAGTTCTATACCTGAATCTATACTTGGAACTAAAGATACATTTTTTTCTTTTCATTGTTAGTACTGGGGCTTGAATTCAAGGCCTCATGCTCTTGCTTAGCTTTTTCACTCAAGGCTGGCTGGCCCTCTATTACTTGAGCCATGACTCCATTGCTGGCTTTTTGCTGACAAATTAGAGATAAGAGTTTCTTGGATTTATTGCCTGGGCTGGCTGTGGATCTCCAGCCTCAGATCTCCTATTCCTGAATAGTTAGGATTACAGACATGAGCTACCAGTACCCAGCTAATCACAATTTGAATCGTTCCCTAGTGGTTTTTTCCTAAAGGATGAAGAAGGGAATTTCTGATACAAGTTCCAGAGAAATCTCCTTTAGTGGTAAGTTGATCTAACTAGTTACAGGCAAATTCATATCACATCATTTTAAAAAATACCAAAGTAATAAATAAAAAGAGAACATAAAGGCATGTGTGGCTCAAGTAAGTCTCAGCTACTGGCATAATTTTTCCACATTTACAATAAAAAGTAAATAAAAGGCAGAGAAAGGTAATTATTTTCCTATAAAAAATGAACCTGCTGGTTTGTGAAACAAATAAAACAAAGTTTTTATGTGAGTTTAGTTGAGTCCTTGGTCTCACTGGTATTGTAGCTTTAATGCTTGCATATGCTACAGCATAACACAATTACATAGAAACGTCCAACCATGAGCTGCTTTTTTCTATTAAACCAATAGACTTCCACCATTCTCTCAATTGAGCTCCACACTTCAACTTCGAACTACATGTTGACACGTTTAAAGGCACCTCCGTCACAGGCTCCCGAAACTGAAGTCATCCCAAGACTAAATCCTTAAAACCTGATTCTCTTAGTTGGCTTTAACATGTAATCCTAGCTACAGGAGGCTGAAATCTCCGGATCCAGGTTCAAAGCCAGGCAGGCCAGAAAAACTCCAGAGAGCAAAAAGCCACGCTAGAGACTTATTTTCTATTCCCAGTTGTTACTGGCAACCAAAAAAACAAAAACCAGAAGAAATCTTTAATTGGCACACTGAGTATATCTTACTGTGTGAAAGAGACGATAGACAATGTCACTGTTAAAAAAAAAAATTCCCAGCTGAACAGCCTCTCTTGATTCCTTCCGATATGAGCCTGCTGGCCAGCCCAGAATTTAAATGAAGTAAGCTTCAACCCATCAAACTGATTTTTGATGACTAAACACAGGGCTACACCTAATAAAATGCTACAGCCCAGCTTGCCAAGATGCACCCCCCTCCTTCCTCATTGTGGTTCCCATTGGTGCAGTTATATTTTGATGAGATTATAGAAACGGAAGCATTCTTTATTCATGCCAGCTCTATGTCACCGTGCAGAGGAACTTGATCCTAAAAAGAAGACACTAGATATTTCCTGTTTCCGTCCATTTGATATGTCAGAATAATTTGTCAATTCAACAAAGTATTATCCATTTCCTAAAGGATGAGAAAGGGTGACCAGGCCAAAAATTACTCATTGAGAAATTAGAAAGCAGAAAGAGGAAAAAGTTTTGCTTTGGTGTTTTGGTTTGGTTTAGATTTCTGGGAGAATAACGTAAAAAAATAGTTGTCCATTTCAAATACAAATTCATCTTTCTGATTTTCTCTCAGGCCAAACAAAAGCTGAGTTTCATGAAGTTGAAGTAGTGGTATTCAAGGACTTGAAAACAAAAACAGTTTTCTTCCTGTCTAGTCAGTCACCTTTTTCCTTTCTCAAATGTCAAGTTTACGCTAAGCAAAAGGAAAGAAATGTACATATCACCTGATTTGGAATAAACAGTTGTATTGTCAAGGCTTATAGAATCACAAACTTTATAGACCATGATAATGACAATTTGCCTTGTGAAGGTTAAAACGTGTTTGTGACTTTTAACTAAGTATCACTATCCCTCAATACTGTGAAGTTTGTGAAATTTATGTAATCACTTAATCTCAATAAAAAATTATTTTAAAAAATTTGTTAAATGTTGTTTGTTGCCAGCAATCACTAAAACAAAAATTTATCTCTCAAATGCCAGAATTCCCTATGGGATCAGTCAAGTTCTTCACTATAACTGTGGTATAGTTTAATTTCTCTCTTTGCCAAATCATATTTATCTCACTTCTTTTTTTTGTGTCAGTCCTGGGGCTTGAACTCAGGGCCCATATGCTGTCTCTGAGCTTTGTGCTGAAGGCTAGCACTCTACCACTTGAGTCACGGCTCCATTTCTGTCTTTTTGGTGGTTAATTGGAGCTAAGAGTTTCATGGACCTTCCTGTGGAGGCTGGCTTCAAACCACATGTGCTCCTCAGACTCCTGGTGAGTAGCTAGGATCACAGGCATGAGCCAAGTGGGAGCTCCACTGTCTCACTTCTTTATGGGTGTGTTCCCCCTATAGTACAGACAAAGGACCTAGGTGCCCCCAACCCAAGAGCCCCAGGTACCACAAAGAGATTCGAAACATACAGAAGAGAAGGCAAACAGAGGCAAGGAAGAAAGTAAAATGAAAAATAACAGGAATGGAGGACATGAAAAGGAGAAAATGGGGAAATTAGGGCTTGTAAAGGCCTTGGAGTGATGGAGGGGGGTTCCTCTTGGTTCCTCTTTGTAAGCCAGCCTATCTCAGCCTCCTAAGAAGCTGGACTTGCAGGAATGGACCATCACAGACACCTTGTAAAATACATGTATATTGGAGGGATCCGACTGACAAAACCTGAGCCTACAAATCAATCTTATCCTCACAAGAGTGAGACTGCCTGATATTTCCTGTCTTGTATTGTGATATAATTAGGAAATACATGGTACCACCTGAATTCAGGCATAACTATCACTTTCAGGAAACATCAGAGGTAGGAAAACAAGAAACGCACACACACACACACACACACACACACACACACACACACACACACACACAAGAAACGCACACACACACACACACACACACACACACACACACACACACACACACACACACACACACACACACACACACACACACACACCATGGAAACAAACAGCCAAATCTAGGCTCTGGCACATCCTAGGAGATGAATGGCCTGTTTTAGATAGGATTCTCTGGGAAACTGAATCTGAGACAGGGAATCATGTGCAGGAAATTTACTAGGGGGTGACCTCAAGAAATATATTCATAAAAAAGCAAAACAATCAGAATTGGGCCAAGAAGTTAAACTGTGCTGTCGTTACGGCAAAGAATTTGACCCATCACACAGAAAATTCTGGACCTTCAGAAGAACCTGCATAGAGACCAAAAGACCACAACAACTTTAATCCCTCACAATGTCCTTATTCTTTTTATTTTTTATTTTTATTTTTTTTGTCGGTCATGGAGCTGGAACTCTGGGTGTGGGCACTGTCCTTTAGCGCTTCAGCTCAAGGCTAGCGCTCTACCATTTGAGCCACAGCGCCACTTCCAGCTTTTTCTGCTTATGTGGTGCTGAGAATTCTAACCCAGGGCCTCATGCCTACAAGGCAATCACTCCACCATTGAGCCACCTTCCCAGCCCCACAATGTCTTTATTTTTATTACTTTGTGAGAAAGAGGAACCAGTGGGCACATGGCATGTCCAGCATAGAAGGACACATTCTGACCACCTGCTCATGAAGTGTCCTTCGCCCATGCATTCCCAATCCCAGAAGCATTATACAATGGTTAATCTTGTTTATCAACTTGATGACACTGAGAAACACCCAGACAATTAAGTAAAGCACACCCCTGAGTATGTTTATGAGGGTGTTTCCAGAGACAGTTCTAACATGAGGTCTAATGAGTGGCCTAAACTATTGATGGATTAGAATTTGGGGTAGACTATTAAGCAGGGTGGATCTGTGTACGTAAAGCCTGGTTGGAGGAAGTAGGTCACCGGAACAGGTGTGTAGAGAAGTGTCTTGCCCCAAGCCCTTTCCAGTTTGTTTTCTGTTTCCTTTCCACCATTCAGAGAACAGACTCCTCCTCCTCATGCTCCCACTGACAGGATATTCTGCCTCACAATCGGTTCAGAGTCAATGGAGCAAAAACTATCGACTTAAGTGTCTGAAACGATGAGCAAAATAATTTTTTGTTTGCCTTTAAGTTGTTCTCTCAATTATTTTGGTCACACCTATACAAAGGTAACAAATACACAATTCTTCCAAGTTAGATAACTGCCATAGTTAGATAACTATGGAAGGGGCTTTGGACAGGAGGACAATGGATGCATTGGAAAAAGAGTGAAAAATCTGAGCATGATTAGTCATCTAATGACTTGGCAGCAGAGAAAGAGTTTCTTATCTCTTGTAGCCAGAGGGTAGAACAAGTGGATGATCAGATCCAGGACTTAACTATAGAGAAACACAGGTCTAGAGAAGACTGAATTTTCAATCCTGGCATGTATTTGATGCTGAACCAAGGTCACACCCAACTAGGAAGAAGTGGAACCCTGAAACTAGGGCTAGAAATGTCTGAGCCCATACACTTGAAGATATTAAATCATCAGAGCCCATAGTTCTGAGGAAAGCTCTTTTTTTCTTATATGGGCTGTGGAGTATGGGGTTTCAGTACTCCCTACTAGGGATACCACATCAGACTGTTAACTGCTGGGCTGCTATGGGTTAAGAATGACATTTCTTCCTCTTCCTTCTCCTCTCCCTCTTCTAGGAAAAAAATTTTCCCTGCCCTGAAATGCACACTTAAATAAAGGTATAATGACCCATGTCTGAAATTTGCACTAGAATAGTTCAGAAAAATAGTGAAGGTAAAGGAGATATAACAAGATTGATTAAATGTTGACATTAAGTAATGGGTGATAAGTGTTCATTCTGACATTAACTCTACATTTGCTTGAATTTTGCATAATAAAAATATTTAACCACATGTGGGATCTGGGAAGGCTGAGGCAGGAGAAGCAATAATTCAAGGCCAATCTGGACTTCAAAAGTAATACCATAGCCAGGCACCAGTGACTCACACCTGTAATCCTAGCTACTCTGGAGGCTGAGATCTGAGGCTCAAGGTTCAAAACCAGCCCGAACAAGAAAGTTCGTGAGACTCTTTTTTTTTTTGGGGGGGTCCAGTCGTGGGGCCTGAACTCTGAGCCTGGGTGCTGTCCCTCAGCTCTTCAGCTCAAGGCTAGCGCTCTACCACTTGAGCCACAGCGCCACTTCCGGCTTTTTTCTTTTTGCTTATGTGGTGCTGAGGAATCGAACCCAGGGCCTTGAGCATGCAAGGCAAGTGCTCTACCACTGAGCCACCTTCCCAGCCCCTCGTGAGACTCTTATCTCCAATTTACCACCAGAAAACTGGAAGTGGCACTGTGGCTCAAGTGATAGAGTCCTAGCCCTGCGCTGAAGAGCTGAGGACACTGCCCAGGCCCAGAGTTCAAGCCCCAGGACCAACAACAAAAAAAAGTAATATCATTTCTAGAAAAAGACCCTTACACTTAACACTTATAATCCAACTACCTAGGAGGCTGATGTAGAGAATCTGAGGAGACAGTCCAAAGAGAAAAGTCTGTAAGACTCTCCAAAACAACCAGCAAAAAGGCCAGGTTGCACTGGGCACCAGTGTCTCATGCCTGTAACTTTATCTACTAGGGAGGCTGAGATCTGAGGATGGTGGTTTGAATCCAGTCCAGGCAGGAAAGTCTGTTAGATTCTTTTCTCCAATTAGCCACTAAAAAGCTACAAGCAGAGCTATGGCTCAAGTGGTAAAGCACTAACCTTAAGCAAAAAAGCTCAGGGACAGTGTCCAGGCCCTGAGTCTAAGACCCAGAACCAGCACAGCACAAAAGCCAGACTGCAGGTATAGTTCAAGTAGTAGAGCACCAGATAAGCCAGCACTCAAGTCTCTGAGTTCAAACTCTAGTATTGACGGGGTGAGGCTGGGACCTGAATACACGTGGTCATTGATCATGGTATGCCACTACCTAATGCCCATAAATCTAAGAACCATTGTTGCCACTCAAGTGCCAGGTTCCCTTCCATGGTATTTCCAAAGATGGAAAACTAGGTCCCAATTTAAAATACTAAATGTGAGTTACAAAGACGGTGTAACTCTTCAGAGGATATTAAAGACAGAGAGCTTTTTTTTATTTTTTATTTTTGGTGGGGGGATCCGGTCGTGGGGCCTGAACTCTGGGCCTGGGTGCTGTCCCTCAGCTCTTCGGCTCAGGGCTAGCACTCTACCACTTGAGCCACAGCACCACTTCCGGCTTTTTTCTTATGTGGTGCTGAGGAATCGAACCCAGGGCCTCAGGCATGCAAGGCAAGCGCTGTACTACTGAGCCAACTTCCCAGCCCCCCAGAGAGCTTTTTTTTATGTATTTTCATAAAGCAATCCTCAGAGTCTAGCATACTACTTGGCCTAGAATAGGTGATGAATAAATATGTGGAAATTAAAAATGCAAGAAATACTCCCTGGGCTGTCCTTACTGTCACCATCTACCACTCCCTTAAGTTTAGTTCTATCTCTTCGATTCTCTGGATTCTATTAAGAATCCGTGCCCAGTGGAGCAGGGTCATGAGTTCTGGCTGTCATGTTTTTGGCCCTGTATGCACACTGGTGCTTCGTGTATACCTATTATTCTTATTGCTATTATCAATAATGTCTTCCTCCTCTTCAAAACAACTCCCTTTCCAAGTGGGTGTTCCACATAAGTGATATGTTAGAGAAGTAATAGGCAAAACATGTTCCAGAGAAAGCAGGACAGCAGGAAATTAGGGAAGGGAAAGCTGAATTTTACTGCAACCGGGTAAGAAACAGGGATGGAGGAAGAGAGGAAAATCAGTCAGATTCAAAAACCTTGGGACCCGTGGGAAAAAGTGTCAGACTTCTGGCCAGGAACTGAATGTATGTCTGCAAAATATGTATAGCCAAGCAACTAACCACTTCAACCTCCCAATATCCTTTCTCTCTTGGCCCCTTAAGAGCTGTCTTCCCACACCTTCCCCTCCCCCCAACTCCTTCGCTCAGCAAAGTCCAAAATCAGCACTCAGTGTTGACATCAATGTGCAAAGGGCTTAGAGCCCCAGGTAAAACAAAAGATGCCTGCAAAAAGGCAAATGAGAGAGGAACTCAAGGAAAGTTCATGATGGAAAAATAAACACAGGCAAAACAAACATCCACAGAGAGGAGAAGGAGGGAAACCAAAGAGACAAGATCAGCCAGAAATAATAAGAACAAAAACAGTAAGAAAAGCCAAGAATGGGGGGGGGGGAAGAGTTTGGGGGGGAGTGGGAAGAGAGAGTGACTAAAATAAAATACAGGCATAATTCTCCAAATAAAAGTAGAGGAAAAGACAGGAATCAATTAGCATTTAAGGCACAGTACCACCAGCTTTTACATGTACTGTTTCACTCAATCTGTACACCACTTCCCAAAGTGGTATATTGCTATCTAGGTATTCCAGCATGGAAATGGAGACTTACCAATTTATTTTCTAAAGCTAGAAGAGATAAAACTGATGGAGCAGAATTGGCATTCAACTCGGCTGATTTCAAAACTCACACTGCGGTGCAGGCTACTCTAGAATTGAAAAACGTGACAAATATGACTTCTAAATTGGGGTGATTATATTCATTAGTACTAATAACCAAAGGCTCAATCACTTATTCCTTTAGGATAGTTATTCCTGTGTGTATCTGTCATGTTGATGATCAGCCCCAAGGCGTACTAACACACACTCGATCACTGAGCTACATCCCCTGAGCCCTTAAATAATTTCTTCAAATGAATCAGGAATGCTGTATTCCTTCAAAAGCATAATCCTTCTCAAATCATTCAACCTCTCACTTATAAGACTGATAGGCCTTTCCCACATCGAAAGATATCCAAGCAGCAAAGGCTAAACCAATGACATACTGCTGCTCAGATGATCCCCAAGCTGCCAAATAAATAAATAAATAAACTCTCAAGGGACCAATAGTTATAGGACAAGTTATGAGGACAAGCAGGAAGGGACAGGGTGGTATGTGACTGAGATGGTATACAATGTGAAAACACCTTTGAAGCCAGTGACAGAAGTGTGGATGTCCTGATATGTGGATCTGGGTTGTGCTGGGGACTCTGGCCTGCATACACCTTCTATCCCTAGCTGATCAGAAGCTCCTAGAAAATACAGACCCACATAAGCACAGGGTCTTACACCTCAAAGGCACTCAAAGATAAGTCAAATAACTGAAAATGAACTCTGGGTCTTAAGCCCTTGTAAATTTAGGTTGCATTAAGATATTCCTTTTCACCAGGGCACTGATGTCTCATACCTGTCATCCTAGCTACTTAGGATGAGTACTCAGCTGAGATCTGAGGTATGAACTTTCAAGACAGCCTGGGCAAGAAAGTCTGTGAGACTTTATTATCTTAGAAATAATCCATTAACTATTAAAAAGCGAGAAGTAGGGGCTGGGAAGGTGGCTCAGTGGTAGAGCGCTTGCCTTGCATGCTCCAGGCCCTGGGTTCGATTCCTCAGCACCACATAAGAAAAAAGCCGGAAGTGGTGCTGTGGCTCAAGTGGTAGAGGGCTAGCCTTGAGCTGAAGAGCTGAGGGACAGCGCCCAGGCCCAGAGTTCAGGCCCCACGACCAGACCCAAAAAAAAAAAAAAAAAAAGCAAGAAGTAGAGCTGTGGCTCTCAAAGTACAGCTTAGGGACAGCACTCAGATCTTGAGTTCAAGCCCCAACACCACCACCACCATTACCACTCCAACAAAAACAAAAGAAAGAAACCACTCCTGTTCTTGTACTAGTGGTACAACTCAGTGGTGCCAGACCTTTGGTTTAATCCTCTTTGCTGGGGGAATATAGATAGCAGGATGACATAATCAAGTTTCAAAGCTGTTAGCTTCTTTACAATATAAAGGAATACCTATGAGGAGACAGATGCTTAGCAGATCTAAGAAGTAAGTGTAAGCCTGAGAGCAGTAATGGGAAGTCAGCTTCTTTTTGCCCCTTATGTTTCTTCCCTAATAACTTCTCAGCTCCCACTCATCAGAATTCTTATGCTCCACATTTACTCATATCAGCTACACAAAGAAGATTCAGAGTCAGTATGGACAAAACACCTAGCCAGTCTGCTCTTCCAGCGGGGATTCATGGGCCTGTGGAAGTGTGACTCTCTCCACAAAGAAACCCTTCTCCAACATGACTTTACAGGCCCCTCGGATTTACTGGCTGAGCTCTGAATACATTGTTGATTTTCCTGGTTCATAAAGCCAAGCAGAGTTCCTGCTGCCAGACAGGTGTATTTATTTTTGAGTGATAAGGACACATACTTGCTCTCAGTTTAGACTAATAATAAACACTTTAGACATCCTCCTAAGCCTGAAAAAGGAAAGAATATTTAAAAAATAAAATAAAACAATACCAGCAACGAAGTCTGTTCGTGTAGTTCTATTCACTAGAGAACACGTAGCCTTACACAAGAGCTGGGTGCTTGCTGGCTGACCCTTCAGGCAAGCAAACCCTCGGGATAGTTCTGAAAAGTCTGTGAGACTCTTATCTCTAATTGACCACCAAAATGCTGGAGGTAGACCTATAGGCCTTTCCCACATCGAAAGATATCCAAGCTCAAGTGGTAGAGCACTAGACTTGAGCAACTCAGTTCAGGGGCAGAACCGAGGCCTTGAGTTCAAGCCCAAGGACTGGCACAAAGAAGGAGGAGGAGGAGGAGGAGGAGGAGGAGGAGGAGGAGGAGGAGGAGGAGGAGGAGGAGGAGGAGGAGGAGGAGGAGGAGGAGGAGGAGGAGAAGTATTGTGCTCTGCCATCAAACCACCTAAAAATCTAATGTTGCAAACATAAAGAGAGGTTTAGGGTTTAGAAAAGATTGTCTTCTGGGATGGAGTTGGAGTGGTGTAGCAGCATGAAGGGGATCCAGGAGACCTGAAGAGTCTGGCTGACCTCATTAGGCACAGACGCTGTGCCCCATGTTGACTGAACTAGAGCCTGGGGTCTCAGTTTTCACCTTTAATTCTCAAACAACCCCACTGCTCTTCGTCGTGTTTATTTAAGCACCACAACTCACTTGCAGGGAACTTGCCTTGGCTGGAAGTTGAAGCCAGGCCGCACTGGCCACAAGTTGGCTGGCTCACAGCTCTTAGTGTAGAGGAGGGACAGCTCTGCCCACTAAGCTTAGGTGACCTTTGGGGAGGGGGGGATCGACTGTCTGGGATTGGCCCTCAGCGGTGACAGCCAGTGACGATTGCACTTCTTTGCTGGGCAATACTTGTGAAACACTGAGACCAGTTCACAGAAAATAGTGACAGAAAGAGCCTGTGACAAATCTATCCTCCTCTGTGGTATCACCTCATGTGACTTCATGCTGGAGGTTTTTAAGGCTCTACAAGTCAAATTACTCCTTTGGTTTCTCCAATTGTTCTACATTGTTTAATTCCCCCAAACAACCCTTCTCTGGAATATTATATTTATTTTCTCTCTCCTCTCTCTTCCCCCTTCCCTCCCTCCATCACCCTTCCTCTCTCTGTCTCTCTTTGTCTCTCTCTGTCTCTCTCTGTGTCTCTGTCTCTGTCTCTGTCTCTGTCTCTCTCTCTCCCTTCCCCCCCCCCCCCACATTCCCTGTCAGGGCCTGACTGCTGTCCTTGAGCTTTCAAGGCTCAGGCTCTACCATTTGAGCCACAGCTCTACTCCTGACTTTTTGAAGGTTATTGGAAATAAGAGTTTCACAGACTTTCCTGCCCAGGCTGGCTTCAAACCTCTGTCCTCAGATCTCAGCCTCCTGAGTAGCTAGGATTACAAATTTGAGCTACCAGTGCATGGATTACTATTCTTTTTTTTTTTTTTAGTGTAAAAATGACTGCCAAATGTTCATGTTTAGTGCTAGGTCACAAATATATAATCATTCATTTTAATAACCCTTTCCTAATTCAAGTCTTTGTTCATAACAAGAAGATGGGCAGTAGTTCAGTGGACTAGGCTCTGGCTTAGTACATGTATAACACAGAAGAAAAGAAAAATAAGAAAACAAAAATGAAAAAGAAAAAGGGGAAAGGAAAAAAGGGGTATTAGAAGACCTCAAATCTGATTTTTTTCTTAGTGTTACAATAAAGCAAGAAAGTTGTGATTTAGAAAATACATGTGTTCTGACATGCCATTCACAGAGAGCTGGACGTATTTTGGAAGTGATTACCAAGGGAGAGTCATCTTTGAAGTCGACGCTGAGCCATTACTCCTTGTTCTGGGTGTGGTTGCTTCATAGATTCCACTTGTCTCAAGTTTTGTTGTTTTCTTTTGTCAGTCAAGGGGCCTGAACTCAGGGCCTGGGGGCTGTCCCTCAGCTCTTCAGCTCAAAGCTAGCACTCTACTACTTGAGCCACAGCGCCACTTCCAGCTTTTTCTGCTTATGTGGTGCTGAGGAATTGAACCTCATGCATGCAAGGCAAGCACTCTACCTCTGAGCCACCTCCCAGTCCCTGTCTCAAGTTTTTAAAAATCTTTTTTTTTCAGCATTTTTAAAACCATACTACGAGGATTCAATGAAACATCAAGTTAGAAATGTCTCCTTAAGAGATATATGCTTAGCCAAATATGCTTGGCCCAGTGTGGTGGGTCACATCCATAATCCCAGCTATTCAAGAAGCAGAATTTAGGAGGACAGACTTGTAGCCATCCTGGACAAAACATTACCAAGACTCCCGTTTAACAAACAAATTATAATGGTGGTCACACCTGTCATCCAAGCTGTGAGGGAAAAATAGGTAGGAGGTCTCAGGCTAGACCAGGTAAAATCAAGTCCTTATCCAAAAAATAACTGAAAAGCATAAAGGGCTGAAAGTGTGGCTCACTTAGCAAGTATAAGGTAGTGAGTTAAACTCTAGTACCACCAAAAAGAAAAGAGATACAGAGAGAAGTATGTTCAAATATTTGAGGTGAAGAGACTGCCACCCACTTAAATAGCTTAGAAATAGATGTATATACATCAATAAATATGTGTGTGCATATTCATGCATTCATTTACATGTATGTTTATATATGATCTTGTATAAGAAAGAAAGAGAGGCTGGGAAGTTGGCTCAGTGGTAGAGCGCTTGCCTTGCATGCCTGAGACCCTGGGTTCGATTCCTCAGCACCACATAAGCAAAAAGAAAAAAGCCGGAAGTGGTGCTGTGGCTCAAGTGGTAGAGCACTAGCCTTGAGCTGAGGAGCCCAGGCCCAGAGTTCAGGCCCCACGACTGGACCCAAAAAAAAAAAAAGATAAGGAGGTCAGGTGCTCATGGCTCATGTCTATAATCCTAGCTACTCAGGAGTCTGTGATCAGAGGATGGAGGTTTGACTCAAATCTCCAATTAACCACCAACAAGCCCGAAGTGAAGCCATGGCTCCAATATTAGAATGCCAACCGTGAGTGGAGAAAGCTTAAAGGACAGTTCCCAGACCCTGAGTTCAAGCCCCAGCACCAGTATACTAAAATAAAAAAGGATAAAGTAAAATAAGTAAATAACTTATTGACCCTTAAAGGCAACATGTATATCCATTTCCCTTTCTTTTTTTTTTCTATAGGCTGAACTTTTTCTTACTTGAAAATTAAAAACAATGAAAGGAAAAAAAATAGACGAAAAAAGAATGAATGAAAGAAATAGAGGAAGTAGAGAGGAAAGAAATGCTTCATGAAGACAGACCCCTGGGGGGTGCGAAGCTGGGCTGGTTGGCCCAATGTGAAACTCGGCAAGCGCTTCCAGAATTACATTCTAAACGCCTCGTGCGCAGATCCTGTACATTTCACCTCATTTTATGAAATCCGATATCGCTTCCTGTACACTCTTCAGTGGCCATTCACAGAGAATTTCTCTCTCTGGGGCGCCTCTAAAATTTAACTGTAATGCTGCCATCTCACCATCCCGGGGCTCTGGTTTGTAGGGAAGGTATACCTTAGCCCCAGTGTGATGTCATGCACAGGCACGCATGCACTTCTAGGATCTCTTCCGCCTGAGCTAGTAGAGATAAGAACTGGGTGATGCTACCTGTATGTTTACCATACAACCACCTAGCCCTAGCCACCAACGATGGTGTGGGCCGTGGTCTAAGATATTTAAACATGTGAAAATTGGCTGGTTGTGTCTTCTGCATAAATGCCTGTTTTCCTCATAAATGAAGAAATTGTACCATTTTCTCTTCAAGCCTTTGCTCTCTGCCTAACCACAGCCCCAACTCTTTCCCTTCCTCCCACCTATCCCCACTTGCTAGGAGTAGCGCTCAGGGCTGCACACTTGTTAGGTAAGCACTCTATTACTGAATTATATCTCCAGCCCCTGCAGAAAAGTATGGAGTCTTTTTTCTCTTTCATCTTGGGCAACTGAAGGAAATCTAACTGACTTGATGGATTTTGCCCTCAGGAAGGCTCGGTCCAGCCTCCTACTGGCCACCGATCAAGCTTTAATTCGAATCTGGGCTGCCCACAAGTTACCACAGGAATGAATCTTTCATATGTCACATTTCCCATTCCACAATGATAGAGCAGTCTTAGGTTTTGAGTGTGATTATTTTTTGTGGGGGAGGGGAGTGTTATTGTTTTTCAAATCTTTACTGTGGGAAAAAAAATAATGCAAGACTTATCAGAGCCCTGGATTCGATCCAATTCTTTCCAGTGATGCAGACTCTCTACCTTTACCTCTAGAGAGCTACCCAAGCACTGGGCCAAAAAAACTGAGTACAGTCTATGAGTTCTGGTAATAATAGTCATGAAATTGTCCAAGAAATAAATCTTCTCCTGGCCTACAGAAATATCTAGAGACTCTGGGAGAAGAATGCTGGACTCCGTATTAGGTAGGAGACGAAGAAAAAAAAGATATGCTTTGTTCTTCTAAACTTTCAAAGAACAGTTTAAGTAGATGATTCAGCTAGTAACTCTGTAGATAAAATCCCTCACCTTGGCATTGCTAAAGTTCAAACCAAGACAGAACACATTTCCTCGGCCCTTAGTCCTCAGGCCTCGGCTTTGTACTGGGCCCCAAAATACTTTCTGTTTTGGAAACCCCAAACCATGCAAAACTCAGTTGGTCTGGGGTTTGAACATATGAACAAAACAAGCCAAGTTTCCGCCTGACCTTGGCTGACCTTGAATTAAATCGTTCTTCCAGGGCTGGTCCAGCCAAGAGTGAAGATTGTGGTTTCATCTTGGTTTTACCACAAAACTTTATGATGAAATACTGAGAACCCACTGAGAATTGTGCTTCCATTCCTGTCTCATTTCAAGTGCTTTTTTGCAAATCCTGATGGATTCTATCTAGCTCTGTGATTTGTCTTCTGTTCCACATGAGCTCAGAACCAAATTTCCACCCAGTGGCACTTTTGGGAGAGCCCAATGAAATTCACTGAAATGCATGCAATGTAAATCCAAAGGATTCCACAGACCTTACACAAATCTATACGATATCACTATTCTACTATTAAACCACATACAACAACAACTCAAATAATTTGAAAGACTCAGTTAATTTTTTATTTTTTATTTATTTATTTTTTTTTTTTTTTGCCAGTCGCGGGGCTTGACTCTGGACCTGGATGCTGTCCCTCAGCTCTTCAGCTCAAGGCTAGCGCTCTTTCACTTGAGCCACAGAACCACTTCTGGCTTTTTTCTGCTTACGTGGTGCTGAGGAATCAAACCCAGGGCCTCATGCATGCAAGGCAAGCACTCTACCACTGAGCCACCTTCCCAGTCCCACAGTTAAAATTTTTTTATCCTGGGTTTGGTATTATGGGATAAAGAAGTTAGAGGAGGAAACCTAAGCATGGACAAAGGTTTATACTAATAGTACAATTCAAAAATTATAGCACTGACATAGCACCTAAAGATATCCAAGAAGTAAGTCATAAGAGAAGGTAAGAAGAGTAGCTCCATGGTTTCCAGCCCTCAATTCTGGTTAAACCAGAAAACAGAGGGGGGGGGGCCAAAAAATCTGAACATGTGATCATTATTAGCAAGAACAGCACACTCTGATTCATGAGCGTATTGTACTGTTGTCTCCAGAAGCAGCAACAGCTCCATTCCGTGTGCTAGCTGAGCACTGATGGAGACACAGACAAGAGCGGCATCTACCATCTCACCTTTCTACCACTGAAAACAAAATACCTGGGAAAAATCAACTTAAAAGGAAGAAAGAGGGCTGGAAATGTGGCTTAGTGGTAGAGTGCTTGCCTAGCATGCATGAAGCCCTGTGTTCAATTCCTCAGTACTGCATAAACAAAAAAAGCCAGAAATGGCGCTGTGGCTCAAGTGGTAGAGTGTTAGCCTTGAGCAAAAAGAAGCTCAGGGACAGTGCCCAGGCCCTGAGTTCAAGCCCAAAGACTGGCCAAAAAAGAGAGAGGGGAGGGGAAAAACAATTCATGCTAGCTCATAGTTTCAGAAGGGGTTCAGATTAAGGTTATTTGGCCCATTGCCCATGATCAGGAAGAAGAGCATTCTGGTGGGAAGCAAGGGAGAGAAAAGAGGAGGAACAAAACCAGATATTCCTACAAGGCCACGCCCCTCAGTGACCTCATTTCTTTCCCATAGGCCCCTACTCCTAAAGCTTCTAGCACCACTCCTCAGTGCAAGAGACTCTTCAGGAGGGATTTTTAATATGTAATGGCAATCTTGGGGAAAACCTCACCCATCACCCATCATTTTCCATGAGATACTAAATTCCAACATCCTTGAGTCATGAGGATCCTGAGCTGGACCTAACTGTACAAAAACAGAACATTCTATATGCCTTGAGATTCTCCCAAAGCTGATTTCTGTTTCATAGATTTAGAAAATCAGACACAAAAAGAAACATTAGCCAACCCTGGACCTAAGGTTTTGCTTTATCTCAATAGTCTTTTGGAACTGTGCGTGATGTTGATAGGAAATGGGACCTGAGCAAGAGAGTGACCACAAGAGAGAGACTGACTACCACCTACTATAAAATCCGAGTAGCAGAAAACGGTTTAAACAAGCCTGGCTCTGGTTGCTCAGGTCTGTACTCCTTACTACTCAGCAGGCTGAGATCTGAGATTCACGATTTGAAACTAAGCCTGGGCAGAAAAGTCCATGAAACTAGTATCTCTAATAAACTACTCAGAAAAAGCTGGAAGTGGAGCCAAGCTCAAGTGGTATAACACTAGCCTTGAGCAAAAGAAGCTCAGGGACAGTGCCCAGGCCCTGAGTTCAAGCCCCAGGATTGATCAAAAACAAAAACAAAACACTTTAAAAAAAGTACTAAAAACAGTCCTTAGTTGAATGATACCACAAGTTACACATATAACTTTAAGATTCCCTACACACTGGGGATTGAACTCAGAGCCTCGCACTCTACCCACTGTACCACTTGAACCCCATCCCCATCCCTTTTTGCCTTAAGTTTTTTTTTCAGGGAGAGTCTTGCTTTTGCCTGGGGCTGATCTCAGCCTGAAAATTCTCCTATGTAGGCATCCTTCACTGTTGAGATTACAGCTGCCTCACTTGCTTTGTTGCAATGAGGTCTCCCTAAATTTTTGGTCCAGGTGTGGCCTCAAATTTTGATCTTCTTGATCTCTGCCTCATAAAATCTCTGCAGAAGTTTTGATAAAGAATGACCCAAGTAGCCGGGCGCTGGTGGCTCACGCCTGTAATCCTAGCTACTCAGGAGGCTGAGATCTGAGGATCGCGGTTCAAAGCCAGCCCGGGCAGGAGAGACCGTGAGACTCCTATCTCCAATAAACCACCAGAAAACCGGAAGTGGTGCTGTAGCTCAAGTGGTAGAGTGCTCGCCTTGAGCTGAAGAGCTGAGGGACAGCGCCCAGGCCCAGAGTTCAACCCCCACGACCGACAAAAAAAAAAAAAAAAGAATGACCCAAGAAAGTCGGGCATCAGTGGTTCATGCCTGTAATCCTAGCTACTCAGGAAGCTGAGATCTGAGGATCGTGTTCAAAGCCAGCCCAGGCAGGAAAGTCAGTGAGACTGTTATCTCAATAAACCATCAGAAACTGGAAGTGGCACTGTGGCTCAAGTGGTAGAGCGCTTGCCTTGAGCTGAAGAGCTGAGGGACAGCGCCCAGGCCCAGAGTTCAAGCCCCAAGACCGACAAAAAAAAAAAAAAAGAATGACCCCAGAAGAAAATGAAACAGTTGCCCCTCTCCCAGTACCTCTTTTCCTATGCGTGTTCTGATACCAAAGTGCTATGAGTTTTTTGTGTTTTTCCCAGTGCCAGTCTGACAGAAACTTTATGAAGGTCTCAACATATCAAGACTTGTATCTATTTCCCCCCTACAGAGCTATTGCTTTGTCCTTGCCCTCAATGGAAATCAGAATTTCTCAGAGGTTGCCTGTCTGCTTGTGCCTGCTGTTCCCTATAGGTCCCAATGAAGTTACCTCCTTAGAGCAAGCAGTTAAAATAGAGGATTTGTTTCTCTAAAAACCAACTGAGAGTATCATTCCAAAATCAAAATTCTAGGACCAGATCGCATGGTTGGTATTGAAGCCAACACACGGTCACATAAAAAGGTCCAGTGATTTCCTGTCCTTCATCAAGATATATGTACAAACTCCCTATGGTAAGAAGCCACCCACTGGCTGCCTATGTCACCAGTGTATTAAATTCAGTGAGCTCATAATACAAACAGAGAACTATTTACTATATTCCTGGCACTGGCAAGTTTATAAACAATAGCTCAGTGGAATATTTTTGCATTAGGTTTGTTTCCTGAGTATGTTTTTATTGTAAATCTGCACACTTGCCCAGAGACCACATTACACATTAGGCATTACAGCTGTCTTATGATCTAAAATCAAAGGAGTGTTACTTGGGCATTTTTTTTTTCCATTAAAAAGTGCAAACTTCTTCATTGTTGAATTGAGGTACAGGGAAGGTTTTGTGCTTGGCATCCAGCAGGTGGCGCTCAGATCCAAGGATACAAGAGTTTCCCTAGTGGCCAGGAAATGTTCAAACTTGAATCCTTACAGCTCAATAAATAGTAGACAGATGGCTTCTTCATAAAAAATTTTGGTGTTTTTTTGGGGGGGTCCAGTCGTGGGACCTGAACTCTGGGCCTGGGTGCTGTCCCTCAGCTCTTCAGCTCAAGGCTAGCACTCTACCACTTGAGCCACAGCACCACTTCCAGCTTTTTTCTTTTTGCTTATGTGGTGCTGAGGAATCGAACCCAGGGCCTTATGCATGCAAGGCAAGCACTCTACCACTGAGCCACCTTCCCAGCCCCCTCATAAAAACATTTAAAAAAATAAAAAAAATTAAACAAAAGTAAGTAAGTCTTCATAAATCAAGTCGTAACATTGGATAGAAGAAACTGACTTGTTTGTCTTTTTTTCGGTATTTCTTTTTTTATGTTTTTTTTATTGTGAAAATATTGTACAGAGGGGTTACAATTACATGAGCAAGGTAATGAGTGCTTTTCTTATCAAGCATTGTTGTTGCCTCCTCCTTTGTTTCCCCTTCCCATCCCTTCCCCCACCCCCTCTAGTCCCCTCCGGAGCCAAAATTATGTTCGTTTTTTGACATAACAACTTGTACATCTCATTGTTGCAATGGGCCCACCTGTATCCCTATTTAAACAATTTGTTTTTTCCCTTCCAAATTATACAACATCAAATACAGTGAAAACAGGGGTGATATCATGGGGGAGAGACATACAAAGCAACAAAGAAATCATCTTATAAATATGTTAGAAACAATAGCAAGAAACAAAAACCATTTGAGTCCTTATCTTGGGGTTCATTTCACCTAACATCAACTTATCTGACATCTTTTTTTTTTTTTTTGGAGTAGAAAAATTCCATCCTGAAAACAGTTTGTGAAAAACCTTATTCAGACTAAGAGAATTAATTATGTTATCTCTTTCCCTGATTTGGCAATGTGTAGAATGGCACAAAGATCTCATATATGTTTTTGTTTGTTTGTCGGCCGTGGGTCTTGAACTCTGGGCCTGGGTGCTGTCCCTGCGCTCTTCAGCTCAAGGCGAGTGCTCTACCACTTGAGCCACAGTGCCACTTCCAGTTTTCTACTGGTTTATTGGAGATAAGAGTCTCTCGGACTTTCCTGCCCAGGCTGGCTTTGAACTGCTCCTCAGATCTCAGCCTCCTGAGTAGCTAGGATTACAGGCGGCACCTGGCTTTCATATATGTTCTTATAATCCCAGCAGTTGGGAGGATGAAGTAAAAAGACAAAGTGGAAAGCTCAAAACCAGCCTTGGCTACATAGTGAGACCCCGTTTCAAAAAAAAAAAAAAAAAAAAAAGCAAGCTAAAACGATTTTGAATTATAATGAATTTAATACAGGGCTGGGAAGGTGGCTTAGTGGTAGAGCATTTGCCTTGCATGCAAGAGGCCCTGGGTTCAATTCCTCAGCACCACATAAGCAAAAAGAAAAAAGCCGGAAGTGGCGCTGTGGCTCAAGTGGTAGAGCGCTAGCCTTGAGCTGAAGAGCTGAGGGATAGCGCCCAGGCCAAGAGTTCAGGCCTCACGACTGGACCCAAAAATAAATAAATAAATAAAATAAAATATAATGAATTTAATACAGGAAAACAAAAGACAGATATTCCTTGCTAAAGAATATGTTTTTTTTCTTGGTTTTTGTTTTGTTTTGTTTTTAGTTCATTTCTTTGTTTTGTTTGGTTGGTTTTCTTTTTGGTGATAAGGGTAGTAGTGGTAGTAATTGATTTATGACCTCAAAGTGCTCTACCACTTGAACTAAGATCCTAGTCCTTTTTTTTTTGTCAGTCATGGGGCTTGGACTCTGCACCTGGGTGCTGTCCCTCAGCTCTTCAGCTCAAGGCGAGCACTCTGCCACTTGAGCCACAACACTACTTCCAGTTTTCTGAGTGGTTTATTGGAGATAAGAGTCTCACGGACTTTCCTGCGTGGGCTGGCTTTGAACTGCAATCCTCAGATCTCAGCCTCCTGAGTAGCTAGGATAAAAGGCTCGAGCCACCGGCGCCCACTAGATCCCAGTCCTTTTCACTTTAGTTTGCTTTTTAATAGAATCTCCGGTTTTTGTCTGAGTTACCTTCAACTTAGATCGTTCTCCCTCCAGCTGGGATTTCTAGGAGAAAGCCACAAACAGCCATACTGATTTGTTTTATTTGTTTGTGCCAATTACATAGCTGTTACATAGCTCAGGCTGGCCTGAAGTGAGCTCATGCCCAACCTGCCTCAGACTTCCAGGTGCTTAAATTACAGACATGCACTACCACAAAAGGCTAAGAATATCTTAACATGGCAATTGGTGAAAATACTGGACGCTGGTGGCTCACACCTGTAATCCTAGCTACTCAGGAGACTGAGACCTAAAAATCATGGTTCAAAGCCAGCCTAAGCAGGAATGTCCATGAGACTCTTATCTCCAACTAACCACCAGAAAACTAAAAGTGGAGCTCTGTCTCAAAGTGGTAGAGCCCTAGCCTTGAGCACAAAAGCTTAGGGATAGTATCCAGAGTGCTCAGGCCCTGAGTTTAAGCCCTACGACTGACCAAAACGAAAGCAGAAGTGGAGCTGTGGCTCAAATGGTAGAGTGCTAGCCTTAAGTGAAAAAACTCAGGGTCAGTGCCTAGGACCTGAGTTCAAGCCCCAGGATTGTCAAAACACACACACACACACACACACACACACACACACACACACACACACACACACACACATATAAAAACCAACAACAACAACAAAAAGGCAATGGTAGCAACCAATCCAAACATCATTCATGAAGGCTCCGGAATTGTTTTGTGAAAGGAATAGAAATATCACGATCAATTAAACTATGCACAGATTTATTTACCTTTGAATTATTTATTATTAAGAAGCCATACCATTAATGTCCAACTAGAAAATTAGTCACTTCGTTACTTTAGTAACATAAAGTCTCATTGACTACTTAAAATCAGGTATACTAATACTAGCTAACTTTGCCACTTGATGAGCACTCACAAATCATATACTGAAAAACCTACACTAACAGGTGTGTCACCTCACACCTATAGTCCTAGCTACTCAGGAGGCTGAGCTCTAAGGATCATGACTTAAAGCCATCCTGGGCAGGAAAGTCCATGAGAATCTTATCTCCAATTAATCACCAAAAAAAACTGGAAGTAGAGCTTCAGTACAAGTGTTAGAATGCTAGGAGAAAAAAAAAGCTGAGGGACAATGTCCAGGTCCTGAGTTCAAGCCTAGTACCAGCAGCAAAACACACACACACACACACACACACACACACACACACACACACACACACACACACACACACACACACACTGCACCATACAGCAGATATTTTCATGGCAGGACTAGGGTTTGAATTCAGGACCTCATGCTTACTATGAAGATGGTCTTCCACTTGAACCACGATTCCAGCCCTTTTTAATTTCTTTATTTTTTTGACTAAGTCAAAAATCCTGGGATTTTAGTCATCCTCCCAAGAAGCTGGCATTACTGATGCACACCACCACATCCAGCTTACTGGATGAGATCGAGCTTTAATAACCTTTCTTTACCTGAGTTGGCCTCCAACCACAATCCTTCTGATGACAGCCTCCTGAGTAGCTCAGAATACAAGTGTGCATTACCACACTAGCCTTTTCATTTCCCCTCCCCCTTAGCATCTCAGTACACAGCCTGAACTGGCATGATTTAAAATCCTACAGGTCTGTGCCCAGCAACACAGAGAAGTTTAATCTTTATGATGACTCTGTGAGGCAAGCAACTGAATTAGCAACAGTTGGCAGGAAAGGATGTTGGAGTTAGAGGCAAGTTACATAATCTAGGTAAGCCTTGTTGTCTCACTTCTCAGGTGTGAATAATAGGAAAACTTATGTTTTAGGATTATGGGAATTAAAGAAGAGCTTTCACCAAGCATGTCCCCTGCTAAGTATAAGTCTTGAATATGTGATTACTATCCCTACCAAGTCTGCCACTGCTATTGGGGCAATGATTAGCACCACAGTTTACTATTGCTATTATTACTGATCTAGTGCTTTGCTCCAGAATACACAGACACAGACAGTATGTCAAATCTGACACCTGGCTCATCAGACTCCAAAACTTGGGTGCCTAGCCAGGAGAACATACTTCCAAATGACTAACCTAGGGAAACTCTAAGAGTAAGCTCTAGACAGGGGCTGGTGGCTCATACTTATAATCCTAGCTACTGAGATCTGAGGATCGCAGTTCAAAGCCAGCCTGGGCAGGAAAGTCCATGAGACTTTTTTTTTTTTTTTTTTGGTCAGTCATGGGGCTTGAACTCGGCCTGGGTGCTGTCCCTGAGCTCTTCAGCTCAAGGCAAGCACTCTATCTTACGGACTTTCCTGCCTGGGCTAGCTTTGAACCGTGAATCCTCAGATCTCAGCCTCCTGAGTAGCTAGGATTACAGGCATGAGCCACCGGTGCCCGGCTTCTATGAGACTCTTATCTCCAATTAACCACCAGAAAAACAGAAGTGGTGTTGTGGCTCAAAGTGGTAGAGCACTAACCTTGAGTACAAAAGCTCATGGATAGCACCCAAGTCCTGAGTTCAAGCCCCATAACTGACAAAAAAAAAATTCAGCTCTAGAGATAGGAACGTTTGCTCTTTTTATGGAGGAAGCAGCAGTGGTCTTCAGGCCACAGAAAGCCACCGCTGCAGGTTCCTTCTTCCAACCTAACCATGACCAAAGGCCTTCCACCCCTCATCTGGTGGATCATCATGACCTTTTATTGATGTGACCAAAACAGACTATCTCAATGGACAGAAAATTCCATCCTTCTCAACAGAGGGCAAGGAATAAAATGAACCCTAGCCAGTGCAAGCCAGAACCACTAGGCATCAAACCCTGGTGACCACAACATCAAATAAAAAGCCACATCTTCATCCTGGTTCACCCAGTACCACAAACACGACAGAGTGAAGGACAGTCCATGCATATAAATCCCAGGGAAGGGATAAGTCCTCTGAGGAGTCACCTTATTAAGACTGGTGTGAAGGGCTCGGCGCAGGTGGCTCACGCCTGTAATCCTGTAATTCTAGCTACTCTGGAGGCTGAGATATGAAGATTGTAGTTTGAAGCCAGTCCCTGTAAGTCCTTGAGATTCTTACTCCAATCAACCAAACAGAAGTCTGAAGTGGAGCTATGCCAGTCTTGAGTGAAAAAGCTGAGCAAGATGGGGCTGGGAAGGTGGCTCAAGTGGTAGAGCGCTAGCCTTGAGCTGAAGAGCTGAGGGACAGCACCCAGGCCCAGAGTTCAGGCCCCAGGACCGGACCCAAAAAAAAAAAAAAAAGCTGAGCAAGAGCACAAGGCCCTGAGTTCAAGCTCCAGTACTGGCACGCAACACACACACACACACACACACACACACACACACACACACACACACACACACACACACACACACACACACACACACACACACACACACACACACACACACACTGGAGTGTGTGTGCACCAGCCTATGCAGAAAAGTCTAGGGACTCCATCTTCAATGGGCTGCTAAAAGCCAGAAGTGGGGCTGTGGCTCAAATGGTAGAATGCCAGCTGTGTGCAAGAAAGCTGAACTCTTAAGCCACTGGTGCCTGGATGGCAATAAGCTATAAAACTTCTGCAGAGCCAGGTGCTGGTGGCCTGGAATCCTAGCTACTCAGGAGGCTGAGATCTGAGGATCACTGTTCAAAGCCAGCCTGGGCAGGAATGTCTGTGAGACTCTTATCTCTAGCCAACCACCAGAAAGCCAGAAGTAGTGCCGTGGCCCAAGTTGAAGAGTGCTCGCCTTGAGCTGAAGAGCTCAGGGATAGCACCCAAGCCCAGAGTTCAAGCCCCACAACCCACCAAACAAACAAACAAACAAACAAACAAACCTGTAACCCTAGCTGGGCTCCTGAGCCTGGTGTCTCACACTTATAATCCTAGCTACTCAGGATGCTGAGATCTGAGGATCATGTTTAGAAGACAAACAGGAAAAGCCCAAGAGACTCTTATCTCCAATTAATCACAGAAAAAGTCAGAAGTAGCACTGTGGCTCAAATGGTAGAGCACTAACCTTGAGCCAAAAGCAGCTCAGGGACAGAGCTCAAGCCCTGAGCTCAAGCCCCAGGACCAGCACAGCACAAAAGAAGAAAGAAAGAGAGAATGAGAGAAAGAGAGAGAGCAAGAGAATGAAAAAGAAAGAGAGGAAGAAAGAAGAGAGAAAGAAAAAGAGATACAGAAAAAGTATAACCCTAATGAGACACTTGAGGTCACATCTGTAATCCTAACTACTCAGGAGACTAAGATTCAAAGGATCACAGTTCAAAGCCAGCCTGGGCAGAAAAGTCTGAAAGACTCTGTCTTCAATTACCCAGCAAAAAGGCTAGACTGGAGACATGGCTCAAGTGGTAGAACATCAGCTATGAGGAAAAAAACTGAAGGAAGGCTCAAAGTTCAAAACCCAGTATTGGTGCACAGGGACATACATGCACCAGTACACACACACACACACACACACACACACACACACACACACAAGCCAGGTTGAAGGTGTTACTCAAGTGCAAACTGAGTAAGCAAGCCAGGCAAGCACATGGCCTGAGTTCAAATCCCTGTACCAGCAAAAAAATAAATAATAAGTAAATAAAAGCTCATACACATGTGTATACTTATTAACCAATACAAATGGAGTGGTTTGTTCAAAAAAGATAGTGTTGTTTATATTAGATTTGCCTTTTCTGGTTTAATACAGACTGAAACACCAATAAGTTCATTGACTCTAGTTAGATATAAAACTCTTTCTCTCCTTACTTCATGAAATTTGCTGTTTAATACCTCTTAGGGCACTCTGACCACATCTCTCTCTCTCTCTCTCTCTCTTTTTTTTTTTAAATTAAAACCACGTCTTGCCGGGAACCAGTGGCTCATGCCTATAATCCTAGCTACTCAGGAAGCTAAGAACTGAGGATCTAGGTTCAAAGCCAGCCCGGGCAGGAAAGTCCGTGAAATTCTTATCTCCAATAAACCATCAGAAAACTGGAAGTGGCGTTGTAGCTCTAGTGGTAGAGCGCTAGCCTTGAGCTAAAGAGCTGAGAGACAGCGCTCAGGCCCAGAGTTCAAGCCCCATGACCAACAACAACAAAATAAACCCATGTCTTGCAAAGGTCTAGAGTCAAAGATTAAGACAAACATCCTTATTTTTAAGATTTTTTTGTGTGTGTATATGCTATACCTGAATCTCGAACTCAGGTCCTAGGCACAATCCCTGACCTTCTGTGCTCAAGGCTAGCACTCTACCATTTGAGCCACAGCTCCACTTCTAGCTTTTTTGTGGTAAATCAGAGATAAGAGTCTTATAGACTTTCCTACCCAGGCTAGCTTTGAACTGCAATCCTTAGATCTGTCTCCTGAGTAGCTAGGATTACAGGTCTGAGCCACCAGTGCCCAACTCTTTTTAATATAAAAATATTTAGTAGGGGGGGAGAATTGGGTGGGGGGGCTGGGGGAGGCTGGGAAGGGATGTGAAGGGTAAACAAAGGAGGAGGCTGCAATGCTTGATAAGAAATGTACTCATTATCTTGCCCATGTAATTGTAACCCCTCTGTACAGTATGTTCACAAAAAATTTTAAAAAATAAAAATAAAAAAATATGCGGCTTACACCTATAAGACTCTTATCACCAATTAACCACCCAAAAAACTGGAAGTGATGGTGTGGCTCAAACCCGTAGAGCGCTAGCCTTGAGCACAAGAGCTCTACAACGGCACCCAGGCCCTGAGTTCAAGCCCCATGACAGGCCAGAAAAAAAAAATAAGTGACTCCAAACAGCAATTATAATATATATTATGCATAACACCATATTATATTATGTATAAAATCAGCCTGCATTTTTGTGGTAAAATATATCCTGTTTCCCTGAGGCTCTTTTTGTGAAACTCTGCTTTTTATTTCTCAGAGATACTCTATCTCCAAGGCTACCTGAACAGTTTCCAGTTTCCACCAGCACAATCTTACCAAGGGAGAGAGACAAGGAGATAAAGCTAGCCTGTATAGAGTTACAACTGAAGTCCACAGCCAAGTTCCTGCTGTTGTTGCTACTTTTGGACCCAAGAACCATTTCATGAGCTGCTCTTGAATAGTACTTTTCCCCCCATAATTCTCCACTCATAGTTTAAAAGGACAGCTCTCTTTATATTTAAAAAACAACTCAACGTTTTAAAATAAATGTAACCTCAACTCTATGAATCAATGAGTGGCCACGGGCAGACCCCTGCCGAGACAATCAGAATAACATACTACCAGAGGGCAAAGAAGCCTCACAATGGTGGTTTTCTAACAATTGCCAAATTCTCAAGGTAGAAAAACATTCCAATAACAGCTAAACCGGGCTGTGGATCGAGCTCAGTGTTAGAGCACTTGCCTAGCATGCATGTAGGCCCTGGGTTCAATCCCAAACCACAAAAAGGAGGAAAAATGAACTACGGGTACATTCCACCATTTTTTCCTGCATTCTTCACAAAGACACAGTTGAGTCTCAATTCTCATGAGATACTTTGGTGTTTTAACCTTACTTGTATTATCCTTTACTCGTACATAAATAGCCAGCAACTGCAATTTTCCTGAAGTTAGATACTTTGGTGTTTTAAACCTTACTTGTATTATCCTTTACTCGTCCATAGATAGCCAGAACTGCAATTTTCCTGCAGTTTGTTCTAGGCAACAGTTCTAGCACTAAGCGCATAGCTAAACATTTATATTCATTTTTGATGAAAATAATGGGGCCAGCCATTTTGCAGAGACCTCTGTGCTGACTTGTCCGCTTTCCTCATGCAAAGCAACTGGTTCAACCTTGAAGCACAAGTTCATTAAGTCATCTAATCCTGTCTAGTATTACATTTTTCCTTTTTTTCAAATCTTTGGCTGATTATCAACATAGCATTATCAAGAAAAGGGAGAAAATATTTACTCTTCTCCCTTTCTACCCAACTTCATTACCAGTTCTAAGATCAGGTCTCCCACTAGCTTCAATTGGTTACCTACTATCATTGAAGGAATGAATCAAACAATAAAGATTGAGACTGTCTCTACATGTAAAGACAATTGCATCAGATCTACTTGATATGGTTATGAGAATGTGTGAAATAGTAAGATGTAAAGAGATGAAGGGTACAAAGCTTTAAGCGAGGTCTAGCTAAGTCAAAGTGCTGAGAAAATAAATAGATCACAGGGATTCTCACATATATTACCAAAAATTCATTAGGAATTCGCTACTGGGCTTGTTTACTGTCTCTAAATTGCTTCTAAGATAAAATTCATCTTTGACATTAAGCTGAACCATGAATGAATTTTCTCTGAGATGGAAATGCACTCATGAATAACCCAATGATTTACATAAAACCCAGTTGCTGGGCTTTTTTATTAGCATACATTAGTTGTACAAGGAGGTTTCAGCATAACATTTTCACACATGTATACAATGTATTCGGTTTTACCTCACTCCTTCTATCATTCTCCTTCACCTCCGTCCCCTTCTTAAAACAACTTAAATGGGTTTTATTGTTCCTTTTTCATATATGCAAAGTAAACTACATGAGCTATGTACATCTCTCTTTCTTTCTTTCTTCTTCTTCTTTTTTTTTTTGGTCATGGCAATTGAACTCAGGGCCTGGGCACTATCCCTAAGCTGTTTTTTGCTCAAGGTTGTGGCTCTACCACTTGGAACCACTGCTCCACTTCCTGTTCTTTTGTTGGATAATTGGAGAAAGAGGAGTCTCATGGACTTTCCTGCCCAGGCTGGCTTGAGCCATGATCCTTAGATCTCAGCCTCCTGAGTAGTTAGGATTACAGGTGTGAATCACCAGTGCATAGCCTCATCTGAATTTTTAAACTAAAGTTTGACTAATTATTACTTTACTGGCTTTTGTTTTTTGTTGGGGTTTTTGTTTAATTTTTGTTTTTTGTCAGTCATGGAGCTTGAACTCAGAGCCTGGGCACTATCCCTGAGCTTTTGTGCTCAAGGCTAGCACTATACCACTTTGAGCCATTGCTCCACTTTCTAGTGGCTAATTGGAGATAAGAGTCTCACAGACTTTCCTGCCTGGGCTGGTTTTGAACCATGATCCTCAGATCTCAGCATCCTGAGTAGCTAGGTAGGATTACAGGCATGAGCCCCAGCACCTGGCGTTAATTTACTTCTACTAATCTGGTAATGATAAAGCTATACAGTATGCAATAAAGTCATTAGTATCATCAATTTAACAATTTATCCAAATTTAGAAATTTGCATAAATTTTCTCCAATAAAGAAAACTTTATTCAGTCATAAAGTCATAAAGTTATACAAATTAAATATGTTAAAGTAAACATTTGTGTGGGGGGGAGGGTTGTGGGACTTGAACTCTGGGCCTGGGCACTGTCCCTCAGCTCTTCAGCTCCAGGCAAGCACTCTACCACTTGAGCCACAGCACCACATCCGGTTTTCTGGTGGTTCACTGGAGATAGGAGTCACATGGACTTTCCTACCCAGCCTGGCTTTGAACAGTGATCCTCAGATCTCAGCCTCATGAGTAGCTAGGATTACAGGCATGAGCCACAGGTGCCCAGCAAGTCACTCTTTAAAGTGTTCCTAGCCATCAAGATAATAGCTATCTACCTACCTCCCACTGATGGCTAGAATAGGAAGTATTTAAAAAAAAAAAAAAAAAGGAAATACCACTTCCAGTTATGGCTGTAACATAAATGAGCATACTAGAGGTCTTAATCCTAAATTTCTGCCAGGATAGTAGGGTTATTGATACCCTTCCAAGCAAACTAAAGAGTATTAAGGTAAATTGTGTGGCCAGAACTTGAGGTTTTATTTCTCAACCAAGAAATATGTCATGATAGAACTCTTATAATATACGAAAGACTGTAATTTCAGCTTTTAGCCAGTTAATGTGCTGGATCAAAAAGGGGCAATGATACATTTCCAAGGAAGAGTGATAGCAAATCAGTCTTTGCAGTATAAACTGACCTGGGAACCAAGGAGGATTTGGATCCCACTCAGATCTTCTGCCTCTTAACTGCACTACCCAATGGGGTAGTCACTCACCAAAAGCATTTCCTGTAGGAACCACAAACCTCAATACCTCTGGTCCCCGCAGCATGTCCTTCTGTGCAGGGTTGGCCCACCCCAACTCTGTGTAATTCCTGGGAGCCAACGGGTATACAACAGCACCAAAACCACTGAATTTCACAATGTAACCTGAGACAAACTGAATCTGAAAGGCTATTTTATGGGTATTTTGCCTCCACTCCTGCAGGTAATACAATCCACAGCTCACCCACTGGCCAGCAGTGTTCCATTCTCCTAATCCTCATTACCATACTTCCTTTGGTACATTTCTCAAGGGAAGGGTAGCTGAGAACACCAGCCAAGAAAATAGGTCTTTCTTAAGATCTATTAACCCTTTGTGCTGTTCATAAGAGCAACATTGTTGTTTGTGAGTTTTATTCCTAGCTTCACAAAATTTTGGTGCTTCTATTATTTTATAGTTTATCTGTGTTGGGTAATTAGTTAAGTCATTGTCTTGAAATTATATGTGGGCTACTAATTTAAAAAATGACAGGGGGAAGTGGTCACAAGTTGTAACATTCATTATGTGAATGCTTTTACAGTAATATGCCATACAATGCTGAAAACTTGAAGTTTGGAAAATAAAACTTGTGTTTCATTTCGTTCCTTATTTTGCTCAGCTAGCCAATGTTGACATTTTTACATTTGGTATGAAAATGGTTTACTTTTTCATTGTTTTTGACTCAATCAAAAGAAAAAAAATCTAGGAGTCAAGAGACTAGTCCCCTAACTAAGATTGATCTGTAATTAAAATCATAAAACATGTATTCTGTTATCTTCTAAGAACTCCACGAGGGTAATTTCATTTTAGCCATACCTGATGTCCTGGAAGAAAAGAGTTGCTCTACTTCTGAGCATCTGGACAAATAAGTCTTTCAGCTTTGAGGATGCTAAGTGATTGAACAGGAACTACTACCTCAGCTGTGAGATAGAAATCCTTTTCAGAAATTCTAAAACAGGGCCTAGATTGACACACTTATTTCCTTTCCCTGTGATACATCTACAGAGTAGAAATAAAACTTTCCTCTTTATCTGGCCTTCAAGTTCACCATATATTTTTTTATTCAAAGTGAACTAAAGCTGATTTAGAGCGGACATGCCTTTTGAAATGCCCCAGGCTCTTTCATTTCTTGAATGATATGCGAAGCTTTGGAATCTACCCAAACCTCCTTGAAGCACCCACTGCAAAGTTTAATCTAATTTAAATTAACTTACTCCTCAGCATAAAATGCTTTCTCTTATTTCTTCTTCTTTTGTGAGTACATGGACCTATTCTTGTTTGTTTCTAAACATGTGGATGCTGGAACAATTTAGAAAGAAAAAAAAAGCTACATATTTCTTTATTTCAGCCATGTTAAAAGTAGCATCAGAAAGCTGGGAGTCATTGGTTCATGCCTATAATCCTAGCTACTCAGGAGGCTGAGATCTAAGGATCATGGTTCCAAGGCAGCCTAGGCTAGAAAGTCCCTGAGATTCTAGTCTCCAGTCAATCTCCAAAAAAGCTGGAAGTAGAGCTGTGGCTCAAGCAGTAGAGCCCTATCCTTGAGTACAAATGCTCAGGGACAGCACCCAGGCCAAGTTCAAGCCCTGAGTTCTAGCCGTATTGGCAGAAAAAATAAACAAATAAATATGTTAGTAGCAAAAAAAGAATAATTCTGAAAACTCCTGGCCCTGGCATTATGTATATTATTTAATGATATGCAAGTGATTAACCAGCAATATAGTCACAGTCCCTACCAACTGATTTTCTTGTATGACATTATTTTAAGTGATAAACCTGAAGATTCACTTTATCCTCTACTCATTCTGTGTACAGTTCACATCCAAATCTTTACAAATAAAATAATATTAGAACATATATTTGTCCCAAATAAGCAAATATGAGGACAAGTGTAAGTCTGTAAGCATAAGCAGAGGGTGAGAGCGTGTGTGTGTGTGTGTGTGTGTGTGTGTGTGTGTGTGTGTGTGTGTGTGTGTGTAAAAACAAGGTTTGGGGCACATTTCTAAACATTTTCTCTCTATATATCTACTTCAAGGAATTTAAGAGTATACTATAGCATTTGATTCATCCTGCACATATATGGTGACAGACTGCAAATAAATCGGCCTCTCTACACTAAAATTTTCAATAAGCATGATTTTTAATTGGTCAGGATACTCTTTGAAGAAAATGAAGATGCTAGAGAAAAATATGGCTAAAGATCTGAATAAAAGTGCTACTACTAGTAAAAATAAAATAAAATAAATAATTCTCAAAGGATCATAGTTTACCAGTTCATCCTTAAAGTTACCAAGTTAGCTCACATTACCATGTGGCTCAAGCTTTGTAATCCTAGCTATTCAGGAGGCTGAGAGCTGAAGATTTTTGTTTGAAGCCAGCCCCAGCTAAAAAAATATATGTCTGAGAGACTTTATCTCCAATTAGCCACCAAAAGGCTAGAAGGAGAGTTGTTGCTCAAGTGGTAGAGTGCTAGCCTTGAGCACAAAAGCTAAGGGACTGTACCTAGGCCCTGAGTTCAAGCTCTAGTACCAGCAGAAACAAACAAAGTTACATGTACACTATTTACTCTGTAGAGTTTTTAGCTACCAAGAGTCCCAACATAATAACTGAATCTCTCTCCTCCTGCATAACAGAAAGTCTCTTTCTTCCTTTCTCCCTCCTCTCTTTCCTTTTTACCTAAGCAAATTTCAACTATGTATTTTGTTTTGTTTTGTTTTTTTGTCGGTCATGGGGCTTGAACTCTGGCCTTGGGTGCTGTCCCTGCACTCTTCAGCTCAAGGCAAGTGATCTACTGCTTGAGCCACAGCGCCACTTCTGGTTTTCTGGTGGTTTATTGGAGATAAGAGTCTCAAGGACTTTCCTGTCCTGGCTTTGAACCGCAATCCTCAGATCTCAGCCTCCTGAGTAGCTAGGATTACAGGCATGAGCCACCGGCCCCCGGCTGTATTTTGTCTTCAATAATACTTCAATAAGAAAGTCCTTGAAATTAGAGATACATGTCAAAATGAGCAATTCCTCCCTGGTGACCATTAGAGAATGTCACCAGAGAAAGAAATGGACTCCAGAGGGTCTTTCTTGCAGAATTCTAACTCTGGGAATTGTATTCTATCTAAAAACTCTACATCATTTCAACAGCCCATTCATTTACTCAAAAAATATTTATCGGGTGCCATTATATCCAGCACTGTTTTAACATCAGCAAGGCATTAAATCTTCAAAGTAGTTTCTTATTCTACACTTATGTTGACACATTTAGGTGGGGCCTTAAATCCTCTACTCAGCTGAACACTTTCGTTCCCTCAAAGCCATTTGTCATCCTCAGGCACATTGAAGTGGATTTCCTTATCCATCAATGGAATCCTACCTTATATGACAACATCTACATAAGAGTTCAAATCATGAAGAAAAGAGATGGCAAAATCCAAACCTTATAGGTGTAAATATTCCCAAATTAAATTACCAGAGTGAAACTTCCAGCTTCTATACTCAGAGCTTCAAGAAATAAATCTCTGCTTTGGCTATCCCTTCCCTCCCCCACCCCAACCCCCCCCCAAAAAAACCCAGCGAAATCTTAGGTCTCTGTGGAATAATTTGTGTTTCTTTCAGTGTTCCAGACAAAAGGAGAATAGTTATAATCTGTCCTCACTGGAAACTCTAGCATCACGGGAATTTTCCCAGGCGGCTTTGTGGCAATCTAAGGAGGCTTCAAGGATGTTATAATTATAGCTACTATTCACTCACCGTCTATGGTGCTGAGCACTTTGCATTCAATACTTCAGCTCATTTTAAGTTCCCCCTTCCGTGTAAAGATCTTAGGTCCTATTTTTTCCCATGAGGGAAAATCAAGGTTCAGAGAAGTTAAGTAACTTTCCCCAAACCACACAATTTGCAAGCATGCTCACACCAGGCATCTCTGACATGTTGCTATTCTACTCCTCAGGTCAGTTCACTTTGTAATGTGTTTTGGTGTTTGGGGGACAGGGGGCGGGATTATGGGTGAAGGTTGGGGAGACAGATGGGGACTGATTAAAAAAAAAAAATCTCCGGGGGAAAGATGTCTGCACACAGGAGGAAAGAAAATTCTGTAAGAAAACAAACCAGTCGCAGCTGTTTAAGGGGGGGAGGAGGGGGGAATCGCCTTAAGGGGTCCTGAATCTACTTCCTCTTACCTAAGGAGAGTCCGGGCCTGCACTGGGCTCGGTGATTGACAGGCGACTACCAGCCACCGGTGGAGGGCCGAGCGGGGTCGCAGCGGCAGCTTCTCAGCTCGCTTCTCTCACTACCCCCTTCCCCACCCCAAGGCCAGCGTCCAGCCACCGGCGGGGAGCTTCCTGGGCGAGGCTTGGAGGCCGATGGAAGGTGCTGACTGACGACAGGGCCAAGCGCGAGGATGCTGAGTGAAGCCCGGGCATCCTCGCGGCTGCTCCCCGCCCCCAGGAGCGATCCAGGCAGCTGGGCGCGCCCTCACCGTCCCGGCCGGCGGGCGTGGCCAGATCGAAGGGGACGCCTGAGCCCGGGAGCTGGCCTTGGGGTTCTCTTCCCCCACCCAGGTGAGCGGGTGTCGCCCAGGTTCTGCCTGGGCTCGAGCCGAGGCCGTCCGGGGGGACCTCGGAGAGTTTCTGCTTTGGAGGCCGCGCATCCCAAGCTCCCAGTGCCCGGGCCGCGCTAGCCTTGTAGGAGTCTGCGCTTGGTGGAGGGGGGGGGGGGGTGCGCTGGGGACGCCCGGGCCTCGCGCGCCTGGCTGCGGAGAGCCAGCCAGCCAGCCAGCCAGCCAGCCGGCCCGCCCGGGCCCAGCCTCCCCCACCCTCGCCGGGCTCCGCTTTCCCTCCATCAACTGCAGGCCGAATTCAATCCGAGAAGGCTCCTTTGAGCTTTTGTGTTTGCTGGGGGAGATGTGGGCGCCGGAGGGATCGCGTTACAACTTTCATTTCCTGAAATGTTTGAGGGAACATCCAGGGTTTTTATCCCCACATCAGGCCGGGCGATGGTCTCGGGTTTCAGGCCTTGTCACTCAGCTGTCACCAAACAAACGAAGCTCTCAAGCGCCTAGGAGAGAGAGAAAGAGAGAGAGAGAGAGAGAGCTACCTGCTATTCATGACCCCTGGAGCAGGTGATCGCTCATGGGAAAAAAAAAAAAAAAAAACAGGTAGAATTAATCATAGGGCTGTTCTCTGTTTCCTCTCCTTTTTGGCAGACCTGCCCACCGTGTGAAACCTATTAGAAAACAAATGAACTCTTTCTTGTCCCCCCGGGGAACCAAAAATAAGTTTCGGAAGACTCAACACACATATTCATACCAAAGGATGGAATGAGAGTCTAAGTGGACATCTTAGATGAAATCTCCCCCCACTTTGCAATTTCTCCTTAGTTTGTTGTGTCCCCATCTTGGTAAGACTTGGAATTAGGGAAACTGAGGAGAATGAGGCATCTTCATGTCACCTGGCCCTACCTATTAATGGAAGGAAACACTGATGTCTCTAAACCCAGCTAGATTCCATCTTTCTTGCCCAAGTGTCAATGCTTTCTCCCAATAAAAGAAACACTTCTACTCCAAGGTTACTAAGAAATTTCTGTTTCACTCTCCCTTATTCTAGCCACGTCAATCATGTTGAATATCCAGGTTGGCGTCCCAACCCCCTAGACACTGGTGGCTCATGTCTATAATCCTAGCTACCCAGGAGGATGAGATCTGTAGCCAGCCAGGACAAGAAAATCCATGAGACTCTCATCTCCAATTAACTTACCAAAAAAAAAGGCCCCACATGGAGTTGTGGCTCAAGTAGAAGAGCATTAGCCTTGAGAGGGGGGGGAAAAAAGCCAGGGATAGCTCCCAGGCCCTGACTTTGAGTCCCAGGATTGGCATACACACACACAAAAAAAAAGTTTGTATGGCTATAGCTGTGTGGGGGGGGGGGATAGGGAGGAGAAAGAAAGAGAGGGAGAGAGGGAGAGAGAAGGCCTTCTTTATGAAGATTTTGTCTATTTATTTTGAAAATAGCCATTGGTTCCAGATTCTCAGAACTGATTTTCTTAGACTAGCTATTTGCACTTAGAGGTAGAGCCCCAAGCAATATTATTCTTCAATTAAAATCAAGAAGTTGACTTCAGGAGGAAGCATGCTATGTTTATATAGCATCAGCAATGCATAGAAAATACTCACCACACATATCTGAAGACAGACAAAGGTTCAATTGTTTAAATGTTCTTTTCATTTCATTGAGACTAAGGCATGTTGATCGTCTAGCTAGCTTAATTTTTTTAAGGATCTTATCTCCTTTCATCTTTAAGGCATTCTGAAGCCATACCGAGATAACGCTTCCTTGTACATGCCCCTGTCTTAGAGGGACATTTGCAAAGTATTGCAGAATGTGTCATCTCACCCTCAAGATGCCCATTTTCTCTGCAGACACTGTAAGCTTCTGCTCCTCTCCATCAACCACACACCAGCCCTCACCACCACCACAGCACATTCAAAGCTGCAAACGCCCAGGGGAACATTACTCTATACACATGCTTACAGTTTAATACAATATTTGTATAAGGGCTAGCCAAAGATGTCACAGTTTTGTGGCTTTGGTTTGGTTTGTTGGGTTGTTCTGTTTTGTGCTTGGATGGGGGTTCACAATCCTATTGTCTTTCTCTGGTATTTAGACCACTTGGGTAATTGGCAACTCAAATTAGAACTTTTAGCAAAGCCTTGCCTGAGGGCAAAAAGAAAAGGGGCAGAGGTGGAGCTGTTTGTGACATGACTTAGTATCCAAAAGAACACACAGAAAGTTGATTTTACAGGTATGCTCCCTGGAATCTGTAGGTTTCATACCAAGGATGTTGCTTCCTGAGACACAACATCTTGTGTCAGAAAAAAAAAATATGTAATATATGACTACCAAGATTCCACATGTTCATCAGCTTAGGTTCTGAACCAATTCCCCCAGCCCCGCCCCAATATATTCCTATTATGAATAAGCCTTGGTATTGTAAAAGTTATAATCAAATTTAAACCCAAAATTAAAATAAATTACATAGCCTATTAAAATAATTGTGCATCTGTTAACCCATGAGTTAAACCATACTTGGTTCTATCTATGTCAGTGCTGCAAAACAGTTAACTTAGGAACAGTAAAAAAATAAAGGGGGGGAGAGACAGTAGACAAGATGGAAGGAGGGGATATTTGTTTCTTTGCCAGTTCCAGAACTTACCTACTTTGAAAAACATAGTAAAGAAAGGAGAGGGCTCAGTATCACCCAGCAGCAATTTAAACACAGCTGGACAGCCATTTCAGGTAAACTAAAGTGAATGTAAAAACCTAAAGTTAACCTTTTTTTTCCTCTTTCAAAGATAGGATTGTTTGTGTTTTGAGTTTTAGATTGCTTGTTGTCTTCCTTCCTTCCTTCTTTCCTTCCTTCCTTCCTTCTTTCCTTCCTTCCTTCCTTCCTGTCTTCCTTCCTTCCTTTCTTTTCCTTTCTTTTTCGGTTGTTCTTCCTGTTAGATCACCAAAAAGAATGTGATGCCAAGAATATGTTAGTTTTATAGTGCAGGAGAGCAGTGAATACTTTCAGGGAAAAAGGGTCTTCAGGTAGCAAAGCAATGGGTGATGGTGGTCTACCTCCTGAGCATCTCAGTCTTGGCTGTGCATTAACAAGTTCAAAGGAAGAAAACTGCAAGTGGTATGATTGGAAAAGAAACTGTCCTCCTGTGTCTTGTGCCTCACCAGCCGCCTTCTTCCCTCTCTTTGTTTTTAAATGCTACTGCAGTGTTGTTTCTCACTGTCTGAAAGGACCACAGCGTCTAAAACCCTGATTGTCATCCTCAGTGGGAAAACAGGTTTCCAATTTCATCAGCTGGAACAAATTGTGTGTGTGTGTGTGTGTGTGTGTGTGTGTGTGTGTGTCCGCGCGCGTGTGAGTCCTGAGTTTAAAACACGAGAGGAAACAAGGCTTTTCCAGGGAAGCACTTTTTCTGGGTAGACAAAAACACCCCCCCACACACACACATACACACGATTTTGATTTTTTTTTTTTCCATCTAGCTGGATCATCCACCTCTTATTTAACCCATCCCCTTTAGAGGTTTTCCCGGGTAGAGTTTTTGGATCTAATCAGAAGGATAAAAAGGTTTCTTTGACCTTGAGGGCTTCCAGAGACCCACCTGGCTAGGATAAAGAGAGCATGCTTGTAGCCTAAGGGAAAGCCTTAGTGAGAACTGTTCCTAGGGGGCAAAGTGGGCACCGAGGCTAATTCCTCTAGCTTTGGGCAGCTGAAGCAGATAGTCCGGGTGTCTTATTTAAGAGTAGTCTTCTGGGAATTGCTCAGAAGAAAGAGTGTGTGTGAGCCAGCACAGCCATGTCAACTCTGAACCACCCATCCTTACCAATGCCACCACCAACCCCACCCCACCTCCCTCTCCCCCACCCCTCCCCCCAAAAAACACCTGAGCTGAAATGGGCTGACTTTCTCCTGGGATCCTGGGCTGGACATAGAGCCGAGGTCATTGTTCGCTCCAGGGTCGCAGGCAAGGTGGGGAAAAACTTCCCCAAGCTAAGGAAGCAGAGCTCCGGCTCCATCGGAGACTAGAGGCCATGGTCCCTCGTCCAGGCCTGGGAGTTTAAACTCAGATAGGGTTCTCCTTTCTGGGCTGGCACTCTTGGGCAGAGCGGGTGGTTGGGAGAGCCAAAGCTGAGGAAGAGACAGACAGTGTCAAGCAGGGGGAAAACAGCAGGGCCTGAGTCACGCTGAAGCCGCACTCCAAGGCCTGGTCCAGGCGGTCTGGGTCCAAAGCCAGGTACCCAAGTCCCAGGTGCGCATCGGAGGGGCCGCAGGTTGCTGAGCAGTGCTCACACCGCTTCATCCCTCCACTTCAGGGCCTAGTCCAACCCCACAGTCACTAGTCCCGGGGCACACACAAGCACTGCTTGAGCGTAGCCTTCCTGATCCCTGACTCTCAGAAGGCGATTTGGGTTTGGAAGCTGCCCCGAGGCACCCAAGATGACAACGGCAGCGGCGGATGTCCCCCTAGCCTTCTCCTTGGAGGCCAGGCTGGCAATCTCTGCTCTCAGAACTCGAAAGGCCATGCCATCAGACCCGAGCTATGATCCGGGTCCTGAGATGTAGAAGATTGATTCTCTGTGTACCGACCAAGTCCCAGAGCAGAGAATGGAGACACCCACCACGGGAGGCCTCCCCCAGATCTCTGCGTCTGAAGACGCACTGGATCCGAGCCTCTGCATCTCTGAAGTGAGGTTCTGCTTGTAGATTTGTCCGAAGACGAGGGAAGCTCCTGCGGGCTCAGCCGCCTCCGCCTCAGCGGGCAGGGAGGAAGCCGGGGAAGGCCGCCCTGTGCGCATCGGTGCCAGGTGCTGGCTGGCCGGCAGCACGCCGGGGGAAAGCAGCCGAACCTGGATCCAGGTTCAGCCAACTCAAAGCTAGCCCAGAATGGCGAAGTCCCACTGAGAATTCCTGGAAGCTTCCACTGCACTGCGGGCCAGCTCCAAGCTGTCCTTGCCCAGAGAATAGGTTCGAGTTCGGGTGCCCACGCCCAGTGGTGTCTTTTCCCCCATCTTGCAGTTTACCAGGTTTTTGAGTCCTTGCCTGCTAAGCTAAAATCAAGCGGCCAAACCCCTGGTCCCTGAGAAATTAGGAACCTTCGTTCTCAACCAAGAGGTCCAAGGAAGAAGATCCAGCAACCCTGTCTTGCGATTTAAGATATTAAAAAAAATTAACCAAGTATTTTTTTTCACTTTAACTTGGCAAAATGCTGCAAGGTTTCGTCCTAAAAGCTCTGATCCGTAGCTCATTGCTTTTGGCTATCATTACGAAATCTGTAGGGGAGAAACGAAAAGTGACTCCTGATTCAGTTAAACGTTGACGCTGCGAAGGTAAATTGGAAATCCCTTAACAGCTGGTTCTCGAAGATTTCCTCGAGGGAAAAAAAAATATGGTTAGTTCCCTTAATGATCGCTCTAAAATGATTGCCAAGAAAACTCTGAGCAATGTCCAGCTTTCTCGCCTCCTCTCGCTTATGCCTGTTTTAGGCAAACCCAGCCGAGGACGGAGGAAAGAGACACATTGTGCAATTTCTTATTAAACACATCTGGAATATGCGCGCTCTGGACCGAGTGCCAAGGATTTTTACAAAGAGTTTATGGCTGTGACAGAAAATTGTCCTTTTAACGAGTTTACAAGCAGTAATCGCGGAGGCTTTTACAGGACAGGCCTTCTCTGCTCCGCACCAGACCTGCAGACATTTCCAAAATTCACCAACCATGGGAGCAGGAAGTGAGCTGGCTGCGCCACCGGGGAGACAGAACTTTCAGTGTCTAAAATTTTGCCAAGCAGAGCTGGAAGAGAGAGGTGGGGGTGGGGCAGGGAGGGGGGGAGCTAAGTCACCGGAGTAGGAAGAGAGGGACACGAAAGAAATTAAAGTAATTGGCCCTTCCTTATTTTCCAGAGAGATTTCCTCAGTGTCTTTTGAAGCCTGTCGGGGTCATTGAAAGCTATCTTTGTGCAGCTTGTTTGTTTTGGGGAGTGAATGTGAAGAATGTATGGAGATTCCCTGTGAGAGCCCCTCCTGCAGAGGGTGGCATTTCTCCGTGGCCCAAGACGTGGAGAATAAACACCCTAGTGGCTTAAATAAACACCGACTTAATGATCCAAAACACTAACAAGGGAGATTGGGACCCTGAGCTCCCAACCCCAATCATGGTCTTAGAGCTGCTATGCACATCTGTCCATCACTAAGGGGTGGGGGGGGGGGGGAGAGAATGAACTTATAAGTAAAAGTGATTGTAAAGTACAGTGGCCATTTCTCACTTGAACTCAAAACACTTTGACAGTGGGGTTTTGTTTTTAAAGAAAATCATAATAAGGCCTTAATCTCCCACATACATTTCAATCTCCTAAATCAGGACAAGAACAATAGGAAAAGGTAAACAAGAAATGAATATATTACTGGTGACAGTTGTGGATGAGGGAAAATCAAAATTATGAAACTGTCATGTCAGAAAATAAATACTCTCCCTGGGGAACAATGTTTCACAAAACACAAGTAAGTCTGTTATCCTGAGTAGAATTTTAATAAATAATGCCATTTGTTTCACTAATTTTTAAAAGCTAAATACACAAGATACATCATTTTGCCCCAGGTGAAAAGAACATGGAGCCTACATGATTACGGGGATTTTTCTGGACACTCTCTCGGCAGCACTGAAAAAGAGCTCCTGTCCTGCTGGTCTGCTTTCTATTTGTACAGATTAATTCATAATGTTTAAATCCTTGTTCGAGTTTCCTTCCCCCCACCCACGCCGATAAATCACTTTTACTTTCACAGTCATAAGCATGTTAACACAAAAGAGCTGAGTTAACATATGATTGCTGTGGAGCAGAGCTAGTGGTAAACAAAAGTATATCATCTAAATAATTAAAAAAATAAATACCCCCAAAGCTAAATAACCTCTTTCTGTCATATTAATCTAGTCACTACTCTTGAATCAGGTAATAGTCTTTAAAATACCCAGCAATTCATCACCACCATATTTTAAAAAGCAAGAAAACGTAAAGAAAAAAAAATAGGATCCCAATGACAGCAATACACAACTCACCTTTCAGAAACAGAATCATACTCCTGGTGTTCTACTAAGTTTTAATTTAGACTGGTTTAGGTACAATAGAAAAGAAACCTGAAAACACATGCTATTTTAGTAACAAATACCAAATTGCCAGATTTGTCGGCATCTTTTTTTGCAAGCTAGAAACTGGGAACAGGAGAAATCCTTTAGCAGGAGTAGGTTACAGATATGAACTTTTGAGGGCATGAGAAATAATGGCATCCAGGGAAGTGTTTGCTTTTGTTTTGTTTCACATTAGTACATTTTTAGCTTGTCATTTAAAAAAAAAACAAGAAAACAAACAACAACCAAAAAACCCTTCTAAATTTGACAAAAATAGTTGTATTACTAATGGTAACCTCTACTTCTAACTGTCTCACATAGAGAGTATTAAGACATTTAGGCACTTGTTTTTTTCCCCTAATACTGCTCTTTTATTTTAACCTACATAAAATTATTTAACACTAAATATGAAAATGTAAACTTAATCTTCCCATCAAAAAGGTTTTTTTTTTGCTATTTATCTCAAGAACGCAACCAGTTTCGTCCCAAGCTCTTATTTTCACTATTTTGATCTCTCTTTCATTTCCCTTTCCTCTTCCCAAAAAAATATTTCTCCATAAATAAATTAAAAGGAAATAATTAAAATCCAGTTGATGTGTCATTCAAAAAGAAAGAGAAGAAAAAAGGAAGAAAGAATGAAAAGGAAGGAAAGAAATGAAAGAAAAGAAAAGCTGTTGAAGCGGGTGCCTGGGTTGCTCAGAACCAGCACGTTTGGGTGGTTTTGTTAGTTTTTTTTCTTTCTTTCTGTCCCTGATCTCTTCACTAGAAGGGAAAATGAAAAAGTGGAGAGAGTTAGAAAAGGGAGACTATGCTTCCAACCACTGTTGATTGTGAAAAAGATATTTGTGAAAGTCCACCATTCCTTTATATGCAAAGAACCCAAGAAACAAGCTGCAGGATTGTTCCTGATTTCTATTTACAAGTGTCCCTAGTTACTGCAGTTTGGTTGTTGATCCAGCCATCCCTTGAAGGCCCAAGCCCCTTCCCACTTAGGAACCCAAGTCCACCAGACTGGAGGTGAGAGGACCGAGGAGAGAGTCCTGGAGTTGGTGCTGGTGGGCCTGTAGGCCGTGGCTGGGCTGGGAGGCTGTGAGGCCGGGGAGAGAATAGTTTGAGCTTCTGGCGTGGCCCATATTGCCTTGCAGCAGAAGGACGGAGTTCTGGTCTGGACTTTGGGGAGGTGAGAATTCTTCTTCTGAACTGGACATAAGTGGCTTGCCCCCTTCCAGAGGAGAGAGTTGATTCTGCTTGTTGGAGGAGGAGTTATTGTTTTCCGTGTTCTCCCTAAGAAGTAAAGGACAACACCATATGGTTAAAAAAAAAAAAGTGTGAGGTGAAGGGAGGGGAGTTGGAAGGAGGAAAGGGCCATTGTGCAATCTGTCACCGACCCAAATGGAGGAACTCTGCCCCCCCCCCCCAGCCCCAAGGGTCATGGGGGAGGAGAGGAGTGAGGACACTGGACAAGTGGGGAGCTAAAGCCAGAGCCTTCCTCTAGGAAGGAGGTCCTTTTCTCCTCCAGAGTTCACCAAGCCAGAGGGACAGGGGTTATTTGACACAAACAAGAACAACAAAATGTTCATTTTAATTGTGTTAAGTGACATTTAGAATTATCTATCAACTAGCACCATATTTCTCGGTTGGAACTTCGAAATAGTTGCTCGTGATAAAGCTATGACGACCAAGGGACACACATAGTCCCCAATGCACCAATGTTTGGGATGAGTCAAGTCTATTGACTTGACCCGTTTTGCCGCTGATGAAACCGTGAAACGACCAAGTCGCCTGTCCCAGCCCAGAGCTTGTGATTTCGGAGACCGAGGGCAAGTCGTGGGAAGTGGTGCCCAGAACGGCCCAGTGACCTGAGTAAACAGGGAGCGCCGCCAGTCGCTCGGATTTCAGCAGCCAGTGGGTCCTCCCGGCCTGGCTTATTAGGACCGGCCGTTTTGGTAAGGAAAGGCCAATCTGGAAACCACAGATCTACGTTCCCAAGTCACTAGCTCAACCCGCAGCCTCGCAGACCCCCTCTCCCTCCCTCCCCAACTCTCCACCAACACTCACACGACAACCCATTCTTTTCCAGCAGCGAAAACGCGGCTGCCCCGCACCGCACCGGCTGCGAGGCGCCCCCCGCGCCGCGGGCGTCAGTCCCGGCACTGGGTCCGGGCTACTCCAGGGTTTCGCTGCGCTCCCCGCTTCCGCCTTCGCAGCGCTCGGGGTCCACCCCGCGCCGCGCGCCGGCCGGACTCCCCCTTTCCGCAAAGTCGCTCTCCCCCTCGACCGCCCCCTAAGAGCCCGTTTCCGCGGAACTTCATCGAGGCTTTGGTTTTTCCACCCAGATGGCAACGAGCATGCCCGATCTTCTGTCCCCCTGGCTGGGGCGCGAACAAAGGAAACGTCTCCGGGGCGCAGCGCTTAGGTCTCCCCCAAACTCCCGGGCTTCTCTCAGCGCGGTCTCCGCCACTGCCGATCGCGGCGCTCGTCCCAATCACAAACTCTGCGGCCTGGTCGCCGAGAATGTTTGGGCGAGGAGGGGCGGGCAGGAACGGGTTAAAAACACATTGCCTCGGGCGCTGCGGAGCCCGGGCAGCCGGCTTCCGAAGCCCCTTTCGTCGCCCAGGGCGGCGGCGCCGACAGCCCAGGGCCGGGCTGCGGTGCGCAGGCCACGCGCCAGCGAGCTCGGCGCGGAGTCCTTCCTAGATTGGGGGTCGGGGGGGGGGGCAACGCAGCTCCCGCTCTCCAAAACTCTCTTTTCTGTATATTTCTTTTCAAAACTCCTCTTATCCAGTCAGGGCGGAATGACGCGGGCGAACTCTCATCCGAAGTCTACCGGGAGGCAGCGCTGGAAGATCTGGACGAGAGTTGGGGGGACGTGCGGGGGGGGGGGGGACAGGGCGGTTGTCTCTAACCAGCTTTAACCCGCGAGCCAGAGCGGAGAGGTTCGCCCTCCAGCCCACCGAGGAAACCGACCCGCTCTCCTCTCGATACCAGTCCGCACTTCCCTTCCCGGCGATCTCAAGAACCTCTCCCCGCACACCCACGGACGCACTCCTTTACCCCCGCGCAGCCAGCCAGGGGAGGCATGAAAAACACGTCCCGACATTCACAGCCCCACAGAAACCCACGCGCGGGGCGGCTCGGAGCAAAGGAGGCCCCGTCCCTGGCGGGCAACCTCAGAGTTCATGAACTTTCCTCCGCAGTGCCGCCCAGCCTGGGCGCCGCCGGGCAGACCGGCTCCCGACTGCGGGGAGAGCTGGGTTGCGGACGCCTGCGGGGGTGGGAGGGAGGAGTTGAAAGAGATGGAGGGATAAGGAAGACTTCCCGGGGTCACCCCAGACTCCGGGTGCGCGCCGCCTCGTACCTTTCCTTGGCCTCGGCGGCCCGATCTCTTTGCCTCCGGTTCTTAAACCAATTGCTGACCTGGGTGGTGGTGAGGCCGGTGGCCTCGGCCAGCTCCCGCTTCTCCCGCGGCGAGGGGTAGGGGTTGTGCGCGTACCATTCCCGCAGCACGCCCCGCGACTTCTCCTTGAAGCAGTAGCTGGTCTCTTCTCCGTCCCAGATGGTGCGCGGAAGCGGGAATTTTCGGCGCACCCGATATTTGCCCACGGCACCCAGGGGTCGGCCGCGAAGCTTCTCGGCCTCCACGTAGTGCGCTTTCAGCCACAGTTGCTGTAGTTTGGGGTGGTTGTGAGGCGAGAACTGGTGGCTCTCCAGGATCTTGTAGAGCTCGCGGAAGTTGCCGCGGTGGAAGGCGACCACTGCCTTGGCCTTGAGCACGCTCTCGTTCTTGTGCAGGTGGTCGCAGGCGGGCAGCGACCACAAGAACCTGCCCAGGCGCTCCAAGTTCCCGCCTTGCTGCAGGACTTCGCACACGCACGCCACTTGCTCCTGCGTGAAACCAAACGACGGCAGCATCGACATGGCTGGGGCCTCCGGGGCGCACGGCCCAGGCGCACGAGGCCGCAAGCAGAGCCGGAAAAAGCAGGGGGTGTCGGCCACGGGGAGGGGGGCGCAGCTGCTCCCAACCCCCTCCCTAGGCTTCGCGTAGGCCCAAAAGCAAGTCTGAACTTAAGGGTAGGCGGCCAAAAGAAGAAGGAAGAGAAGAAGGAAGGGGGCCCGCGCTAGACACCGAGCGGCCGGCGCACTTCGTAGCCTTACGGGGCCTCGCTGGCTCCCGCCGGCCGCGGGGTGGATGCTGCTCGTTGCCGGGGAACTTAGTTTCTGTTCTCCCGGCAGCTGCCTTAAAGCGCGCAGCGTCCCCGGCACGCTGATTGGCTGCAGGCGGCGCCTATCCGAAGCTGGCCAGCCCGCGCGCCGCCCGGCGGGGCTGCGGAGCCGCGCCGCCCCGCGTGGGGAGGGCGAAGTTACGGGGTTGGGGGTAGGGAGTGATGGGAGGAGAAGGACCTAGACCGGCTGGGCAGCAAGGTGGGGTCCGGAGGAGGGATCCGCTGGGTGAGAGAGGGGACGGAGGCAGGACCGCGCAATGCCGCCCCCCTCTTCAGTGTCACCTTGTGGGGAGGTGAGAGGGGGGCAGACGTTGCCTCGCGCGTCTCGGCACAAACCAAGGATTCCAGGCGTTCTAACTCCCCTTTTCTCCCTCCATAGTCTTGTTCCTTGCAGGCTTGCCCTTTGCCGATGAGCTCATATTTAATTACCTTAATGTTGGAATGAATAAATAATGGATTGATGAATAGCTTATGGAGCGCGATAAATAATACAAGAGGAGACCAGAGCTTAGGGGCTGCAGGCTGTGCTTCTCTCCGGGTTGTCTCGGCTCCCGGAGCCCAGCTAATGCTCTCCTCCTTCACTCCCCCCCCAAACTCCAGCACCCTCCAAAGGGCGCAAGTACTTTGAGCCGGACCAAATTCCTCACGTTCTCAAAGGGCCGCCACGATGAGAAATCAGGCGAAAAGCTGCTAGAGTCAGATACAGACACTGAGGGTTCATTTGTGATTTGGTAGCTTAACGTGTCTGTGGTTTAGGTTGACAGGCTCCTGGACTCAGTTTCCCCACATGACTGCGTGTTTTGAATGCTATCTATGCCACTAAGGAATGCTGAGAAGCTTTACTTTCCATTAGCAAAAAATGCTGTGGGAGCCTCCGTAGGAAAGGCGCTGGATGGGGTGTAAATTGAATAAAACTGTGCCCGGCTCCAATAACCGTCCGGTTGTAACATAATCCTTGCCCTGCTCTGAGAGGGACACTGCCCTCAAAGAGAGGAGGACAGCGGCTCCAAGAAGATTAAATAAAGGTGTGTGTGTGTGTGTGTGTGTGTGTGTGTGTGTGTGTGTGTGTGTGTGTGTGTGTGTGTGTGTGTGTGTGTGTGTGTGTGTGGAGTAGGATGCTGGCCTATTTTGCTGCTAGGGCATGAGAGATGTCCTGCAATTTAAGTCCCATCATCTGCTATTTTGTTTGTATGTGGAGGATACTTGGAAAAACTGCACAAACAAATAAAACTGTAATTATCTTAAGCCTCATTTGCACACCTTGTTCCAAAGCAATTATTAAAAAGATTTTGAAAACAATTAGCCTCTCTAAACAAAGATAATCTATTGTCAGTAGCTGAGACTGGCAGGAGATAAGAACAATGTGTGGAGATAAGGGAAGCCAGATGGTGGAAGCAGAGTGACTTTATGACTATACTTATCTCTGATTAGATAAGTTCAAAACAGAATTGTAAGTACACTTCAAAAATGCTTTTGATTTCAGTGTGCTCTCTTAGTGTATACCGAAGAACAAACTCGAGGCTCTTTAAACCTGCTGGTCTTCTTTATGTTTTCATTCCATCAGCAAAAGAGCTCAGCACCACAGAACTTTTTGCCCTTTGTAAGTAGGAGAAGGATTTCCCCTTGTATTATTTATATGGTTTCAAAATAATGCACCCAGTTCACTGCCCCCTGCGAGGTACTTTTCAAACTCATAAAGGATTCCCACCTCAGTTGCTTCTCTCAAGATTCCAACTGGGCAGGAAGCTACTTCTGTGCTGAGCTCCCACACAAAGCTCTCTGCCTCCTTGAGAGTCTGTATATCCCATGCAATTAGACCTTGGAAGCAGATGCTGCTACTTCATTACCTGTAGGCTTAGTTTTTTAAAATGCATTTAATGGGTGTGTATTATTTCAAAAGAGTCCCAGCCACATGGTATGCCCAATGACTTACTTTCTAAACTGGAAGCCTGGCACTGGCGAGCCCAAGGCCATGTGTCTGGTAATTTTCCCTCACTGTCTTATTTTAGCCCTCATGACGTTTCCAATGAGGTCTTGAGGAGCTGCAGTGTCCTGCCAAAAGGAACGTCTCTGCTTGGAACAGTGCTTATTGACAAGGCAGCTGTGTGAGGGCCGGAATGGGGGTGAGGGGAAGGGGGCTTACACCGCCTCTAAAAATCAGTACCCTACAGTCTGCAGCAAGTATGCACAATTAAAATGGGGTGGGGAGGAGGAGGAGGAGAGAAACTATAAGCACAGCCATATCCCTTAAAAGACAAATGGTGTGTTGAGTACTGGGGTACTTTGCAATGAACAGTTTTGTATAAGGAAACGAGGCATGGCTTGAACAAGGACAGGTATAAATGTACAAAGGATAAGAGAGAGCAGAGAGCCGGCAATTAGACACCAATACTGCCCACTTCTGTTCATCTGTCTTCAAAAGGAATCAGGACATACCCGACTTGGGCGACAACCGGGAAGAGGGCGGTGCCGGTGCCGTGATTTGAGGGCATGAGGGAAGGAGAAAGGTGTTTGAACTCAGGCACCAGTGTCCAACCTGCCAACTTTTGTTTTTTCTGTTTAATCCAACAGTTCGCCGAACTAGAAAGGAAACGTGCTATGCTCTTTGTACCAAGGAGTCTACCGACTATTTCGATCCCTTGGTTAAGGGAACCAATTGTTGTAAATGTTAATTATTGCCTCGGATATATAAGGTTTCCCAAAATGGAACCTTTCACTGAAAACCACTAAAAGAGGTAAAATGACATGAATTTACAAACCACATAAACCAAATGATCCATTTTAAATCGCGCACGGAAAGGTTGGAGTTGTTCTGTAACATAAAACCTTTGCTGTCAATGCAAAACGCATGAAAAAGAAGAGATGCGTCGGGGATTTAAAGGGAACGAACAATTCTAGCCTGCTGGCTGCAGCCTTCGCCGCGCCGCGGCTCCCGAGGGGAAGCGGCCCGGCCCTAGGGACGCCCGATGTCCAGTGTCGGCCTTCCTTCGTGGAGCCGGAGCCGGACAAGTAATAGCCGGGTGCACCTAACCCAAAGGCCAAATGCACAAACACCAGGAGCTGCTGGGGTTTTCTCGGCTGAGTTCATCTAAGGCCTTGGCCCAACACGTCTAGTGGGGACCCACTGATGTCTGTCTGGGCTTGGAGCGGGTTGCTTTGGGGTCCCCAGCCCGCTTTCGTGGAATCCCTTCTCCATCAAGAGCTATGGTAGGGATTCGCCCCTATACCTACAGACAAGTGGAAGGAAAAGAAATCGCGAGGAGTTTCTGCCATAAATTAAGGCCATCTCTCTGGGACAGTGGGGGGGGGGGACTCCCAAATCCGAACCGAAGTGACAGCCCTCCCCGCAGGTGCAGTCGGAAACTCCAAGCGCCCTGGATCCCGGGAACGCGGGCTCAGATGGCCGGCGACGCGATGCGGGAGCAGCCGCCCACCTGCCTTTCTGGGGGCGGGAGATGCTGCTGCTCCCCCGAGGTCTGAATAGGCCGAAGGCTAGGGGCGGACGATTTGCCGGCCTAGAGAAGAGAAACTCAAAACCAGTCCATTAGTAAATGAGTTTTGTGTTGTCAAGGTTCTTTCCCATCCACTTGCTGTTCTGAAAAATAGATCACGTTTCGTTATCTTTAGTGGGAATCTGCAACGTGACACCGGATCCGCGCGGCCCCCGCCTCTCTTCCCTCCCCACCTCCCGGCCTTGCTCTGCCGGGCCGAGAGGAGCTGGCCGGCCTCGGCGCAGCTTCAGTCTGAACAATGAGGATTTGTCTGTGGCCCTGATGTGTTTATGCATGGGGAGAGGGGAGGGGGGGGCTTCTCCTGGAAGTGGGGAGCGCGCGAGAACCGAGGTTCCCGCTTCCTTGGTGCGAAAACGCTGGGCTGGCTCCAGACGCCAGCAGACTGCCGGTCCCCTGCCACACCTGGACAAACAGAGCCAGCTGCCAGCCCTACGCCAGAAACCCTGTCTGTCAGCCGCGTGCGGCACCTGACAATGCCATCTCCACATTGTCCGGAGGTCGGGGACACACTGACACACCACTGAGGCCAAGGGAAGATAACACCTCCAACCATGTACACCCCAGCTCCATTCTCTGCCAATCTGAGCTTCCTCCTAACCCCCCCCCCCTCTGTCTTTCTCCCCCTACTCCCACCTGTCTTCTGGAGACACAAACACTGAGAGGAGACAGACCTGTGGTCCCCGGGTTCCAAGGTGCCGCATTCTTTTCTCTCTCTCGGTGCATCTCTATCTTATTCCCTCTTCTCTCCAATTCAAAGGGGAAACTCATTTATTCTGTCTGCGCTTCTCGTTCTGTTACAATCCTTACCTTCACTTCCTCCTCTTCTCCCCGCCCCCCATCTCTCACTTTTCTCTCTCTCCTCTGGCTCCCTTCTTCTCCCCCCCCCCCCACTCCTCCCTTAGTGCTAGGTACTTGTTTATTTCTGTCAGGGACTAGGCTCATAAAGCAGAATGATGTCGAACACAATGCTGGATGATGTTGTTTACCGTGGTAGAGCAGCAGACCCTGAAATCTAGGCAGGGAGGCAGGGCCTAGTGGCAGGGTCCTGTGAGACCTTTCACCAGAGTAGAGGCCAGGCAAGAAGTGGGAGCAGCCATGGGAAGGATGTGGTGTTTTGGTCACCTGGGGAAAAAGGGCTGATTTCAGCCTCCTCTGAGGAGGCCCTGGCCTGGGGATTCACCAAATAATTCCACTCAACATTAGATTTCAAGTACCTTTCTGAACAGTGGAGCCCAGTGAAATGTTGCAAGAATCAGTTCTTAAGAATTCAAGACACACGGCTGCACTTCCCTTTTTAAATATCACCTTAGGGTAAGATTACAAAATGAAACTCAGAGAGAGAGTGCTTATCTTCCATTGACTTTCCAATCAACTTTTTCCCCCTTCCTCAACTAATGTACATCCTGAATCCTACATCTGTCTAAGCTAAGAAGAATTTCCTTTTGGGAGGTGAAAGCCTACAGCTCCTCCTGTTCAGAGGAAAGTGCTAGTGATGGTAATGCAGGGTGACACTAAATAAACAGTTAGGGTGGACTGGAAAGATGGAGTTAATTATCCAGTGAGCTGCATTTCAGCCCAGACCATCAGGGGCTGATTTGTTTTGGCTCATAGTCCGAGGAAGGAAGGAGACAACCATTCTCTTCTCCACATCTCTTTGGGATCCCAATCATTCATATCTCAAACAAAACAAAAACCAAAACCCACTACCCAGGTATCACTGCTTCAATTAAAATTCGGTTTATGACTCCTCTGTAGACTGCAAAATTTCAAAAAAAAAACAAACAAAAAAAGTACACTTCCTTGCCTCCCAGTCCTGGAGAGAAGACCTTCATATACTCCCCAGAACATAAAGTCAGGATTGTTGGGAGTTGAAAATCATGTAAAGGAAGCAGACATCGTATCCCGCCCTATCTTTTGTGTTTATTCTTTTAAAAAACTCAGTGGTTGCCCTAGCTCTCATGATGGCTTTACTCTCTCTTTTTATAAAAAAGAAATCAGACTTTGTGAAATGTTAGATGCAATTAGATTTATTGTTTGTGTGATTCACTGACTATCCAGTTTCCTCAGGTAAACCTGCACTTATATATAAATCCTAGTAACTTAAAACTCCTCTCTTCCCAGTTTGCCCTCCACCCCCCCCCCCCCGCCCCTCGTTCTGATATTAATAATCCCAGGCTGCCCCTCTTTCCGGGTCATTACGGTACTGCTGGTCTCTAATCAATCCTAATGCGATGGCAATTGGAGTCCCTGATGACTGCGGCTCGGATTTCTTGTAATGGCTCTACCACATTTTCCTGGACCTCCTTCTTTAACCTGAGATGCCAGGGGGACGAGTCCCTTCTCGGCTGCTGATTACTTCAAGATGTGGGGGCTGGTTTGAACAGAAGGAGAAAGACACGCGCACAGCGTGGCTGCCACGGCCCGCGGGGACGGGCAGGCGTCTGAAGAGCAAGAAGAGCCCACGAAGGCCTCTTGCTACTAGCCTTTCTCTCCGCCTCCCTCAGTTTTCCAGGCCCAACTCAACCTGGCGGACTGAAATGAAGACTTTGACTCCCCCGTGCTCCCTACCATCTCTGGGCCTCTCCCATTCTGGGAGGTTCTCAACTCTGCAGCGACTGCCTTTTGCTCTGGAATCTTCCTCTTCCTCTGGGCCGGCTGGCTCCTTTTTCCTCCTGATAGTTTTCTCTCAGCTTCCCCCCTTCTTCCCCCCCCCCCCCCCCGCCTGCTGGACCCTGATCTTAGTATAGTTACCCAGAAGAGAGACTGGATTCTTCAATTCTCCCGTTGACCCTTGACCTCCCTTCTGTTTCTTACCCCAGCAGTATCTGAAGCTCCCAACCTGTTCCCAACCCAAAAATCCAGCCCCTCGGGCCAGAAGCTTGGCCAGGTCAGGTCAGGACGTGACCCTTTCTCCTCCATCCTCCCGAGAGCCTGTCTGTCGGTGGGAGACTTTAACCTCTAGGGGTACAAAGGGCCAAAACACCCTTCTCGCTGTTCCCGAGAGAAGACTGTGAGAACTTGGGCAGGATCGCCTCCTCCCCAGCCCGAAGCTCCTAGCTCACCTCCCCTACCCCTGGTCCCGGCCGGCGGCGAGGCGACAGCACGTTCTCGGCGTTTGTATTCTTCCATTTCTCAGCCTAAAGCCATTAAGTGTAACCCGAGCCCCCGATAATTGCCACGTCTTTGCTAAGATACTTTTTTAAAAACGAGATAATGCTTCTGAATTTCGGAAGAAAGTGCTGCGGACAAATTGGGCGATGAGCTGCCGAGATGGATGGTTTCTTTGTGAGGACTGGCCAGGGGCTGGTGACTCAGTGCCTTTCTGGGAGCCGCCTGCGTTCTGCGGCGAGGTCACCTCGAGGCGAACTCCCCTGGTGGCTCCCGGGCGCAGGGAGGAGTTCCGTGGAGTAGGGAGCACTTCAGGCCTTGTGCCTCTGCTTTTGCGTACCCACAAGAGCACACTGTGTGGCTTCTAAAGGATCCATATATTCTTGGGCAGAACTCTCATCATCTCTGATCCTGAATGGGCCACCGGGCATTGGTCTGCAGCATTAGTCCTCCGACCACGGGGATTGGGGTGCAATAATGGGGTAGAGGGTCCTGGGGAAGTGCCCCTTCTCCTATGCTCCTGCATTCCTCTGGACTCGGACTTAGCCACCACGTTTGCCAACCCCGCTGAAGTGCTTGGCAAAGTCCTCCTGAAAACCAGCGGGGTGAGGCTGCCAGGAAGCGGGTGGAACGCGAGGGACGCTTTTAGGACTTGGAGAAAGGCAGTATGATTTCCCCCCCCCTTTACATCTCAAGCCCACCCGCCTCCCCCACCCATCACTCCGTGGGCAGGCAAGGTCCCTGGTTTCGTGGGCCCATCCTGGAGTCCGGGATGAGCTATTGGGTCAGGTGAGGGCAGCGCGGGACCCAGGGTCTGGCCCCCAGCGGAGCCCGGCCTTGCCCAAGCCGGATCGCCGGCACCAGAGACACCCTCGCCGGACCCCGCGAGAGCTCTGGGGCGCCGGCGCCGCGCCCGGGCGGCTCCACCCATTCGTGCAGCCAGGGGTCGCGCGCTCCTGCCCCGGGGCCTTGAGTGCCACCACCCCAGTGCGTTTCCGACCCGCTGCTGTTTCTAGCTGTTCCCCTAGGCGGTCTGTGGGGCTGACCGGCGCTGGGGCTGGAAGGCAGGAGAGGACCAGGCTGCGGAGGGCGGGGACCAGGAGGAGGCGCGCGGAGGTCAGCGGAGCCGGGCGGGGGCGCCGGCCCGCGGCGCGCGCGGCTGGAGGAGAGAGAGGGCGCTGTCTTCCTGGCAATAGGAGTCGTCGCCGGGCCCCAGGAACCGAAACAAAAAAAGAAAAGAAAAGAAAATCTGCGCGTCGGAGCCCTGGCGTGTGGATGGGCGCGGATGGGGGTGACAGGGCCGACTCTCCGCCAGCCCCACGGAGACCCGGACAGGACTCGTGGGAGGCTTCCTCCCCCCCCCCCCCCCAGATAGCCCTCCTTCACTGTCTGTCTCCCCAGTCTGGACTCAGCGGTATAAAGACACGACGCCTGGCTCGGGAGCGGGGTGCCCTCCTTTGCCCGGTGTGAGCGGAGGAATTCGGACGCCGGTTCAGTGCCGTGGGTTCCTGTGGCAGGAAACCGCGCGCGAAGCCATCCACAGCAAGTAGTCCCACTTGATCTGGCCCATCCTTGCCCAGCCACGAGGAAGGGATGGGAAACGCGGTCCATTCACCAGCACCAGCTGGCCAGGGCGCACGTGCCGCCATCGGAAACATCCCCAAGACAACTCTCAGAGCCACCCATTGCCCTTCCCAACTCACACGTTTTATTTTGTTTTTCCAAAGTGAATGTACGTTCATTGGAGAGCAACTGCTATCCCTCTACGCCAAAAAGTACAAACGTCTGCTGTTTCTACCAAGGATAATGTGCTCTTATCTTTCCACGAGCATAATTAAAACAAAAGCAAAGCAACACAGAAGGATCCAGACTCACTGGACTTCTGTCTGGGCAGATCCCGTCATCTTCTCGCGTGTCTTCCGGGAGCGCGTCTCAAGCTCCGAGCTCCATCTCAATGACTAGGGAATCGAGGCTCTTCCAGAGCCCCTCCGGCAGAATCCAGGTGGCCTGGCAGTCCTGCCTGTGGCAGGAGAGCTCACTCCCAGGAGTCACTGGGTGGGCCGCCATCACACGGAGAATCGCTTCTTATGTGGGAACGTCTGTTTCTAGTCATCCGATTTTCTAATTTCTTTGATCAGACTAAATATTTTCTTGGCCAACGGAAATTGACCATGCCATGAATATGATAACAACCTACTTGGGGGGAAAAAGCTATTTTGTTTCCGAGTAGCAGAGAAAAGGGGGGTGGGCTGTTAGAAATGCCTCTTAACAGATTCCAGCACACACATCTTTTTGCAGTCTCTAAAGCAGCTTTATGAAAACTGCCTCTCCACACACCCCCAAATAGCTTCCCCCCCTTTCTCTCCTTCCCTCTGATAAACGTACACCTGGGCTCCTAAGAGTCTTTGATTTCTCTTTATTAAAGATAGAACTTCAATGGATGCCTCTGGAGAAAATTTCCCTTTAAAACCTAGATGAAAGGCAAAGTTTAGTACAATGTTCTCTTAATCCCTGTACCTTCTGAGTCAAAATAAATATTTTCTTCTACATGGGATTGTATATCCTGCCACTTGGTTGTGGCTGTAAGCAAATCAACTGGTAATAAAAAGTATTTTGAGGTAGCGTATTAAAGCAATTCTCTTCAAATCAAGTGGGGGGAGGGAGAGAAAGAAGGAGGAGCTTTCGTTCACTGGCAAGAGTTGGTGGCTTTCTGAAAAAGCTGCAAGAAGAGGACCTTTCACCTCTCATTAGTGATGCCATCAGTGCTCAGGCAGAGTGGAGCTGAGGTCATGTTACATATGGCACACAGTCTGCTCAGTACTTGAAACGTCAGCTTTGAAATTTTAGAGAGGGGAAAGGTCATCTTTAATAAGCTAAAGTCTGGGGCTCCCTTTGCCCTGGTTGCTAACTGGGTGGGTGTCCATATGCTTCAAACCCTCTGCACAATTTTTTCCTTCCTTTTTTTTTTTTTTTTTTTAATTTTTGGTCTCTCAGTTGTGCAATTCCAGGCTGATTTTTGTTCCATGTCTTCATTTAAGTCATAATGTCTTCAGCTATTAATACTCCAAAAGACCTTTTGTTTTGATAGCAACTCTGTCATCTTTCCTTTTCTTTTTATGCAATCATAAAACTGTCCATTCTGAGTGATAGCTTTTTAGAACCCAACTTCCCAGGAGAAATGAAGTGGATCTGTCTATCTGCATACATGGATCCATACATGTGAGCAGATAATTTAGTCTTCACTTTTGTACACTACATAGTTCACTGAACTTTCAAAACATTTAAACTTCCATATTATGTAAAAGCTCTAGTTTCTGAAAACTTCCTGAATACTACTAAGATTTTTTTCATGCTAGTTACTGAAATTTCACATTTTTATTTTTACCATGTGGGAGAAACCCCCAAATCAGAATATCCTGCTCCTTCTAAAGGCTAAAAGTCAAAGCTCACCAACAGATGGTACAATGGTACATACAGCACTGAACAAAAGCACTAACATTCTGTTTCCTTGTTCAGAAAATATTAGGAACATTTGTGAAGGTTTAATTCTCAAATTTGTTCAAGAAGGGAAATCAACTAAACTCAAGCAATTGATCTGCAGACTACTTTGTAGCCACTGTAAAGATGTGTCTGAGTAGTTTCTTTTATATAATAGTAAGAAATAGCTCAATAGTGATTTGCTATTTGCTTAGTTTCAGAAGGTGTTTCTTCCTGTGAACCTACTGTCCAAACTTTGCAGCCTCAGACAGCATTACATGAGATCCTTGCTAATTTTTCTTTGTGTCTGTCAATTCATCTATTTATCTCTGTATGCTAAGTTCTTGTTTTTTTTTTCCAGCTCATTCCTCTTTTACATAAAACTTACCATTTTTTGCTTATAAAATGTACACACTAATGTAGTGTAAATAACTTCAAACAAGTAGATTCAATGATATTTAAATTTTTTTATTGCATTCTGCAATTGGAACCATCTTCAAACGTCTTCATGAATCAATTAGAATTTCCTCAACCATTAAGAATTTAATGATTGTAATATGTAGATAGGTCTTAGGTTTGCGCTATGTCTATTTAGAACCTCAAAATTCCTTACTTTTGAATAAGCAAAGATTTAAAAGAACACTGTGTGCATAATAGCAACTGAAACTGTAGATGAACAGAATGATTTTACAACCAAAAATGACATCAAATAAATAATTTATTTCTAATCACTTTTCTACATTAGGGTTTACTGCTAATGAGCTAGTGGATGTTGTGGTACTTTAGCTAACCCAAAGCACTTGAGGCTTTGATGATCCAAATGGTTTAGTAAGTTCAATCAATCTAGTCAATAAAAAGTGAAGATAAAGATGCGTATTGTAGTCTTAGAGAAAGAAAGGAGAAGGAAAGAGACAGAGAAAGTGTTTATGAGAGAAAGAGGGTGAGGGAGAGAAAGAAGGAACAAATGAGGTAACATTACTTGTTTCCTTTTTTAGTAAATGTCAAAGTCCATCCCCCCAAACAAAAACCTCTAGGAAAATTCAAGATCAGATTATGAATCTCTAGTAACCCTGAAAAAAAAAACAAGAAATACTTTAAGTGACAGATTCATTGATGACAGATTGGAAACTCACTGAAGAACTATAAATTCCTGTAATCGTAGCTACTCAGGAGGCCAACTTCTGAGGACTGTGGTTCAAAACCTGTTGGGGCAGGAAAGTGTGTAAGACTCTTATCTCCAATTAACCACCAGAAAATCAGAAGTGGAGCTGTGGTTCAAAGTGATAAAGCACTACGTTTGAGCAGAAAAGCTCAGGAACAGCACCCAGACCCTGAGTTCAAGACCTACAACTGACAAAAAAAAATTTTAAAGGAATACTAATAATTTTCCCTTCTTATAGTATCGCTCACTGAAGAATCTTTAATGTTTTACAAGCCTGATTTTATCTATCTTCTCAGAACTTTGGTAACTATTATTCTTATTACAAAGGATACCTGTTATCTATAAACATGGCAGAGACAGGCATGGAGGTGCACACCTATAGTCCCAGCAGTACGGAAGCCTACGGAAGATTGGATAGTGAGTTCAGAAGTGTTCTGGGTTCATATATAATGAGACCAGATCAAAAGAAAACAAAATGAAAACAAAGTGAACAACAACAACATCAACAAAAACCAACAGCAGAGAGGTTGTATAATTTTCTGATGGTAATAATATTGAGAGGCAGTTTCAGAAATAAGTGCTATGAATCCCAGAGCCCTCCTTACTTATTTGTTCATTTACTTTTGGCCATGCTGGGAATCAAACCCATAGCTTGGTGAATGGCAGGTAAATGCTCTACTGCTGAACTATGTCTCCAGTTCCTAATTTATTTACAAAACAAATTTGCATAAAGAGTAAAGTGACTTGGTTTTAGAGAGTCTTTATAAAATATTCTTCCTCTTGAGTTAGACTCTTAAAGTCAAGGTCAAGATTCGTAAGAAATTTCATGTTTTTAAATTGCCAAAGAGGGGAAGTAACATGAAGTGGCAACTGGCCCACCTAGAGCTGTCAGGAAATAAACCCTAGTGTTAGTTGGTACAAATGTCATGTGGGAGGAGACACACAGATGACAGAACCATGAGGTAATTACTACAGCTTAACTGTCCCACAGAGAAGCTATTAAGTGTTCATAAACAGGGTTATAATAGAATACATGGTCTGGGACAAAATTTGGCCTCTACTTTCAATGCTTACAATTTTTTCTTTGGCTTATTAAGGAGAGAAAATACTATAAACTCTATAAAATTAAGGATTTGGATGATCTGATGGAGAGCATTTTGTAAACTTTAGTAAACAGGCAAAGGATCAAGGCATTTGTTTAAAAAAACCAAAAAAGGATTGCTTATTGGGCCAGACATCTAGCTGATAATTTCTTAGATTTCAAGTGAGACCTTGAAACATTTGAAACTATACCTCATGTCATTTTTGATGCAGCTGGTGGGTTATACTTTGAGAAGGGAAGAAAAAGTACTCTAACATAGGACAAAACAAAAAAGAAGGATTCTTTTTTTTTTTTTTTTTTTTTTGGGTCCGGTCGTGGGGCCTGAACTCTGGGCCTGGGTGCTGTCCCTCAGTTCTTCAGCTCAAGACTAGCGCTCTACCACTTGAGCCACTTTCGGCTTTTTTCATTTTGCTTATATGGTGCTGAGGAATCGAACCCAGTGCCTCAGGCATGCACAGCAAGCGCTTTACTACTGAGCCAACTTCCCAGCCCCAAAAGAAGGATTCTTAAGAGGAAATAAAAGTTTTTAACCTACCTAAATATAATTTACTTTTAAAAATACTATTTTGGAAAGGATTATTAGGTTAGATTTTAGGTAAAGAGTAGAATCTTTGAGTTTGTTAGGAACCAAAATGCATATATATTAGCAACTAGATAGGAAATCACTTGATTTTTTTAAATGGTCACTCTAGGGCTGGTGTAGCTTAGTAGTACAGAACCAGTTCAGCATGTACAGTACTTAGGCCCTAGCTTATTCCCAGCACTACCACATAAATAAAGAATAAATGATTGCTCTTGCTGAATGAATTGGAAGTACACAAGAGAAGAAAAACTTCTAAAATTATCTAAGCACTGGTCATAAAAATTAAGCAAACTTCATTGTCCAAAGAAAAATGCTCAAATATTCTGGCGGCTCATGCCTGTAATCTTAGCTACTTAGGACTCTGAGATCTGAGGATCATAGTCTAAAGCCAGCCTGAGCATAAAAATCTCCCTTAGGGGAGAGTTCCCTAATCCCAAGCCAAGCCCCATTACTGTGTGTGTATGTGTGTGTGTGTGTGTGTGTGTGTGTGTGTGCGTGCACACACACACACACACACACAAGCTATGTTTTAAAAATATCTCTTTGTTGTGCACTACCCCTGTAGAAGAGGGTAACTCAATCGGATCCCTAAGCCTCACTCAAGATTGGTAAGAAGTGGGGATGTTCTGGAGAGTTGCCACACTATAACAGAAGGAGGAGAAAACAGAACCTATGAGGACACTACAAGTGGCTTGCCTGCACTACAAACAGTGCTCCTTTGTTACTTAGGGGTTTTATAGGAAATACACAGGAGGACCATGTGCAGCACTGTTCCTTGCATATAAAAGGGAAATTAAATAGCTGAACAGGCAAGTAATCATAATTTTGATATTTTAAACATTTCTTTAAAGAGATCACTTGCAAATGAGATCATGGAAAGAGAGTTTGAGGCTCTTTGGTTTAGGAGAAGCTAAGTGGTGTTCTGTTCTGTTCTGGTTTGTTTTGTTTTTGTAGTGCTTCCCTGGTCCTCTTGAATGTGAGACAGGGGTTCTACCACTGAGCTATACTCTATTTATTTAGGTATTTCGTTAGTTATAGACAGTGTTGCTATGTAGCCCAGGGTGACCTCAAACTTGAGCTCCTCCTGTCTTAATCATGCTCTACCATGCTGGGAAAAACCTGCTATTCTTAGTGGAATCTCTCAGAAAACATTCTTAATTCTACTTAAACAAGTTGAATATCAGAAACTCACTCACTACCCTAACATCTGTCATGTATGTTTCAAGACTCATCACAGCAGAAAAGACACATAGTACTCACAAGGTCTCCTGTCACCCATGATCCTGTACGAACTACCTATACTGTGAGGTAACATACAGGGGCATCATCTAATTCCATGTTGGTTAAGGAGAAAATAAACTGAACAGTACTCGAAAAACTGCTCTCTCCAGTTTCCATTTTAGGCATTTCTACTGTTTGTCCTCTGCCTAGTAGGCTGCTTGAGTTCACTATAGGAAAAGTAAATATTGTCATTTCAAATAAAGAGCTGTTTATTATATAACAGAACAGAGGCTGCCTTCTATTTTTGAGACTCTGCTAAGTTAATTGGGGACAGTAGCCAAGCAGCTGCCCAGGAGATGGTGTTTTCCAACTGCCACAGTCCTTAGTGCTAAACTGAATTCATGGCTGTTTGTAAAATGGCAGTCACATTGCTCTTTTTTGATCCCTGGCTTCTATTGGAGTTGAGTATATGGGGTACCATTTGTTCTACTTTACCAGCCCATTTGACACACACAGTGAGGGCAAACCATAAGCCAAAACAGATCAAAGCCTATCATGAAGGCTTGTCACTGTGAATGGAATCCAGCCCAGATTCTTCTCAATGAAAGAAGAAAGGGAGCCAAGGGTATATAGCTTAGAAGTAGAGCACTGGCCTTGCATTCACAAGGCCAGGTCAAAATTAAATAAAATTAAATTTCAAAATAAAAAATAGTTCTTTAACAGTATCTCCATCCAAATCAGGGTTTAAGACTAATTTCTGCACTGTTATGGTGGTACCTGCCTGTAATCTCAGCCACTTGAAAGGCCTAGAAGAGGACCGAAACTCAAAAAGCAAAGCAAAGCCTAAGCAAAAAGTTAGTGAGATTCCTGTCTTAATGTATAGGCCCGGAATGGCAGTACATACCTGTTAGTCCCACATATGCAGAGGAAAATGGAAGACAGTATCTGAAAATAACTAGAACAATAAAAGGGCTGGGGTATGGTTCAATGGTAGAATGCCTGCCTGGCAAGCATGACCCTGAATTCAATCCCCAGTACTGGAGCTGCTGGGGGAGGAGAAGGGGGAACTGCTTGATTTTTGTTTGTTTTGTTCAAATTCAGATGAAGTTTCATGTATTGCCCAGGATGGTCTTTAACTCACCTTTTCTCTTCAGGTCCTCAGTAGCCGGGACCATAAGCTGTATCATTGAGTGCAGCCAAATTCAGCATTTTAAATTATGTCTCTATATTCATTTTGAAATAGTTCCCATATTTAGTCTGCTATCCACATTTTGAGAAATATTTGTTTAACTAAAAGATCCAGAAAATATATCTGATTTCAGAGAAAAAAATGTTTGTTTGGTTTTTCAGGTCAGTCATGGGTTGTACTGAGGCCCTGGGCACTGGCCCTGAGCTTTTGCACTCAAGACTAGTGCTCTTCCATTATGAGCCACAACTCCACTTGTGGTTTTCTGGTGGTTAATTGGAGATAAGAGTCTCATAGACTTTCCTGCCTGGGCTGGCTTCAAACAGGGATCCTCAAATCTCAGCCTCCTGAATAGGTAGGATTACAGGTGTAAGCCACCAGTGCTCAGCCAGAAAAAAAAAAATGTTTTGACTAATGAGAATGTTAAACTGAGCACTAGTGACTCATGCTTGCAATGTTAGCTACTCAGGAGGCTGAGATCTGAGGATTTGCACTTTGAGGTCAGCCCAGACAGGAAAGCCTGCAATTAACCACCAGAAAACCAGAAGTGGCTCTGTGGCTCAAAGTAGTAGAGCACTAGCCTTGAGTAAAAGAGCTCAGAGACAGTGCCCAGGCCCCAATTTCAAGCCTCATTACTGAAAAAAAAAAAAAAGAACATATTTCAAAAGCAAGAATTTATATTTCTAAAATGATTCCTGGAGAGAGAGAGAGAGAAAGAGAGAGAGAGAGAGAGAGAGAGAGAGAGAGAGAGAGAGAGAGAGAGAGAGAGAGAGAGAGAGAGAGAGAGAGTGTACGCACTTGTGCGTGAGCACAGAGTACTAGAAGTTGAACTTAGTGCCTTACATGCTCACTTGGCTTTTTTGCTCATGGCTGTTGCTCTATCACTTAAGTCAGGCTCTAGTTGGGCATGTTGCTAATTAGAGATGGAGTCTGGAGGTCTTTTAGGCCTTGCTCCCCTTCCTGAGTAGCTAGGATTATAGCTATCAGCCACAAGCACTAAGCAATGTTTTTCTGTTGTTCAAAGGGATTCTTCCATTTGATCCTTGCTTGTGAAAGAGATGGGGTGGAATGATATGATTAACTCCATAACACAAATAAAGAAATAGACAGCCAGGAGCCAGGCTCAAGCCTGTAATCCTAGCTACTCAGAAGGCTGAGATCTGACAATCTTTAAGGTTTGAAGCCAGCCCAGACAAGAAAGCCCATGAGATTCTTATCTTCAATTAATCACCAAAATGCTGCAGCGTAGCACTAGCCTTGAACACAAGAGCTTAGGGTCAGCTCCCAGGCCCTTAGTTAAGGCCCAAGGCAGAAAGAGAAAGAGAGAGAGAAAGAGAGACAGACAGACAGACAGACAGACAGACAGAGAGAGACAGAGACAGAGACTGCCTAAATGACTGGATAAGGAGCTAGAAGCTGAGGTATCCTACCTTGTTTAAATAGTTCATAGTTTCCTTTTCAGTTTGGCAAAAGATCCAGATGAAACTGAAGCTTTTCAATGGCTTTAAGACAGTTCATGGATATTATTTTTTTAAATCTATTTTCTTATTGATGGGCAAATCTTTTATCTTAACTCTTTTCTATTATACATAATAACTCCATTAAGATCTTTTCACAATTCTTTGAGTGTTTTTAGGATTAGCATGTTTGACTAACTTGTTGTGAAAGCAGAGTCAAAGAGGACATGTATTAACTTTGATGTGCACAGTATTGCTAAATTTCCCTTTAAAACAGTGTGCCCTTCCATATGAGCCTTGATGGCATGAAGACTAGTTTTTTTAGATGCTTGTTTAATCTTTGCCAATCTAAGTATGACAAGGTTAAGACTTTTTTCCTTTTTGTTATTAATGTAGTTTAGTATCTTTTTGAATTGTATCTAAAGTATATGTAATGATACAGAAATCTGACATGTACATAAACTCAATGATTTCTTACAATTTATATATGTTAACTAATAAACTAATATCCACACATATAAAAATTTTCACCCAGAGCTGGTGGCTCCTGCCTGTAATTCTAGCTCCTCAGGAGACTGAGACTTGTCAGATTGAGGTACAAATTCACCCTGGGCAGAAAGGCCAATGAATCTTTCATCTCCAAAACAACCAGCAAGAAGCCAAACTTAAATGCATGACTCAAGTAAGTAGAAGGCCAGTGGAACAAGTAAGCTCAAGTCCCTGAGTTCAGCTTCTCCCTCAGAAGTTCCCCTTCCAATTTTTTCCATCTACTAGTAGCTATCTGCCACCTACCTTCTATCACTCTTCTGATTTCTGGCAAAGTTAGTCAATTCATTTTAACTTTCTTTCTTTCTTTCTTTCTTTTTTTTTTGCCAGTCCTGGAGCTTGAATTCAGAGTCTAGGGCCCTGTCCCTGAGCTTCTTTTGCTCAACACTAGCATTCTATCGCTTCAGCCTCAAAGCCACTTCTGACTTTTTCTGTGTATGTGGTACTGAGGAATAGAGCTCAAAGCTTCATGCTTGCTAGACAAGCACTCTACCACTAAGCCACATTCCCAGCCCCAACTTTTTTTTTTTTAAGTAAGCATATGTTTCTTGGGCTGGCCTGGAATTCACAAGTGTTAGGACTACAAATGGGAGTCACCATTAATCCCAGGCATTTTCTCTGTTCTTAAATTTAATATAAACAAAATCAGTTTTATGATATTTTTCTTTGCTTAACACAATGTCTGTAAAATTCATCCCTGAGGTTGTGTGTATCAATACATAGATAATTCTGTATTATTATTATCATTATTATTATTATTATTTGCCAGTCCTGGAGCTTGAGCTCAAGGACTAGGCACTGTCCCTGAGCTTCTTTTGCTCAAGGCTAGAACTCTACCACTTGAGCCACAGCTCCCTTTCCGGCTTTTTCTGTGTATGTGGTACTGAGGAATCGAACCCAGGACATCATGCATACTAGGCAAGCATTCTACCACTGAGCCACATTCCTAGGCTCTTTTTAATTATTGTATTATATTTTATTACAGTGTTGGCTGTGTTGCTCCAGTGGTAAAGAACTTGATAACATGTAAACCCCAGTACTGAAAAAATAAAAATTAAAAGTGTATCTATTATATTTCTATAATATATCACTTATAATTGTCTCCAGCTTTGGATTGCAATAAAGAAAGTTGCTCTGAGCTCCCAGTGGGCATAAATATGAATTTCCCTGTTTTGGCCACATACCTGAAGTAGAACTACTGAGTTAAAGAAGATATAAAAAGCCAATAGGTGTGTGAAAGATATTCAATATCACTAATCATTAAGGAAATGTAAATTAAAGCCATCATGAGCCATTACCTCAAACCTATTAAAATGGCTAAAGACAAAAGATGGAAAGTGTTGGGAAGAATATAAAGGGAACCTTTGTTGTAAATGTTTGTACAATCACTTTGCTGAGATTATTTTTTTCTGAGTTGCTGTTATATCCTACCAATTACATTTTCTGTGTCTATGAAGGTAATCGGGGCTTAGATATATAGCTCAGTGGGAAGCCCTGAATGAGTATATAACCAGTCCCTAGGTTTGATTCCCAACACTGCCCCTCCCCCCAAAAGATAGCTTCTCTCTAACAAACAATACATGGTTGTGATAAATTATTGTATCTCTGTATTGTTTGCTGATGTTCTGTTTGCACTATTACTATATTGTGATGTATTATAGTTTTATAATATTTAATGTGTTATTTATAATTTCTAGTTTTGTTTAGATTTTTGGTGCTGGAAAACAAATCAATGGCCTTGAATATGGTTCTCATGTGCTTCCACTGTGCTATATACCCATACCTATTCATAATTATAATCATTTTACATAAAGGATTTTTATTTTAGCATCAGATTTATATTAGTATCATAAAACAAATATGTAAGCACTTCTTTTTTTACCTAATTTATGTGTGTGCATATGTGTGTGTGTGTGTGTGTGTGTGTGTGTGTGTGTGTGTGTGTGTGTGTACACCAGTATTGGAAATTGAACTCAGGGCCTAGGCACTGTCCCTTAGCTTTTTCACTCAAGGCTGGTGCTCTATTACTTGAGCCATAGTTCCATTTCTGGCTCTTTTGGGGTTTAATTGTAAATAAGAGTCTCACGGACTTTCTTGCCCAAGCTGGTCTTGAACTATGATCCTTAAAGTTCAATCTCCTGAGTAGCTTTTATAGGCCTGGCCTTAAATAGTTTGAAGACACCTTAGTCTGGATGCTTTCTTGGGATTTTTTTTTTTTTAGATGCCATTCCTGGGCATGAACTCAGTGGTTGGGTGCTGTCCCTGAGCTATTATGCTCAATGCTAGTCATCTACCACTTGAGCCACAGCTCTACTTCTGGCTTTTTCAAGGTTAATTGGAGATAAGAGCCTCAAGATATTCCTGCCCAGGCTGGTTTTGAACTGCGATCCTCAGATCTCAGCTTCCTAAGTAGCTACGATTTCAGGTGTGAGCCATAGGTGCCTGCTCCTCTTGGGATTTTAATCATAGACTTAAGTTCTTTAACATATAGCAATCTTTGGATATGGGTTGAAAATTATATTTTTCAACTAACATTTCCATTTTATATAAGTTGCGACGTTTTAGCAAAAGCATGCTTGTTTATGTTTTCTTATTTTCTGTTTAAGACTAGTAAAAAGTGCAATAATATCACATCCTGAAGACTCTGGTATTGGTCATTTGTGTTTTCTCTCCCTTTTATTATTTTTGCTAAGAAATCCCAGATTTTATTACCCTATTTAAGAAACACATATTTGGCTTTGAGGATTTTCTCTATTGCATATGCATTTTCTATTTCATTTGTGACTATAGTTTACTCTTTTCTTCCTTTGAGTTTTGTTTGACCTTCTTTTTCTAGTTTCATAAAATAAAAGTTCAAGCCAGGTGCCAGTGGCTCACACCTGTAATCTTAGCTATTCAGGAGGCTGAGATCTGAGGATTGTGATTCAAAGCCAACCCAGGCAGAAAAATCCCCATGAGACTCTTACCTCCAATTAACCACTTAAAAACCCAAGTGCCATGAGACTATTATCTCCAATAAACCACTCAGAAAAACAGAAGTGGCACTGTGGCTCAAGTGGTAGAACACTAACCTTGAGCTGAAGAGCTGAGGGATAGTGCCCAGGTCAGAGTTCAAGCCCCACAACTGCCAAAAACAAAAATAAAGAAAAAAAAAAAAAAAACCAAGTGGAATTGTGGCTCAAAGTGATAGAGAGCTAGCCTTGAGCAAAAGAGCTCAGAGAGCACCCAGGCCCTGAGTTCAAGCCCTATAACTGATAGAAAATAACCCAAAAGTTCAAAGTATTGAATTTTCAACCATTTTTTTCTGTGTTCACAAAATGATGTGAATTTCCTTCTAAGTACTATTATAGCGGCATCCTACATATTCAATGTGCTTTATTTTAATTATTTTTCTGTTTATAATATTTTCTAATGACCTTTGCGATTCTCTCTTGGACTTACACTACAAGTTACTAAAAAGTACATTCCTTTAGGCTTATATAGTTTTGACATTTTCTACTTGTCAATAGACACATTCTGTATTATATCAGCCCTTTGATGGTTGTTGAATTTTGCTTTATGGGTTAACATGCAATCTATCTTCAGTAAGCATTTGAAAAGAATGTGTATTCTGCAGTTGTTGGTATGGTGTTCTATAAATAACAATTAGGTCAAGTTGCTTAATAGTGTTCTTTAAATATATCCCATTGACTTTTTGGTCTTCTTCCTTTCTGGAAAATGTGTGTTAAAATCTCTGATTATGATTGTAGATCTATCTGCTTCTCTTTTTAGTGCAGCTTATTTTGGCTTTATGAATTTTTAAGTTATATTATTAGGTCCATACTAATAATGGGTCTTCCTATTGAAGCAACCTTTTGGGTTCTGTCTATCATGGGGCTTGAACTCAGGGCCTGGATGCTGCTTGGGCTCAAGGCTAGTACTCTACCACTTTAAGCCACAGTGTCACTTCTGGTTTTTTTCTTTTTGCTTATGTGGTGCTGAGGAATCGAACCCAGGGCCTCAGGCATGCAAGGCAAGCGCTCTACCACTGAGCCACCTTCCCAGCCCCTAGTATTGCTTTCTGGTACCAGTCCTAGAGCTTATCTGGGCCTACGTGCTGCTCCTGAGCTTTTTTGCTCAAGGCTAGCACTCTACCATAGGTGTTACAGCTCTACTTTCAGCTTCTTTGGTAGTTAATTGGAGAGTCTCATGGGCTTTTCTTCCTATACTGGCTTCAAACTGTAATCCTTAGATCTCAGCCTCCTGACTAGCTAGGATTGCAGGCATAAGACACTGGATCCCAGCAGTTATTTAGTTTTCAGAAAGAAAAAATCTCATTGTAAAGTACACTGAGACTGAGATCTGAGAATCTGCAAACCACCTTGGACAGACAATTTCTCAAGACTCTTATCCCCAAATTAACCATAAAAAATTACTAGAAGTGGAGATATGGCTCCAGTGGTAGAGCAGAAGCCTGAGTAAAAAAGCTGAGCCAGAGTGCAAAACAAACAAATAAATAGATAGAAAAATCGAGTCAGGCTCTGGTGGCTCACACCTAGCTACTCTGGAGGCTGAGATCTGTGGACCGAAGTTCAAAGCCAGCCTGGGCAGGAAAGTCTGTGAGACTCTTTTTTTTTTTTTGTTTTGTTTTGTTTTGTCTTGTTTTAGTCCGGTCCATGGGGCCTGAACTCTGGGCCTGGGCGCTGTCCCTCAGCTCTTCAGCTCAAGGCGAGCAATCTACCACTTGAGCCACAGCGCCACTTCTGGCTTTTTTCTTTTTTTTATGTGGTGCTGAGGAATCGAACCCAGGGCCTCATGCATGCAAGGCAAGCACTCTACCACTGAGCTACCTTCCCAGCCCCTGTGAAACTCTTTTTTTTTTTCCCCTGTGAGACTCTTATCTCCAACTAACCACCAGAAAAACTGGAAGTGGTGCTACGGCTCAAGCACTAGCTTTGAGGTGAAGAGCTGAGGGACAGTGCCCAGGCCCAGAGATCAAGCTACATGGCCAAGAAAAAAAAAAAAAAGGAGGTGAACTGGATATAGTTTCTTTTATAGTTTTCATTTAGATCAAAATAAAGTTGGGGGCAGACTCAAATGAGTTCAACCCTAAGACTAGCTCCAAAATTATAATAATTAAAATAAAACTGTATTTTTAGTTCCATATATTGCCTATCTTGTTTCTTTTTCTTTCTTTCTTTCTTTCATTTTTTTTTGTCAGTCATGGGGCCTGAACTCTACTCTGGGCCTGGGTGCTGTCCCTCAGCTCTTCAGCCCAAGGCTAGTGCTCTACCATTTGAGCCACAGCCCCACTTCTGGCTTTTTCTGCTTACGTGGTGCTTAGGAATTGAACCCAGGGCTACATTCATGCGAGGCAAGCACTCTACCACTGAGCCACCTTCCTAGTCTGCCTATCTGGTTTCTTTGACCTGCATGGCTAGACTTGAGTGCATGAAAAACCTACAGGGCTTCATTCATGCGAGGCAAGCACTCTACCACTGAGCCACCTTCCTAGTCTGCCTATCTGGTTTCTTTGACCTGCATGGCTAGACTCGAGTGCATGAAAAACCTACAGAGAGTGTTTTAATGACTGTTGTAGGCAGCCTAAAGCAACAAGACTCAGTTTAGCTGTTGTTGCTCAACTGGGAAAATGAACTATTACTTTCTTAAATAAATAAACACAGCTTTCTTCCTCACAAACTGCTGTTCAAATAATGCCTAATCTCCAAGTTCCTTGTAGTAACTCACCAGAAATTGGAATTCCTTTTTCCTGCATTTGTAATTCCTTTTTCATCATCAGCTTTTCATAATATTTATGTTTTCTTATAACTATAATTAAAATTTGCATGCTTCATCCCTTAAATTCCCTATGCCCTGCTGTGCTCTGTACCCATTGCTTTCTTGTCTCCCATGTGGCAACAAGACTCTGGAATTATGAATTGTCTGTCCCTCCCTTCCCTCACAAAGCTTTCGGTGTGTGTGGTTGTGTACTCTTTCTCCATGGTGTTCTGAAATTTCAGAATGTGTTTAGGTATGAGTCTTCTCTTGTGTTTTTGTTGTTGGTCACTCATCCTATTCTTTATCTAATCATCCCTTTCAATCTCAAGTTTTATATCTTAGATCAGCTTTGAGGGATGCTCTGTTATTTTACCATTCTTTTTCCTCTGTTCCCTGAAACTCCTGTCAGTCAGATAGTTGTTCTTTCAGTTGAGCTACCCATCAGGATATTACCTCTGATCTTTTTGCTCTCTATTCCAGGAGCTTTTCTTGATGTTTGTATGCATTCTTTCTATTTGCTGTTTTGCTTTGATGACTCTGTGTGTGTGTGTGTGTGTGTGTGCGCGCGCGCGCGCTCACGCGTGCGCGTGCACGCACTAAGGCTTGACCTTAGGAAGTGGACACTTTCCTCTGGTTGGTGTTCTACTATTTGGGCCACACTTCTTCTGGCTTTTTAGTGGCTAATTAGAGTTAGGAGTCTTATAGACTCTCCTGCTTGAGCTGGTTTTGTTCCTCACATCTTGACTGAGTAGCTATGATTATAGACACATGAGTCACCCAGCTTTGTGACTGTATATTTAATCTTCATAAACTCTTTTTGTTCTTTTTTTGAGAAGTTGAATTGGGGGTCTTTATTAGAAGGCTGGCAACTGCAGGCGGACTCATGTCCCCAAAAACCTGCAGTTGTTATTATTATTATTTTGGTCAGTTATGGGGCTTGGAAACAGGGCCTGGGCACTGTCCCTGAGCTCTTTTGCTCAAGGCTAGGCACTCTACCACTTTGAGCCACAGTTCTACTTCTGGTTTGTGAGTGGTTAACTGGAGATAAGAGTTTCACTATTGGAAGTGGTGCTGTAACTCAAGTGGTAGAGCACTAGCCTTGAGCTGAAGAGCTGAGGGACAGTGCTTAGGCCCAGAGTTCAAGCCCCACGACCGACAAAGAAAAAAAAAAGAGTCTCACCGTGACTTTTCTGCCTGGGCTGACTTCAAACTGTGCTCCTCAGATCTCAGCTTCCTGAGCAGCAAGGATTACAGGCATGAGTAACCAATGCCCAACTTCCATAAACTCTTTATAGTTTTCCTATTGCTCATTTTTCATAATTGTCTCTTCTGGCTTAATGGCTATAGTAGCTTCCCTTTTTGAACACTAATAGGGACTATCTTGTACTTTCTTTTTCTCTTCTTCTTCTTCTTCCTTTTTTTTTTTTTTTTTGGTTATTGTTGTTGTTGGTTGTAGGCCTTGAATTCTGGGCCTGGGAGCTGTCCCTGTCTCTTCAGCTCAAGGTGAGCACTCTACCACTTGAGCCACAGCACCACTTCTGGTTTTCTGGTGGTTAATTGGAGATAAGAGTTTCACAGACATTCCTGCCTGGGTTAGCTTTGAACTGCGATCCTCAGATCTCAACTTTCTGAGTAGCTAGGATTATAGGTGAGAGCCACCAGCACCTGGATTACTTTCTTATTTTTTATGAATTATACTTCCCATGCTGGTTATTTCTTTTGATGTTTATTTTCACTAGTCTGGCTTCAGCTACAGATTTTCCTACTCATCCACAGTCCTTTGCTCATCTCTTTGTGATGCAAGGTCATGTTTGACTAATACAGGTAGCTTGGGTGGGGCTTCCTTTGTCCTGCCCTGAATTAGATCTGGGTTTTATAGATGTGGGTGGGAATGTAAATGACAGGATTCATTTTTGGACACTGCAACAGGTGGTCAGGTTGGGCCTCTCCCCAAATGCTAAAGAAAATAAAGGTGGCACCTCGCCTCAAAATACTGTTGTATGAATATACTACACGTCTGCCTAAATTTCTTCAGCGGTAGCAAAGTCAGTAGGACAAAGACAGATGAAGCAGGTCACCAATGACTGAGGGCAGCCGGGCTCTGTCAGTCCTGGTGACATCGTACCTATTTAGAGCTTAATAGCTCTGAAAACTGGATTGATTAGGGAAAGTATATTACTTACAGAAAACTCAAATGCTTTTCTATCAAGATTAAGACAAAAGCAATAGTTAATTACACATATTGGAAAATGTGCTTAACCATATTATATGAGTACATTTTGGTAAAAACAACAACAACAAAGAAACCAAAAGTACTGACTGAACTGAGTAGGTTAGGAAAAGGAACCATATGTCAATCTCATCTAAATGACCTCATTGTTGATCATTGTGTGAATAGTTAAGCAGGTCCACCAATTCAACTTCAGCTTAGCTCTTATCAGTTATGGTAGAGAGGAAGAAACTGTGAAGAAAGAAATGATCTGCAAACCATCAACATCACAGCAACCAAGTGCCAGTGGCTCAGGCCTGCACTCCTAGATGCTCAGGAGGATGACATCTGAGGATTGCAGTTCGAAGCCAATTCTGGCAGGCAAGTCCATGAAACTCTTTACCTCTAAGTAACCACCAAAAATCTGGAAGTAGAGGTGTAGCTTAAGTGGTAGAGTGCCAGCCTTGACCAAAAAAGGTAAGGAACAGTGCTCAGGCCCTGAGTTCAAGGCCCAGAACTGACAAGAGCACGTGTACACATGTACACACACGCATGTGCTCACACACACACACATGTGCATGCACACACACATACATAAATCACAGCAAAGAGTTAGGCTTCAGAAGATACCAACTTCCAGTGTCTGAACATCTGAATCTCTTAAAATGTACATAGGTTAATGGGGGGTGGGAATGGGGGGTGAGAGAATGTGTCTGAGGACAAGACATTTGAAATTCAAAATGTTCATTGCTTTATCCATTCCATTTTTACTTCCCCCTTCATTTGTAGAGTTCCTATCCATTTCAAAGGCTTCATTCCTAAGTGCTGACAAGGAAAAAGTTCTGCCAAATTGGAACCTTTTAAATAGATCAAGATTTTCAACATATCCCGTAGTTAGATTAAATGCAGATAAATCTCAACCACATCACAATGTTGAGGAGATCCTTCACTTCCTTTCTTTTTTAACAAAATAACTGTCTTTCACAAACCCAGATCAGGTATTTAGTCTTAACAAATGTTGCAGTAATCAAAATAGAGGGTGATCAGCTTATCCAGATCCCATCTGTGCTTCAGCTGTAATGTTTAATTTTTATTTCTGCTTTTCAGTTGACATGTTAACCCAGTCAGGGAGGTCTGGTAGCCCTTTCCAGGGGATGTTGTTACTTCCTTATTCTTACATAAGAGCCAGAATTCCATTTGGAAAGAGAATTTAAGTTGGGCTTGATCAATAACCTCAAAGAACTCAAAGAAATAATTACCTGGGCTGGGAATGTGGCTTAGTGATAGAGTGCTTGCCTTGCATGCATAAAGCCCTGGGTTCAGTTCCTCAGTACCACATAAACAGAAGAAGTGAGAAGTGGCGCTGTGGCTCAAGTGGTAGAGTGCTAGCTTTGAGCAAAAGAAGCTCAGAGACAGTGTTCAGGCCCTGAGTTCAAGCCCCAAGACTGGCTAAAAAAAAAAGAAAGAATTACCTGCTATCTGACTTGAAGAGGTATGCACTGCTCATGATTTGTGTTCTTGTGTTAATTGTAAGGTTAACTATTGTTAACATCTAAAATTGATTTAAAGCCAGGTGCTGGTGGCTCATGCCTGTCATCCTAGCTACTCAGGAGTCTGAGATCTGAGGATGCTAGTTTGAAGCCAGCCTAGGCAGAAAAGTTCCCATGAGACTCTTATTTCCAATTAACCACCAGAAAACTGGAAGTGGTACTGTGGCTCAAAGTGGTAGAATGCTAGCCTTGAGTGGAAAAAGCTCAGGGACAGTACTCAGGTCCTGAGTTCAAAATCCTCGACCCATAAAATAAAATTGATCTAAATCCCAAAAGATGGATACTTGAGCTAAATGTTTAAATATCAGGACAGTAGGAAAAGATTGAGTTATGCTAATTTAATTATTCTTTGAGGCACTTTAGAAGGACAAGCATATTTTAGGGAAATAAAAAATTCTGTTAGTTGAGCACCAGTGGCAGATGCCTCTAATCATAGCTACTAAGGAGGCTAAGATCTGAGAATTTTAGTTTGAGGCCAGGCCAGGCAAAAAAGTCCCAAAGACTCTCTCTCCAATTAACCAGAAAAAAGCCAGACTGGGGTATGAATCAAGTGGTAAAGTACCAGCTAGCAATTCTCATAAGCCAGAGCTGGAGACACTGACTTCAACCCAGTGTGCTACACATATTAGCCAAGCACTCTACCACTGAGCTATATGATCAACACAATGTTAGACATTTCTAAGCAGAATCTTGGAGGAGCTTTATAAAGCATGGAAAAACAATAAGAGAAAGACATTCAGAAAGATTTCAAAGTTTAGCATTACTAGCTTTTGTATTTTGCTTGTTCTATACTTACTTTTTTGCTGTTTCTTGATGATTTTTTTTTTTGGTCGGTGGTGGGGCTTGAACTCTGGGCCTCAATGCTGTCCCTCAATTCTTCAAGTCAAGCTTTAGTGCTCTACTATTTGAACCACAGTGCCACAGATGTTTTTGTGAGTGGTTTATTGGAGATAAAAGTCTCACGGACTTTCCTGCCTGGGCTGGCTTTGAACTGAGATTCTCAAATCTCAGCTTCCTGAGTAGCCACCGGTGCCTGGCTGCTCTCTCTTGGCTACCTTGCTTAGGACTGGCACTCTACCACTTAAGCCATGCCTCCATTCTATTTTTGTTAGTTATTAATTTTATGGAATTGGTTCCTATGGTTGTAATAGTAAACATGACCAAATACATTTTTCTTTCTTCAGTTGATCTATTAAATAGCTTCCTAATTCAGGAGACTTTCCTTGAGCTTCTTCACACTAGAACAGTAGATCATACATATTGGCTGGACCTGAGTCAGCCTTGAAGAAAAATCATCATCCAATGTGAGGTTAAGGATGACCTCTCATCCTTCCCCCTTAACTAGAGAAGTTGACTGCTTGCTCTGCCTATGAATTTCTATTTCATCCAGAAAACCTACAAAACATTTTAACATGTTCAAATGTTCTTTAGGCTCTCTAATTCTCTAGTTGAGAATTATCAGACTGTGTGCAATCACAGACCACACAAATACTTAGGAACCTCTGTAATCTCAGTTAGAGGAGAACTGAACATAGCTCTGTGTGTGTGTGTGTGTGTGTGTGTATGTGTGTGTGTGTGTGTGTTTGACTTTTCAGTGTTGAAGGAGCTAGTTAAATGGAACTTCAGCCAAATAAAGCTACATTTACACAATGTCTCTGCTTTAAAAACACCCAGACCCCTTAGTGTAGATTGTCCTTGCTCTTTTTTTTCTTTCTGTTCTCAAGAATCACTTGAGAAGTTGATCATAGTCATGCAAATGTGTCACATAGGCTCCCTGATCCCCAGGGAGATGGTTACAACAGGATCTTTTGTGGCTTGACAAAGGCTGCTTTTACCCTAGCTTTTGGTTTGCTGAGTTGGTCCCTGGAGAAAGCAGGTTGGAATCAAATGAGTAAATTTGTACAGATGACTAAAAACCAACATTATCTCTTCTGTAGTTCAAGATTACTGGAGTAGCTAGCAGATCGACATCATCTTGACTGAGAACTAACCATAGGAAAGGAAAACAACAGGCTCCAAATGGAATCTACCCCAGGGTAAGAAAAATCTGACCCGAATCCTAGTTCAGTAACACACACAGGTTTGGTCACATTGGTAAGGCCGGATGTTCTGCCTTACATAGTCACTAGGCATTGGAGGATGTGCTTCAGGAGCTAGTGCCTGAGCATGGGAGAAAGACAGCACCGTTGGGCCCCAAGTCTGCAATTCTCTGTGTTGGATACAGCATGGGAAGTCATGGCTCAGCCATTCTCCGTTCAGTAGCTTTAGAAAGCTTTTGAATTCTAAGCTGTTGGACATTAAATCAGCAGCAATATTTAACAAATACTTCAACTTTCCTAAGGATGAAAATCACCCTCAGCGTTTCAGATTTGCCTACACTGACAATTAAACTTTTAAGTTAAAGCTTCACTTTATTTGAGGATATCTTAGCAATCCTAAGATTTGTTCCTTTTGAACTCACTTTGCTGTGTCAAATATCATTGTAGTTTTGGAATCATTAGCTATTACAATGTATGCTTTACAATACTACAAAAAAAAGTTTGTGTTTAGATTTTGGATCATTTGTATTGTTGAAAGGTGAATAATCCAAGAAGCCACATTCTGAAGGATGGAATATTGGAGTCTTTTAGTACAACACTAGCAGTCTACAGGGGCCCATTGTAACAAAGTAACAAAGACCTGAAGCCCCCAAATACACTTAACACTATTAGGAAACAGGCAAAGAGGAAAGGAAGAACAAAAACAATACCACCAAACAAATTCAGCTCCGATAGAGAGCTGAATTGGGATACTATGATGACCCAAGACAAGCCAGGAGACAGGACACACAACACACGTGGCATACTGATCCAGGCCTAACTAGGGTCAGCTCCACAGGAAGTTCCTAGGCCCAGGCACTGGACTGACAGGTTTGGTAACCTATCAGCCAAGTGCCAGCCCCTGGGATTTAAGCATGCCTATCACCTATGAGAGAGAGTGGGGGGGGGGCGGTGTTTCCTACCCTCAGCATGAAGACAAGATACCGGACTCTACTATCTACCATGTGGTCAATATGGAGCTGGCCAGACCTGACCTCCCTACTTCAGTATCTATTTCTAATTAAAACACAAACTAGTATATAATACTTAAAATGGAAAAAAAAATGTTTATGTTGGATCTATTTAGAACCTCAAAAATTCTGACTAGCTTTTTCCATCTTTTGCAGCTATGGAAAGCTGTTTCTCTGGAAGCTATTTACAACATTCAAGAAGCTAAGGCAGGAAGATTGAGATTTTGAAGCCTAATTGGGCTACATAGTGAGTTGAAGGGCTGTATGGGCTACATAGCAAGACCCTGTCTCCAAAAAAAAAAAGTTATTAGGATGCTGAGGCTCAAATCTACAATCTTAGCTACTTTGGAGGTAGAGCTCCAGGGCTCACAGTGTGAGACCAGGCCAGGTATAGAGGTTCATGATACTCCATCTCAGTCAATGGCACAACTGAAGTCCAAGCCAGCTCAGGCATATAAAGCAAGACCCTATCCTGAAACCAGCACAAAAAGAGGTTGGAGGAGTGGCTATTTGACCCTGAGTACAAAACTCCAGTACAATAATTAAACAAACAAATACATAAATAATAGAACAAATGGTCTAACATTTGGCCAGCAGTAGCATTGAAATCTTGAATGGGCTGCTTAAGACTTTTAAAGCAATAGGACCTCTCCTCCTAGCCTACTTTGATGTGTTGATGCTTCTTCTGAGTGGTTCTCCATAATGTACTTTATAAAGGAAGGTGGTAGATTTGGAATCAAATCTCGAAGCTTCTATTTCTCATCTTTGGGGATGAACAAGATATCTAAATTCCCAATCTCAATGTCTTCATGTATAGAATGAGAGAAAAATGACATAAATTTTACAAAGTTATTAGCATTTCATGAACTACAATTTTAAAAACACCTAGCATTGTAGCATTAGAAACACCACAATCATTCTTCTGAGGACCTCTAACCTTTGTGAGTTAGACTATGCCTTGCCACTTACTTTATTGAGACTATGCCAGGAGTTGGATCATAGGACCTAAGAACTTCAGGAGAAATAAATGAAATGGATGACAGCTTTTGAGGAAGCATGGAACAATACAAATAACTCCCATCAGTAGATGGTATTGTGATTCTAAGCTACCACTAATACAAGCAAGTTTTATTTTTATTCAGTGAACAAACAAAAGACTTAGAAGTATAACTGTTATAGGGGGTATAAAATGGTACAGTTACTAGGGACAATATTATGGTGACTTCTTCAAATAATGAAAACTAGAAATATCATATGAGAGGTGGCAATATAGTAACTTAGGGGTACTCCTTAAAATTTTTTTATTGTTATTATAAAAGTGATCTACAGAAGGGTTAATATTTATTAAGTCAGATAATGAGTACATTTCTTTTTAGACCATGTCACCCCTTCCTTTCTTCTCTGTAATGGGAACTCTTAAGAAGAAATGAAGAGCTGGGAATGTGCTTAGTGGTGGAGTGCTTGCCTAGCATGCATGAAGCCCTGGGTTCAATTCCTCAGTATCACATAAACAGGAAAAGCTGGAAGTGGCTTTGTGGTTCAAGTGGTAGGGTGCTAGCCTTGAGCACAGAGACAAAGCCCAGGTCCTGAGTTCAAGCCTCGGGATTAGCAAAAAAATAGAAATAAATAAATAAATAGAAATAAAGCTAGGTGCTAGTGGCTCATGTCTGTAATTTTAGCTACTTAGGATCCTAGCTACTTAGCAGCTGGGATCCAAGTATTGCAGTTGAAAAGTCCAGTGTGTGTGTGTGTGTGTGTGTGTGTGTGTGTGTGTGTGTGTGTGTGTGTGTGTGTGTGTGTGTGTGTGTATGTGTGTGTGTGTGTGTGTGTGCATATACACTGATCCTAGGGCTTAAACTCAGGACCTGGGCTCTGTTCTTGAGCTTTTTTTTTGCTCAAAGTTAGTGCCTCATCACTTGAACCAAAACTCTACTCCCACATTTTTTTCGTACTTAATTGTTGAGAAGACTCTTATGCACTTTCCTACTGGGCTGGATTTCGACAGTAATCCTGAGATCTCAGCCTCCTGAGTAGTCTGGATTATAATCCTAGATACCAGCATCTGGCTTATACTTTACATTTTTTAAAGGTTATAAAAGCAAACTTTATATTATTTCTATTTTATCACAGTTGAAAGTTTAAAAAATAATGGATGAGTTTAAACTACTGTACTGCTCACCCCTACAAGATAATTTTCTTGACAAATTTCTGTAACTTTACAACATAATTTTTATCCTGTGTTTAGTATAATAATAGGGGTTGACACTGCTCAAATACATTTCTGTTGGACTTAGAAATTTCTGGCAAGTGAAAGTAGACATATGGCTCAAGTAGAAGTGTAGCTCAAGTGATACAGCATCAACCTTGAGCAAAAAAGCAAGCACAAGGTCCTGAGCTCAAGCCCCAGTAATGGCACACACACAGACACACAGACAAACACATACAGATGATAAAGTGAATGAGTGGGCACCCCATCTCATATTTTCAAGAAAGTAGTGGAGTAAATCATAACAAAGTAGAGCACATCAGGTCATCATTTTTTTTCTTGAAAACTTTCAGAGACTCAAGCATTAACAGAGATGAAAAATACACAATAAAATTAGCAAATGAAACAGTCAAAGACAAACTCAGACAAGGACTCCTTGACAGGCCAAAGTAAACAAAGGTATTTTGCTTTGTTATGAAGGTCAATAAATGGAGACTTGGCAGTTCTGGAGAAGAGAAATGAGGAAATCTGACCTTAGAAACTGAGCTTCATACCAAAATTCAAACCTTAGGATTGAGCAGTGTTTCTGTTGCTCAAGAAGTGACTGGGTTTTTGGTCGTGGTGGTGGTGGTGGTGGTGGTGGTGGTGGTGGTGGTGGTGGTGGTGGTGTGTGTGTGTGTGTGTGTGTTTGAGGAAGGTTGTGAAGTTGAGGATGGGGTGGACAAATGGAGGCAAATGGTAGACAAAGTGGCAAATGCAGTCATAATATTCAACATATGTGAAAATAGAAATTGAGGCGATGGATGGGATTGGGGAGAATCATGAAAGGGATGACATTAATCAACATGCATTGTACTTACAAACTGTCACGTTGGATTGAAATTTCTTTGTAAAACTACTCAGAGAGAGTAATAATAAATTGAAAAAAGAAGAAGAAGAAGAAGAGAAGAAGAAGAAGAAGAAGAAGAAGAAGAAGAAGAAGAAGAAGAAGAAGAAGAAGAAGAAGAAGAAGAAGAAGAAGAAGAAGAAGAAGAAGAAGAAAAGAAGAAGATGAAGACGAAGCCCCAGCTGGATACCACTGACTTGTAGCTGTGATCTTAGCCTCTCAGGAAGTTGAGAGTTAAGGATTACAGTTCAAAGCCAGCCAGGGTATGAAATCTGTAACACTCTACCTCCAATTAAATACCAAGAAAGCTCAAAGTAGGGCTGGAAAATGTGGCTTAGCAGTAGAGTGCTTGCTTTGCATGCATGAAGCCATGGGATCGATTCGTCAGTACCACATGCACAGAAAAAAAGACGGAAGTGGAGCTGTGGCTCAAATGATAGAGTGCTAGCCTTGAGCACAAAGAGGCTCAGGGACAGTGTCCGGGCCCTGAGTTCAAGCCCCAGGACTGTCAAAAAAAAGGGGGCAGGGCTGGGAAGGTGGCTCAGTGGTAGAGGCCATTGGTTCAATTCCTCAGTACCACATAAGCAGAAAAAGCCAGAAGTGGCTCAGTGGCTCAGATGGTATAATGCTAGCCTTGAGCTGAAGAGCTCAGGGACCGCTCTCAGGCCCTCAGTTGAGGCCCCACCACTGACAAAAAAAAAAAAAAAAAAAAGCTGAAAGTAAAGCTGTGGCTCAATTGGTAGAGCACTACTAGCCTTGAACAAAAAATCTCAGGGACAGTACCCAAGCCCGGAGTGTAAGCCCCAGGACTTGATAAAAAAAAATTAAAAGATAAATAAAAAAGACAGAAAGAAAGAAGAAGGTGACTGGAGAGAACAAACCAGGTTCTGATATCAGAAAACTTTTTTTTATTACCAGGCCATTTTGTGGATGACCGAATTTCAGGTTCTGAAATTTGAGCTTTTTGTGCTCAAGGCTAGCATTCTATCAGTTAAGCCACAGCTCTACTTTTGACTTTCTGGTGGTTCATTGGAGCTAAGAGTCTCATGAACTTTCCTGCCTGGGCTGTCTTTGAACCTCAATCCTCAGATCACAGCCTCCTGAGTAGCTAGGATTCTAGGCAGGTGAAACTGGCACATGGCTGGTGGTTTTTCACCTTAAAATTTCTTGATTGTTCAGATAAAATATGTTCACTGAAAAAATGAAGGGAATTTTGCTACACTGATGGTTGAGCAATGTTCACCTAGGAACCTCACAGTCTTCATTACCTTCTATTATCTGGTCAGTAAGTGCTGCTGTCTTCTGTTATAAGCCAATACTAGAATGGATGTGGAGGGGTACTGGCACTTGAACTCTGGCCTGGGCTCTGTCCCTGAGTTCTTCAGCTCAAGGCAAGTGCTCTACCACTTGAGCCACAGCCACAGTACCACTTCCAGTTTTCTGGTGGTTAATTGGAGATAAGAGTCTCACAGACTTTCCTGCCCAGGCTGGCTTTGAACCATGATCCTCAGATTTCAGCATCCTGAGTAGCTAGGATTACAGGAGTGTGGCGCCAGTTCCCAGCTTACCTTCATTCTTTTTTTGTTGTTGTTGTTTGTTTGTTTTTTGTTTTGGCCAGTTGTGGGGCCCTAAACTCTGGGCCTGGGCGCTATACCTCAGCTCTGCAGCTCGGGGCTAGTGCTCTACCACTTGAGTCACAGAGCTACTTCCAGCTTTTTCTGCTTATGTGGTGCTGAGGAATTGAACCCAGGGCCTCATGCGTGCAAGGCAAGCACTTTACCACTGAGCCACCTTCCCAGCCCCATTACCTTCATTCTTATCCATAGCAATTGGCCTCAGAATGGAGTTGGCAAGATGGCCACTAACACACATTGTCATTGTCCTATCCTGTTCACTGTGATGGGATAATGGTTGGACATGTGATCCATAATGGGCCACTGAGGGCTAGGGGTACTATTCAGAGGCAGAGCACTTGCCTAATGTGTAGAAGTCCCTGGATTCATTCTGTAGCAATAAAAGTAAACCAAAGTAACATGAAATAAAATGGAGCAAATAAGTATTTTTTTCTTTTACTGATGGTTTTAGCTGGACCAACTAATGCCCTCAAAAACTGGGAAAAATTGAGAAATACTTTTTTTCTCTCCTCCTCTTCCTGCTTCTTCTCTTCTTCCTCCTTCTCCTCCTTTCCCTTTTTCTCCTCCTTCCTCTTATTTTCTTGCACTGCTAGTGATTAAGCCTAGGGCCTTCTGTATACTACACGAGTGCTTGATAATCCCCAGCCTAAGTCTTTAGTTTTTGTTTTGTTTTGTTTTGTTTTTAACTGGGAAAACTAGAAAATGTGAGTGCAGTAACTCCTGGCAAGGTTTGTGATGGAGTCAGCTCTCTCATAGGAGTCATTAACCTCAAATGTGCAGAAGAGCAGGAAGGAGAGATAATCTCTGGCTCTAGTCAATTCTACTAACTGGTTTCATAAGCCAATAAATACCCATGCCTTGACTGCTTTAGTGACCCAACTTACTTCATACAAAGCTGCTTTGATCTGGGTTTCTGTCACTTATAACCAGAAGAATCCTGACTAGCATAAATAGAAAAGTATGAAGACTACACATCTACAGCTATTCCACAGTGCCAATGGTTGCTGACACTCTGGTTGCCTTTAACTAAGCCTCTACCACCAAAATGAGAATATTGAATATACTCTTTGGATCTTGTTTCTCTGTGGCAGTTTTGGGGTTGAACTTAGTGCTTTGCACTAGGCACTCTACCACTTGGGCCATGCCCTCAGCCTTGCTTTTTTAAAATTTTCCTATTATATAATTTTCTAGTATAATATAAAACATTGCAAAATAATTACAATTTTCATAACTGTTCCCCTAATATTGGCCATTTAGGTAACATCTGCAAGTTATTACATATCTTGGACATCAATTTTTATTTGTATCTCGTTATTTTGGAGGATATGTTGCTCAAAAGAAAATTATTGAGTCAAAGATTATGATTAGTAACCTTGGAAGTTATGAAAGTTTTAAAGTTTTCTTATTTAAAAAAAAGACAAGGGCTGGGAAGGTGGCTCAGTGGAAGAGTGCTTGTCTTGCATGCATGAGGCCCTGGGTTCGATTCCTCAGCACCACATAAGCAGAAAAAGCCGGAAGTGGCACTATGGCTCAAGTGGTAGAGCACTAGCCTTGAGCTGAAGAGCTGAGGGACAGCGCATAGGCCCAGAGTTCAGGCCCCACGACTGAAAAAAATAAATAAATAAAAATAAAAATTGAAAAGGCAAGAGGGCTTAGGAAGGTGGCTTAGTGGTAGAGTGATTGCCTTGCATGCATGAGGCCCTGGGTTCGATTCCTCAGCACCACATGAGCAGACAAAACTGGAACTGGTGCTGTGGCTCAAGTGGTAGAGGGCTAGCCTTCAGCTGAACAGCTGAGGAACAGCGCCCAGGCCCCACGACTGGCAAAAAAAAAAAAAAAAAAAAGGACAAGATAATAAGAATTGATCAACAGTGTAAAAGGAACTAAAAATGAAAAGTCAATTTTCATACTCTGACTTTCAATCATATTGCTTTTCCGTGGACACTCTGTGTGTGTGTGTGTGTGTGTGTGTGTGTGTGTGTGTGTGTGTGTGTTCTGCTGCTTTTAAACAAATTTACAAATTATGGAGTTGTAGAATTATAGGTGTGTGCATTGATTTTCAGTTTCTGTTCCTTTATTTTTTTTCTCTCTCTCTCTTTCTCTCTCTCTTTTCCCACCCACCCCTTTCTCTATTCCAGTACTAGAGCTTGAACTCAGGGCCTCAGGGCCCTGAAAAAAATCACTTTAGATTCTCAAGAACAGTTATATAGTTATTAAGGGTTCTTGAAGCTGTACTACAGAACCAACATAGTTCTTAGTCATGAACATTTTCTCTAATATATTTGGTGGAAGCCACTGATTTGGGCAGTATCCTGAAAGTGTTGCCAGCTCATATGTGGGTTCAATCTGGGGTGATCTGATGGAGAGATAATAGACTTGGAAATATTTGATTATGCTAGGCAGATTAGAACTATGTCCAACAAATCTGATTACCTCATTTGCCTTGCATATTAACTAGTGATTGCTGCCATAATGCTGTATAATGAATAACCATAAAAATATCAGTGATTTACATGGCAAAAATTTTTTTTCTCCCTCCTGGATATTATGGATCAGCTGGTCTGCCTCTGCTTTGGGCTGAGTCGGGTTCAGGCAGGGAGGTCCTGTTTCACATGTTTCTCATTCTGCAATGAACAGTGTAAGTATGGGAAGATACAATATCCAAGACAGTAAGTGAAGTTGGGTATAGGTGGCTCATGCCTATAAGCTTAGCTACTCAGGAGGCTGAGGTTTGCAGTTGAAAGCCAGCCCAGGCAGGAAAAGTCCATGAAACTCATCTCAAATTATCTACCAAAATGCTAGAAGTGGAGTTGTGGCTAGGGCATTAACCTTGAGCAAAAAAAAGCTCAGGGATAGCACCCAGGACCTGAGTTCAAGACCTGGGCCTGGAACTAAAAAAAAAAAAAAAGACAGTGAGTCACAATAGCAAATTTAAAATGGTCACACATCCAACTCTAATACCAGTGAAGCAGTGAAATATCATCTCAAGAGCAAGCTCAGCGAAGTTAGATGGCAATGTACATATGGAGAAACTGAAAGCTTTGAAAATATTTATCAACTTCACTAAACAATTTCATTTGTAAGAAGTATGATTATTGTTTGTTTATTGGGGTTTATGAGACAGGGTCTCTATGTAAGCCCAAGCTAAAACTCAAATCACAATCCTATTGCCTCAACCTGCTGTGATAACAGGTGTTTACCACCACACCCAGCTAGAGTTAATCTTTTTGTTTTGTTTTGTTTTGTTACTGGGGCTTGAACTCAGGGCTTCACACTCCAGGTTGGTTTCCCCCACTCAGCTCTTGCTCTATCATTTGAGCCATAACTCCAGGTTCAGCTTTTTGATTAAATTGAGAAAGTCTCTTGAATTGGTCTGTAAGAGCTGGCTTTGAATTATGATCCTCAGATCTCAGCTGCATGAGTAGCTAGGATTATAGGTATGAGGCATGTGCAAACTTAATTAATCTTAATAGAATAATTATGGCTGGGAGGAGGTGAAGTATAGTGGTAGAACTAACCCCATGCTGCTGATCACATGTATGGTGTATAACATGTGAACACTGTTATATGTTATAGACTGTGATAGACAATTTGCTCCAGGAAAGTTAGAATGAACTTGTGACTTTAAATGAGCATCATTATTCCACAATACTGTGAAATTCCAGAAATTATGTAATCACTTAATCACAATCAAAAAAAAAAAAAGAACCTTGGGGAAGGTTGGGGGGGAAGGGATGGTAGGGGGAAAACAATGGAGAGGGTAACAATGTTCAAGAGGAAGTGTACTCATTACCTCACTCATGTAACTGTAACCCTCTGTATAGTATCTTTACAATAAAAAAATGTTTAAAATAAAAAAAAGAATATACAAGGCCCTTGGCTCAATCCTCAACACTCCAAAATATAAATAAATGAATAAACAAAAATAATTATGAGCTTGATCAAAGATATATCTATAAACATTTTTTTGTAGTATTGAGGCTTGAAATTAGGGTCTTGTGCTTGTTAAACTAATGTTCTTACCATTTTTACTACATTCCTAGCTACTCCTTACAGAGATATTCTTGAAAGTGTGTGTGTGTGTGTGTGTGTGTGTGTGTGTGTGTGTGTGTGTGTGTAGCATTCCCTTTATCATAAAAGAAACAAAGTTTGGAAGCAACTGAAATTTGCCAGTAGCTTGTAATCTATCCACACAATGGAATCTTATGCAATAAGAAACAATTGTATTAGTAAGCAGCTATTATGTACCTTGTATTTATTATTGCAATGATTATGTACCTCTGCATATACTTTTTTTTTACATAATCTTTACCCAAATATCTTTGAGACAGTCACTGTAATTCTTCCTAGTTTATAGGTGAGAAACACAGAGACAAAACAATTTGTTTTAGGGCACTCAAGTCATAAGAAGCTGTTTGTAATGACCAATTTTACATGGCTACTTGACACAGCCATGAGGTATACAGGTCTCTGGTCAAACATTATTCTTAGTATTTCTGTAAGGTGTTTCTGGGTGAGGTTAAGATTTAAAGTTATAGACTTTAATGTCATTTGCCTTCCGTAATAGAAAGGAACTAATCCACTTAACTTTGTTCTTGGATGTTAAAGACGGATCATTTTTGAATCCTCGGTGCTGAGTACTGCACTTGGCATGTGTGCATTGGGATTTGGTTTAAATTGAGTAAGCCAATTCCACCAGGCAGTGCTTTGGGAGTTTTTACAGATTGCTGATGTTTCTAGAAGCTAGAAGTAGTTCCTTTATAACAATTGTGCTCCACAGGCTCAAATCACAGGCCTGCTTTTATATTTATGTGAAAATACAGTGACATTATGAACATTGGGGCTTCATTGAGTTGGCACTTGAGAGCTGGAATCTCCACTAAATGCTAACCGATTCATCACATCAGAGAAAACAAATAAGAAATGCTTATGACTTATGTTCCCAGACCTTTGGGGAAAATACGAAAGTAATACGATCATCAGGCATTTAAAGTAATATGAGCAGATTTAGGATAGTATAGCAAAGATTGCAGATAATTATTTCCTTTCCTTGGAAAAATTATATTTATTTACAAATACATCTAAGAGTTTTCAAGGATAAACCAAACTAAGAAAGATTGAGTTTTGTTAGAATGAGTTCATTAAACATTTTGGATTACACAAAAAATATTGAAAGGCAGTTTTAACTAATTCTATAAAATAACTTAGAAAATATTTCCAGGAACCCACATGATAAACACGTTGTATCTGGTATCCAATTCTGTTGTTTGAATGCATCTTTCTTTGTTTTCTTTTTTTTGGTGGTAGTAAGATTTGAACACAGGCCTCATGCTTGCTAGGCAGGCACTCTACCACTGGAGCCATGACCCTGGCCCTTTTTGTTATTATTTGTTGGTCATAGGGCTTGAACTCAGGTCCTGGACACTGTCCATGAGCTTTTCTGGTCAAGGCTAGCACTCTACCACTTTGAGCCACAGCTCTGCTTCCAGTTTTCTTGGTTATTAATTGGAGATAAGAGTTTCAAAGCGGGGTGGGGAGGGAGAAATACTCATTACCTTGCCCATGTAATTGTAACCCCTCTGTACGGTATTTTCACAATTAAAAAAAAAAAAAAGAGTTCAAGGACTTTCCTGCCTGGGCTGAGTTTGAACTGCATTCCTCAGATCTCAGCCTCTTGAGTAGCCAGGATTACAGGCATGAGCCACTAACTCCTTATTTTCAAATAAGGTCTTACATTTATGCCTGGGTCAACTTATATCTTAATCCATCTGGGAAAACAGGCATTTGCCATTATATTTAACTTTTTATTAATTGAGATCTTGGCTGGCCCCAAAAGCAGCTAAGAATACCGTCTTGGCCCACATTATTTTCATGTTTCTTTTTGTTTGCTTTTGGTGGTACTAGGGTTTGAATTGAGGGCCTTGTAGTTGCTAGGCAGGTGCTCTCCCACTTGAGTCATGCCCTTGCCCTTATTTGAGTGTTTAATAAGCAGTTTTCCACCTTTTAAAGTTTAGAGATGTAGTTCAATAGTAGAGAACTTTTGTTTAGCATGTATGAAGTCTCCTAACACTACAGCCAAGAATGTTTTCCAGGTACTTTACATTTAATTGACAATACAGTTAATTTAAACTATAAATATGTACTATTTAAACAAAAATAACTAGCTGGGTGATGGTGGCTCACTCCTGTAATCTCAGTTACTCAGGAGGCTGAATCTGAGGGTCATGGTTCAAACCCAGCCTGAGCAGGAAAGACTGTGAGAATCTTATCTCTAGCTAACCTTCAAAAAACTGAAGTGGCAATGTAGCTCAAAGTGGTACAGCATTAGTCTTGAGCAAAAGAGCTAAGGAATAGTGCCAGGCCCTGAGTTTAAGTCCTGTGACTGGCAAAAACAAAAACAAAATCCCTAAAGGTAAACATTTATTCAATCTACCCTTTCTTCTTTTTTTATTGTGAAAATACTGTACAGAGGGGTTACAATTATATGGGCAAGATAATGAGTACATTTCTTATCAAGCATTGTAGCCTCCTCTTTTGTTTCCCCTTCCCATCCCTTCACATCTTCCCTCCCCCAACTCCCCCACCCAATCCTCCCCCCCACCAAAGTGGTAAAGTTCATTTTCGACATAACAACTTGTACATCTCATTGTTGCAATGGGCTCACCTGTATCCCTATTTAAATGATTTGTTTTTTCCCTTCCCCTCCACAAATTATACCGACATCAAATACAGTGAAAGCAGGGGTTATACCATGGGGGAATCTACCCTTTCTTGAAATAACACCAATTCTACATTCACACAGCTTCACTGTAAAACTGGTAGCTAGTACTACAACTCAGTTTCAAGTAGCCCAGCTACTTGGAAGCCCGTAATTAGAAGAATCAAGATTGAAAGGTATCCCAGGTAAAAATTTAATGAGGCCACATCTGAACCACTAGCTGGGCATACCATGTTATCCAAGCTATTTGGAAAACATAAATAGGATTGTGGTCCAGGCTAGCCTGGGCACAAATACAATACCTAAGGAAGAGCATTGGGAGATAAGGTAGAGGAAGTGGTGAAGGAAGTGGATGAGTAGAAACCCAGACCTCTTTACCTAGCTGTGAGCCTATAAATAATCCCAAGGGGTCAAAAGTTGTTGACCTTATATCCATGATTTTATCTCACGTATGTAGCCCTTGGCAGGTCATGGTGTGCTTTTTCTCTGTCACTGATTTGAACTTCTTAACTCTGTGGAGAAGGGCATCTAATTAAACCTTTTTCAAGAAGTCTTTTGCTAATGATCTAGATTTCAAAGTCTCAAATATAATGACACCTAACATCTCTACTTTTCAGGGGAAAAAAAACCTTCAAAGGTCATTAAAATTTAGATTTCTTACCTCTCATAAATTTTTTCAACTTTTGCTCAGTTCAAAAACAAGTGACATGGAGATAGCCACAGAGAATATTTTTAGAAAGCATATCTATACGCAAGTATAAATAGCCTTTCTGTACATCAGTGCTATTTTGGAACATTGATCTAAAAGGGTTTGGTGAGTACATTTTTGCAAAAGTCCCAATTGTCTGTCAAAATTGTTAACTTTGGTCATCCAGGACCTAGCCTCAAGCTTGGAAGTGGAAAAAAAAACTCCTAGAACAGTAAGGACAACAGTGATCATAAAAAGCATCCACTAATATTAAAAGTTCCAAAGAATCTTTTCAGGAACAGGGCTGGGATGTCACTCGGAGATAGTACACTTGCATAGCATTGGAAAGATTCTGGGTTTGATTCTCAGTACTGGAAAAAAAAAAGTAGTAATACTTTAACTACTTAGTATCCTAATCCATTAACAGTGAAATTATTTATTTATTTATTTATTTTTGTCGGTCGTGGGGCTTGAACTCTGGGCCTGGGCGCTGTCCCTCAGCTCTTCAGCTCAAGGCGAGCGCTCTACCACTTGAGCTACAGCGCCACTTCCGGCTTTCTGGTGATTTATTGGAGATAGGAGTCTCACGGTCTCTCCTGCCCAGGCTGGCTTTGAACCGCGATCCTCAGATCTCAGTCTCCTGAGTAGCTAGGATTACAGGCGTGAGCCACCAGCGCCCGGCAACAGTGAAATAATTTTTTTTTTTTTTGGGGGGGTCCGGTCGTGGGGCCTGAACTCTGGGCCTGGGTGCTGTCCCTCAGCTCTTCAGCTCAAGGCTAGCGCTCTACCACTTGAGCCATAGCGCCACTTTCCGGCTTTTTTCTTTTTGCTTATGTGGTGCTGAGGAATCGAACCCAGGGCCTCGAGCATGCAAGGCAAGCGCTCTACCACTGAGCCACCTTCCCAGCCCCAGTGAAATAATTTAAAAGATGGGGATGATGGTATAGTTCCGTGGTAGAGTGTTTGCCTGGAATGCATGGAGCCTATTATTCAAGCCCAAGGTCACTATTCAACAAGTAATTTTTTAAATACCTACAGTGCTCTATGCATTTTATTAAACATCAGGGAAATGAAAATGAAAATAAGAGAGCCAAACCCATACTTAAAGAGTTTGGTGTCACGGTAGGCCTGCACTGTTCTGTTTATGAGAAGATGAGACAAGCCCTCTTGCAGACACTGATTCTTGAGGATGAGATAGGTAAGGAAGAACCTGGTTGGGGAACAGCTTCATGTGGCTACAGCTGTGACTAGCAGAGGTAAGGCCTGAATCTTGGAATATATATATATATTTCAAGGTTTAAGTGGATGGATCCATGTAACCAAATGCCTTGCATTTTCAGAGTTAATTATTTCATTTGCTACTTTCTGACAAGCCACATTTTAAACAGTAGCTACTTTTCCAAGGTGTTAATATACTTGTTTGGTTAAAATGTTATAAAATGGAACCATTTCAGGATCCTGACTGTTATACTAGACACTATTTGTGTTTAACTACCTTATTCCCCTTCTGATCATGGAACAAGGCCTGTGCTTGCTAGACAAGCACTCTTACCACCCGAGTCACACCTTAGCTTAATTACTATATATGTAGAGAATTGCTACAAAACTAGTTGATATAAAACCTAAAAATGTCTAGACATAATAGCTGAAGTTAATTTGATAGCTTTACTTTTTATAAAAGAATTATCATTTGTCTCCACATGAGTGTTACTGTTCTCTACTTTCAGTGGAGGCACAGAAAATCTGTGTCATGGAATTCTAAAAGTATGAACAAACAATCTTAGGACCAAATCCTGTATGCTCAACAATGGTGCACTTCTGCCCAAAACTTGCAATGCAGCTAGGGTTAATGAGACTTTGACTAATGATAGTACCTTAGGGATGGGCAATGCTGAGCTTTAATCACAACAAGAACATAAAGGTTTTTGGATCTTTTAACCTAATTCCATGCACCTTTAAGTGCCTACTGTGTGCTGCACTATATTCATCCCCCCAAAAAAACTTTGGGGACACAAAAAGGAATAGGATAAAATCTCCCTATAAGGATAAAATCTTACAATTTAGATTGGTAGTGTACAGTACAATTAAGTGAATTACATACTTTGTACCAAGACCAATATAGATTACTCTTCCATTTGGCCTTATAAGTATTTACAAGCCTTCAAAATGTTCTTGTGCATGCATTTTCTTAGTCATTGTTTATCCAGGGACACATAAAATCAACATTACTTCCTGTTTCTTGTCCAGTCAGAGGGATTACTCATAATGTAAAAACATTCTCCAATAACTATTTCAACATGGAGTATGTATAAATATAAAGTTTATTTAGCATAGTGTTTAGAAAAATAAGTTCACATCATTTCAGAAAACAAATAAAACACTTAATTGTCCAGGCATAAATCCCCATTACAGTACAACATACATACGTTAGATCTCTTTGGTTGGGTAATTAAGCACAGAAATGTTCTGGGACATGCTCTGTGTGCCATCCCCTAACAAGTGCAGTAAAGTCTATGTCCCCCTACCCCATGACATACATTCTGTGTAGAGTTTTGCTTTGAGTAAGGCACAGTAAAACCACAGAGTGCATAACCGGTTGCCTCTAAACATACAGTACATGCAGCAAAAGAATAGTTTTGAGAACCCTGAAAGCCAAAAGTCACATGCTATATCATTTTGATTCAAAAAACATACAGTGGTAATATTTAACTTGAACTGTATCAATTAGATACAAAATAACCATTAGGCTCTATTGTCTAAGTTTTTAGGAAGAGTTTGAAACCATGTTTTTATAAAATATAAACCTTTCCCCCAGTTTTCCCGAATTGTTTTTATGAGATGATCCATCAAAACAGAACTTGTGGCTATGTAGACGCACACTTGGCTAGGATATAGCAGGGCAAGCCCCTACACATGCCCGCTGATCCAACTGTTCACATGCAAGATTTAAGTTCAGTGTGCAGTTTAACTATGGATTAAAACAACAATAACAACAACAATCTATGGCTATAATAGCTATCTGCCTTTCACAAACATGAAAGACACTGAAATGTGTGTATAATTCAGCCTTTACTATAAATATACATGAGATGTAATGCAGTACAACACAGGTACTCTTGCTTACTTGAGGTACAAGTGCACCTTCTCTTTAAATGATAGACCATCCTATCTAAGGTGTAATTCAGAGCTATATTGTCATTGCTGACTGATAGAGTGCATAGACAGGCCAACTCCAAAAACAATTCTCACAGCCAGCAGCAGGGGTTGGGTTTTAATGGGAGTTATTTGCCTCTTTGTGATTCCTCTTCAGGGATCATCAGAGGGTCACTTGCAGCATCTTCAAGCATTGGTTTATGTAAGGAGGATATTCTGTCACATGAATTCTAAGGGTCCTGAGTCTGGCCCATAGTATTAAAAACAACAACAACAACAACAAACCCAGAAACAAACAAACAAACAGAAAAACCCTGCAACTCTGTGCAAGATCACGGGGTTTATATTATCCCATTCACATATATATGGGCTACATATCAACTGGCCCGTATTTTACTGAAAGAGTAGGAAAGAACTGTAAGTTCTTAATAATGTGCATTGATCCTTACCTGGTATATTGTGTAGCTACCTGGAGAAATAGTAGGGTTATAATTATATCATGTTGGAGGATATGAATGTGTTTCGTAGGTAAGAGTTAAGCTTTGTGCTATGTTTTCTTTCTCAAAAGGGAGGAAAGAGGAAGAACTCTGAATAAGAGACTTACTATATTTTTGGAAGACATATAAAACTTTTCCAGTTATATATATGTAACATATATAACCTTTTAAATCTTCCTCTCTCCCTTACTGGATAGTATTTTTAAATAATTAACAAACTCTTAACATCTGCAGCAATCAAAAGAGGAAAACATCCTTTTTTATGTAAACTATACTACCGATTCATGTAATTATTCTCAATAACATGGTCAACACACAACCAAAGAAGGAGGAAACAAAAAAAAAAAACAAAACAAAACACCAAGCTGTATTAGTAGTGGAAAAGTGGAAGAGAACTCTAAACACCTGACTGTGTAAAAAACAAAAACAAAAACATGTCCTCTCAGCAGTTTAGAACATTCACTAATTCCATTAGAAAAATGGGACCTAAGTTCTTTATCAAAATGATGGGAGAGAAGCTGGTCATTGATAGCTCATTCCTGTAATCCTAGCTATGCAAGAGGCTGAAATCAGGATTGTGGTTCAAAGCCAGCCTAGGCAGTTAAGTCTGTGAGACTCTTATCTCCAATTAATCACAGAGGGGAAAAAAAAAGTGGAGCTGTGGCCCAAGTGGTAGAGTGCTAGCTTTGAGCAGAAGATGCTCAAGGACAGAGCCAGAGTTCAAGCTCCAGGACCAGAAAAAAAAAAAAAAAAAAGGCTGGGAGAGGAAATCTTCATAGGACTCTGTCTATGCTTCAGGTTGTATTTGTAGTAACAGCATAGAGTAAGTAATCTAGGGCCCTTATTAACATGCTTAGCTGATGGGCTTGTAGAGATCTAAATGTACCCTTTGACCTCATCCTAAAGAAAGCAAGATGTGATAACATCTTTGCTTAATAATCATAGGCCATCTCTGAAAAGATCGTTTTCTCACTTTTCTGGCTTTTTCTGGAGATCACAGAGTAATCACTACATAAATGTATTTGCATTATTACATCTTGCATTCAATCCTGATTAAAAAAAACTTTAAACACAGCTAATATTATCAAACACAATTCTTACAGAAAACCAACAGATCTGTTTTGAAAGAAGAGATGAAAATGTAGTACAAATAGTCATGTCATAGTTAACAACCAATTCAAAACAGGGAAGATGAAAGGACAACTGGACAGAATTCGTGAATTCTATTTATGTTACTTTAAAATGGTTTTTATAGCCTGTAGAATTGATTTTACGTGCTCTTCTATGATTTATTAGTTTTACTGTAATGAAAGCCATCAACAATAGTTGGTTACTCATTTGTATGATGTTATACATAATACTTGGGGAAACTTAAGTTCTCCAGATTTAAAAAAAATTCTGTGATAGAAATTAACCCTGTTAGATAGTAGGAAAAAAAATAAAACCATCAGTGCTTCTGTTGATACTTCTGTACCTTACTACTAATATAAAAAGGCCACAAGGTAAAAAGGCACATAGAATTCTATATAAAACATATTTAAATGAACCAGAGTTGCTAAACAAAGATGTGAAAGAAAAGTACCAAAATTCCAATATTGGGAGTTAAGAGTTAATGTTTCAGTGTTATTAATATTGACCATAATAGACTCCTAATAAAAATCATTGCTTTTAAAATCCTACAAAAAGTAAAACTTTGTTGGAAACAAAGATGTTCACTTCCCGTTCAAACAATAAAAATAAATTAAACAGTAAGAAAGCATTTTTTCTTTTCAGTTCATAGCGCCCGAAGTATAAGAGAAACACACAGTATAAATAAAATTTGCTGTACTCACTCAAATCCCACTTATAGAATTGAGATTATATTTACATTCACACTGAAGCCTGTTTCAGTTTTTAGTGGAGTTTCAAACTTTCTTAGTCACATTAAACTATTAGCAGTCACATTTGGAAATGTGTGGAGACTTAAAACCTAGACTTTCTCAAAAATGCTGAAAAACATAAATGTATGTATGCATGTACATATACATATATATATATATTTAACTACTTAACTTCCAAAATATAGTCTTATAATAGTTTGGAGTACCATTTATGTTCCTTAATGAGATCAATGCCCATGAAGTAAAGTAAACAAAAACAAATTGCATTGTTTCTAATAGTCTGTACCTATATTTAATTTTCTATTGTTAGATGTATATACTTTCAATATAAAAAATGATCAAGTTTCACTTCAACCTTAGACCTGTATTGCCAACTAAATGGCATATTCTCACTTGATACACTTCATCTTATTCCTTCCTTGCCATCTCCTTAGAGATTATATGTGAACACAAAGGCAGCGCTAATGCATTTCTGCTCCTGTGTAGTTAACTGTGGTCTTCACGCAGATCAACCCAAAGTTTTTTTTTAATGCAATTATTTGCACAATTAGATTGTTTTCCTTTAAATGGGAAAATGCTTTATGTTTTGGAGCTTCATGCAACAATTTGTTGCTGATGCCAACAGAAATGTGTGTGTGTGTGTGTGTGTGTGTGTGTGTGTGTGTGTTGGGAAGGGGGTGTATGCAACAATGTTTATAAGTCTTGCATATCTTCATCCAATTGGACAGTCTGAAGCTTGGCCAGTTCCTTTTTGTCTGTTTCCAGGTCTTCACAGACAGTCTCAACCATGCCATCTAAGACATACTTGGATTTAGAGTCCAACATCATTAAGATACTTGTGGCTTTGCTGTCAGAATTTTGTAATAAATTCTCTTTTATGTTAGCTACTGATTGCAGAACCAAACGATGTTCTCGGACAAAATCCTGGTGTACTGCTGGGGAGGCATGACCCACTTGGTCTTCAGCTGCAGGAACTATTTCTCCAAGGGCTGCCTGGGTCATAGGAACTGACAGTAGGTCTTGACCAGCAATCAGGGAACAGTTCTGAAGAGTTGCATAGTTAGTGTTGCTGACAGATGTCACAGTAGATTTGCTTGCCACAGGTGTAGACATTGGCTGGTTATCAGCAATGTCAGGGTTTAACTCAGTGGGATTTAGTAGCAGAGGGGGAGTTAGGGAAAAATTGTGAGTGGGGGATACATTAACTAAGGAGGAGGCCAATGAATGGAGGCTGCTCCCGGAGATATTTTCTGATGAGAGGTTTGCATTTGCTTGTGTATTCTGATTGACAGGCATCAGCTGAGAAAACACCAGGCTTCTTTCTAAGCCTTCCTGTTTCACAGATCCTACAGTCTGGCCTGAATTAGGAACAGTGTAGACCACTGCACTGGGAGCAAGAGAGCTCAAGAAAATCTTTCCTTGCTGGACTGTGGCAGACTCGCTTGTAAATGTGTTCCCATCTGAAGTGCTTGAATTTACTGAAACATTACCTAGAAAAAATGAAGTAACAATTAACAGGAATAGAAATAGTCAGGACCAAAGAGCTACTTACGTACTTCTTTTCCTCATGAGAAGTGATATTTCCATGTAATAGTTTAGCTCAATCATTCTGAACAGATTTCCAGGACACAGACAGACAGACAGACAGACAGACAGACAGACAGACACACACACACACACAGACATATACATATACACAGTCTAGAAGAGCAATAGCATTGTTTTGAACCATAGCTCCACTTCAAAGCTTTTTGGTGGTTAACTGGAGATAAGAGCCTTAGGGACTTTCCAGCCAGGACTGGCTTTAAACCCCAGTCCTCAGATCTCAGCCTTCAGAGTAGCTAAGATTATAGGTTTGAGCCACCAGTGCTGGGCTAGCAATCGCAATAATTTTATTTCCCCCAAGTAATTCTGAGGAAAGTGAGAACTACAAGTCTAGAAACCAAGTATACAGGCTTGGGAAGAAGCTCAGTGGTAAAGCACTTGGCTAAGCTCAATCAAGACAAAAAGAAAACAAGAAAACAAGTAGACTAACATAGCCAATAATCCTAGAACTCAAGAGGCTGAGACATGAGGATAATGAACTTGAGGGCAACCTTGATTACATAGTGAGTGTCTATCTAAAAAAAAAAAAAAAAAAAAAAAAAAACCTCTCGAAAATTAAAGAAAAAGAAAACCGGGGCTGGGAAGGTGGCTCAGTGGTAGAGCGCTTGCCTTGCATGCTCGAGGCCCTGGGTTCGATTCCTCAGCACCACATAAGCAAAAAGAAAAAAGCCGGAAGTGGCGCTGTGGCTCAAGTGGTAGAGTGCTAGCCTTGAGCTGAAGAGCTGAGGGACAGCGCCCAGGCCCAGAGTTCAGGCCCCACGACCGGACCCAAAAAAAAAAAAAAAGAAAAAGAAAAAGAAAACCAACCAACCAAACAAACAAAAAATGCTTCAAATCAAGTGTGAAAAAAAGAAATACCATTCACGTTCTAATTTCAGCCGTTTGGTTTATTATTATGAACTTGACATCTCTTAATTGAGTTATTAGCCCTGCCAGTTAGAACTAGAGACCATAAATGCAAAGTAAAAATGTCTTGTTTACTCAGTAACGACATAAAATACAAGTGGAAATGTAGAAATACCACATAAAATGAGTTTCCATAGGGCTTAAAAGTTAACCACATAAACCTGTTCAGACAAGTCGCAAACTTTCACCAAACTAGCCATAAAGTAACATCAAGCCAACAAAACATTAAAAAGGTTTTTCATCTTTTGTTGTGCTAGTTCTGGAGTTTTAGTGTTGCAGAGATAGGAAAAATTAATAACAATGACATGTGCTTTTAAAAATACATATTAAATAAAATAAAGACCAAAGCTAATGCTTCTCTAAAAGGCTCTCATTATAATGGTCTATAGAGACAAGAAGTAGAAAAAGAAATGTAAGTGGAAAGCAAGAGATGTTCACGTCAGATAACTCAAAATAAATGACTTAGATTGCTCCCCCAGTCTCTATCAAATAAAATGCCTTTCCGAGTCCTTACAAAGACAGAAATTAGATGATACAGAGCCCCACATCCTGCCATTGAAAGAAAGGTGAATTTGAGGGGAGTTTTGTAATAGAATTCAAATAGGCTATTTACCCTAACCTTCAATTAGATAGATGTTCAGTCAATCCTTCACTATTTGAGAAAACAGCCCTATGTTAAATTAGGTAATTCCCTTAAAACATTTCCCTTCTTATATCAGAACTGTGATTACATTGCCATCTACAGTGATAAAATAAGAGTCACAGAGCTGCTTATAATCTTCCAAGCATTCTCAAGCACCCTGATGTAAAATCATGTCTTTAAATGAGGGAAAAAGATGAAAGACTGTATTTGAACTCCTTTTAAAACTGTAATGATCAGAAAGTATTCCTCACAGAAATAATCCTCATTAGTGTTTAAAATAAAAATACTACTTAGTACATTTGGGCTATCTCCTAACAAATTTATTATTTCTTTTTTCAAATTACACAAATATAAAAACCTGCTTAATTTGAAAATATTTGGCCTCAACCTAATTATGTCTTATAGGCTACTAAAGTGAACAAAAAACATCTGAAAAAGCTGTTTGTTTTGTTTTGTATATTTGTAAAATTGTGTAGCAGTACATATGAACTAAATGATTAGTGACTTTCTGATAGAACCATAAGTAACAATAGAGGCAACTTTTTTTCCAATGGCAATGGTATGCAAGCAAAATGATTATTTCTGTATGTGAAAAAAGTATAACATATAAACAAAGGAGAAAAGACATGTTTTAAAAGATCATTTTAAAGTATAGCTGCAATTGAGTTATAAGTAGAAACTCAAAAATCAGTAAAATGAGCTGAAAAATCTTGATTACAAAGCCTAACTTTGTAATGAAGATTAAAAACCCTCGTTTTTTTTTCTAAGATTATAAAGTAGTAAGAGCTTTACACCTGTATTCCTAGCTACTCAGGAGGCTGAGATCTGAAGATCATGGTTTGAAGCCAGCCTAGGCCAAAAAGTTGGTGAGACTATCTCCAATTAATCAGCAAAATGTCAGAGTGGAGGTGTGGCTCAAGTGGTAGTGCATCAGCCTTCAAGAAAAAAAGTTAGGTGAGAGTGGGAGGCCCTGAATTCAAGCCTGCGTACTGGCACAAAAACAAAAAAAAAAAATGAAATAAAGTTATAAAAGATAGATACATAGGCTCAATGATAGCCAAGACAAATGTATCTTGCCTAGAGATTTTAGGCTTAGTTTGTTTTTCAAGAAAGTCCAAATCCACAACTACTCTAAATGAACATTGCTTGCTGGACAAATCTGGTTAGACTTATACCCTCAATTTACCCAATCTAAAGATTGACAGCTGCCATTTGGTTTTAGCTATTTTAACTGGTAAATCTGTTCTTATTTTTACTCTGTATCTAATTTAAAAATTAACTATTAGCTCATAATGATTTTCTATGATACCACTTTTTCTAGATTAAAAATGAAAAGTATTTTTGACATATTTACTCATACTTTTTGCTCAAATTTGTCATTACATTTCTTAAAGAGGGAAAGTGTAAGATCTATATTGAATTATTGTAAAACTAAGCACTTTGGCTTTCTCTGTGGATTTTGTATTCTTTCCCTAGGGATAAGCACTTAGCTTAAGTCTATAACCTGGAGCATAGAATGATGTAAGGTTGTTACTACCATTTACCTAAAGAGAAACAAAATATACAGGATGAAACTTAAAATCATCTTTCTATGAGCGCATCCAAAAAAGCTGAAGTTGATCATAGTTGTAGAAACAACAGATTTGTGCATTAATTGACTTTTGTTTTGTAAAACTATCCTACAGAGAGATGATTGGTTAAGGCTAGCAATTTAAAGGCACACGTGCACCAACATATCCCAATCCTAAATTGAATATCAAGTGTGCACCCTCTACTGCTACATTCTTAACAATCAGGAACTGACCTATCATGCTCCGGATTCCTGAATTTCAAGTCAGTGCTTTCTCTGGCTGCTTGCTATCAGTAAAGCCACAGACATACACAGTAAAGTTTATGACTTTAAATAAATAAACCTATATTTAGATGACCATATACCTAAAGTAATAGAAACCTATGCAAGCCAAATGCTGGTTGCTCTTGCCTCTAATCCTAGCTACTTAGGAGGTTGAGATCTGAAGGTTGTGGTTTGAAGCCAGCCTGGGCAAGAAAAGTCCATAAGACTCTTGTCTCCAATTTAATTAGCAAAACACCAGAAGTAGAGCTGTGGCTCAAGTGGTAGCACACCAGCCTTGAGTGAAAAAGCTAAAGAACAGACCCAGGCTGATTTCAAATCCCAGCACCAATATACATACACAGAAAAAGAAGGAAAGAAAGGAGGAGGGGAGGTGGGAAGGAGGGAGGGAAGGTAGGTAGGAAGGAAGGAAGGAAAAGAGGGAAGGAGGAAGGAAAGGAGGGAGGAAGGAAAGGAAAGAAGAGGGAGGGAGGGAAGAAAGAAGAGAGGGAGAGAGGAAAAAGAGGAAGGGAGAAGAAATCTAATCATATGTTCCTCTGGAGATCTTTTCAGGTTTTAGTCTTAATTATAGGAAGGAATATGATTTTTAAAAAAAGAGTTGGTCTTTTTGCTTATTCTTTTACATTCCCTGGCCAAATAATGCTTAAGCTTAATGCTTACCAACTATTTGACTAACTTTGTGTTCTTAGCAGTGTTATTAATTTTTAATTTTAAAATGTCAAGTAGTGGGTTCTTTTGTAAGCACTGATAAATATGATAAAGGCTTATTGTATTTCTATAATTGTACAATTGGCAAGACTTTTGATAAGCTGTAGTTTTCCATTCAGTTTTGGGAAAATGAAAGCCCATTCTCCAGATGTGAGGAAACTAAGCAAGCAGGCTGTAACACAACTGTTGTGAAGGAGACTTTTTTTTTTTTTTTTTTTGGGTCCGGTCGTGGGGCCTGAACTCTGGGCCTGGGCGCTATCCCTCAGCTCTTCAGCTCAAGGCTAGCGCTCTACCACTTGAGCCACAGCACCACTTCCGACTTTTTTCTTTTTTCTTTTGTGGTGCTGAGGAATCAAACCCAGGGCCCCAGGCATGCAAGGCAAGCGCTCTACCACTGAGCCACCTTCCCAGCCCATGAAGAAGACTCTTATCAATGCTATTCTGCAGCTGTGGAGAGCCAATGGGATTCCTGAACAGTAACATCAATTCATACTTCTCAATAAATGTGTCATTTATAACAGCTGACCAACACATTCACTATTATGATACCAAATGAGGCTTTTACCTTGTGATGCTGCCACTGAGACAGGAGGCAGCTGCAGTGGAGAGAATCCAATGCTCCCATTAAGGAACTGGCTGTTTGTTCCGGAATTAGGGATCTGGACAATGCCATATTGGTTAATTTGAACTGGTGTAGTAAAAGTCACTACAGAGCCCCCATCCTGGGAAGCTGCTGCTTGAATGTCTTCTCTTTTCACCTCAGTGCTAGGTATCAGCCCAGGGAATGACACAGGGGCACTGGGGCTGTATGCGGTGGTGGCTGCTGAATTTGCTTCAGAACTCTGGAGGACTTTGAATTCCTTTACATCCTGGGAGGTAGATCCCAGTATGTCAGTCATGGCCATACCATTGCTCACAATGTTCGAAGACATTTTGGGTGGGTTCAGTGACACTGTCTGTGCACTCCCCACATTTAACCCATTAAGGATAACTCCATTGTGTCCCTGAATAAGAGAATTACCATTAAGGAAAACAGGTGAAGTATTTGTAGGTACCAAGCTTCCATTCAACAAAACACCAGAAGAGCTTAACGATATCTTAGCATTTCCAATTTGCTGCATATATACTGGTTCCATGTGACCAGAAAGGCTGAGGTTGGTAACGCCATCTGAAGAACCTGAGATTGGGTGTGGAGACAAATCCTCATGACCCTTGCTGCATTCATCTTCAGTGCTGGGATTGCCATCCGACTCACTGTGTGGAGAGGGAAATCAAGTCATTCAGAAGGTCAAGGGAGGACACGTTACACAGTTTGGAAAACAGCCTTTAAGCCCATTAAAGGAAGTATTTAAGGAAAGCACAGCAGGATGTCTTTTGGTCCTGTTTTCACTAGGAAGCCTTTCAGTAGATTCTGACATGCCAGACAATTTGGGAAGATGAACTCTCAGCTTCAAATCAGTTAAGTAAGGTGGTCAGGCTTTCCTGTTTAGGAATATCTTCCCCTCCCTCAAACCATCAAACCAAATTAGTGCTGTTTTAGAGAGAGATGAATTGCCAGAGGACTGGGAGCTGTAATGTGTTTAGCTTTTTTTTTTTTTTTTGCCAGTTTACAGGAGACCCTTTTTCTCACCTGCTCCCAAACTTCTATTCCACCAGACTGACAACTCTCATTCAACAAAGTGGCTGTCCTCGTTGTAGGAAAGACACTTTAAACCCAAGAACAGTTATGTGCAGTCGCTTTTGAATCCAAAGGAGGCCATGAGGGCTTATTTTAGCAAATACCGTCCTGTGCCCTGGTGAGGTGGGAGGGAAAGGATAGTTACCTAGCGGCCAAGTAACTATCAGACCCTTCCCAGAGTCCTCAGTGCTGTTTCAGGCAAGACTAGGTCTGCTTCTCTACTCGGGGGCAAGACCTAGTCTGGGTGTTGAGGAGATGCTGCGGAGGCTTTTCGCCATTTGGATCCTAGCTGGGGGTGGGGGTGGGGCAGGGCAGAGGCAGTTTGAAAGCCCAGTCAGAGTCTTGGCCCAGCAGAGGAGCCAGGATGGGATCCTACATCCCAGCAAAGGCCCCGCGGTATGCTGCTCACTTTCAAGCGGAGGAGAAGGGAGGGGATTAGCCTGGCTTTGGGCTGCGGGGCCAGGAGCGCAGAAAGCGCTTTGATTTATGAGCTGAGGCTGAGCCGCAGTCGCCGTCTGCGAGGGTGACTCACCAGGGTGCAGGTGGGAGGTAGATCCGGAGAGGGGGGTCTAAACTAGGCAACTGGGCCTGGGGTGGGAATGTGGAGTTAATGGAGGGGGGCAGATTGTGGCAGCGGGGGGGAGAGAGAAGGACAGGACTCAGGGAACAAGCCTGGGCTGCAGGGCAGCTGGCCTGCCCGCGGCCTAGCAGATCGGTGCCCGGAGCGCCGGGATCCGCGTCTTCTAGCAGGCGCAGGGACAGGTGACCTAACTTAGGCGGCTTCTCGGAGTTTCTAAGTCCGTGGAGGGCGCGCGTTTTGTGTATAGTTACCGCGAGGCCTGGCGGCGGCCCCCCGCGCGCCTCTCTCCCTGCCCCGGGCGAGGAACGCGGTAGCCGTCGGGGCCCCGCCGCCCAGCCCCGGCCGGGCGCGCGCAGGAGCCGCCGCCGCAAGGGCGCGCCGCCCGGCTCTGGAATGCGCCGGTGATCACCTTCACCTGGCCCAGGCCGGCCCGGCTCCTACATTCCTTCCCGGAGAAGAATTTTTAAGAGCTGCGTGCGGATGATCTGTTCTCTCCGATCCCCGCAAGGACGGCAACAGCCTTTCTGAAGACGATCCTTTTCCGTACTCTACTCTGTCCAGCCATACACCACACACCCCAAGTGTCTGACTGCCGGAGAACACACAAAAGAGGTGTCAACCCTGGCACTTTCTACTGAAATGGTGGAGGGAGGGGGGGCCCAGGAGGAACCTGCCAGTCAAAAAGTTCCAACGTGATAAAGTGGGGGGCCCCAAAGGGCACCCGGATGGATGGCGCCCCACGTTTTCTTCTTTCAGCCCGCCTAGTGCCCGGCTGCCTCTCACCCCTAACTACCCTCTCAAGAAAGGGAGTCACGAAGAGTTTAGGGGGCCTAAGAAAAGGCCCCAAAGCCCCGCTACCCCGCGGCGCAGAAACCCGAGCCGAAGTTGTTCAGAATCAGGTTTCAAAACACACCGAGCCGAGCCGCACCGGCACCTCGCGTTGCCACGGCAGCCACGGGAACCAAGCGGGCCGGGTGAATGATTAACTCTGTCACATTAAAGCCCCGTGGTCCCCAGACCCCCATAGGGCCGCCAGCACCCGCCCCCCGCCCGAGCGCTTCCCTCCACAGCGACCCCCGAGACCTCCAGGACCCACAGGCCTGGGGCTCAGCCGAACCCTGAAGACCGTGGCCAGGTCTGATCGACCCGGGAGCTGGGGGGGGGGGAACCGACCCTCGCCGGCAGCCTGAGCCGGTCTGGAGGGGGGGGGTGAGCGCTGCCTGGCCGGCGTCACACCCGCTTCCTGCGCCCGGCTGTAGCCGGGGAGAGAGTGGCAACTTCAAAGCCAGCGCGTTGGGGGTGGGAAGCCGGGCAGCGGTGACCGGGCGAGGTGGGGGCGGGGACTGAGCCCTAGGCGAGCGACCAGAAACTTCTGGGGGCTGGAGAGGGGGGGGAGGGAGGGTAAGGAGAGAGGCTCTCCCCTCCTACTCCCTTCTCTGGGCCACCACCGCCCCCCTCCCGTGCGGTGCGCCGAGGAGGGGAGGGGGGAAGCGAGGTGGGGGGCGGGGAGAGGTGGGCAGCCGGACTGGGCTGGTGGGGAAGGTAAGCGCCATGTTTGCCAGCAGCACTGGGAGGAAAAGAAAGCCGGGAGAAGGGGGTGGGGGGGGAGGAAGAGGAGGAGGAAAAGTTGGCGCTCACCTTTTGGACTGGGTCTCGGAGGGGTTCCGGTCGCGCTGCCGGCGGTTTTTGAACCAGTTGCTGACCTGGGTGAGGGAGAGGCCGGTGATCTTGGCCAGGTGCCGCTTCTCGGCGGGCGACGGGTAGCGATTCTGCTTGTAGAGCTCCTTGAGCGCGTTGCGCGACTTCTCCTTGAAACAATACACGGTCTCCTCGCCGTCCCAGATGGTGCGGGGCAGGGGGAACTTCCTGCGCAGCCGGTACTTGTCCACGGCGCCCAGGGGCCGGCCGCGGGCTCGCTCGGCCTCGGTGTAGCGCGCCTTGTACCAGAGCTGCTGCAGCAGCGGGTGGTTGGCCGACTCGAAGCTGTGGCTCTCGAGGATGCTGTAGAGCTCGGGGTAGATGCCCTGGTGGAAGGCCACGAGCGCCCGCGCCTTCAGCAGGCTCTCGTTGCCACGTAGCAGATCGCTCTGGGGTAGGGACCACAGGAACCGGGCCAAGCGGTCCAGGTGACCCCCTTGCTGCAGCGCCTCGCACACGCAGGCGACGTGGTCGGGCGAGAAGGCCAGCGGGGTCCGCGCGGGGGCGGCGGCGGCGGCGGCGTGGTGCGGGTGCCCGCCCAGAAGTTCCGAGTGCAGTTGTACCTGATCCGCCGCCGCCCCGGCCACCGCCACCGCCGCTGCCCCTTCCTCTCGGCTCACCCTGGCGGCGGAGGCCGCCGCGGCGTCCCCCGGCTCCAGGGGGAACGAGGCTGGAGCCGGGGGGCTCAGCCTGGCCGCCGCGCCCCCCGCCACCTCGCGGTGCGCCTCCTGCCCTTCCGAGGCACTTTCCATCCCATTCTCCTGCTTGATGTCCGCCGCACTTGCAATCTGTCCGGTGGGGGAGGAAGAGGACATGTTTGTGTGTGTGTGTGTGTGTGTGTGTGTGTGTGTGTGTGTGGTGTGTGTGTGTGTGTGTGTTGTTTATTTTCCTCCCTCCCTCCCTCCCTCACACTCTTTTCCTCTTTCTTTCCCCCCCCTCTCTTACTCCTCCTCCTTCGTCTCTCTCCCCCCTCCCCCCTCCGGAAAGCCCACTCCCTCCCTCCCGGTTTCGGCTGGATCTGGCCGATCAGGTTTCCCCCCCGGCCACGCAGTCACCATTAAGATAGCTGCTAGAGCAAAGTAGTGTAAACGGATAGCTGCTTTCTGCCGTTCCCCCAACGTGACTCCTCCGGTTGCTGCATACTATAAGGCACTGGCGGCCCAGCCGGCCGGGACGAGCCACCTCATTGGCTATTTCGCATTCAGAAGGAGGAGGAGACACCGTTTCTATCCCTGTCGATCACCCGCCTCCCACTCCACCCCTTGCCTTTCCCTCTCTCGTTGACCCCCAGGCACCTATACCTGAAGGAAAATACCAACATTCTTTTCAGGCCCCGTTCCTGGACCGACGGGTACTCTAGGTGTGCCTTGAAAACCGGACAACTCTTTCAAAGAAAAGTCCCAGGGATCCAGTGAGAATATTAAATGGTGCGGCCTTGAGGGCTGGACAGCTAAATTCTTAACAAAGAGACCACCCTTAGAAAGTGGCTGCCAAACCTGCAGAGAGAAATTCACAAGCGTTCCAGCACCTTCCTACTCCCTTCCCCCATTTTGATGTCCTTGTGCAGGTTTTGAAGTGAAAGGGGTCAAGAATAGACCGGTACCGTGGAGGCAAGCATTTACAGTAAATTAAAATACCAAAGAAGGTAAGATGCTTGAAATTTTGAAATAGTGGATATGAATAGCCCACTGAAAGATGGAAACCTTCAATAAAAATTGCTTAACCTTGCCACGTGGCAAGAGAAAGAAGATATAATTAAACATTTAGAATATTAAACTATGTTTATCCTAGATAAGTTGTGTGGTGGAGCTCTAAGACCTAAGTTATAATGATCTGGAAATGTAAATCCAATGTACTAACATTTTTAATACAGATGTAAATAGTTATTCTTTGATTTTTTTTTCTTTTCCATTCTGGGTATGGATGAATAGTTTCTTTGGAGAAATTTCTTTGGTGGAAACACCATCTCTACTGCAGGTGTGTTGGAGGAATTCCATAACCCTTCCTACAATATGGACAGATGGAAGATTGTCTTCGGGTTTGTGGCTAAGTGTGGGGTGGAGTCTGTTGCTATTTCCAGTTATCTCTCATCTCATCATGGTTTGCTCCAGGTTTTAGCTCTAACAGGGATGAGCCCACTTTTGCTTCTGACTACTGTGGGTCAGTTGAGTTGGCTTGCTGTTGCTCTTCCTGAAAATTCAACATTTTAATGGTATCACCCTCATCTTTTGCATTGTTTTTGCTGCCCAGCCACTTATACGTGCCTACTTAAGCATATTATAAAGCAGCTGTTTAGGTCACCTGCTGGCATGATCAACTTGGTGGGGTCTCTCTCTCTCTCTCTCTCTCTCTCTCTCTCTCTCTGTTTCTCTCTCTCTCTCTCCCTTTCTCTCTCTCTCTTTTGCTGTTTAGGAAACCAAGAGTGACATCTTTGGTAGATTTAGAATCATAATCACAGAAAAGATCACACACTTCTACTCCTTTGGAGAACAATGATCATACTTCCTGGTAACATCTGAGATTCAAAACTCCCTTGAATATTTAAAAATATATTTTTAAATTTTGGAATAATTTTGATTTACTGAGAAGTCATAGAAGTAGTAGATAATGTCTACTCAACTTACATGTAATTTTCTGATGTTAACATCTTACATTCTAATGACACATTTCTCTGAAAACATTAATTCCAACATATTACTATTCACTAAACTCTAGACTTAATTTGGATTTCACTAGATTTTTCAATGGCATCTTTTCCTCTGTTTTGTAATCTAATTTAGGTGATCACATTGAATTAATTCCTTGAATTCTGAAAGCATATTTATCAGAAGATCAGCTATCTAGACACAGGTTTAGTTGTGGCTCTGTCATTAGTAGACAGGAGGCTAGATGTGGTCATGGTCCTCTGAAATCCTATCTGTGGGGGTAGGGGAGCAGGCAGAGATAGGAGGATCAGGGTTCCAGGCTAGCTGGGGCAGAAGTTATTGAAGCCCTGCTCAAAGAGAGAGAGAGAGAAAAAAAAAGAGAGAGAAAGAGAGAAAGAGAGAGAGAGAGTTGGCATTGTTATACTTACCTGTAATCTTAGCTATTTAGGAGGCATAGATAGCAGGATTAAAATTCAAGGCCAGCCTGGTAAAAGCAATCTCCAACTCCTATTTGAAAAATAAACAGGAAGTAAAAGGATTGATGGTGTGGCTTAAATGATAGAGTATTTACATAGAAAGGGACGTGAATTTTAATCTTGATACTGTAATAAAAGAAAGCAGACAGGCTATTGGGTTAAGATAAGATATGTACCAAAGTCCCTGATACATAACTAAACCTTAGCAAATATTTGTTATCTTCTTGTCAATTCTGCCAAGTAGGAGACCTTTTAGTTTTATATACCTCATTTACAATTGCTTAGACCATATTATTGGACTGTTGGACATTAGGTCATATGGGTCTACTCATCAATTGAATATACTGAGCTATCTATTGAACTTCTGTATGTCTTTTGTATATTTGCCTTGAGTGCAGCAAGTTTAGTAAATTATACAAAAGCAACAGTGGCCTTTTATGGCATCTATATATTGAGCTGAGGAGATGTTCTTATGACCAGAAACCTTGGTTTCTGGATTTCTTGAGAAAGTTAAGACTTAATGCTTATTCTGATACCAACTGACAGTGGATTCAAACAAGATTAGCTACATTGACATGGAACACCAGACTTTGTGAGGAAGTTTGTCTGACTGTGAAGTTTGGGTTTATGTGCTGTCAGGGCAATGGCATGCTGTGTTATGATTTGGGAAAACAGAGTTGAAGCTGAGATTAAATATGTGTGAAAAGCATCAGAAAATTAAACCACTTATTACTGTATCTTACTGCCTCAATATAGTGATGAAGTATTTTCCTTCATCACTGTCTTTATCATTTTAGTGTATGGAAAAAAAACTTGGCTAAATATATTGTGTTATATTTGTTTGAATATATATGATGGATTTGCCATCAAGAATGGAAATTTCCAGCTGGGCGCCGGTGGCTCCCGCCTGAAATCCTAGCTACTCAGGAGGCTGAGATCTGAGGATCGAGGTTCACAGCCAGCCTAGGCAGGAAAGTCCATGAAACATTTATCTCCAATAAACACTCAGAAAACCGGAAGTGGCGATGTAGCTCAAGTGGTAGAGTGCTAGCCTTGAGCTGAAGAGCTGAGGGACAGTGCTTAGGCCCGAAGTTCAAACCCCATGACCAACAACAACAAAAAAGAATGGAGATTTCCTATTTCAAGGATGACTTTGGCTGAGGGATGGTTATAGTACTGCTTCTTGGTAGTTCTTGCTCTTTCAGAAAGCTAATGCAGTGGTACTGGTAGGGAAGTAGCTTCTAAAACCATTTCTCACCTCTTGTTATTTAGTGGTAGCTGGTGATAAGTAGTATTTCTGAAGTAATTAGTCAAACAGTTACTAAGTCCTAAGAAAGCATAAAGCATTGCATTAAGAACCAAAGGGCAGAAAGATGAGAGTCTCTGATCTGAAGAGGTTAAAATCTTGTTGGAGGTAAGACTTTTATAAATAAATACAATAGAGGATAACAGGATATGAGAATAAGATGCCTAATTTGGAGAAAGGGTAATCAGGGAGTTGAATTTTAGCTGAGGGAGGATGACAATTCTCAGAGGAGAAGATTGGTAGTTCATTTGTGTTAGAGGAAAAACTGAAAAGAGCATGGTGCCATGGACATATGTGGTACATTTCTGAAATAATCAACTAATCAATGTGTCTAGAATGGGAGTTACATATCAATGTATAAGATTGGTTTAAATGTATAAGATTGGTTGAAAAGGCATGTTGGAGGATTAGGGACATGGCTCAAGTGGTAGAACACTTGCTGAATCAGTAAGCCTGAAGCCCTGAATTTCATTCCCAGTACTGGTGTGTGTGTGTGTGTGTGTGTGTGTGTGTGTGTGTGTGTGTGTGTGTGTGTGTGTGTGTGTGTGTGTGTGTGTGTGTGTGTGTGTGTGTGTGTGTGTGTGTGTGTGTGTGTGTGTGTGTCTGTCTGTCTGTCTGTCTGTCTGTCTGTCTGTCTGTGTCTGTCTGTCTATCTGTGTGTGGCGTGTGCGATATGTTGGAGTTTGTTATGGTGACAAAAGCATGTAATCTCAGCATTTGGGAGGCTGAGGAAGGAGGATTATGTGTTTCAGGCCTGACTAAACTACCTTGTAAAACCTTATCATAGGGCTTGGATGTAGCTCAGTGGCAAAGTGCTTGCCTACCAAGTATCAATGTCCCGGGTTTGATCCCCAGTACCAAAAAAAGAAAAGACAAAAAAAAAAAAAAAACCTAGCATAAAGCAAAAAATAGAAGGAGGAAAAGGAAAAGGAGAGAAAAAAAGAAGAAAGAGGAAGAGGAGAAACAGTAGAAAAAAGAGGGGACCCCTGGCATGTTGGAAACAAATTTCAAAGGACCTTGAAACATTGTTTGCTGTAGTGTATACAGTAGTTATGTCTCTGTGTCATATTATGGAAACTTTGGGGGGGGGTTGTGGGGCTTGAACTCTGCCCCTGGGCCCTGTCCCTGACATCATCAGCTCAAGGCAAGCGCTCTACCACTTGAGCCACAGCGCCACTTCGAGTTTTCTGGTGGCGAAATTGGAGATCAGAGTCTCATGGATGTTCCTGCCTGGGCTGGCTTTTAACTGCGATCCTCAGATCTCAGCTTCCTGAGTAGCTAGGATTACAGGTATGAGCCACTGGCACCTGGCTCTGGCAACTATCAATTAGTCCAATATGTTCACGTTTCCCAAACCCAAACAATCAGAATGATTTTTTTGTGTTTTCCAAATTTGTGCTAGAAGAATTAAGACTGTTGTAAGGAACTTTGGTGACTGAATTATTTTTCCATGTAGGACATGGATAAGCAGTTTACAAGACAGAGTCATGGGCTGGGAAGGTGGCTCAGTGGTAGAGCACTTGCCTTGCATGCGTGAGGCCCAGGGTTTGATTCCTCAGCACCACATAAGCAGAAAAAAAAAAAGCCAGAAGTGGTGCTATGGCTCAAGTGGTAGCGTGCTAGCCTTGAGCTGATAGAGCCCAGAGTTCAGGCCCCACAACTGGACCCCCTGCCCCCCCAAAAAACAGAGTCATATGGGCTACAGTATAGGAAGGACATTCTGGCACAGAGAATGATTGAGTGCTTGGCTCTAGTCATCTCACCATAGCATCACTCCTACGTTGGTTGGTGATGATATAAATTTCTCCAGGAGCTAGAAACTACTCTAAGTGACCTAAGCACAAAAGGGTAAACTTATTGAATTAGGATTATGTCTTGTCATTGTGGCCAGTGCCTGACAAAAACACCTTAAGCAGGGAGGGCTTTGTTTTAGCTCATGGTTTCATAGGGTTTCAGTTTAGGCTCACCTGACTCCTTGTTCCTAGGCCTGTAAGAGGCAGTATATCACGTCATAGCTGACAGGAAGCAGAGCAAGGAAATTGCTAGGGACCAGGTACAACCTTCATAGGTATGCTTCCTTCCCTCCAGCAACCCACTTCTTCCAATTAGGTCCCATTTCACAGGATTTCCAGAAGTTCCCCACATAGCACCACCAGCTGGGGACCAAATGACGGCCATGTTTTATATTCATATCATGACAATGTGAAGGACAAGAGTGCAGCAGGCTGGACATGAAGACCTTCTGTCACCCTTTACCTCTTTTTGCTTTTCTCATCAAGTTACTTCTCAAAAAACTTCTCTCAGAAGGTGGGGGCCATGGCTCCTAATTTCCTAGTTCCATCCAGCAGGCTTTCCCCTTAATGCTAATTTGATTGATCAATTAAGGGTTGTGGGCCAAACTTTGGGTCAGGTGACAAGCATTGTGATTGACAGGCCTAGTAGAAGGATTTACGCATGTTGGGGAGAGATTATGTTCAAAAACTTGAAGAGATGTCTCTCCAAGTTTATCTAGTGATTATCCGGTGTTATGTAGTAAAAGAACAAGGCAAATCAGTTGTCCTTTGTAGTTGAGAAAAGCGGAATTAGATAATAATTGGGGCTGGAAATGAAGATCTGTGTATAAAAGGCACTTCGTAGGGAGTTAGAAATTTCTCCAGTGGACTGTTGGTTTCCTCAAGTATTGGGTTCCAAGGAGATGCCCCTGAAGAAAACCTGCTCCTGCTCCTGCTCAGAATGCACAGCATTCAGAACAAGTGCAGATGCTTTATCCTCATCTACTAAACACTTGCTGCCTTTCAACAGATGTAACACTTTCATCACATGAAGCACATTCAAGTGAACAAATGCAATCATGCTATTCAGTATACACTATTATACTAGTATACACTAGTATACTATTCAGTATACTATATGTGGATCCATATAACTTGTGTATGTGGTGGGGGGGATTGGGGAAAGTGAAGGAAGGGGTGATAGTCTCCAAAAAAATGTCATTACCTGTCTTCTGAAATGGTAACCCCTCTGTACAACACATTAATTAGCCATATAATTAAAAAAATATAGCTATCCTATATAGCCCATTTCTAGTAATGAGGCATTAAAACATTCAAGGGGAAAAAAAGAATAAGCACATTTACCTTTACTTTTGGGGAGGTAGTTTTTCACAAAATTAAGGGCAGGGAAACATCACACATCCATTTCAACACAAAATTGACAATAAACTGACCTCTGTAATGCTACATGGAAATTAAAGTGTTTTTTGAAATTCATTTTAAAAACTTTATTTTTGGAATGTGCTTAGTTAAAGGTATGAAATAAGTTTGTAAGTAAGGCATCCCTTCTGTATTAACTGGGATGGGAATGGTAGAAGAAGAGCTGATTTGGGAAGAACAATAATGGTTTTGGTTCATGCAGCTGTCTTCAGAAATGTAGAGAATTTGACAGCTTGATGTTTCCTTCACAGGTTGAGATTCCATTTAAATCTGAAGTCTGGGACTGTGGGAGCTTTTCTCCTCAGAGCTTTCTGTCTGTCCCATGAGCTTGAACCTTACCAATGATAATGTTGTACAATTCGCAATTTATTTTGTGCAAGCATTATTGTGGGGTTTTTATGTAAGTCCATGTCTTGTAATTTAATCTTATGAAGTATATTTTGTGGAAGAAGGAAACTAAGTTAAAGGATGAGAAATATGGTTCATTTGGTCTGTATTATTATTATTTTTTTAAGGCAGACCATTTTTATCCCCCTCTGGTATTGGGGCTTCAACTCAAGGTCTGTCCCTTAGCTTTTTTGCTCAAGACTGGTGCTCTACCACTCGAGCTACAACTCCACTTCTGGCTCTTTGCTGGTTAATTGGAGATAAGAGTCTCTCAGACTTTCCTGCCCAGGCTGGCTATGAACTATGATGATCAGATCTCACCCTCCTAAGTAGCTAGGGTTATAGGTGTGAACTTCCAACGCCCTGCTTCAGATTTTCCTTATCATACTCCATGGCTATGGAGTTACTTAAAAACACGAATATTATTATTCATGATGGTTAACATTTATTTATACTTTTTTATTGTAAAAATACTGTACAGAGGGGTTACAGTTACATGAGTAAGGTAATAAGTACATTTCCTATCGAGCATTGTTACCTCCTTTTTTCCCCCTACCATCCCTTCCCTCTCCACCTCCCCAACTTCTCCCCCCACCCAAGTTGTAAAGTTCCTTTTCAATATTGTGTCTTGTATACTTCATTGTTACAATGGGTCAATCTGAATCCATATTTAAGCATCTTGTTTTTTCCCTTCCCCTCCCCAAATTGAAAAATATGTATATACAGGATACAGGGCACTGGAATCAAATACAGTGAAAACAGGTGTTCTATCATGGGGGAAGAACATACAAAAGAAACCAAAAAAATCACATAGTACATTATAAATACATTAAAAACAACAGCAAGAAAGATAAAACCTCTCATGTCCCTATCTTGGGGTTCATTTTGCTTAGATCATCTTATATGGTCATATGTACATAGCTTTTGACCTTTTCAGCTTGTCCCAGACATATACTAGTTGTTGCAAACAAGGGAAACCATGGGACCCCTATGTTTCTTTGAGTCTGGCTTACTTCATTTAATATAATTTTTTCCAAGTCTTTCCATTTCCTAACAAATGGGCAATGTCATTCTTTCTGATGGAGGCATAGAATTCCATTGTATATATACCTCTTTCTTGATCCATTCATCTACTGAGGGGCATCTGGGTTGGTTCCATATCTTAGCTATGGTAAATAATGCTGTGATAAACAGTTGTGCTGGTAGCTTTAGTATGGTCTTGTTTGTAATCATTTGGGGAAATGCCCAAAAGTGGGCTTGCTGGTCATAGGGGAGCTTATGTGGAGTCTTTTTTGTGGAACCTCCATTCTGCTTTCCAAACACCAACAATGCAGTAGGGTTCCCTTCTGGCCACATCCCCTCCAGCATCTGTTGTTGTTAGAGTTCTTGATTATAGCCATTCTAACTGGGGGTGAGGTGGAATCTCAATGTTGTTTTGATTTGCATTTCTTTTATGGCTAGAGAGGTTGAACAATTCTTTTTTTTTTTTTTTTTTTTTTTTTGGGTCCGGTTGTGGGGCCTGAACTCTGGGCCTGGGCGCTGTCCCTCAGCTCTTCAGCTCAAGGCTAGCGCTCTACCACTTGAGCCACAGTGCCACTTCCGGCTTTTTTCTTTTTGCTTATGTGGTGTTGAGGAATTGAACCCAGGGCCTCAGGCATGCAAGACAAGCGCTCTACCACTGAGCCACCTTCCCAGCCCCAAATTTATTTTTTGTTTTTTTTTTTTCCTTTTTTCTTCCCTTTCTCTTTCCCTTTCCTTTCCCTTTCCTTCCCATCTTTTCCCTTCCCTTTCCTTCTTTCCTTCCCTTCACTCTTTCTTTCTTCCTTTCCTTTCCTTTCCTTTCCTCTCCTTTCCTCTCCTTTCCTCTTCTTTCCTGTCCTTTCCTTTCCTTTCCTGGCATGACTGAAACTGTCCAAGTGCTGAGTGCTGATAAACAGTAGTGCTGGCCAAATGATGACTTTTTAGTGTGGTATTGACTAAAATTTTTTTTCTTTATGGATAAATTCATTCCTTCTCCCAAAGTTTCTTGCTCTATTCAAATATAAAGATTCTAAAGTTGCTTTTATTTTTGGAGAGCTTCCCTCAGAATTATTAACTGTTTTGGATATAGTCTTTTAAAATAAAGTAAGCATTATAAGCAGCCTCCGGGTCATATGTATTTTTTATTTCTTTCTTTTTTTTTTTTTTTTGGGTCTGGTCGTGGGGCCTGAACTCTGGGCCTGGGCACTGTCCCTCAGCTCTTCAGCTCAAGGCTAGCGCTCTACCACTTGAGCCACAGTACCACTCCGGCTTTTTTCTTTTTGCTTATGTGGTGCTGAGAAATAGAACCCAGGGCCTCGAGCATGCAAGGCAAGCACTCTACCACTGAGCCACCTTCCCAGCCCCTGTATTTTTTATTTCAGTAAGCTTACATTTTTTATTTCAGTAAGCTTACTGAAATAAAATAAGTGAACAATATGATGATCAAGGAGATAATAAGGTTTATTTACGAGATAAGTCACTGATGTTTATATACCAATACAAAGTTCTGAGCTGTCATGATCTGCTTTGGTTTGCTGGTTCCTGAGTGCTATATGTAGCTGTTTGTTTGGTCCATCTTCCATGACTAACCAAAATCTCAGCTGTCTCTTCAGAAAATGGACTACCCATTGAGCTTACTGTTTAAAAAATTTGGATCAACACAAACAAGGCCATTCTAAAGCTACCAGCACAACTATGTTTACCACAGCATTATTTACCATAGCTTGTCTGGGACAAACAGAAAAGGTCAAAAGCTATGTACATATAACCATATAAGATGATCTAAGCAAAATGAACCCCAAGATAGGGACATGAGAGGTTTTATCTTTCTTGCTGTTGTTTTTAATGTATTTATAATGTACTATGTGATTTTTTTGGTTTCTTTTGTATGTTCTTCCCCCATGATAGAACACCTGTTTTCACTGTATTTGATTCCAGTGCCCTGCATCTTGTATATACATATTTTTCAATTTGGGGAGGGGAAGGGAAAAAACAAGATGCTTAAATAGGGATTCAGATTGACCCATTGTAACAATGAAGTATACAAGACACAATATTGATTTTTTATTTTGGGTCTGGTCATGGGCCTGAACTCTGAGCCTAGGCGCTGCCCCTCAGCTCTTCAGCTCAAGGCTAGCGCTCTACCACTTGAGCCACAGCACCACTTCAGCTTTTTTTTTTGCTTATGGGTGCAGAGGAATCGAACCCAGGGCCTCAAGCATGCAAGGCAAGCGCTTTACCACTGAGCCACCTTCCCAGCCCAAGACACAATATTGAAAAGGAACTTTACAACTTGGGTGGGGGGAGGAGTTGGGGAGGTGGGGAGGGAAGGAATGGTAGGGGAACAAAAAGGAGGAGGTAACAATGCTCGATAGGAAATGTACTTATTATCTTACTCATGTAACTGTAACCCCTCTGTACAGTATCTTTACAATAAAAGATATATATTATATATATATTTATACCAAAAATTCAGATCGACTGGAAATGTGGCTCAAGTGGTACAGCACCAGGTAAACAAGCAAGCTGAGTTAAGACCTGTGTTCAAACATCAGTATAGCCAAAAAGTAAGACTAAAAGATTTAAAAAAAAAAAAAAAGAAAGGAAAGGAAAAAAGCCTGATGTTGGTGGCTTATGTCTGTAATCCTCCCTACTCAGGAGGCTGAGATCTGGAGGACTCTGATTTTGAAACCAACCTGGGCAGAGAAGTCCTTGAGACTCCATCTTCAATTAGCTAGCAAAAAGCCAGGCTAGAAGGTTCAAATGGTAGAACATCAGCTGAACATGCAAGCTAAGCAAGTGTGAGGCCCCAAGTTCAAACTCATTGCCAGCAAAACAAAATAAAACCAAACAACCCAAAAGTTGGGATGTACTTTTCATGTGTGTATGTGTTAATTCTGGGGCCTTGAACTCAAGACCTGACTGCTGTTACTGAACTTTTTATGCTTAAAACAAGCACTCTACCTCTTGAGCTATAGCTCCACTTCTAGCTTTTGGTGGTTAATTAGTTTAAGTGTCTCATGGATTTTCCTGTGTGGGCTGGCTTTGAACCATAATCTTTAGATCTCAGGCCCTCAGTAGCTAGTATTACAGACATGAGATACCAGTGCCTGGTTAGGATATTACTTTTTATGTTTATACTGAAGAGAGCAAAAGTTCCAAAGAGTTTAAATTACTATAAATGTATAGTGAAGGTGATTACAAGAAATGCTTTACATTAAAAATTCACTTAGCCAGGCACCAGTGACTCATGCCTGTAATCCTAGCTACTCAAGAGGCTGAGATCTGAGGACTGCAGTTCAAAGAGAGTGTGGCCAAGAAACTCTGTGTGATGTCATTTTCCCCCCACTCATGGGGCTTGAACTCTGAGCCTGGGTGCTGTCTCTCCGCTCTTCAGATCAAGGCTAGTGCTCTACCAGTTGAGATACAACACCGTTTCTGGTTTTCTGGCAGTTAATTGGAGATGAGTCTCACAGACTTTCTTGCCTAGGTTGGCTTTGAAGTGTGAGCATCGGATCTCATCCTCCTGAGTAGCTAGGATTACAGGCATGAGTCACCAATGAGACTTTTATCTCCAAATAATCAGAAAAAAACAGAAATGGTGCTGAGGCTCAAGTGGTAGAGTACTCTCCTTGAGCAAAAGAAACTCAAGAAGAGTGCCCATGCCCAGATTTCAAGCCCCAGAACCAGCAAAAAATAAAATAAAATTTCATACTATACTATTATAGTTATTCTCCTATTTATCATTCAGTATGAATAAATTCTTATTTTGGAAACGAGCAATATGTATCTTTTATAGTAAGAGAGTTCATTACCTAAAAGAGAGTTCATTACCTAAACAGACTTCAGTTTGCCTTCTTGATAAAAGCAATGGAATGTGGCTTCCAATTTCCAAAGATACCTAGGAATTGCTAAAATATAGTTGCACATATTCTTATGTAATATTTTCCACAGTTTTTTGGAATTAAAGGTAGTCTTTGATGGGGGAGAGTAGGAGATTATTGTTAGGTGATGCCATTAAGTATGCTTGACAGTCCTGTGGGAAGGGGCTTTCTACTGAGCAGATGTTCAAAATTATTTATAGAAGCAATCTGACAGTTAGCCAGAATCTATAGTATCTGTTCAAGGGGTAGCACTCACATAACGTTTCTGAACTTTATATATCTGCAATGTAGGAAATATACCAAGGTCATATGACTATTTAAATGTACAGGAGAAGTATAGACCATCCATTTTTCCTAAAGAAAACACTAATACCTCCAACAAAATAAATGCCAGGAAACTGGTACTTAAGATGTGTGGAGGTCAAGGAATGAAGAGGGGAAAGAGGGGGAGAATGTAGTCATAATATTCAATGCATATCCGATAAAACTAGGATTTTTTTTTTTTTTGCCAGTCTTGGGGCACATTGCCTAAGCTTCTTTTGCTTAAGGCTAGCACGCTTCCACTTGGGCCACAGCCCACTTCTGGCCTTTTCTGTTTATGTGGTACTGAGGAATGAAATCCAGGGCTTCCTGCATGCCAGGCAAGGACTCTACCACTCAGTCACATTCCTGAAACTAGGAAAATTAGTTAAGTGGAGGGGTGGGCTTGAAAGGGACAGGGGAGAATGATGAAAGGTGTAGTATGGATTAAGTTGCTTGTTGAGCCCCGGAGCCAGTGGCTCATGCCTATAATCCTAGCTACTCAGGAGGCTGAGATCTGAAGATCACAGTTCAAAGCCAGCCCACGCAGGAAAGTCCGTGAGACTCTAAAATTAACCGCCAGAAAACCGGAAGTGGTGCTGTGGCTCAAGTTGGTAGAGCGCTCGCCTTAAGCTGAAGAGCTGAGGGACAGCGCCCAGGCCCAGAGTTCAAGCCCCACGACCAACCAAAAAAAAAAAAGAAAAAAAGATGCATGTTGGCATGTTGAATGGTAATTCCTTTGTATAAATGCTTAAAGATAAAAAGCTATTTAACAACGAAAAGTTTAAAAAGGAGAGAGAGGGGGAGGGAGAGATAGAGGAAGAATACTAGGTCAAAGTCATTGAGTAGGCACCTTGGGCATTGATCTTTGAAATCATAGGAATGTTTCCACACATAAGATGATAGACTCTATTTTCCTAATTGTGCTGCACTATGTCGAAAAACGCCACGAGTGCATAACGTATGCTTTGAAAAGGCACCCTCCCATTCCAAGGCCAAGCCCTGGGGGCCGGTGCCCTGAGAAAGCGCTCCGGAACGCTGATGTGGCCGCGCCTAGTTTCTAGTCGGCGCTCTTTTGCGACGGACCAGCCGCCTGTTGGTCGGAACCTGCTTGGGGTCGGGTCGCTGGTGTGTTGCAGGTGGGCCGTCGCGGAGGGACGTCGTGGGGAGCCGGCCGTGACGGAGACGCCATGGACGACCAGGGCTGTCCGCGATGTAAGACCACCAAATACCGGAACCCCTCCTTGAAGCTGATGGTGAACGTGTGCGGACACACTCTGTGAGTGGCGGCCGGGCTGCTGGGGGAGAGGCGCGGGGCGCGGGGCGCGGGGCGCGGGGCGCGGGGCGCGGGGCGCGGGCGCGCGCTCGGCCTCCGCCCGGGCCCGGGCCGCGGAGTCGGGGAGGTTCCGTGTGCTGCCCGGGAGGGAAGGGCTGGGACGGGAGCGTCAGAGAACCGGTGGCGGCTTTCCCGGAGAGGTTCTAGCCTGCTAGGAGGGGCCGGTTCTCTCTGGGGCATGCGGTGTGAAGGGTGTCAGTCGGCTCCTCCCCACCTCCCGTCACCCCATCTTCCTGCCAGTGACGACCTCACCTGTTTATTTATTTCTAGGCTGTGCGTTATGGGCTTCCGGGCATGTTGTTGGTTGAAAGTGTAAGGTGTGTGTGTTTGAATGTGTTTAATTTCATACCAAACGCTTGTATTGAAAAGAGGGAAAGTGCTATCAAAACTTGAAATTATTAGGAGTGTAGCCTGCTGCCGTTCATCTTTTTATGAGTTAATTTGGAAAAAAAAAAGTGTGTATATGCATTTGTTCAGACGGATTCAATTAAGGGAGGAAAGAGGATAGGTTGTTATTTTTGGAGATAATATAATAGCTGATGTCTTGTTGAGTGCATATTATATGTCAGGGATGGTTCTTATCTTCCCTTCCCTCCCTTCCACCTTCTCTCCCTCCCTCCCTTCCTTCCTTTCTGCCTTCCTGCTTTCCGTGTGTGTGTACCGGTACCGGGGCTTGAACTCACGCCTGGGCTCTGTCCCTGAGCTTCTTTTGCTCAAGGCTAGCGCTCTTTCACTTGAGCCACAGTGCCAGTTTTGAGTTTTTTATGTGTATGTGGTACTCAGGGCTTCATGCATACTAGGCAAGCCCTCTATCACTAAGCCACCTTCCCAGCCCCTTGTCAAGTTATGGTCAAATACGGTAAATAAAGGTAGTTCTAAAAAATACTTGGGACCAGGCGTTGGTGGCTCACACCTGTAATACTAGCTACTCAGGAGGCGAGGAGATCTGTAGATCTCAGTTCAAAGCCAGCTTTGGCAGAAAAATCTCCTAGACTCTTATCTCAGCTTAATCAGCAAAAAGCAGGAAGTGGGGGTATGGCTCAAGTAGGAGAACACTAGCACATACAACAACAACAAAATAACTTTGGGCTATGTAACAGTGAGCACATTTATTATATTCCATAGTTTCTCAGAAAAAGTAATTATACTGTCTTTAGATATAAGCAAATTGAGTAGTTAGCTATAGTTATAATTGTTTTAATGGTATTATTTAATTGGACTGTTTTCCCAATTAATATCTATTTTCCTTTGCTTTATCCAATATAGATGGGATTGAATAGTTAAGACTTGAAACACAGTAAACATAATCAAGAGCAAAGCATGGAAAGGGGAAAGAGGACAAACATTATAGAAGCCTAATAGTATTGTTTTTTTCTTCCTTGAGACAGTCTCACTATGTAGCTCAGGCTGGCCTTGAACTTGTCATTCTCTTATGTCCTCTTCCTCCCAAATGTTGGGATTGTAGTTATGCACTCGTTTTTTGTAGGTATCACACACCATTTTAGAGACTTGGTGTTTTTGTCCATATTCCTATCTGAAGTGATAATAGAAAGGGAGTTTGATTTTTTTCTTTTTCGATGGATGCTAAATGTAATTTATTGGAAGGATACGGAAGTGTATTTTTCTTGCCTAACAGAGGCTAGTGAAAGAAGAAGATTATGGTATTTCAGCAAACAAATATTTTTTTTAAACCAAACAGCTATAAAATTGCTTCAAATGGAAATTGCTTTTTTTTTTTTGAAATTGCTTTTATTGTATCCTTGTTAAGGGGGGGATGAATAAAGGGGAAAAAGAGAGATAACCAAAAGTGATAGAGTCTATTCAAACCTAATGAAAAAAATGACATCACTATTTTTTTCTTTGTGATACTGGAGTTGGAAACAAGGCCTTGAACGTGCCCAGTATGTATTTCATTATAGAGCTATACATCCCAGCCCAGTTCTGCTGAATTTTGTTTGTCCCATTGACCAACTCTGTTAATTATGAGAGCTATTAACATAAAAGAGCAAGAATATCATGAATTAGGGATCATGTGTCATCTTTTCTTTGCTT